>NC_134707.1:122747818-123347818 GCF_043290135.1 Rhipicephalus microplus
GGAATGAAAATCCTTTCTAGGACTACGTGTGAGAAGCCACGCAGAATCGCAGTGAAGAGGCAAGTTTGGACTTTGAAAAAGTTTGGTAAACATCATGATTGTTTCGGCAGCCTTAGAATGCGTCTTTCCTATGCGCATTTTATACGCACAGGAGCCTTGAAAGCGCGATAGTAACCCTGCCGATGCCACCCGAGGCTGCATTGCAGGAACGGCCACAATCCAAGTTTCCAACAGTATAACTTGACTCTTCACCACCTAGACTACTACCAAAAAATATTTCTTGAAAAAGTTTTTCTTAGATGTCAAGAGTTATCGCTTTCTTTGTGGCTATAGAACGATAATAATAATTGTGGTGGTTTTTCGTGACAAAATGCACGCACAAGCACACGCCTATATACATACATAAAAATGTATGCATGTGTGCGGTGTAAAGCATCAGGCGTTTGGGCACCTAGCTTGATATGCCACGCGAATGAAATGCAAAGCATCTGGTGCCTACTGCCGGCACATTTAACGTTTACCTACGTATCTGTCTGTCTATAGCCGCCTACGTCTGGGAAGGTAAAGTGGTTTAACAAATATGACTCGCTGGTCATATCAAGATTGATGTGACAATCCAGTCACGTACGTCGTCAAACCCTTTCCATCAGACAAGTGCGGCACATACCTGTATGCCACGGGTGGGTATGTACCACAAGTGATATGCAGTTTGTCTACCAAGGAACAGCGAGAACAGACGTTGGTAATTTCAACATGAGAGCGTTAAGATGAAAGCTGACATCGGCAGCATTGGCATGACAAATACAAAAAAATAAATGTCAAGGCACCAGCAGGAATTGAACCCAAGCGTTGTGCATGGCAATTATTTAGTATACCGCAGAGTCACGCCAGGTTTCATACTGGTCTGTAAAAGGATGCTATTCAGGCGTAATATTGGTGAAACGTCAATTACGGTTGAAACTTTGACTACCTTATTTTATAAACATTTCATTGTACTTTAATGATGCAGTCGCCACGTCGGGTTAACGTCCATTGTAGTTTAGCGCCATGCACAGAAGTTCATTTGTGTAGGAGTGTACAGGGCTACCATCTTCGCGAGCACAAGCGCTACGTATCAGCTTACCACTTCTAGTGTTGCTAACACTCTTGTCGCTGTTCTCATCTTTGCGCAGATAAAATATATAAAGTAAATTTTATATGTATTATATGTGAATAACATAGGCCAGCGCATGGATCATTTGTACATATCTTCAGTGCCATTTTGTCACATTTTGCTTATTACAACACAGTCACCTTTCCTCCGCATGATTTGCATAACGCCGACTGCCAAGATACACGGGGTCTGCCAAATACATTTTTTTTCTGAAATCCGTCGAAACAATCATAAACAATGCAGCATGAGTACGTCAAGTGACCCACTGCCACTTCTTTCTTTTTGTTATAGAGACGCATGAGAATTGAACTAGAATTTAAGCGAGAGTTGCCACGAGCATAAAGCTGGAGCAGAGCATGTTCTACAGTGCTTCACCAGTGTATGTTTCTCAAGCAACTTCATGTTCGGAATGCCTGTCATTGGCTCCACCTTTAAAAGTGATAGCTCTTGGAAAGTGCCAGTGATAAAAATACAGGAGTATTGTGTTTCTCACTGTTGTCTTCCTGTCCCCATCCAGCGACGATAAGAAGGACACCTTCAGTGTCGAATCTCTCCACAGGAATGCAGATTGTCCTGGCGTACTTGCTTTCTATGAAAGGGTTTTCCAGCTGTGAACGTTCAAAATAACATCAAGGTCTCTGCCATATCCACGATTCTGAGCCTACCAAACCTGTCTAACGTGTAAATAAGATCTCCAACGCGGTTCTGACTAACCCTGAATACGCAGCTCACGATTACTTTAACACAGTCTAACGCGAAAAGTGAAAAGCCTTCATAGATTGCGCAAGGCGGCCGAAATATGTCTGTTTGTTCAAAAAGCAGTTTGGACCGTTTTGATGAAAACATGTCGCGACGGTGCACTCGGCGTTTTTTTTTATTAGGCCACCATAACAGCTATATATAAAACACAGAAGGCGAATCACCACCCAGGTTTTAAAAAAAACATCTTTATATCAGCAAACTATAGTTATACTCTTCCAAAACTGAGTGCCGTCGGGACTCTGCAGTTAAAAATCTTCCTAAATGCTAGATATAATAACCGTTCGAAATCCACTATTGAAGAATTCAACCTGCCTGCTTTAGGCAGGGTTCACAGCGTAATCAACAACAGAACATGCTTCTGTTCCCTTGCGTCAGTTTACGCATGGACGTTTTGCTAGTGGCCAGGCACAGACTTGCTTGTATTATTTAATATGTCTTTTCAGTTTTTCAAATAACTAAGCTGATGAGCTACGAAGACGTGTCTAGCCTCAAGCATCTTGTGCGTGTTTGTGTGAGGCCACCCATGCCGTCACGACAAGTGGATCGAACACTGCAAAAAAGTGCCTGTCCCGAAGACTTCACAGCAAAGGAAGGGGAAACACCCCGTGCGATAATACTGCCACGAACGTTTATTATTTAGCTTTTTCTGTATTCGATTTACGCCCACAAAAAGTGTCAGCAATGCTTAGCGCTAACTGCACTGTCAGTGTTAGAGAAACTTCATCATTGTAGTAGATCGTTTTCGTGAACACTGGAGATTATTCCACAGCTTCCGCGACGACCAGTGAGAAGGGTAGAAGAGGTGGTAGTGCGCGTATCAATGCCGACGCGCTTTACCGACTGTCAGTTCAGGGAAGGCTGATGGAAAGGGGTGGTCAGTTTGCCGCTATCAGTGCCAGTGTGTATCACAATAATCGGTCTTTCCGATTACGAGTCATAAGTTTGGCCACATAAACAGTTTCACCTTGCACATACAGTGTACAGCCGCGGCCACGTCTGTGTAGAGCGCGCGAGCAGCCAGTTTTTGCTCCGCGACACAAAACCTTGTGACAGTTTTGGGCTATCAAGGGGTATATCAGCAGCATTGGTGTCCTAGGCTGGCCCCACCAGAGCCCCATACTGCCTCAAGGTTTTGCCCCACAAAGCAAAAAGCGGCTGCTCACGTGCTCTATACAGACTTGGCCATGGCTGTACTAACTTCGGCCACCGCATGACTCCGTGATATACATACCTTGACCAAGGCTACATCGTGAGTAAGCGTAGCCTCCGAAAAAGAAGGGTGGACCAAGTAGTGGCTTCCCCTTATGCGGTAGCCACGGAACTTCTCGTAGCTCGAGTAGAACACAGTTACTGACCGCGGCCCAGTGCGCTGTCTGCGGTGTGAAAGGTAAGCAGTCATCATATGCAGTTATTGCAGCGCTGGTGTTCTCGATGCCTAACATACAGGGCTACATGGTTTCCGAGTTTATTTTACCTAGATATTGTAGGGTGTTTTTTCGGAATTCATATTTTTATAAGACATGCGGTGCTTATCACAGTGTATTTCTTGTAACTGTCCAACTCTCCAAAATTCGATGATTAATTTCGCGTTTTAAGTTGTCGCAATGCGATCCTATACCTTTCATTTCCAATTATTATGCTTTGCATGGATACTGATAATTATTTCATTGCGATAGCAACTCTATGGACACTCTCTGCTTGATTTCGCTGCCAGTGTCGGCGTCGACGTCGATGTCATGCACCGTAATTGTATACGTATCTATATATATGAAAACGCAAGAAAAAGACTCCGATGCGCGGAATCGAATGTGGCACCTTGGTGTCGTGAATGCGAGGCGTTAACCAATGAGCCACCTTGGGGTACCTGCTTGGACGTTCAAACGGCAAGGTATTTATGTGTACCACTTACCGCTGTTGGCAGGCATCTCGGAGGAGAACTGTCACCTTTTCAGCATTATCAGCAAGATGGCGCAGTGAGCGCGCGGCGGCTCTCATCTCTCACGCGTACTTTGGCCCGCGCAGAGAATAAGGGGGTGTACACTCGATCGCGTGCCCTTATTCTGCAGTGGGGAGGTCCGTACGTCTCATACGTATTCTTTTATATTTACCGGGCGTACAAAGGTCACTGCAATTGTTGCAAATCCTCCGTTCACGAAAAGGGCGCGCTTTTCAGGCAAGGTTAAGTAACAACTGAGACGCTTATTCACGTTCATCTGTTCCTGTGAGTATGTTTCGTGCGTCATTTGTGCGTGAGAAAAGCGGGGAACATTTCAATCTGCTTACCATTCTGCGCGTGACCTTCCAATTTGTTGCTATAGTGTTCATTGCTACGCCTTTGCGGGAAAGCTGTAACTTTTTTTTCTTCGTGCTTTCCCAGCTTATCTCTTCCTATTTATTTACCCTATCTATAAAGCTGTTGACTCACAAGTTGCCAAAGTGTACATTTTTCTTTTTTTAGTCGACGGTGGGTGGACCCAGCCACGCTACTTTTCAGCCTTTTTTCTTAGCTTCGCCCATGCATGGTCTTGACAAAAAATAAAGGATTTACAACAACAACATTCAGTCAATAAATAAATAAATAAATAAATAAATCATTTATTTAACGAGCTCTGGGACAACCATTTGGCTCTGGTGCAGGCGCACGTAATAATAATAATAATAATAATATGAGTAAGATTATAATTTTATTATTATTTTTATATTATTATTATTATTATTATTATTATTATTATTATTATTATTATTATTATTATTATTATTATTATTATTATTATTATTATTATTATTATTATTATTATTATTATTATTATTATTATTATTATTATTATTATTATTATTATTATTGATAGGTTCTGCTTGCCTACGGTAAACTGAAAAAGAGTTACATGCTGTTCGCATAAGATGAGCATGTGGAAACGAAAATAGCTCTAAAATGGCTTGTTTCAAAATGACTGGCTACAAGGGCTGCAGTCCAAATGCATGATGGCAGCACAATGCGCCATTGTGTTTCTTATTATCTTTCAATGCTAGAATCTTTGCGAACAACACGGATCAACTAGAGGTGATTTCATTCTCCTATGCACCTGATATCTTAGATACCGAGGCATGGCTTCTTCCTGGTATAAACAATTGTCAAATAATTCCAAAAAGCTATACTTTAAACCATATAAACATTTTGATGACTGTAGAGGCAGTGTAGCCAGCGCTAGAAGGGATGGCCTAACATTTCAGGAGAAGGAAGGTTTATCTAACCACGAGTATTTATTGCACTATAGCATTTTAAGCCATGCCTTTACTAATAGGTGTAGGATGCAGAGGACCTGGAGCATCGGAAACATTTCTTATAGAACTGCAGAATTACCCTCTCAAGAAAATACTTGATTGGATGATGTTAGTTCTGTTGGCGACTTCAACTTCACTGGACTGGACTGTGATAATTTAATCATCAACAATAGTGAGGTAGATAGCTGCGAACTACTTTTGAATATCTTGCTCGGGTTTTCCATATCTCAACGTGTAACACAAGCGACACGCGTCCAAAAGGGGCGACATTCCGCTTGGACAAATTTTCGGATCCGTGCATAAAGCATTTCTTGCGTCAGTTCAGCAACGCAAATATTTGTTTTGTTTTTTATTACTTTAGACTACGAGCTGCATAACAGCAAAATTTTGGTTTGTTTGGTGCCTGGGGACAGCGAGCAAATTTTTTTCAATTATGGCATGTTAGAGGGGTAAAACGCGACAAATCGGCATTCCATTACCTCAGAGAGTGTGTTATTATATGAAACAATCAGTTACACTCATTGTATTTCATTTCATTTCATTTATTTTCTCTCAATGCACAAGGCGTTACAGAGAGGAGTGGTGAAAAAAAAACAAACAAACTGTACAAACAAATGGAGCATGTTTAAAAAGGGTATGCGTTGATGGAATTCTTGAAGTTGGTCGGGTCAGTGATGGATGCGATGGAAGCGGGAAGGTGATTCCAGTCCGTGCTTGTTTTGGGCACGAATGAATTAAAATGGAGGTTTGTACGGCTGCTTGGAATTCCAACTTTGAAGTGGTGATCGCTGCGGGATGAAATGTAGGATGGCGGCAAAAAAAGCGAGTTACTCAGTGAGTGCATGGTATGGTACAACTTGTGGAAGAGGCACAAGCGCGAGATTTTGCGGCGAAATGATAGGCTGGGTAGATTTAAGGTTGACTTCATATGGGTTACGCTTGCTGTACGGGAATAGTTCGACAAAATGAAACGAGCGGCGCGATTTTGAATTGCTTCGATGCTACTGATATGGATGTGTACGTGGGGATCCCATACAGATCATGAATATTCTAGCTTTGGTCGGACTAATGTTTTATAGAGCAGAAGTTTCAGTTGCATCGGGGCAAGGGAGAAGTTACGGCGTAAATAACCAAGTGTGCGGTTAGCATTGTTTTTAATAATGTCAATGTGAGACTGCCAGGAAAGGTTGTCAGAAATTGTAATTCCAAGGTACTTGTATGAGCTAACTTTAGTAAGGAGAGAATTATTAAGTACATAGTTAGTAGAAATATTACATGTTCGACGTGATACTCTCATTACTTTGCATTTAGTAACATTAAGCTTCATTAGCCAAGTATCGCACCAAGATGAAACATTGTCTAAGTCACACTGAAGGGCAAGGTGGTCAGAAGGGGTTTTAATTTCTCGGTAAATAACACAGTCATCGGCGAAAAGTTTAATAGAAGAAGAGATGTTATGTGGCAAATCGTTAATGTAAATCAGGAAGAGTAGTGGGCCAAGAACGGATCCTTGGGGGACGCCAGAGGTTACGGGTGAGAGGGGAAAGTTGCATTCATTCGCAGTTACAAATTGGGAGCGGTCTATTAGAAAGCATTCAATCCATTTTAATGTGTTAGCATCAAGATTAAGTTTGCTTAGTTTTAGCAGTAGCAGTTTATGGCATACAGTGTCAAAAGCTTTAGCAAAGTCGAGAAAAATACAGTCAACAAGGGAAGAAGCGTCAATGGCAAGAAAAAGGTCATTAGTAAGGCAGAGAAGGTGGGTCTCGCATGAGTACTGTTTCCGGAATCCATGCTGGTTATCACTAAGGAACGAGTTGTTTTCTAAGAAAGTGATTATGTGGGAGTAGATGACGTGTTCCATGAGCTTACACGGTATACTTGTTAACGATATGGGCCTGTAATTGCGGGGGTTATGAACGTCACCTGATTTGTGAAGAGGAACCACCTTTCCCGCTTTCCAGTCGCCCGGGAGGCAATGACATTCCAAAGACTGTGTGAAAAGCTTACATAAAATGACAGATGAGTAAACAGAGGTATTATGCAAAAACTTTGCACAGATACCGTCTTCACCGGGAGCACTGGCTAATTTCAAGTTTTCTATCAATTTTTGTATGCCGACACAGTCAAATAAAAGGGGTTCCATGGCAACAAAGTTGTGCATGGGGGTATCGGGAAAGGAAAGCGCTGTAGGTTTAACAAAGCACGATGAAAACACAGAGCTTAAAATGACACAACACTCTTCTTTTGGTACACGGCTGTTATCATCATGGATTAATTCTATCCCCTTTTTTTCATTTCCCCTAATCATCTGCCAAAATTTCTGAGGGTTAGTTGCAAGCAGAGAGCGAAGCGTTTGTTGATAATAATTTTCTTTTGCGACGGATAATGCGCGAGTGTACTCGTCAGCTGCGTGATGATAAGCGGACCACCTTTCCGCGTTGTTAGTTAGCTTTGCCCTTCGAAAAATTCGTTTCTTTTTATTCAGTAGTCGTTTTAGTGTAAGCGTGAACCAAGGGGACTTTGCGCTTTGCCTAATTTTGCGGAGCGGAATAAAACGATTGGTAAGTTCTGCTACCTTCTGCTTAAACAAATTCCAGTTTTGTTGCACGGACCTTTCCAGAAATTGCGAAAGGTAATCGTTTAGGAAAAGCTGAAGCTCAATATTAATTGAAACATAGTCGGCTCTTTTGTAGTCCCTAAAAACTTTTGAGCTATCATTTCTTTGAGTTGTTTTAGTCATGCTAAATGAATAGCTAGATGGTCGCTTATGCCCGGAATAACTGATAGGGATTTAATTAGGTCGGGATGCGTGGTCAGCACCAAGTCTAGAACTGAGGAGGTGGACGAGGTAATGCGGGTTGGAGCGTTAACCAGCTGGGTAAGGTTAAAGTCTGAACACACATCAAGAAAGGCAGCACTGTCAGCAGAAGTTGATGAAATTATTGGGAAAGGGGGAGACCACGAAACATTAGGGAAGTTAAAGTCACCTAAGAGAAACATAGGCGCAGCCGGAAACCTTACTTGCAACTTATTTAGTACATCGTGTAATTCATTTGCGAAACCGGTAGTAAGGCTAGGAGGCCGGTAGCAGCCACAAACAACGATATCTTTGTGGTTAATGCGAACACACGCGACAACAATTTCAAGCGGTGAAACAACAGGCACGCTGAACGAGCTACTCTCGTCGCTAATGGCAATCAATACGCCGCCCCCGCGCCTCGTATCCCGGTCACAGTGGTAGAATTTAAACTTTTTTGAACAGTTAAATATTTCGTTATTTTCAATTTCTGCGGACAGCCAAGTTTCAGTTACTACGACGACATCAGCTAGACATGTATCTATTAGCGCAGATAGAGCATCACTCTTGTTAGTAACACTTCGAGAATTACATAGCAAAAAAGAAAATTCATGAGCTCGAAAATGCTTATCTAGCTATCGATGTGAAGGAGGAGCGCTGGCCTCTGCGCATTCTGCATTGCTTACTTCGGGAGCAACGTGGACGGGGCTATCATAAATAGGTCCTGCCTCGGTTACACGATCAGTGACCGGACAATAAACGTAGGCTTTCTTGTTGATTAGTATCTTGTTATACTTCAAGTAATATGGCTGCCCAGTGCTTTTCGCGAAATTTAAAAGCTTTTTCTGCACGTGGCGCGTGGCCTTGCAGAAATCTTCGCTAACTGACACGGGGGTGCTGCGAAGCATCAATTTCTTAGTAAAGACACTTTCTCTTGTTTTAAACGAACTGAAGCGAACAATAACAGGTCGACATTTGTTCTGTACATATGTTCCAAGCCTGTGTGCACGGGAGATGGCTTCATTAGGAAGTTCCAGTTTAAGAGACGCAGACAGGATTTCATGAATTTTTAGCTCCGACTCGGCCCAGGTTTCTGAGGCAGAATCCAATATCCCATAAAAAATTAGGTTCTCCCTACGAGAGCGATCCTCGAAGTCATCAAGTCGTGAACTGAGAGCGACACTTTCGTGTCGCACGGCAGCCGTTACAAGACCTTGTATCTGTGCATTGTCTGGAACGCTCTCGAGGGTAAGAACCTTCTGTTCAAGTACAGTTAGTCGAGTGGTTAAATCTGTTACTTTGGCATCAAGTAGCAACTGGTTTTCTTTAACTTCGTTAATAGTCTTCTGCAAGTTGTCATGACGCTCATCCAAATATATTATATTTCTTTGTTTAGGAGGGTTTTAACATACAAGATAATATCGTTTAGAACGACCTCGGAGGAAAACGGCATTAAAAACTTTAGTTGCCGCTCAGTGTATACTTGACTCTCTCCATTTGCACTGCATCAAGGTTTTTCTGTGTCCCCAAGGATGCTCTCAAGATATGCATAAGAAATAGCGGAATGTCCAAGTCAAGTCGTTCACCAACACGTCTTGGGATTGAGTTTTAACGAAGCTTTCTCTAGTACCCAAGTTGAAGAAAAAAACAATCGTAGAAAATATAATAATCTAGCACAGTTTTATATTCATTGCCTGAAAAAGCCCTGCGGACACAGTTAAAAGTAATGAAACGTTTGAGCAGCTGTGCATAAAAACGGCAAAAAGAGGTAAACGGGATAAGAGAAACCATCTCTAGCATACCTATATTAAAGAATTCAATGACGCACAAACCTTCAACAAAGCAACACTACAGCACAAAAAATACTCACTGTGTTTATACTGCAAAGAGTTTCGGAACAACAAAACACCACGTTATGTCTGCGTTCGATGTGTGGAGTCGAAGGATTGGGCCCCTAATACTGCAAAGGCCCACAGAGTGAATTTCAAGTCTTTCTACCGCAAAAACTGAAGGAATGAATTTTAGACGCTCTCACGCAGGCAAAATGAAACGCAGGCAATGCCCACGCAGGCAAGATGAAACGTATAGAGCATTTTATTTATTTTTAACATATTGCTACATGCATGTTGACATTTTGTGGAACGATGCGCGTGTGTGCCTGACGAAGAGGATGAAGGGTGGTCTCTATTACTGAGTGGATAGCATAATTGTTAAAATCAAAGGAAGTATACTGCGTGAAGGATGGCTGTTGTTCGCATAAATTCAAACAGAAACGTGGTGTTCCCCAAGGGTCCGTCCTATCTCCAGCATTATTCAATATCCAGCTGAGCTCTATTCCAATTGTTCAGGATGTCAGTGTCTACATTTATGCAGATGAATCGTGTTTTTGGTTGCAGAGAGCGACATCTACTCACTACATCAAAAATTGCAAAGATATAATAATACTCAAGAAATTTGGTTGCCATCCGTTTCATTGTCATTGAACATCAGTAAAAGTGCGCTCTAGGTGTTTCCTATAACAGATACAGTTTCAATTTCTGTATTATATAATCGGGAACCTATTCCTCAAGTAGATTCAGTCATGTACTTAGGAATGATATATAATGAAAAGTTAAATTGGAGCCCGCACATAGAATATATAACAACAAAGGCACAACGGGTGTTAGGTTTATTACGCAGGTTAAGCAACACAAAATACGGGCTGCGCAGAGACACGATGTTAATGATATATAAAGTGTATGTGCGATCAATATTATAATTTGGGTGTGTATTATTCTCGGGGGCCACTGGTTATAAAATTAAACCACTAGTAATGTTAGAGCGAGAAGCCCCGCGAATATGCCTGGGACTTCCCAGGTTCGGGGGGTGGGGGGATTAGAAAAAGGGGGTAACGATTTAGAGTACCGGGTACTCTACTATGGGAGAGCTTAACGCCGTCCCAAGGAAGAAAGATATCCGTGCGTGGCAAATAATCTATTGTATACCAAGAAGCGTGATTGCCAACACTCCTCTGTCGATTCCGCATTCTAACCGTTCAAACTTTTTTAAAGTTCTACAGTTTACCGGCGCGAAGATCAGAGTATACGTATTTATTAGCGACCCTCACTTTTTTTTTGTCGCACATTGACCTCGATTTCATACCCCTCAGATAATTTTTGTGAAAAAGAAACTTGATTGCATAAATGTAGACATTAGCACGGTAATTGAAACTAATTCCTCAACCCCCAACATTAGAATAGAGTATGATGAAACCTTTCCCCCACAAGCCAAGTTGCAATCTTAGATTTTTGACCACTACATTAAAAGATTACTTGGTACATGCAGAAACAAGAAATTTAATAGCTACAGATGCTTCTGTTAACAATGAAAAGGCAGGCTTAGGAATTGCGTCTGATTCCCTCGGCTGGTCATTTTCAGTGAGGCTTCCAGATTTCACTCCTATATTTGAAGCCGAGCTATAGTAGCTATCATTTTAGCTCTTCGAAAGATTCCTACGACCGAGACCAGTGCAATCGTCTTAACAGACTCACTTTCAGTGTGTGCAGCTCTGACAACCTCAGAACAATCTCGTGTTCTAGCAGCGTTCCACACATTAGCACCGCCGCATTTATAACTCCTGAAATTAGTGTGGGTCCCAGGTCACTGCGGATTACAATTAAATGAATTGGCAGATGCTTTGGCACGAGCATCACTTGATGGACCAGTAATTTCAGTACTTTCCGAGTTAGAATACTTATCAGGGGTTAAATATAGAAAATTCGCTATTTTTATAGGTAGTTTAGAAAACATCACACAATGGACCGATTATCAGCACCTCAAATTTACATGGAAAGCCCAGTAGAGTCCGTCAAAAAAATTGCCCGCAGCTTCCCTCGGGGGAACACTGAGGAGGATGCGGAGCATATAATTGGTTAACGGGGTGTTAAAGTGCGACTTACTTGGGTCGATGGCTAAATTGGTTAACGTGGTTGTGAAATGGGGTGTTAAATTGCGACTTACTTGGGTCGCTGGCTAAATTGGTTAACGTGGTTGTAGGAGGGGTGTTAAATGAGTGAACACGTACGACACGTATGCGAAAGGGCGGTGTTTATTTATTGCGACGAACTTTGAGCACGATGGCTTTTTGGTCGGTAAAGTGAAGAGTGAGTGGACACCGCTTTGGAGTTGTTCTGAATGTTGCCGATCCGAGTTAAGTTGTTATCGAACCAAAGACGATCACACACCTTGCAGGTGTGGCCGAAGCTTCGGTCGAGGAAGTCGCGCTTGAAGCGAGCGTTGGGCGTGGCATACTGCTTGGCGCGCCACGCCGCTACCTCGGCGCGCTTGCGCTCGCGGGCAGCATCGGGATCGGCCCCTCGTCGCCGACGCTTGCACTCGGCTTCCCGTTTTCGAAAGTCCGGGTCCTCTTGTCGACGCTTACGTTTCAAAGCGGCCGAATCCGGTGCTGCTGCTCGACGCTGACGTCTCTCAGCGGCTTCACGTTCTCTAAGTTGAGCATCTTCCGCTCGACGCCGACGTTTACGTTCGGCGTCGCGAGCTCTTCTCCGCGCTGCCTTGTCTTCGGACGACGACTTGGTTGCGGTTCCGCCAACACTTTGGCCGGCGCTGGTCGAAGGGACGTCGATCATTGCGACCTCGGACGTCGACGCGCCGTACAAACCAACCGACGAGCGGCAACTGAGCGAGCGAGCACCGACCTTGAGTATATATACAGCGCGACGGCGCATGCACTGTCAGCTGTCGAATGTTCGAGAAGGGGGAGAAGCGCAACGGCGCATGCGCGCGCGTCAGCTGCCGATGTTCTCGAAGCGCGACGGCGCATGCGCGCGCGTCAGCTGCCGATGTTCTCGAAGCGTGACGGCGCATGCGCGCTACATTATACAGCTAGCGAATGTTCGTGAAGAGGAGAAGCGCACGCGGTGTGTAGAGGAGGAAGGGTGCACAGATGGTGGAGGAGTGAAGCGCGCGTGGTGTGTAGAGGAGGAAGGGATGCACAGATGGTGGAAGAAGGAGGAGGAAGCTTGCGGACGGCGCCGCACTACAAGCCTCGAGTATTAGATGCTCCGCATCTAAAAAACTTGAAGTTATCATCTCCAGATTCCGGTGCCATGTCCCCCCATTAAATTTTTATTTGCACAGAGCTGGTCTGACACTTTCCCCCTTTTGTCCGTTTTGCGAAGAATGAGAAACTATTGAACATTATTTTGGCTCATGTCGGAACTATGCAGAAATTAGGAAAAGACTTCTAGATATTCCATTAGCGAAGCTAGGTTTAAAGTTAACCACAAAAAATGTTTCTAAATTTTGGTGCCTCTCATTTGAGAAATTTCCACAAGGATGCATTCGATGCGGTGTGTAATTTTATTCAAGACTCTAAACGTTTTTTAACATAATGACCATGTTAACAGATACTTAAAAAGCGGGTCGAGAAGTAATTTTAAAATCTGGATAAAACCGTGACATACCAAACTAATCGGGCTTGGCAAAACCAGCTGTCTGGTCGGCTCCCAAAATCAAGGTATATATTACTGTCTACTTTCTTGATGATTTTTTTCTCATTATCTGAATATTTGGTTTCTTTCTTTTTTTGATATATTGTCTTCATTCTACAACTTTTCCCCCCTTTTTTGTTGTAAGCAATAGTGCGGTTATAGTCCATATGAGGCTATACGTTCTCTTGGTCAATTCCCCCGGAGTGGGTATGAGCCATGGATTCTAGGCTACAGACAAACAAAAAAAAAACAAGCTCACTCGCTGGTGAAGTGGTCACGCCATTACTGCTGGTTTTAGGTACATCTCATCCACAGCCTCGTCGATATGGCGTCGCGTCTTATCCGCAACATATTTGGTGGAGGTGGAACGTTCCCCGTCTTCAGCACGAAGCTTCACGGTGGCCGCACCGTTCAGCCTCCGGCCATGGCTACCAATGACAACAACCCGTCAGCGACTCCATCTGTAGCTCCAGCCACTACATACCTGACAATGTCCTACCCGCGTGATCCCGGTACATTCTCCGAAAAACCTGGGCTTGACGTTGACTACTGGCTCCTTATGTATTAGTGTGTTAGCCAGACACACCGATGGGACCCTGCCATGATGCTTGCCAGCGTAATCTTTTACTTGGACGGCACCCCACGTGCTTGGTTAGACGCCCATGAGACCACAATCCTCAGCTGGGATATCTTGAAGGAGCGCCAACGCGACATCTTTGGAGACCCGTCCGGTCGCCAAATGGAAGCGCGAAAAGAACTCGCCAGTCGTGTGCAGTCGTAAACTCAGTCGTATGTCTCGTACATACAGGGCGTGCTCGCGTTGAGCCGGAAAGTGGACGAGCAAATGACAGAGAGTGACAAAGTGGGTCACATACTCAAGGACATCGCGGACGACGCCTTCAACTTGCTCATGTACACTAACGTCATGACCATCGATGTGATTATTAAAGAATGCCGCCGCTTTGAAAGGGCCGAAAGCTGCCGTGTTTGGCCTCAATTTACGCGGCTACCAAACTCGGCTGTTAAATCTACCTGCACCGATCTCAGTGCCGCATCCTCCATGCAGGAGAACGTGACACGTATAGTTCGACGGGAGCTTGATGTGTCAAGTCCGGCGCCATTTTCTTCACTTTCACTCGACCATTGCACCGCACAAATGCCTCCGGCGGTCTCTGTCACTCAAGCCGTCGTGAGGCAAGAAATCGCAAACCTCGGTGTTCCTGTGGCCTGCTCTGTCTCTTGACCGATCTCCAGACCGATGACAATAAATGCACCGCGCCATGACCCATATTTTCTTCCGCGATCCCGCAATCCGACGGAATGGAGAACAGCAGACGGCAAGCCAATCTGCTTCCGCTGTCAACGAGCTGGTCATGTCTCCCGCTACTGTCGCAGCTCTTGGACGCCCCACCGTTGGAGCCAATTTTCTTCTTCTCCTCAGCCATACGCGGAGCCCCGATGGTATTCGCCCAGCCGTGAGTATTCTGCTTCGGACGCACCTAACAGCCACTCTACCGCTCGTTCACCGTCACCGCAACGCCGCCGTTCTCCGTCACCCCAACCCCGCCACTATCCATCGCCGACTAACTATGGATCTTCCTTGACAGAAAACTACATTATGCAACTCCTGGAGATAGCACTTCATCAAGTGCGAGTGACCCAAATCTTCCGTTGACGCTCCCTACTAATAAGAACTTGCTGGAAGCGAGTGTGGATGGTCTTTTTTGACGGCTTTAGTTGACACTGGAGCTCAGGTGTCTATAATGAGTGCTCGTCTCTGTCGCCGCCTCAAAAAAGTACTCACGCCTGCCACAACACAAGTCGTCCGTGTCGCCGATGGTGAAACTGTGGCCGTCATTGGGATGTGTACCGTACGTACACATCCCAATGGCGGCCGGCAAGGCGGCCATTGGGATGTGAACGGCAAGGCCGCCGGCCGCCAGTAACATGGCGGCCTTGCTGGCCACCATGTTCCTGTTTTATTTATCGTGCTCGACAATCGCCCTCATGACCTCATCTTCGGGATTGACTTCTTATCGACGCATTCTGCCCTGATCGACTGTTCCGCCGGCACTCTATGTTTAGAACTTCCTTTTCTTCCAGATTCTCGCCCGGAGCTGCCGAAAGGCCTCTGTACCACAGACTTAAGTCGGAGAGCGCCAAAAGCTCTCAAATTTATTGAATCGGCAACAAATGGTGCTCTCATTGGCAGATGACAATCAACGTAAAAAAATCTGCATACATGACGATAACACGGAAAAAAGAACCCTCTAACTTTCGCTATAACATAAATGGTGCTGCTCTCACGAACGTACAGAGACATAAATATCTAGGCTTAACTATAACATCAGATCTAAGGTGGGACGCACACATTGATAATGTTACTTCTTCTGCTATGCAAAAACTATTTTTTCTTCGCAGTTCGCTCCATCTGGCACCCATTTCGACGAAACTACTAGCCTACAAAACATTCATTAGGCCAATCGTTGAATATGGAAATACTGTATGGTTTCCTCATATCGTGACTAACATAAAAAATAGAAAAGGTACAAAGGAAGGCCATAAGATTCATACATAACAAATTTAAACTGGCGGATTCACCCACTACCCTTCTAGCTGTTTCTGGGCTTCCCACGTTCGAAACACGGGCAAAGCAGGCACGTTCGAAATTTCTTTATCAACTCTTACATAATTATTTCAAAATAGATGTCTCAAACTACGTTGAATATTCGCAAACACGAGCTACCCGGCACCAACATACAAATACTCTATTAGAATATAAATGTAACAATGATGCGTTTAAATACTCTTTTTTTCCAGTTGCCATCCAAGAATTGAATTTGTTAACCCCTTTCACCACTAATACCGAGTCATGGTGCGATTTCTTATCAAGAATTGAAAATAACGTCTTTTAGCGTCCTTGATATGTCTGCTTTTCTGTGACATGCAAACCAGCTTTCACTTGTATTTGGTGTGTATGGTGTGCATAAGTGCTGATTGTATGCTTCAAGGTTGCTGATTTGTATTTTTACACATTATTTACCAATTTACGATCCTGGAAGTGTTAAGTGCTCTTTGTAACTGTATGCTGTAGTGCCCACCTGCTATGGTCTCTTTGGAGACTGGCAGTATTGTGAATAATAATAATATTAATAATAATATTAATAATAATAAGTTCACCCGTTGTTTACGGTGATTATGTCGTCACGCCTATTACTGATGTTCTCCTGGCTCGCGACATCACTCTGCCACACTATGTCGTAACCATGGCCTCTAACCGAAAATGTCTGCTCATTATGAACTTCATTTTCACGCAGCAATTACTACCACACGGAATTTCAGTCGCCACGCTTCTACCTTTAATAGACGCCCACGTCACCGCTTTTGCGGCAGACGCATGCTCCTATCTTCCATGTCACCCGCAGGATGCCACATCCATTGATGCGGCCTTGCGTTCCACGATCAACCCGAAACTCAAACCTGAACAGTCTGACGCCCTATTCCGCCGTCTGGCTTCCTACCGCGACATATTTGACATCGACAGCAGTCTACTCGGTCAGACTTCCCTCGTGAAGCACCGCATTAATACAGCTGATTCTCCTACCATTCATCGCCGACCATACCGGGTGTCTGCCACGGAGCGCAAGGTAATTCAAGAAAAAGTCAACAAGATGCTAGCCAAAGGTATTATTGAACCCTCCTGGAGCCCTTGAGCATCTCCTGTTGTGCTCGTTAAAACGATGACACGTGGCACTTCTGCGTTGATTATCTCCATCTTAATCGAATGACGAAAAATGATGTTTATCCTTTGCTCCGAATTCATGACGCCCTCAATTGTCTCCACAGCACGCGATACTTTTGTTCAATCGACCTACTTTCTGGCTATTGCCAGATTGCGGTGGACGAGAAAGACCAAGAAAAGACTGCGTTTGTAACTCCCGACAGCCTATACCAATTCAAAGTGATGCCGTTTGGGTTATGCAACGCACCAGCCACGATTGAGCATATGATGAACTCGCTATTGCAAGGGTTCAAGTGGTCAACATGCCTGTGTTACCGGGATAATGTCCTTGTATATTCGCCTACATTTGAGACACACCTCCACCGTTTGTCCGTGGTTCTAGACATGTTTCGCACGGCTGGCCTTCAACTAAACTCGTCGAAATGTTTTTTCGGCCACCAGAATATTACGGTGTTGGGCCACCTTGTCGACGCATAAGGTGTGCAGCCTGACCCAGAGAAAATTCGAGCCGTCACGAGCTTTCCTGTACCGCAGTCTGTCAAAGACATCTGCAGCTTTGTGGAACTTTGTTCCTATTTTAGAAGGTTCGTCAAAAATCTTGCAACGATCGCTCATCAACTCACCGACCTTCTGAAGAAAGACGCGACTTTTACGTAGGGTTCCGCTCAAGCAGCCGCTTTTTCTCTACTCATCACCCTCCTTATGACTCCACCTATATGGCCCACTTTGACCCGTCCGCTCAGACAGAAGTCAGAACCAATGTTAGTGGTTACGAGATAAGAGCCGTCCTATCTCAACGCCAGCGGGGATACGACCGAGTCATCGCATACGCTAGCCGCCTTCTCACAGATGCCGAGCGCAACTATTCAATAACAGAGCGTGAATGTCTTGGTCTTGTTTGGGCAGTCCCGAAGTTTCACCCATATTTATATGGCACGAGTTTCTCTGTAATAACGGTCCACCATGTGCTATGTTGGCTTTCATCACTGAAGGATCCTACTGCCCGGCTCGGGCACTGGGCTCTGTGACTGCAAGAGTATACCTACACGGTGACGTACAAGTCCGGACGCCTACATCTGGACGCAGACTGCCAGTCCCGCTACCCGGTTGCCGAGTCGAGCTCTATGCCTGACAGCGACGCCGAGCCTTGCGTCTTTTCCCTTTCGCAAATGACATGCATCGGTGACGAGCAGCACCATAATGCGTCCTTGCGTGCTATCATTGAGCACCTCGAATCACTATCTTCCAATCAATCCTATCGCTCATTTGTGCTCCAGGATGGTGTATTATACCGCCGATGTTTTGAGCCGGATGGACCGGCCCTGCTGCTTGTCATTCTGAAACACCTTCGCTCGGAAGTTCTACATGAAGTTCATGACCTTCCCACTGCTGGTCACCTTTATGTGTCATGCACTTACGGCTGAAGACGCCGACGCTTCTTTTGGCCAGGGCTTGCACGCTCAGTCAGAAGATACGTTGCGGCTTGTCGGAAATACCAGCGCCGCAAAACACCATCGACACTTCCCGCCGGATGCCTTCAACCACTTGACATTCCGCCAGAACCGTTCTTCCGCATTGGCTTGGACCTACTTGGCCCTTTCCCCTTGTCTTCCTCGGTAGCAAGTGGATAGCCGTGGCCACCGACTACGCCACGCGTTAGGCCATCACACGAGCTCTTCCAACAAGCTGCGCCACAGATGTCACCGACTTCCTCCTGAAGGACGTGATTGTGTAACACGGAGTCCTACGGCGGGTTGCTTACAGACCGTGGCCGCACCTTTTTGTCGAAGGTGATAGCCGACATCTTGCAGTCCTGTCAAACAAGACACAAGCTGACTACGTCATGCTACCCGCAAACCAATGGACTCACGAAGCGTCTAAATCGATCTCTTACAGACATGCTCGCTAAGTATGTTTCTACCAACCACACCGACTGGGATCTCGCATTGCCGTACGTCACGTTTGCCTACAACTCTTCTCGCCATGACACTGCCGCTTACTCCCCATTTTTTCTGTTGTTCGGCTGAGAACCTACATTACCCCCCCATACAGTCATTCAGTCTACCGCGACACCGACCAGTCAATATGCCCTTGACGCTATCACTCGGGCTGCCCACGCACGCGAAATCGTCCGCACTCGCTTCCTGGCCTCTCAAGAGCACCAGCGGCGTTTGTACGATCAACAGCACCGCGACGTGCACTTCTTATTCGGTTCATTGGTGCTGCTGTGGTCGCCGACCCGTCAAGTCGGCATGTCGTAAAAACTTCTTTCCCGCTACACAGGTCCATATCGAGTGCTTCGTAAAATTACTCCTGTGACATACGAAATTGCCCCTGCTGCCCCATCGCCTTCAGCTGCCATACAGACCACCGATATTGTACATGTGGCACGCTCGAAGCCTTACCACTCTCCCGCTGACGCTGACATCTAGACGCGCCGAGACGGCGCTTCTGCTGCTAGGGATTATGCTACATGCATGTTCACATTTTGTGGGATGATGCGCGTGTGTGCCTGACGAAGAGGACGAAGGGTGGTCTCCGCTCGATCGCTGGTGAACCGGTCACGCCATTACTGCTGGTTTTAAGTACATCTTATCCACAGCCTCGTCGATACGGCGTCGCGTCTTATCCGTAACAATATAGTTTCGAACGTCGCAATATGGCAATAATTATGTAGCACATACCTTGTATCCTAATAAAAGTTTCTGCTTTGATGTTTAATTGTACGGAGTGAAATAAAAACAAAAAAATGGCAACATATCCACGGAGTGAATGATGGAGAGTGGGGCGAAGAATTCATCCGCCCATTCGTTCTTGCTTCCGTCCGTCCATGCGTCCATCAGCCCGTCCGTGCGTGCGTCTGTTCGTGCGTCCGTCCCTGCGTTCGTCCATGCAACCACCCCTGCGTCCGTTCATGCGTCCATCCATGCATCTGTCTATGTGTCCGTTCGTCCATCTATTCAACACTCCTAGTACCGCTATTTCGCATCTTTTCATCATATATTACCCATATAAAAGCACCGCCATCCAGCGGACATTCAAAGGACTAAACGAGAGGTGGCACACGCGCACTTTCTTACGGCTTGCGCTTCGGGTCCACTTCCCACCTTTAACCACCTCGAGTTCATTCATGGTATATACAAGTTCATTGTATTCATAGCACTGCGGCTCAACGCTCGCTAAACCTTTCTAAAGCTAAGGAGGTTACACCCAGCGAGTATAACGTAGCAATCTTTTCTTGTCAGATAGCGCTCAATGTACATGCCAATGGCTGCTAATGGTGATCGCAGCCTGCGCGTTAACTAAAAGCCGAATGCTCCTGTCTCTCATTCCCCATTAGCAGCCATTGACATGTACATTGAGCACTATTTTTTATTGTTCAACAACGCACAGAAGAAGTCTCTCACCGGCACCACCTTGGAGGTCAAAATGTTATACTTGTTACATACCACAGGAGACGAACGGGTGCCGCTATAAGGAGCTTCGCCCCTAATATTTGCAATTTTAATACTTTTTCGCATTTTACCTCACCCGATCCTACACCAAAACTGGCGTTGCGGGGTACCCAATGGAGCATATATGGCGGGTGGTGACTTGAAAGAAATGACTCTCACGTCATACATAGCATTATGTAGATTGCAAGTTCATGGGGAGTTCACGGTCATTCAACTCACTTGATATACACCAAAATTAGTGTTGGGTATAGTGACTGGATTCAGTCATATATGAAGGGGGTGACATGAAAACTTGGTTGTCATGCATGAATGATTCACATGGTCACGACCGTTTCGGAACAATGATATACACAAAATTGTTATTGCGTGACGCAACAGTAAAAGCAGAATACATGAAGGGTGGTATAGAAATATTGACATGTATACCACGTGTGCTGAGACTTACATGTATGCCTAACCTGGCTGGCTGCTTCTGATTAAATTGATTCCCCCGGTGTGGGGTGTCTCGCATATTTTTACAGTGAAACCGAGAGCTACTGATGGGTTGAAATTTCTCGTGGCAATATCCAGCTCTCTGAATAAAGTGAGTCAATCATAAAATGGTTTTTGTATTCACTCTTGCAGGTCTCTGCTGCACGTTTTCTTCGCGAGATGCTTGCTTTCAGCTTTTATCTTTTATGTAGTAGTTTTCTTCCATTTTCTTCTGAATCGCATCTACGTGTAGCTTTCTGTCGGTGACTATGTGTAAAAATAATGTATGCTTTTTTGTGTTTTTACTTAACTGAGTTGCTCGCAAAAATTGAAATACAAAAGGACTCCAGTTTTTGTATGCTGTCACTGCTTGTTGAACTGTAACTGGCTGGGAAGTCTAACGAAGCTTCCCGTGCCCTCTACGTTCTGAAGTGGAAATCAGAAATGATTGATTGATTGACTGATTAATTGATTTATTGATTGAGTGCGTGAGTGATCGATTGATTGATTGATTGATTGACTGAATCCTTGAAATAGTACAATGCTGAACAGGCTTCGAAGGTTCCACCCCTACTACTAATAAATCACAATGTTGTTAGAACCCAATAATTTTGTGCGATCACCGTCAGTATGAACTACTTTGTGAGAGCACCTGGCCAAGCGCATCGTAACGTCGTACAGTGGCACCGTTCGCGACATGTTCCTGAGTTATCAGTGCAGGGTTTGGCTGCACCTGCGAGTACTCATTTCCTCAAGTTGTTTTCACGCTCGCTCAAGTGTTGCCCTGCAGTGATGTCAGCTCCGAGTGTGAAAACAAGCAAGTGCAGGCGATGATCACTCACAGGTACAAGTAAGCTCTCTCCTGATAATTTGAAATTATGCCATTATCAGCGCCCCTGTACACTTTTGCAGTGCGCTGGGCCTTGCTCTTACCTGGCACAGTTCATGTGGAGCGTGATGTTACAGGCTTCACAATACCCGTACAATAATGATAATGATATCAGTAGGTTTGAGTGTGAAAACCACCGAATGATTATGAGACGCGCATAAGTGGAAGGCTGTGCAATTTTAGACAATCTAGTATTATTCATCGTGCGCTGACATAGCAAAGCTACCGGGCGATCCGCCACGTTGTCCCCATGAAAATTTACACGCATACCATACTCACACAACGCTCTATCCACTTCCTCGATCGCGTAGCTCATCAGGTGGCGCATACTGCAGAATTTCTGCTTGAGTGACATTTGTTGGGGTGCAATGCCCGAATCGACGAAAAATGCTCACCGTCTTTCATTACCTGATTAAGCACTGGGCATTGGTGAGGACGTGTATACGCGTCACAAAGGTCCCAGAACACGTTCCCATAGTGTCTTCGGCACGTATGGCGAGAAGAACCTGTGTATGGAAAAATATTCCTAGTAAACGCCCAAGCCTTTACGGTACGACGGAAAGAGAAATCTGCCCTTCCCTCATTTTCACAAGGCTCACAATCATCTCTACCGCACCACGATCAGGCGCGCTAACATGGTCACAAGCTCCTGAATGAGGCTTTATGAATCAGGCTTTTCTCCATACGAAGATTGCCATAAGAAGCTTATGAAAATCGGCGGCGCTATCGTGGCCACCCATCACCGAGACCTGCGACGGCACGCTGCATGATTCGACACCTGAATCCACCAGCCGTGCATCGCCCTTTTAACCCAAAATAAAGGTAACAGCGTGAAAAAAAAATACGACCGCGGACAGGAAACACATGGGAGAAGCGTTTAGCGTGGTTGTATGCACAACAAACTGTGTTTTTCGCTGTCTTGTCGAAGTACAGTCCGCCACTTTATTATCTAACCCAGACTACTCTGGATTGAATAACTACACAAGGTGAGCTTTTGCCGCCAGGAAAAAGTGAAGCAAATGGTAGCGAGTACAGGACTGAAAAGCTGCAAGACAGGAAGACGAGGGCGTACGCAGAGAGAGATGGAAAATGTCGACTTCCAATTTTTTCGTGGTGGGTCACCGCAGGGGTGCCATCTGCCTGAAGTCAGGGCCAAATGAGTTTGTTGTCTCTACCCAGAGGCCTTAAATGTCTAAGCACCTCAATCACTGTTCAACGCTCAATCCCCAAAATCCTCATCTCGTGAACAAGGCTAGGCGAGGGAGGGCGTTCAAATCACCTCGCACTCAATGGTCGGCTAGGGTACGTGGTAACGTCACTCACGAAACGCCTGCTCTCAAGACGCCCCTGCGAGTCTTAAATGCGGAGCATTTCATAGCCGCACCTAAGGGCAGATCCGGCGTCGGTAATGCCATTGACACCCCTACTGCGCATGCTCACGTCTCGTGCCAACTGTCGCTCTCCCTACACCTCTCCCGCCTTGCAAGGCCAACGCAGGCAGCATCTGCTAGTAAAAAAGCAATTTCTCGCACTTCACAACCATTTAATGGACACCCCGTATAGACCCTTTCACTGATTACAAACACATGCCCTTGAAGGCATCCGGTTTTGTCCACCGATGTGCCTTGATAGCATCGCTGGGAAAAAAGAGCTTTAGAAATTAGCCCGCTCGTTTTCTACAAGTTTCTTCTCTTATTTGGCAAAATATATTCAAATAGTTGATATTTTAAGGTACATAAAAATCCCCTTTAACTTAATGCGCATTCCTTCATGTGAAAAACTAAGGAGAGACTTTCCTTTTCCTTGAAAAAAAAAGAAAAAAACTTGAAAACGTAGTCTAAGTTTCGACCTCAGGAGCTAGTAAACGAGGTGACCGAAAGTTTTTTGGGGTACAACGCTTGTGACCTTGAAACCGTCTATATGTATTCACTGGATCACGCGTTCGGAATTCAGTCAATGGCATCTTTACTTGGATTTCGCTAGACTTGACGCTTCGATTGACTCGAGTAGGTGCGATGGAAGCAACAGTACCTTCCACCAGTAGTGGGACACATCAGTGCCCCACCACTCGTTAAAGGGAAAACGTCTCCTTCATTCGTTATATAGGAACAATAAAGACAAAAAATCACAATAAAGCATTCCCGAGCCACACCCAATCACGCAACAATCACGCGACGCCCTTCCACTCAGATCCGCGTTTACTCGAGTTCCCCTGTGGGAAGATGCTATCGGCTTTTTTTATTCTGTTTTTGTTTGTCGATGGCCTCTAATGTCGGCTCTTTAATAAATTTTGGCACGCTGCAATTAGGTGCACAGTTTTTTCGGCGCCTGAGCCTCTGGAGCTGCTTGTATCAATCTTAGCTTCAGGGGGTAAAGTGCGCCCACTCAGAAGGCATGCTGGAGGCGGCTTCGGGATTAACTGCGCTTGCAGTGGTCTTGGCTTCTGGAGCATCAGAAGTCTTCTGGCCTTTTTTGGTAGGGCGGAGCAGCACCGGCAACTTCATAAGGGGCGGTGATAATGAGAAGGTCGCTACAGACGATGTGACGCTTGTAGCCGCCCAATAACACGGCACGGTGCCCTCGACATGTTGCTGCGAGTCCAATCGCTTGAAAATACAGCCCAATTCCGAGTTCAGATTGCCTTATACAGTGTTAATCGCAATATAACTTATCGTACCACTCGCTCCTCAGTGAGGGGCCATGTTGTAATACTGGTGATTTGTAGATCACATGTATTTGGACGCTCTTATGCAAGGGCCTTTTTGTGTAAACAACTGATTGCCGTTCTTTTTCGTGCAGCGTACACCTGCAATGACGGGACCAGTGATAGTGCACGTGCATCATGAGGGGTGAAGCCACAAGTCCACGTCGAGGACACGCGCCTCTAAAATGTGCCGGGCTAAACAAAGAATGCTAGTAATATTATTCAAATTACCTTTCTTACTAGATCAATGTACACGGATCCATTTTGTTACGCAATAAATTCCTCACCAGCCACGGGTTTTGGGCGGCGACAATCTTCTCCATGGCGACGTCATCAACGAGTCTTGACGCCATGGACTCACCGCAGCCTGTGCGTGCCATACAGTAGGGAAAGAACAAAGCATTTTAGATAGTTCAGTCGCGTAATTTCAGAGCAGTAAATGTACAGAATAACAATTTCTAAGTGTAAGCAAGGGGTAGCATAAAAACAGATCAAGATGTAATTGTAATTCCATCCAAATGTGTTGGTGAAAGCACGTATACTATACGGCCAAATCATAATATGAGGAGCCGAGAAAGAAATACAGTCGTCGTTACTTGTAATATACATAACGTTTAGCTACATCACCTAAGATTACTAACAACGGTCCACATCTTGCGCAACGAAAATTGAGTGGGTGCCTTTTACAATATTCGAAGCGAAATTAGGACTAACAAATAGTGCTGCAGTTGGGTAGTCTTTGCTATTCTAGTACCTACCTTCACCATTCAAGGTCATGTTCAAGGCAATATCTTGCAGCTGTTAAAAGAAGGTTGAACCGGCGACTATACTTGGCAATCTCGAATATTCGTTCATTGAATAAAGGCAAATACCTCAGCTTTTAGATAACTTATCAACATAAATATGTTGTATATCACTGCGATGAAGACGCGCGTCTGGAAGTTCATTTCTCCTTGACCTGTTGACGCCCCTACGGCTAAACATCAGAACTACATTCGGGATTCGTAGCGCAGATGTGTAGAAATCACTGGCGAAACAAGACCACGTGAGAGAACACAGTCGCATATAATACAACAGCTGCTGGTCCTTTCACTTAGTACCCACTGCGCCTTTCTCGCAAGCGGCCAAACACGCGGTCCCCGCTCAGGTGCATGCTTGAATGCACAAACTCCTTGCATGCGAATAATGGAACAAAGATGCGCCCAACGAGAACTTGAATATAGCTCCCGGAATTTAACGCAGCAATTTCGTAAATGATTGCACATATAAAGATCAGTCGGCAAGGGAGATCACCTGCAATGGGTTCAATACTTCTCGGACATATCAAGGCGATAGCGCTGAAGACCTCGTTTCGCTGAACTTCCGCTGTCGACGTTGGCGGATGGGCTATTAAATCGGCGTTGTCTGTCAGCATAAACTCTAAATAAATACAAATGAAAAATTACAAATTTTAGGTCTTACTGGGAATGGAATCCAGCACTTCTCTGGGGCAAGCAGATGTTCCAACACAGAGCTATGCCTTTGCTGGAGATTACTTCGGGACGAAATCCCATATGAATATTATGAGCGGCGAATAGTGTCATAAGCACGTGTAATAATGAAGTTTCTCTGACAGACCTTTTTCAAACTTCGGCAAGGTCTAGGTGTCCACGAAAAATCACAGCCACACTATCAACTGAAAGCGAAGCTCGAGTATCTTCAAATATTTAATGTTAAAGCCAGTCAGATCGGATGATATATGACCTATAAGCAACCCTTACAAGAATGATAATTATTGGCATGTGTTCCAGTAGGGTAAAAAAAGATGAAGTCATGCATGCGGGTTCTTAAAATAATCTGTTATTTCAGTTGTTTTAGTTTAGCGTTCTTGTTTGCCTAAACATTCCATCAACCAGAAAGCCATCTTAACTACGCCTATAACCGACTCTGGAGGTTTTTTTACAAGCATTGCAGCTTCTGGCTGAGTTTAATCTACTGGTTTGCGGCGTGACCAGCCTCACTGCGCATGCGCAACTGGCCCAAGCACTGCCAGGACGCGCTGGCACGCACTAGCGCGTTCGGGCCTGCGTAAGTGGCTGTATATGAGGCTGTGGACTTTCCCCCTAATCACGTGATGGCATGAGGAACGAGATACTGCCGACGTGCGATCAACCGACGTGTTTCCCCGTGCCGTGGTGACAAACCCGCATAGCGTGCTTCAACATTAGTTCGGGATAACTAACAGGAACAGAAACAACAGTGAATTCATGGTGTGCTCCATTTTCAAGGGCCCGTTAACGTCGGGCAAGGTGCCCGGATGAACGGAAGCTTCAGTCCACCTTGTGCTGCTTCGCATGCTACTCATATTTGCATTATTTGGGAGATGAGGCCATGTTTTCTTCAGCTATGGCCTCGATGTCTTGTTCGTCATTACCGCGAAAAATTGGTGGGTCGCATGGCCGAGGCACGCCAGTACAGAAGACTGTCGTTGATGGGACAGCTTGAGAAGGGCCAGGAGCTGTCATGGTGAACGGTGAGGGTAGTGTCTGATTGCGAAGTTACATGTTTAGGGGAACCTTGGCTCCTTCACCACCTAAAATAGAGGTGTTGTTCGTCGAAAAAAGTTCACACGCAGCTTGGCGAAAGGTGTTTTATGAAGCAGGTCTGGCTACCGGTGAGCGGCGTGCATGAGCAACCACTACAGCCACCGATCATCATCGTCTTTTCCAGTAACAACAGAGCATCCGTTATTCAAATTCATTACGATATATATATATATATATATATATATATATATATATATATATATATATATATATATATATATATATCGCACCTTTTGTGAGCACAACACACGCCTTGACCTCGTACTGGACTACCTAAGCAAAGCACGCTTGGTGCTCAACTCAAAGAAATGTCGTTTTGGAGAGCGCCAAACACTCGTCCTTGGACACTTAGTAAACAAAGAAGGCATACGACCGGATCCCGCCAAGACGGCCACAGTGGAGGCATTTAAGCAGCCAAACTCGGTGAAAGAACTGCGCAGCTTTTTGGAACTTTGTTCATACTTTCGCCGATTCATTCCTTGCTTTGCCAATATTGCATACCCGCTCACGTGTCTGCTTCAGAAAGGTGCGCAGTTTGACTGGACCCCGGAACGCGAGTCTGCTTTTTCGGAGTTGAAGTTTCTTTTGACGTCCCATCCGATCCTTCAACACTTCAATCCTCTCGCTCCCACTGAGATTCACACAGACGCCAGCGGTATTGGTGTAGGTGCTGTCCTGGTTCAACCCTTGGATAATCAAGAACACGTCGTAGCGTATGCAAGTCGCTCGCTCAGCAAGTCCGAGCGTAACTACACTGTCACAGAGCAAGAATGCCTCGCAGTAGTCTTCGCAGTGCAGCGCTTCCGGTCCTACCTGTACGGACACCCCTTTACCGTCGTGACAGACCATCATTCTCTCTGCTGGTTGGTTAATCTGCGTGACCCATCTGGTCGGCTGGCGCGCTGGGCACTTCGTCTACAAGAATATGACTTCACGGTTTCGTATAAAAGCGGCCGACGTCACGCTGACGCAGATTGTCTTTCGCGACTACCACTTCCAACGATGGAATGTGACGCGGACACCTTCGATACCTACATTGCATCACTCGACCAACCATTTCCTGATAACAAGACCTTTAAGGATGAGCAACAACGGGACAGCACCATACAACAGCTTCTTGCTACCAAACCAAAATCATCGCCTACGCGCTTCTGCATCCGAGACGGGCTAGTTTACAAAAAGAACTACACCAACACTGGCTCACGATATCTTCTGGTGGTTCCGAAGAGTCTTCGCGTTTATGTCTTGCAGGCTATGCATGATGACCCAACATCCGGTCATCTAGGCACAGCAAAAACTCTTTGCCGTCTTCAAGAAAGATTCTACTGGCCCAAAATGCGCCACACGACGGAACAATATGTGTCTAGCTGCAACGAGTGTCAACGTCATAAGCGCCCAACAAGTGCTCCTTTAGGGCGATTACATCCGGTGCCGCCCCCTAGAACTCCATTCGAGCAAGTCGGGATTGACCTCCTTGGACCCTTTCCCCGGTCTTCTAATGGAAATCGCTGGATAGTCGTTTGCACCGACCATTTAACACGGTACTGCGAGACCACTGCCATACCATCGGCAACTTCAGCTGATGTGTCTTCCTTCATGCTACATTTTGTCATTCTTCGACATGGGCCTCCCAAAATCGTAATCAGTGACCATGGCCGACAATTCACAGCAGACGTGATGGAAGAGATGCTTCGTGTCTGTGCTTCAAGGTTTCGGCACTCTACGCCATACCATCCCCAAACGAACGGTCTAACTGAACGAACGAACAGAGCTCTCTCGAACATGCTGTCTATGTATGTTGCATCCGATCACAAGGACTGGGACAGCATTCTACCCTTTATCACATATGCATTCAACACCGCTCAGCATGAAACTACCGGCTACAGTCCTTTCTTTCTTCTATATGCTCGACCACCTCGTCATACCCTGAATACAATCTTCCCGTGTTTGGACCATCATGATCCCTGCATATCCGAAATCATCTGTCGGGCAGAAGCTAGACGCCTTGCTTATTTGCGCACTCTTGCTTCGCAAGACCACTCGAAGGCACATTTTGACCACCGACGCCGACACGTGACGTACAATCGCGGCGACCTGGTGTTGCTCTGGACACCAACTAGAAAACGCGGTTTGAGCGAGAAACTGCTAGCGCACTATGCGGGACATTATCTTGTTGTAGACCGTATCAGTGATTTAGTTTACCGCATAGCACGTCTCCATTCAAACGGCCGACGGTCTGCAAAAACTGAACTTGTCCATGTTGCACGTTTGAAGCGCTTTATTCCTCGAGAGACTGTTTGACTCGCCCAGTGGGCCTCGTCTGCGCGGAGGGAAATGTTACCACATATGTAATTTAGGTAGGTGCACCTGTGTAGCGGGGAACATGGTTGTAGCAGAAGAGGAGGACGTTCAGTTGGTGGCAAAAGCTCGCTGCTGCCCGTTCACTGCGGTATACCGTCGAGTCGACCGTTACGTCTGCTTCGAATAAACCCCTCGTAGACGTAACAATATAATCATCATCAGCCTGACTACGTCCACTGCAGAACAAAGGCCTCTCCCATGTTCCGCCAGTTAACCCGGTCCTGTGCTTGCTGCTGCCAATTTATACCCGCAAACTTCTTAATCTCATCTGCCCACCTAACCTTCTGTCTCCTCCTAACACACTTGCCTTCTCTGGGAATCCAGTTAGTTACCCTTAATGTCCAGCGGTTATCTTGTCTACGTGCTACATACCCGGTCCATGTCCACTTCCTCTTTTTGATTTCAACTATGATATCCTGAACCCTCGTTTGTTCCCTAATCCACTCTGCTCTCTTCTTGTCTCTTAAGGTTACACCTACCATATATATATATATATATATATATATATATATATATATATATATATATATATATATATATATATATATATATATATATATATATATATATATATATATATATATATATATATATATATATTATGAAGTCTTGGTTGCGACAGCGTTTAATTGAGGAAAGACCTCGCAAAACGAACGGGCAGAGCCAGTACACAGACGATGACGATGATGATGACCCAGAGTGGCAATGAGGACAAAGAGACAAGCGAATTATGGTTATTGTGATCATGCAGGGGTGAGGACGATGTAAGTAACAAATGCCCACACTAATTCCCCCCACTTGGAAGCGGACACCCTGGCCGCCGTAAGTCAAAGTGACGGGGAACGTCGCGTGAAAGGATTCATGCGACAAACGTGGACAATCTCAGTGCTGCGGTAGCGGCGGTCTGTTGGGGCGACGTGTGGTGTCACACGATAATTAACCGGCGAAGTCTGTTCTAAAACAATGTATGGCCTGATGAAGCGTGGTTGGAATTTGTCACAGAGACCAGGAATGCGAATAGGTGTCAAAAGCAGCACCTCATCACCAGGTTGGAAAGACACAACGCGGTGGGATTCGTCATAGATGATCTTCCGCTCGTGCTGTCTCGCTTCAGTATTGATGTGAGCCTGATGGCGAGACTGGGCCAGGCGGGAAATGTATTCTTCGCTAGAAGACTGACATGATTTCCCATGGCTGCTAAAGAAGGAGACGTCGAGAAATGTAGTCGGGGTGCGTCCATACACGAGGCAAAACAGCGAGTAGCAAGTTGTTCGCTGAACAGCGGTGTTGTAAGCGAATGTCAGGAATGGTAAAAGAGTATCCCAGTTTTTGTGGTCGGGTTGGATGTAAACGGCTTTCATATCTGCAAGGGTTCGGTGAAATCTTCCTGTGAGACCATTTGTCTGAGGGTGGTAGCTTGAAGCTGTCTTGTGAGTAGTTCCAGAAGCGCGCAGTACTTCATTTACCATTTGTGACAAGAACACTTTGCCGCGATCACTAAGCAGTACACGAGGAGCCCCATGACGCAGGATTATGGCGTGAAGAATAAAGTCTGAGACTTCCACAGCTGAGCCTGTAATAACAGAGGAAGTCTCAGCGTAGCGTGTCAGGTGGTAAACGGCGGTAACTATCCATCGTTTGCCAGCAGATGTGACGGAGAAAGGCCCGTAAAGGTCAACACCTACAACATCGAAAGGCATTGAAGGGCACGGAATTGGCTGTAGAGGTCCAGCAGGTGCACACGTGGGGAGTTTATGACGCAGGCATGGGTAGCAGAGACCGACGTACCGAGCTACACTAGAAGAAAGGCCAGGCCAGTAATAAAGACATAAAATGCGGTCAAGAGTTTTTTTTAAACCAAGATGACCAGCAGTCAAGTCGTCGTGGAAGGCTTCGAGCACCTGAAGTCGAAGAGAGCGTGGCAGTACTGGAACCCAGCGCTGACTGTCAGAGTGGTAGACGTGGTGGTAGAGAACCCCATTGTCCAGCTTAAAGTGCAGGAGTTGACGACAGAGTCGCGCGTTTGGTGGATGAGAAACTCCCGAAAGGTGGTCCATCATGCGTCTGCAGTATGAATCGGACCGCTGGCGGGAGATAAATGTTGGCTCGTCGTCCGAAAAGGGTTGCGTTATTGATGCGAGCGTATGAACTTTGGTAGATGTTGCGGTTGAGTTCTCACCAACCCTCATATGGGTAGTTGGAAGCGGGCAACGAGATAAAGCATCGGCGTCTTGATGTTTTCTGCATGACTTGTAAGTTATGTCAAAGTCGTACTCCTGCAAGCGTAGTATCCACCGACCCAAGTTCTTCAGTGTAGAAAGCCAGCATAAGGCACGGTGGTCCGTAACGATTGTGAAGTGACGGCCGTAGAGATAGGGACGGAACTTCTGGACCGACCAAACCGCAGCCAAACGCTCTTGCTCAGTTATAGTGTAGTTCTTTTCAGCAGGGGTGAGTACGCGACTGGCATATGCAACAACTTTCTTTAGGCAAGACTTGTCGCGTTGTAGAAGAACGGCTCCTATACCAAGGCCGCTAGCATCGGTATGAAGGATAGTCGGTGCGGCTTCGTCAAAGTGGCAGAGCAGAGGTTCAGACGTGAGTGCCCGCTTGAACAGCTCGAATGCCGTTTGACATTCTTGTGACCACAGAAATGGGACGTTCGAAGCGAGTAGTTGGTGTAACGGAGAAGCAATAGAAGCGAAGTTCTGGATAAACCGGCGAAAATAGGAGGCGAGGCCAAGGAAACTGCGAAGCTCTTTTGGTTTTTCGGGACGCGGAAAGTGAAGGACTGCAGAAATCTGGTCAAGGTCGGGCCAGATGCCATATTTGCTAACGACATGTCCTAAGACCTTGATAGATTTGCTAGCGAAAGAGCATTTCTTAGTGTTTATTTGAAACCTGGCGCCGGCAAGGCATGTCAGAACTTGATCCAGTCGTTCTAGGTGCTCAGGAAACGTTGACGAAAAGATAATAATGTCGTCCAGGTAGCAAAGGTAACTTTTCCATTTCAGGCCGCGCAGCACGGTATCTATCATGCACTCAAAAGTCGCGGGTGCGTTGCAGAGCCCGAAAGGCATCACGTTGAATTCATATAGCCCGTCGGGGGTTGCAAACGCCGTTTTCTCCTTATCGCCTTCATGCATGGGGATCTGCCAGTACCCAGAACGCAAATCGATTCTTTTAAAAAAATTCCGTGCCTTTTAGGGAATCAAGGGCGTCGTCAATGCATGGCATAGAATACACGTCCTTGCGTATTATCTTATTGAGCACCCGGTAGTCCACGCAAAAACGCACAGAGCCATCCTTTTTGAAGACCAAAACAATAGGAGACGACCAAGGGCTAGATGAGGGACGGATGATTTCCCGTTTAAGCATGTCCGCAACGTTTTCTTCTATAATATTTCTTTCAGCTAGACTCACGCGGTAGGGTCGGCGGTGTAGGATAAATGTCCCCACAGTTTGAATTCGATGTGCTGTAGTATTAGTGCGGCCCAGCTTACACGAGCAAAAATCGAAAGAATTTGCATGTTTCTGTAACAATGCGAGCAGCTGCTGCCTTTGTGAATATGTCAATTCGCTGCTGATAGCGGTGGTAAAGGCGGAGGAAGAAACATGCTCACCGAGGGAAGGTTCTTTGGATGCGATGGCCTGAAGTGGCGTGACAAATACAGGCTCGAAGTCGGCAACACGGGCCATAGTAGTGCCCTGTGGCAGTAAGATCTTCTCCGGTGTAGAGTTGACAGCGGTGACAAGTGCAGAGCCATTGCAAAAACGAACGACACCGGACGGAAGAACTATACCTTAACGAACGCAAAGTGGTGACGGTGAGACCAATACATGACCGTGATAGATGTCATTGGACGTAATGCTGACAATTTGCTCTTGTATTGGAGGCAGTTCGATAACTTTCGCAGTGACCAGACGAAGTGGCTTGTGATTGTCGTCGTCAAGCGTGTAGTTCGTGTCAGCGAGGTGAACGACGCGTTGTCCACAACAAATCGCCGCGGAAGCTGAGGATAGAAAATCCCACCCTAAAATTAGTTGGTGAGAGCAGCGGGAGAGGACAGTAAACTGGACATGATGGCGGATGCCGTCGATGAACACCCGCACAGTACAAAACGCGGAAGGGCGAATGACGTTCCCCTGGGCAGCAACTAATTTGGGGCCATCGTAAGACGTCATTACTTTCCCTAAATGTTCACACAAATCAGCACGCATCACAGACAATGTCGCACCTGTGTCCACCAAAGCATCGACTCGCACTCCCTCCACTTCCACAGGAAGCGTGTTACACGCGCCTGGTGGAGGAATTTGAGTTCTAATTACGAATGCAGTTTTTCCTCCAAAACTGCATCACTTGGTTTCCCGAATGAATATCAGATGAGAATGAGGCGGGCCGAAGTGGAGAAGTGGAACGGCGGAAGGGCGAAGGCGAGCGGCGTCTCGTGTTTCGGCTGTTTCGGGATGCAGTCGATGCCGGAGGAGATGGAGACCGGTGCGGGGGAGACGAATTACGCCGACCTTGATAAGACGCCCCAGTGTACGAATCCCGTTCGCGCACGTCGTTCCGACGCTCATCTTGCTGGCGCTTTCGGCAGAAACGAGATATGTGGCCGCGATAGCCACAGTAGTAGCATACAGGGCGAGACGAGCGCCACTGTGGGAAATAGAAGGCATTCGGGGCACCTGAAGATAGTGCGGTCAGGTGGGCCGGAGGGTCAGGGAGCACGGAATGGTAGTTTACCGGGGGAGCGGCAGCAACTGATGCGTAGGATGGACGCAGCAATGTCGGGAGGGCGTCGCTGGAAGGCACGGCAGCAACTTCAGGGTACGTGGGTATGGGGCGTGAAGCAGGTTGCTGTATGGGCGCAACGCTGGTCAGCGATGTAAGTTCCTCCCTGACGATGTCACGCAAGGGCACTCCCGAAGACTGTGCAGGACACGGTGTAGGAGGTGTGAAGTCCATAGAGCGCAATTCTTCACGTATAATGTCCCGGATGAGGTAACGCAGGTGGCCATGAGACGTAGAGTGGTGGTCGTCAATGTCCGTTTGGAGGCGAACAGAGTCCAGCGTATCAAGGCGCTGGCATGTCGTCACGAAATCAGCGATGGTAGCTGGGTTTTGGACAGCAAGTGCATTAAAGGCAACAGGCCCAATGCCTTTCAATATGTGGCACACTTTGTACGATTCCGGCATGGATTGATTGACATGCCGGCACAGTGCGAGGACATCCTCGATGTATGAAGTGTACGATTCACCGGGATGTTGTCGGCGAGTATCAAGTGTCCTCTTCGCGGCGGCGGATCGAATGTCCGGGGTCCCAAAAACGTGTCGCAGCTGCTGCTGGAAGGTAGCCCAGTCGGGTAGGTCAATGACGTGGTTAAAATACCGTGTCTCTGCGACTCCGGTCAGATAAAAAGGGACGTAACGCAGTTTGGCGGCCTCGTCCCACCAATTAGCGACACTTACGTGGTCGTAGTCATCGCGCCAGTCTTCAACGTCTTCTCCACGAAGACCAGCGAAAAGCGGGGGTTCCCGCTGATGTCCGTGTATGTAAATAGGAGGGGCAGCTTGCGTCGGTGCGTGGTTGATGACATCAGCTCTGGTAGGCTCGGTCTGGGACATGCTGCCTGTCAGTGGGCGAAATCGGCGGCCTGAACGAAGCTCCAGCGGGTAGAGCGGGCTGCGGAAGGTAAGAGGACCGAAAATCCACCTCCACCACGTATGAAGTCTTGGTAGTCTTAGTTGCGACAGCGTTTAATTTAGAAAAGACCTCGCAAAACGAACGGGCAGAGCCAGTACACAGACGATGACGATGATAATGACCCAGAGTGGCAATGAAGACAAAGAGACAAGCGGATGATGGTGATTGTGATCATGCAGGGATGAGGACGATGTAAGTAAGAAATGTCCACTATATATATATATATATATAGGCAGGCATGGTGGTTGAGTGGCCGTAGCGTTGCATATAGTCAAGTAGATCCGCCCCGTGAGCGGTCACAACATGGTTTATTTCGATGTTTCGGCCTCGAGTCTAAGGCCAGACTCTAGGCCGAAACGTCGAAATAAACCACGTTGTGACCGCTCACGGAGGGTCTACTTGACTATATATATATATATATATATATATATATATATATATATATATATATATATATATATATATATATATATATATATATATATATATATATATATATATATATATATATATATATATATATATATGTGACGCTACGATGAGTGGGAGACGTGGCCTGGCTCATACCCCATGTTTATTCCACTGTCCACTTCTTCCTCATCTTCTACCAACCGTCGCTCATACGTCACACGATTCCCCCTCCCCCCGAAAGAAGGCACGGATCACGAACGAGAAGTAGTAAACAAGGAGAGATTGAAAAGTCAAAAATGTCAAAATTCATAATCGGTTCTATGCTTCAGGGGAGTTCCGTAAACTTTCAAAGACTTCAGGAGATCGTGCAGCAGTCCGGTTTACGCAGAAGTTCTGGTGGGCGAGGCTGACTGTGGCGTTCTGGAGAAGATAACCGCGTCCTGCACAACTGCACTGACCATGACACGGCTTCAGCAGCTGCGAAGAACCAACGATGCTGGACGTCCTTGTAGAATTTGAAGGTCGGACGTCGTAGGCGCCGAGTTTTCTGCCGCGGGTGCTGTATTCTTTGTCGTGGCTGAGACAGAAGCATTGCTTCAGGATTGCGTTCACGAGATCCGAAGTTGATGATACGATGTCTATGTACCCGCAATTTGCAAATGGTAACGTTCAGTCTCTTTCGTGGTTTTCTGTGGTGGTATCTCCATCGGTAGGAGAGTACACGAAGCCTTGATATCTCGTACAGAAGACTTCTTTGACGTTTCCTTCTACGAATATGGCTCAAATGTTGACTTGGTCTTTCCTTTAGTTGGTGTCGTTTCTGACGACCATCCTTAAGCCACAGATCTGCTTGTGATCTCATTTTAGTTCGTCGTTGTGCTTGATGTAACTGCCGTAGTTTCAGGAGTTCTTTGAGTTCTTGATGGCACTGCTGATGTTGCGGAATCTTACGAGGTGGTACTCGTTTAGTAACACGAGCCTGCTTTTTCTTCATAGTTGATGTGACTAGTAGATAGTTGGTTGTCGTTGGGTTGTCGCGATTCTCGAAAGAAAATGAAGGTGGTGCACTAGAATCGACAGAGAAGTCTTTGGAGGCTCTTGCCACGCCATTCTTAATAGACGCTTCTGGTACAGGGCAGTGCTTGAGAGTTGATTTTTCCGAGCCCACTGTGTTTTTTGGACTCTTAGGTGGCTGGGAACTCGACGGCGACACTGACAAACGCTTGATTTGGTCGGATTTTGCTTGGGATTGTTTCTGTGTCTGCGCAACTTTGCAGGTCGACTGTTCTGATGCATGAATATGGACGATAGACCCTGGGCTTGGCTGAGTATATTCGGAGTTCCTCAGCTGTATACCAACCGTAGCGAGCGTGTGAGGCGTGAGGTGGGCGTTGTCAGTATCTGAAGAGCAAAGTGACGGAAAACCAGGTGGTTGGCCAAGTGTACGATGCGGGGAGTACAGTGCACTGGATGGTTCGGTAACACGAGTCCTATGATGCAGTAATGGTGTAGAGGTCAATTGTCGTGCCGTAACAAAACAAGGTGGAAGATTAACTCTTCGTGGAAATAGACCTTGATGTCTTTCAGTGAGCGGATGTTTGAAGAGGTCTTGTCGGAATGGGAATGGGCGACTCGATTTGGCTGTTTTAGTACTTGAAGACTGCTGGTGGTTGTGACAACTGAGATCGATTGCCTTCAGATCACGGGTTGTAAGTGAATCCTCATCGTAATCTTTAAATCGAATGATCATTTCTTCTTTGATTTTTTGCCATGATTCGTCGTTGTCGAATATGTGGGTGAGGTAAAATTTAGAAGCCTCACCAGTGACGTAGTCGGTAAAGTTGGTGACCATCTCCTGTTCCGACCAGGATGCAGCGGCGGCGTGGACCTCGAATAGGTTGAACCAGTCCTGTACGGGTCCGTCGTCCGCTGATCCGGTGTACTTGGGGATGTCGAGCTCAGTCGATGGTTCTGTCATGGTGCCGGTAACTGCATGCGCCTGAGATCACCTCTTCTGTGGTCGATATTCAGTTGAGGCGTACTGCAGGTGGCTTCGTGAATGATGTGAGGTTGATGAGTGGTGGCCAGGTCTTCATCCTGTCGACTTGTGTGACGCTACGATGAGTGGGAGACGTGGCCTGGCTCATGTGTGACGCTACGATGAGTGGGAGACGTGGCCTGGCTCATACCCCATGTTTATTCCACTGTCCACTTCTTCCTCATCTTCTACCAACCGTCGCTCATACGTCATATATATATATATATATATATATATATATATATATATATATATATATATATATATATATATATATATATATATATATATATATATATATATATTGTAAGACAGTAGCAACGTTGGAGTCTCGCCGGCGTTGTTTATTAGGCCGAATCGCCTGATCAACCCTTCGAACGAAGACGACGTTTTTCGTGATGATGATTATATACAGATGAAGAAGATGAAGGTCAAACGTTGTCAATATTGTGCTTACACTAATTTCCCCCTCGCAAGGAAGTGGCCAATTAGGCCGCTGTTTATGACGGTGGTGTATGGCGCATGAATGGTTTTAAGCGTGACACGTGAACAACCTCCGTACCACGAAAACGGCCGTCGGAAGGCATGACAACAGGGGTTACTCGATAGTTAACAGGGGACGTCTGCTCGACTATAGCGTACGGGCCGATGAAACGTGAGTGAAACTTATCACACAGGCCAAGAACCCGCGTTGGGGTCCACAACAGTACTTCGTCTCCAGTATTGAAGTGAACTACGCGGTGGACGCCATCGTAGCGAGTCTTCCGCTCTTGTTGGCTTGTCTGTGTATTGAGCTGGGCGCGTCGGTGACAATCGGCCAGGCGAAAGATTAAGTGCTCCCTCGATGACGATAACGAGTTCACAGGGATGTCAAAAAAGGAGATGTCGAGCGGAGATGTTGGTTGACGGCCATAGACGAGAAAGAATGTGGAATAGCCCGTGGTGCGCTGCGTAGCGGTATTGTACGCAAAAGTCACGAATGGCAGGCTGGTATTCCAGTTGGTGTGGTCGGCGTTGATATACATAGATATCATGTCAGTCAAAGTTCGATGGAAGCGCTTTGTGAGGCCGTTAGTCTGGGGATGGTAGCTGGATGTCGTCTTATGAATCGTATTACATGCGTGGAGAACTTGTTCGAGTAGTTTCGAGAGAAACGCCTTGCCGTGATCGCTCAATAAGATGCGTGGTGCACCATGTGTTAGAAAGATTGCCTCCAGAAAAAATGTGGCAATATCCTCTGCTGATCCTGAAAGAAGTGCAGCTGTTTCGGCGTACCTTGTTAAGTGGTCAACTGCTGTGACAATCCAGCGCTTGCCGACAACGACTCATACATATGCGAGAGAAAGGATGATATTTCCCTGAAATTATCACGTGACCGGCTACGAACAGCCGATGACTTCCTTGTGCCACCTAACCACGAGCACGTTATCACGGTTATGTCTGACTCCATTGACCACGGTGACGTCCTAGTCAGTCCATCAGCCCGTTGTCTATCCAGAGGGATTGCAGTTTCATCGAGTCTTGTCCGCTTCTCCAACGGCACCGCATTTCTCACAGTACTCAATATCACCAATGAGGCGATTCTGCTGACCAAGAGCACTGTTTTAGTTTCAGCGTGGACATACAACCTATCTCTGTAGTGGCTTCGGATACCAGTCTGGTGGAATCACGTTCAATACCAACAGATGCTACACCCACTACGGCTCTCGTCAATACCATCAGCATGGATCTCACTCCCCCGCAAGCAGACGAACTACTGGCGTTGTTGTCTAAGCATAAATTTTCTTTCGACGTACATTCCACTGCTCTAAGCCAGACTTCTGCGGTGGCTCATCGCATACACACCAATGGAAGAACTTCTATTGTCCGTCGTCGACCATACCGCGTTTCTTCCAGCGAACGCGAGATCATCCACAAGCGCGTTGCTGGTATGCTCAGGCAAAACATCATCCGCCCCTCCTCAAGCCCTTGGTCGTCACCTGTCGTTCTCGTAAGAAAAAAAGACGGTTCGGTGCGATTCTGCGTTGACTACCGCGCATTAAACAAAGTAACCAGAAAAGACGTGCATCCCTTGCCTCGCATTGATGAGGCCTTAGATTCCTTACATGGAGCGGAATATTTTTCGAGCCTTGACCTGCGCTCCGGTTATTGGCAAATTCCAATGCACGAGGATGACAAGGAAAAAACTGCCTTTGCCACACCCGATGGGCTCTACGAATTTAACGTCATGCCTTTCGGCCTCTGCAATGCGCCAGCAATGTTTGAACGACTGATAGACACTGTATTGCGGGGCCTTAAGTGGAAAACATGCTTATGTTACCTTGACGACTTCGTCATATTTTCTTCAACATTCGAACAGCACTTGCAGCGCCTGGATGAAGTTCTGACGTGTCTCGCAGCTGCTGGCCTTCAGCTCAACACCAAGAAGTGCCACTTTGCTAGCAAAAGTATTAAAGTACTCGGATATCTCGTCAGCAAAGATGGAATCCGGCCTGATCCCGACAAGATTATCGCCGTTCTTCACTTCCCGGTGCCTCAACGCGTGAAAGAGCTCCGAAGCTTTCTTGGCCTTGCGTCGTACTTCCGGCGCTTTATACGAGACTTCGCCACCATTGCTGCGCCACTTCACCAACTCCTTTCTTCGGGAGCGTCATACGTGTAGTCGGATGAATGCCAAATGGCTTTTGACACCATGAAACGTGCCCTCACGTCTTAGCCAGTGCTTTGTCATTTTGATAACGCCGCACCCACTCTCCTCCATACTGATGCCAGCGGACACGGACTCGGCGCTGTACTTCTGCAACGAAATGAGCGTTATGATGAACGTGTGATCGCATACGCAAGTCGCACCCTTACAGCAGCAGAGAAAAACTACACCATCACCGAGCAGGAGTGTCTCGCCATTGTCTGGGCCATCCAGAAGTTTCGACCATATCTTCACCACCACCACTTTACTGACAACGTTTGACCTTCATCTTCTTCATCTGTATATAATCATCATCAAGAAAAACGTCGTCTTCGTTCGAAGGGTTGATCAGTCAATTCGGCCTACTAAACGCCGTCGAGACTCCAACGCTGCTACGGTCTTACAGAGTGGTGGAATTGCTTTGATCCCCAAGTCCTCTCCGACGTCACGTTCCCCTGGAGCTTCGTTCGGGTCGCCGCTTGCTTCCCCCGTCCGCTGTCATGGCTGAAGAACCGCTGCCTGGAACATCCAGCATCCCTGTCCAACAAACCATTCCTGCGTGGATCGTCAACGCTCGGCAGCGTGACCCACCCATCTTCTGTGGTATTCCACGCGACGACGTCGAGGTATTGCTAAAACAATACGACATGACCAGTGTTTTTAACCAATGGGATGAGCCTCAAAAACTTCGTCACGTCGTCTTCTATCTGTCCGATGTCGCGAAAACGTGGTTTTTTAACCACGAGAGCAGCTTCCTGGATTGGCCTACTTCTGCTCAACAAGTCCGTATGATTTTTGGAAAACCGAACATTCATTCCGAAGTGTCGAAACGAAAGCTTGATGGGCGTGCCCAACTACCCGGGGAGACGCACACATCGTACATTGAAGACGTCCTTGCCCTTTGCCACCGCGTGAACTTGGCGATGACAGAGGCTGATCGTGTTCGCCACATCATCAAAGGGATAGGCCATGTCGTGTTTAACGCTCTGGCTGTTAAAAACCCCACCAGCGTTGAGGACGTCATCACGACATGTCAGCATCTTGATGAACTCCAAGCCATTTATTGCACCCAGACTACAAAGCACCTCCACCACTCTGTAAGACAGTAGCAGTGTTGGAGTCTCGACGGCGTTTATTAGGCCGAATCGCCTGATCAACCCTTCGAACGAATACGACGTTTTTCGTGATGATTATTATATACAGATGAAGAAGATGAAGGTGAAACGTTGTCAATATTGTGCTTACACTATATATATATATATATATATATATATAGAGAGAGAGAGAGAGAGAGAGAGAGAGAGGGGGAGGAAAGGCAGGGGCAGGGACGTTAACCAAGCTTGGCTTGGTTGTCTACCCTACACTTGAGGTGCGGAAAAGGGGGAACACAAGAAAGGAAAGAGATAGAGAAAAAAGAAGAGTAAAAAAAGAGATGGCTAAATAGTTATCTCGAGATTACACAGCATGGTCTCACGCTGTTCTTTCACAAGCGCTCGTGAAATCCGGTGGTCCTTGAAAAGCACAACAGAGCTTTCGTGGCTGTTCGCGTCGGTGAAACCATCAGCCAAGGACCCAAGATATTCTTTTCTGTAAGAAGTCGTGAATCCAGCTGGCGGAGCTTAGTTTTCATAGCACGTAGTTCAGACTGATATGCTGAGCAGGGGCGAAGAATGTGCTCAAGCGTCTTCTCGCAGGAGCAAATGTTGTATGCCGAACTGTTCGCCATTTGAAGAAGACAGGAATGTGCATTCGTAAATGCCATGCCCAACCTCATGTGACACAGCAGTTTCAGCACGTTGTGAGAGCCTAGATGGTGACCAAAGTTGCAAGTTTGGGTCGATAGAATACAGTCGGATAAACCCTGGGTATTCATTGTAGAAGAGTACCATTGTAGGAGAGTTATACAGCGAGCAAGTGATTGTAGTCGCCTTGCAGCGTCCGTTATCAACAGTGATATGGGTGTCCGCAGGTATTGGTCGCGAGCCGATCGAGCTGCTTCATTCGCGTGGTCATTTCCGACAATACCGCATTGACTCGGCAACCATTGAAAAACATTATCGTGACCTTCCTCAAGCGCTTTGTGGTAGTCGTGCCTTATCTGGTATACTGATTGCTCGCGTAATTTGTGAAGCAAAGCGAACCGTAGTGTGTGCAAGGCTGACCACGAGTTGCAAAAGGTGGCTTATTGATCAGGTTGCTGCTGAAGTATGTACCTGACCGCACGTTGAAGCGCTGCGACCTCTGCTGCTGTCGGCATCGTGGTGTGAAAGAACTTGTACTGTAGCAATATTTTACCAGATGGAACAACTACATCTCCTGTAGAGCTCTTCGAATTAGTGGAGCCATTGGTGTAAACATGTATGCGATCAAAGCACGTTTCGTTCAATAAACGCAAAGTCAATTGCTTTAGGGCTAGCAGTGACAAGCATGCCTTCTTAACAATTTCCGGGACTAATAAGGGCACGTCAGGTTGACGGAGACTCCATCACGCAGATTCCGGACACATCGCAGGTTTGAAGCCAGGCGGTAATACGTCCTGGTGTTTTGTCAGAATAGCACAGAACGAAGAATGGGGTTTCCGCGCTGTCAAGCACGCTAAATGATGGGATGGAAGCCGTGATGAATGCCGAATGTGCGATATACGTTGTGTTCTTGTGGGATAACAATAGTTGCCATTGTCGATCAGCATATTGGAAGGCCAAGACATGTATGAAGTGCAGGGCTTCAACGCCCTGTAGTGGACAGATGTTAGTCTTGCACGTGTTGGACAGGGCAGGAAGGCTGTAGCGGAGAAGTCCGAGAAAGAGGGCTGCATGAAGCTGCAGCATTAAATGCACTTAGGAGCTTCTTCATTTTCCGGCAACAAACTTGAATACGTTCTCAATGCCGATAAGCCTTTTCTTCGTGTATGCGACGTGTCGGCTCCAGGTTAGCTCAAGATCTGCGATGACACGTAGAAATATTTGACTCCTCCTATATGCGATTGATTGGGCAACAATGCACAGTTTGTAGAAGGTTATCGGCTGACGTGTAAAGGCCACCGCTGTGCATTTTTCTGTGGCGATAGTCCGACCTTTCTGGAAAAGCTATGCCGTTGTCGTTGTGGCTGCTATCTGTGTTCTTTGCGCGCACTTACAATGTTCTCGGTACCATTTCATGCACGTAAGCAGCATCCTCTGCATGACCTTGCCGACGCAGCTTGCTAGTGCTATGAGCGGTTGACTCCAGATCCAATGAAGATTTTCCGGGCTTCAACAAAGGCACCAGGCGACTGAATTTCCACTCATCAGGCACTACACCATCATGCCCAGACTTATTGAAAATGTCGAGGAGACGGCGTAGTGCCTCCGAGCCCAGGTAATGTAAGGCAGCATGAGTGACCCTATTCGGACCTGGGGACGATGAGCACCTGCACGTGTTCAGTGCTGCATCAATCTCTTTCATAGTGAACGCAACCTACGTTTGCTGATCTCGTGCGACCGGAACGTCCTGTGGCAATAGCTCAATCGGTATAGAGGTGTCGCCGGCGATCTTTGTACAAAATTCACCAGAAACATCAAGCTGTGATCGACGTCGAAGTAACGTCAGAGCAGTGAAGAGATGCCGCTGTTGCGCATTGTTACGATTTTTCTCTGTCGCGATGGTAGCGGTGGCGAAGAGCGGTGAGCAGTCGAGCGGGCTTCGCTGAAGCCTTAGTCCGAAGGTCAAACAGGGAGGCAATCCGTTTGGAAAACAGCAACAAAAGTAGCGTTTACTGTAGCAGGTTGTCGTTTACAGAGCCGGCCAGCACGACAACGTCGGCTGGGGCAAAATCTCCTAACATGGGGCCGGCTCGGCCTTAAATAGCGTCTTTGGTCCATTCTCTTAGACCAGTTCTCGGGCTCGGAGGGGGGAGACGTAGCCGTACCCGGAACTGCAAAGTGGTCCGGCCGAGGAAACGACGTTATCCCCGGACTGCACGGTTCTTCTGCACGGAAGGCGGCGCTGGGAGGGGGGGGGAGACAGTTCGTCGAAACAGGGCTCGATCCTGCGAGACGCGCTCCCGAACGAGGAACATGTCTGTGGCACAACAGCACCCCCGCCGCCAGACAATGCATCCGGAGTTTTGAGCCGTCAGCGCGGCTCGGAAGGAGGGATGCTGGTTGACCATCGGTAGCCGTTCCGCTCTCTCCGCCCGTTGAGACTTCCAAAGGCCTGCAGATGTTCACTGGAACGACGGAGTCGAACACAAAGGCGAACCACTCCGGCCAAAGCAAGCACCCTCCAAAGGCTGATCAAGTCGCCAGACCAGCAGACACCAAATGTTTCCTCGAGATTACGCTGGGCTAACAAATAGCATCACGAGCAACGAATCTCGGGAGGAATACACAATGCGGACACTCCTTTACAGTGCATGACACTGCTAAACCAATCAGAAGTTTTGTTTTCGTGAGCGATTCTCGATTGTGACCCTGGGCAGATTCTGGACGATCGAAGCTTCTGAGGATTGCTCAATTTAGCACCGAAACTACAATTTAAAACACCAAGAACTCCCGAATCACGCACATTTGCGTCGCCTGCAAGCATAAGATTGTCAAACTTGACAAAGTTCGTCCTCCTCAAGCTCTCACTTCAATGCGCGCAGCCAATGATCATCAAAACAAGAGATAACACGCTCGATAAGGTAAGAAAGTAACACTAAATTTTAAACTTGCGCGCGTTACACAAAACAAAGTGAAAATTAACCTACACTGACACGCTTACCAACACGTAATGCCAAATAAAGAAGGTATTTTAAACAGGGCTTTTACTCAGCCTTCTCTGTTAAAATAGAACACGTCAACTGTTACCTTTCGAAATATTATGAAAACAAAATTAATCGAACAAACATATTAATGTGAGCTTCTTCGATGACAAGGCAAGTAAATCTTACAAAAATTTAGAACCCTTCCTTGCTCATCGGCAGAAGACAAAACTAGAAAAAGTTATTCTCAAAATTAAATACAAAAAATACACTCTTCGTATTAGCGAGGCCGCACTCTCTCAAGCGAACTCTGGGGAGTCGCGCATTCCACAGCTTCTGAGGGTTGCGGTCTGGACAAAAGGACGACGAATCACCCGGTTCGCCGAACTCAGTAGCAGCGACTTTTGACCCGCAGCCGCTGAACTCGAAGAAAGGGGCATCTGCACTGCATCGTTTACGCCGCCCGTTCGACCAGTGACCCTTTCGCCACGGTGGGGAACAATAGCCTTTGTTACTGCTCAGGCGTACGCGATGCTTCTCCACGTGATTGCCTCTACGCGGTAGCAAAAAAGATGAGACCAGGCGATGATCTCGGCGTCCGAATTTCACTGAAACTCGGTTTTTCTTGATGGACTTCCCGCCTGATCTCAATCTCGGTGATGGTCTGAGATTCAAACATTTCCCACAGAGCGTTTTCGCGATCCTACGCCTACTACTAAACCCGGCGCCTCGAATGAAAACGTCACAGCATTTAACGGCGGCTTTAGCGTGCTTGGCGTGAGTCGTCTTTACCGCGCTATGCTTATGCCGGCGCCTCTTTCTGTCGGAACTTCTCCCAATACTGGCAGTCTCAGCACACTTACCCACAAGTGTGCTGCCTTCTTTGTGTGGAGTTGAAGCTCCCGATTTGTTAGCTAGCGTTCCCTCGGGCCCGTTGCTAGCTGTCCCTGGCTGTGACAGAACGGGAGTCCCGATGACTTTGCAGCCAACAAGCGCACTTACAGAGCCTTCGATCGGTGGGTGTCTATCGCTGTCGTCGATAGCTCTTGTTTTCTGGCCCTCGAAGTCGGCCTCATGCTCTCTTTCACGAGCTTCATTCTGTAGCGCTTTATGTCGCGCATCCTGCTCAAGCTCTTGTCGGCAGGCGTCAACCTCTAGCGCCCTGCGACGCGACTCGTTGTCAAGCTCCTTTGTACGCGACTCATCTCGATCATTTGCGCTGCGAAGCGGCTCCGTCTCTAGCGCTTCGCGATGCGCCTCGGCGTCCTTAGCCGTGCGATGGGCCTCGGCCCCAAACTTCTTGCGATGCACCTCGGCGTCTGGCTCTATTCGACGCACTTCGGCGTCTCGCTCTCTCTGGCACACTTCTGCGGCTTGTGCTTCGCGACGGGCCTCAGCTTCCATCGCTTTTCGGCATGCCTTATCTTTAAGCGCTTCTCGACGCGCTTCTACTGCTAGCGCTCTTCGTGGCGCTTCAACCTTGTCTTCATCGCTCCGACTTTCCTCGTCAGCATGAATTGAAAGAAAAAAATATCTTATCAAGGCATATCTAACATAACTGAAGTCTCTTGCTTCCTCGAAGGGTAAGCAATTCAAAACATGCGCTATCTTGCGTGGCAACAGCGTGGCGAGCTTCTCCACCCAAAGGTCGCGGCTAACACCAACATCACAGCAGACAACTTCAAAATCCTCAAGAAAATGCGCGATGTTCTCGCCTATCTGAAAGTTGTGGAGCTGGTGTTTCGCTCGCTCCCACTTAAGGGCTTGAATTTTAAGATCAAGCTCTCTCATTTTGAGAGCATGCTCTGTCCTTTTTCTGCTCTCCTCGGCCTTCCGCTTTTGCTCACAAATGAGCTCCCAAAACTCGTCAGCCTCATCGGCCGTCACATTCTCTGCCCACATCACCTCGAGAATCGCTTCCTTTGTTTTAGCGGACCCGGCGGAAATCCCCATGGCTCCACAAATTTCGAGGAGGTCCTCCACAAGGTATTGCTCCATCGCGATCTCATTCCTCGTGATGCTCGACTACTGATATTCACCGTACTCTAAAACTAATCTCGTGGTTTAAAGTAGGTGAATATAAATTTTAACCAACAAAACAAATCAAAACAAAACACTCTCCTAACATCTGCCTGTGCTAGAGAGGTCTGGCGAAGTGAACAGTAAACGTTGGGCACTCACCCAACCAAAGTAGCCGACGATGGTCCAACTCGTGGCTGCCGTCGAACAGTATCAGGCCTTCAGGGATCCGGTCCAACTTGCCAATGTTGAGATCCGGGGTTGCTTGTCCCAGCTTGCCGAACGATGAGAACGGGGTAGCGTATCGCAGCGTAGCCAAACGCTATCACGGCGGTCGTCCTCGTGCTCGGAGATCCGATCCAACTTATCAGCCGTTGAGATCGGGGTAGCGGGTCCCAGAGCAGCAAAACGTTGAGGACAGGGGTCTGATCCGGCGTGCCAAACGTAGGATATCGCATCCCACCGCTGCCACCACTGTTACGATTTTTCTCTGTCGCGATGGTAGCGGTGGCGAAGAGCGGTGAGCAGTCGAGCGGGCTTCGCTGAAGCCTAAGCCCGAAGGTCAAACAGGGAGGCAATCCGTTTGGAAAACAGCAACAAAAGTAGCGTTTACTGTAGCAGGTTGTCGTTTACAGAGCCGGCCAGCACGACAACGTCGGCTGGGGCAAAATCTCCTAACATGGGGCCGGCTCGGCCTTAAATAGCGTCTTTGGTCCATTCTCTTAGACCAGTTCTCGGGCTCGGAGGGGGGAGACGTAGCCGTACCCGGAACTGCAAAGTGGTCCGGCCGAGGAAACGACGTTATCCCCGGACTGCACGGTTCTTCTGCACGGAAGGCGGCGCTGGGAGGGGGGGGGGGGGGAGACAGTTCGTCGAAACAGGGCTCGATCCTGCGAGACGCGCTCCCGAACGAGGAACATGTCTGTGGCACAACAGCATGCAAGTGAATGCCTCGAAGAGTCCGCCATACATAGGACAAAGGCTTGCGAAGGTCAAGCGAGTCGCAAAAACTTCCCCATCGTTCTTCTCGGAGGTAGTGCATTTGACGTTGGATTTTCTTCTGAATGCGCCTGGATTCTCTGAGGTCATAGATAGATTTCGAGTGTCTGTATCTTCTTTCGGCACGCCGGTGAACCACTCGAAGTTGCTCCAACTCTTGGTCGCGCATTTTGTATATGTGTTTTACGATGTTGATGACCCTTGATATTCAATGTAAATTTTGATTTGCCTGCTCAGAGACCGGAATGCATCGGCATCGACACGGCAGTATAATACACGTACGGATAAAAAGTACAATTTTGATAGTTCGGGTGAGCAACGCTCGTAAAACTCATTCAGAATTGATTATAAAGGAAGAGATAACTCCCGTTTACCTTGCGCTAATGCAACGTTAAGGCATTCGATCTTACGGGCTGAGAGGCGACTGGGGTATTTTCAAGTAATTACCACAGCCTCAACATGTGTTACGAGGACGTGCTGTGGTTCATAACTATAAATTTGCAACATGTTTTTAAATTGAGCAGTAACATTAAACATTTATGCATGTTTATACGTCCAGTTCTATTCAAGTTTAAAGAACAGTTCTCCACAAACGACCTTGGAAGATTTCAGTTGAGTATGATGCTGGATCCCCACTGAAAATGTTTTTTTACTGCTAGCTTTTACGTGCGAATACTGCAGCCGGATGTGAAGCGCTGTCACTAGCTCATCACTTCCATAATAGACACGTAGGTCACAACAGAACCAAATCTCTACGTGTGCGCTATGGGTGTATCCTGTTTGTAGCCTTCATTAAGATGTTGTGGCACGCCAGGATTCCCGGCGCTGGTGTGATATTTCTTAGACACGGCTGTTGAAGCTTTATTTTGTTTCTGTGAAGCGTTGAACCAATATGTCGACGACGATGTCACAGTTCTATTTTTATCCCTTATTCAATACATTATACAATACAACTTATGCAATGGCATTGTTATCTTTTTCGTCTTTTACGAATCCACACTTTTTACCTACTTTAGTCTTTTTTAGCAGTGATGTAGAAATCAAGGCAGAACCTCCGTTTAGAAAAAAAAAACTGCTGCTTGAGGCCATTAACATAAAACTTGCTGCTATAGAGGTAGCACAGGTTCGGCTTAAGAACGCCTTGGAAAACATAAGCATTATATGATTCAAATCCAAATTATAAGCGTTTAATCAGGTATGTGCAAAGCCAGATATTTTAATACTGCATGCGACAACTGGCATCAAATTTTTGTATTGAATCCAATTTCATGTTTCGTTTTCGTCCAACGGGTCCATGAGACCCCTAAGAGACTATAGCCTTTCAATTCCACTGTGGGAGCGGCTCGTCTATCAGCTGACGGCGGCGTTTTAAACTTTCAGTGACTATCGGGGGCGCCACAAGAAACTCAAATTGGTTGTCATAGCGGTGATCACCTGCTGCACTTGGCCTTCGTCGCAGGATTTAGAAATATTTGAGCGCACAAGGTAGAAGGAAGGAAGCACTTGACAGGAAAGACGATTTTGTAGCGTCTTTCCTGTCAAGTGCTTCCTTTTTTCTATCTTGTGCGCTCATACATTTCCACATTATGATGTACCAACTGGCCCAGCATTCCACTTTATTGAACTTCGTCGCAGGTTTTGTCACTGCACGGTTGCCGCCGCTAGCGGCTTGGATAATTTTCCGTGGTGTTGAAATTCCCACCAAGGAAGCAGCTCATGCTTGAGTGCGTAAACTTCGGTACACGCGGTGTGATCTTGCGGCCTATTCGACATCCGACGCGCTGGTGTAGCAGCCGGTTCGGCGATGTTTCGTCGTATACTGAATAGTCGAATCATGGATTCAGTGCACATCACACTAGGTAGGTTTGGTGATTTGGTCATTTCATCGGCCCAGTGATTGCATGACCATCTATACACAACAGTAAAGCAAGACGAGGGATACAGTTGCTTGCACTACTGGTAGTTCTTTTACCGGTTCGATAATTTTTACTGGTTTCATGCCGGCGCCATCACTAGCATCACGAAAGATGAGCTACAATTGTTTCATTACGCAATCTAATTTATATTACAATAATATGTTTCTCTATTATACCACTTATTCAAAACAGTGCGGGCTTACAAGCTACGAGCGGGATCGGCAACCACGATACTTGGGCATTTTGCAAATAAATATGCGACACTGCAGGCAATCTCGCCCAACCGGCTCACTTCACTTCCATCTTCACTCTTCATACCAATGTTGTCGAGAAAACTGCTTGCCTATTACGACGCAGGCATACGACCACAAATATTAAACATGTTGCTAAAACTTGAGTGCGTTGGACAGGCTTGTGATCAATCGCGGACGGTGGTGGCATCTGCCCAGCTCACATGTGTTAGTTGCGGCGGGCTGTTTAGTGTTTCACACTGGCAGAAGTATAGTATATATGACTTCTCGTCACATGAGAACATTTTTTTAGTGTTTATGCTACAAGCACAAAAGCAATATTTACTTAGATCATTCAATAAATAATTTTAAACAAATTAATCATAGTGTCAATCAATACGAAATTTTATTTCCCAACATAATAGAACATGTTCTTTTGCTTTCCTACTCTCACTGAAATAGAACTGAATGATACCACCGTGCGCGCACCATGTAATGATTACCGTGATCCCGTTAGAAGGTTTCAGAATGCATCGCACGCATCACAACTTGAATGTGGCGTCATGGCACAATGTGATGGCACAATCATGGCACCAGCGGCAACATCACAGAATTTGCGTGGCTTCTGTGCCAAATGCGTTTCGAGAGCGTTACTTCTACTTGACGCCAAGCTGCTTCAGAACCTTCTGCATCGTCGTCGTGGACGCTGTGGAGCAAAATGCTCATGATCGGTAGCGTTTTATCCTCTTCGAAACGCTGCATCGTAAGCGATTGCTGAAAGTAGAACTCTAAAAAAATGGCAGCATATCCACGGAGTGAATGATGGAGAGGGGGGCGAAGCATTCGTTCGTCCATTCGTTCTTGCTTCCCTCCGTCCATGCGTCCGTCTGTGTGACCGTCCGTGCGTCAATTCGCCCGTCCTGCGTGCGTCTGTTCGGGCGTCCACACGTCCATCTGTGCGTCAGTCCCTGTGTTCGTCCATACATCCGCCCCTGCGTCCGTCCATGCGTTCATCCGTCGGTGCAGCCATTCGCGAGTCCGTTTATGCATCTGTCTGTGTGTCCATTCGTCCGTCTATTCAACACTCCAAGTACCACCATCTTGCATCTTTTCGTCTTATATTCCTCGTATAGAAGCACCGCCATCCAGTGGACATTCCAAGGACTGAACGAGAGCAGACACACGCACACTTTCTTACGGCTTGCGCTTCGTGTCTACTTCCCACCTTTAACCACCTCGAGTTCATGGTATATACTAGTTTACTGTATTCATGGCACTGCGGCCCAACGCTCGCTAAACCTTCCTAAAACCTAGAAGGTTACGCCCAGCGAGTATAACGTAACAACCCTTTCTTGTCTTCTGTGCGTTGTTGAACAACAAAAAATTTGCAGCGTGCGCATTAACTAAAAACCGAATTCCCCTGTCTCTCATTCCCCCTTTGCAGCCATTGGCATGTACATTGAGCACTATATTTTATTGTTCAACAATGCACAGAAGAAATCTCTCACCGGCACCACCTTGGAGGTCAAAATGGTATGCTTGTTACACACTACAACAGCTACGAGGAATGAGCGGCTGCCGCTATAAAGATCTTCGCCCCTAAAAAAAAATATGCGAAACCCCATCATCTAAAAACGCTCAGGTCAAAATTGTTCAGCTTTTTCGCATGATCACGGCATTTCCCATAAAGTCGCTTGTTCATCGGTAGGACTCCGGCCGGGTCCTCTGCCAGCATCCTTCACCGATAAAGCATTCGCTCGCTCACGTGGGTAGGTTTCTCCATCTTTTTATCGACAGCCGTAGAGCTTGCGGCACTCCGCTGCGCACTCTGCAGCACTGATCAACGAGCACCTCTAAAATGCTGCATATTCACTGATTCGAAATGTCTTCGAAGTGCGCTACGTCGTGTACCTCAAGATCAATTGGTGTTGGAAAAACGACAACTGTATCAACAAGTGATTAGGAAAGGACACAATGTAACTTTTGAATGATTACAAGGCCATGGCGGCATCATCGATAATGAGCATGCTGATGATGCAGCAAAGAACGCTCACGAAAATGGCGTGATGGATTGTAATCCACCATGAAGAAGCGACACACTAGCTAAGATTAACACGCTAGCACACAATGTCACAAGGTCTCTTTGGAAGACACCCGGTTTTCTTCACACCCGTCTTCCCCACCTGCCTCTGTGCCTACGACATACAATTCCGTATGGTTCACCGTTCATCCCGATCTGAGACAACCGTTCTGTGCCGCATGTGGCTTGCTGTGTCTTATACGGACGTCTTTGCTTGCCGCATCGAACAGGCAGACAGTCCTGCATGTGACTGTTGCGGAAACCATCCAACATACTTTTGTCAATGTCCTACTACAGCTGTCAGAGGCAGTCCCTGTCAGCACGTTGTTTTCACGCCTCGACGACCAGCCACCTTGTGAAAATATATATTTTGTAGTTTTGGATAGATCGAGCTTCCCGCCTCGTCAAACGATTGTGCCATTACAGTGCGTGTGTGTTTTCACTTACCTCCCTCTCTCTGATTGCCTTTTCTTTACTATTCTATCTCGCCTTCCCCAGTGCAGGGAAGCAAACCAGATACTTGTTTTTGGGTTAACCTCCCTGCCTTTCTTCATACCATCTCTTTCTCTCTCTCTTTTTGGAGAGTGAATTTGCACTCTCTCCGCACTCGAAGCGAAGCACTTGAAGAGCGTGTAACTCTATCTGGTTCACCAGCTTGGAAAATTCACGCATGCTTGACGAATGAATCATCGGTAACAGTTTATAGGACGCGTCACATGGCCGATTCGGGCGCCGCCGTGTTCCAAAAAGGCGACCAATCACCGCTTCACAAGATTCTTCCACTCAGCTACGTCCATCCGGGCTCTTTCTCTTAATTTTACGAATGATTGAAACAGTTTGTACGCTTGAAACCATCAAATCAAATCGCACTGTCACCTTATGTGTTTAGAATTTGCGAAATAGCCCTGGATTGCTAAAACATTTCTGGCACTATTTGCTGGCGCTCCTAGAACCATGATTAGACGAGACAGGTCTACTTATGTCAGTGCTCACAAAAGCTTGTGAAATGGACTCTAAGACTTTTTTCGTTCAAGTACGCATATTCTAAGGAGCAAAAACTGGACTGACGAGCGTGTCGGAGTGCTCGAAGCCATTAGTTAAACCCGCCATAACCACGACTCCTAAAGGATGCAAATTCTTGTTTTCACATTCTTTTACAATATTGTTACTATAAGTATGCAGTTATCATAAAAAATATGGCTCGATCAGGTAAATATACTCATTTCCAACAATTTTCATATGTTGTGATTGCAAATTCTCCCTCAAGTACTGCTTTTGTAGCGAAGTATTTGGTTCTTGTAGCGAGCCCTTTCTGCGCGTGTTTTTGAACATAAAGGCGCGCTTTTCTCACGATCACTTTCTTGAGCATGTTTTAAGCATGATGTACATTTTCCAGAAAACTATGTGACTGATTTTTATGAAAGTTTGTCATATTAGAGTCAAATTTCTGCCACACTGTCCTAGTTAGCAAGTGTGAAAAGCTGCAATTGCCAATTACCAAAAATAATTCTAGTCTCTTTCGCGGTATTGACATGTCTGGACAATATTTTTTCTTGTGAGATATGAGTAAGAGTTCGTTTTTAGAGTTTAAGGTTGTTGTTACTGCCATTTAGAATCAGCACGCCAAATTTCATGATCAAACTGTCTTTCATTGCTGAGAAAAAGGTGCATCTAATTTTACAGCCCAGTACACAATTTGGTACTTAAATGTGAAATGGTAACAAAAGCTACAGCGTCGAAATCACCAAAAGTTCTGACTGTAAGCTTTCTTATTGAGCTAGCAAGATTTCACAATAAGATATCGAAAATTTCTTCAGGTCTAAAGCTAAAAGCAAGTTGGCCCGTTTACCCCACCTGTTTACCCTACTGTTTCGAAGGTAACTCTGATTTGCAGCGCCACCTGTCAAGAGAGGCGCATACCCCGACAAAGCAAAACATTAGTAAACCAACACCCTCAAATCTCTTTTCTATAAAAAAATAGTTCACGTCTGGTAAGTATTGGAGCGACCACAAGTAAATGTCATTTATTTATTCATTCTTCGCGCTTTTTTTTTTATTTGCAGTATAAATACTTACTGCTTGCGAATCTCAACAGCACTATCGCCACCAACATCGGCAGCTCGCGTTTTCTTCTGTCCACGCTGCACTTGCTTGAGGAGAAATCTTTCGTTATTTTCTTGTACGGGCTGAAAAGCATCACGATGAGTACAGGTAAGTCCCCCTTATTCACTGGCAGCTAACAAGCTTTGACAGTTTGACTTTTCTTTTAGACTGCACTCTCCGCACAATTACCCGTGGGCTTGGGTAAACATTGCGCCTATTTACATGACCATAACACTTAGTTACAGTGATTTATGACATTGCTTACTTGGCTAATGTACAGAGACTATACTGAGAGCAAAAAGACAAGATGTGGCGTTCTGTTCATAGGCGTAAGCACGGGGAATGGGGGGGGGGGGGGGGGGTAAATCACAAAAAGAGGGCTCCATAAATTTACTAAGAGCGATATTGTGCCGAATCGGGACCATGTAAGTTTCTGACAAATATGGCGGCCAAGAAACGCTGTTGTTGCATGCCAGAATGCAGAGGATCGAGAGAAGACGCCTGGGAGAAGCATGTTGTCTCTATGATATTCAATGATGCAGCTGTCGCTAAGCTTGCTTCACCTGAGCTTTTGATTGGTAAATGGCTAGTGGAAGCAAGTTCGAAAACCTTCAAGTTCCCAAGGCATACTCAGACTTAGTTTCGAGTCCATTGCTCAAGTGTGCGTGTTTGAAGGTGCGCACCTCGTCTCCATGCCTGAACATTGGAACAGTGTTGCACGGTGTAACAGCGCTGCACAATGTTAAAGTGCCTAAGTCTCCTTCGAACGCAATAAACAATGAGTAGTAAAACATTCGATGAGGGCGACATGGCCATGTTTTAAGTGTTGAAATAGCACAAAAACCTGAATACAGACAACTGGAAAGACGTCCATGCCGAACCATGGTGAAGATGCCCATCGCCCATGGACAATAATGATTCATACAAGAGCGCGTTTGGGACACTGCTCGCCTCCCGGGTGTCTTCATTATCGCTTAGCATTTGAAAGTATTTGTTTGAAGATGTACCACATTATGATTTAGACTTGCAAAATTTTAAAAGTGCAATGTGTGCGCAAAACTCGTGCCTAGTTTTTTTTTTTTCGAAGTGGAGACCCGAATGACGTGTTCTATAAAATTTGCGAATTAAGTCGACAGTGATATGACCTTTTCGTAGAGAAAACATTTCAATAAAACGAATAAAGGGGATCAAACGCACATTTCTACATATGATCAAAAAAAAGAGACAGATGGCAAGCAATGGCCAGTGCAGGTGAATCCCCTTGCCGAAGCAGGCGTTGTTCACACTCGAAATAAAGTCCATGCTGACTGCGTTCAGTTACTGCAAAAAAATAGCCTGGTCGAGATTTGTTCCCACTTGCGGGTCAATATTAAGTCTGTCTTTCGATGTGCGAAAGCTCCATAGCACAGCACAAACAATGAAGTGAAAGCTTAAAAGAGAAAAGTGACCATCGGTGTCGTCAGCGTCCGCAAGATGAGGCACAAAGTTACATGATAACGTTCCCATATAGCCATCTGCCGGTAAGGGGCCGAGGGTAAGAGCGGCTATTACCCTTGAAAAGAAAAGAAGGTCAGGCGCTTCGCTCGGGAGTCAGCAGTGACCGAGGCATTTTCGAGGAGCTAGCTACTCGGTGGCTTTGTCCGCCTCGGTAAAAGAGTGGCTAGGGTGCTCGGCTGCTGATTCGAAGGTCGCGCGTTCAATCCCAGCCGCGGTGGTCGAATTTCGATGCAGGCGCAATGGTAGAGGCCTGTGTACTGTGTAATGTCAGCGCACGTTAAAGAACACCACAAGGTCAAATTTTCCAGAGCCTTGAACTACGGCGTCTCTCATGATCATATGGTGGTTTGGGGATCCTCGATGTTATTATTATTACTTGGTGGCTTTCTAAAGTGCCCCTGTATTTCTAAAACATCGTGACAATATGACGTCATCATGATGTCACATATCAAAAGACTATGCAATGTCAGCACATCACAGCATCGCTTCGTCAATGGTGATCCACTCACGAATGCACTGTGAAACCACGTCACGTGTAGAAATCTTGCGACGCCTCGTCTTTCAGAAGCATTGAGAAAAAACAGGTTAAAGGCAGAAAGCTTTAGCGAAAGAGGAATCAGATACGTTTGTATTCTAGCCGTCTTAAGTGAATGCCTAAGTCACTCTGTGACTGATGCAGCGCAAAATAACGAGGAAAGAACATCGTTTGTTTGCACTCGTCGATAATGGCGGGAGAGAAGGGTTCGGCATCTGCCCCCCCCCCCCCAATCATCCCTCTAGCCGTCAGCCAGAATTCCTTGAGACTCGGCGGTTGTCAGGGCGATACCGACGATGTCACGTCGTTTCTCAGCTTCGTGGCTGAGTATGGAGGTCTCCCAGGATTCTAAATGTCCAAGCATTCTACATGCCTATCTTTGCAGAAAGAGCATGTCCAGAGTCCGTGAACTTTACGTGCAATGCCACTGCTGTGTGTCCATCACGGAATAAGCACTTCTGAGTGCCCTTTGCTCTACAGCTGAGCTCCTCCGTGGTGCTCTACTCGCTAAAGTACTCGGCTGCTGACCCGCTGGTCACGGTATCGAATCCCGGCTGCATGCGGCGGCTGCATTTCCGATGGAGGCGGAAATTTTGTAGGCCCGTGTGCTCAGACTTTGGTGCACGTTAAAGAACCCAGGTGGTCGAAATTTCCGGAGCACTCCACTGCGGTGTCTCTCATAACCATATGGTGGTTTTGGGACATTGAACCTCATGCACATAATAATCAATCCTCTACGTTTTGCTCGTTGCCCGTCACATTTTACGTTGCTGCTGGGAAAATGTTGCCTTTTTATGTTCATTAGGTGATGAAAGCCCTTTAGCGACGTTCAGTGTTTAAACTAATGCCAATAAAGCAGTCACATTCCAAAGACGTTTTGTTGTTGTTTTTGTTTTTGTTTGTTGTTGTTGTTGTTGTTGTTGTTGCTGCTGTTGTTGTTGTTGTTGTTCTTGTTGTTGTTGTTGTTGTTGTTGTTGTTGGGGGAGGAGGAGGAGGAGGAGGAGGAGGAGGAGGAGGAGGAGATGCACTTATTCACGATGATATATTCGCGTAGCAACTTCAAGTAATGTCCTTCTTTACCCTTATGCAGGACCAGGCACTTCGACTTTTGCTATGTCGACAAGTAAGTATTTCCTCAGAATTCCTCAACTCAAGCTAGCTTCTATTTATTGTGTGAATAGCGATAAATTCTGTGAAGTGTTGACGTCGTGTCGCTCTATTCAGTATACCGACCAACAGTCTATTCTACTTTGCGAATACCTGAGGCAGCAGACTCACACTCACTTCAATCCGCATGCCACAGTCACGTGATTCAGTCCCCACAAGGGCCACACGTTTCAGATTTAATCACGTCGTTCTGTTTCGCACGTTGATTTGTGTGCCACTGTCATATATGTGACATTAGCTATTAAATAGACACGTGTTGGGGGCCCCCAATGTATATAAGCAGCACGTTGACGTTTGCAATGTATTCCCTGACGAAAGCCGCACCCCAGCCGAAACGTAGGAGGATTAATAAATGTTTTCGTACGTTTGTCCGCTCAAACCAATTTCTATATATATATATATATATATATATATATATATATATATATATATATATATATATATATATATATATATTTATATATAAATATATATATATATATATATATATATATATATATATATATATATATATATATATATATATATATATATATATATATATATATATATATATATATATATATATATATATATATATATATATATATTTCTTTTCTGAATAAAACCTTCAGTTGATAGTAAGAGCTGGTGTTGTTCCCTCTCTTTGTCCGTGTGCGCTAAAAATGAGTGTGTGTGCGCGCGCGTGTGTGTGTGTGTGTGTGTGTGTGCGTGTGCGTGTGCGTGTGCGTGTGCGTGTGTGGGGGGGGGGGGGTTGTCACTTGACCCGGCTGTGTGTGTGTGTCACGCACACACACGGCCGGGTCAAGTGACAACCACGTTTTTATTACGTTTACACATCGCAAAACCACGGCTGCTGGAGGGCAGTCGAGTGCACATGACCTACCTACGTTTGAGCGAGCACAGGGGCCGACTTGTCGACGATACAATTAAAGCAGAACAAATAAACAGTACTGAATGACAAAACCAGATGACGGAGACTGCTAGAAGGCAAACGCGTTGAAGTGCTATCGGGATTCGCCAGTGCCCGTGGGTAGGCTAACATGAAAAGACCGAACGAATAATTTGATCCTTTAGAGACACAGAAGCGAAAACTTGGGCGCACAAGCTGGAGCAATTGTCAAGTTGTTTCATTGTGCAAAAAGTGTTCGCGTTTTGCAGCATTTCGTCGCTATTTTCGTCTAGCAGTTCTCATATTATTCACTTTATAACGGCTCGCTCAACGGCCAACATTGAAGTTACAGTCACTGAAATTTCAAAGAGCCTCGAGTCCACTGTTATGAAATCGCACACATGCAAATTGTATTTCGTGGCTGTTGCATCTGATACTGTGTTGTATGAATACTATATACGTGTTTAGAGGAAGTAAAAAGTCTATTTTTGTGTTTAAGGAGCAGTGGCTACAGCAATTGCGGAGGTTACTCATTCTAAATGAAATGAGTAAATAAGGAACGTTGTCTGACGCGACATACTCACAGTAACTATAATAAATTTAGGTGTATTGGAAAGGTGTAGCTCTTCCATACCTGTTAGTTGTGATCTTATAGGATCCGAGTAAAATGTGCTCACATTTCTTACTTCCGCGAAAACTGATTGGTGTGCAAGGTTCCATTTCGAGTAAGGCAATGCCGAAAATTTGCAAGGGCTGCAGGTATATAAAAGCACGGTCGGTAATTATATCTGGTTGGCACACGTCAGACGGATATGAAAAGAAGATTTCGCGGGTGACACAAAGATACCCGCGTTCAATCGTAACTACCACAAGCGTGCCGCGCATGGGATTCAATGGACGCTTGCGAAAACTGCCCCCCTCCCCCTTGTGGCGCCGCAGCGGCGGTTCGGAAACTAGACCTGTCACGCCGGTTTTGGAGCACGCGGTGGGCCGTACCCGTGCGCTGTTTCATCCAGCGGCCGTGGTACAAGTACCGCCCTCCACGGCCGGATCAAGAACTAACGAGTGGTGGCTACATCTTTAAGATTATGACGGGACGCTCAGCCCATGCCTCAAGGAGCTTCGCCCCTAAAAGCCGCGCTGATGCAACTGATGCAACGAGATGCAACTGATGCGTGTGGTGAGGTCTTTATGCTCGTGTCTTGTCCGGCGGCGCCGGCGTGTACACCAGTGTTGTCAGTGTACAATTCTCCGGTCGTGGCTCAAGGCCTCCTCTCCAGTGATTCCACGAATGCTCACTAGATAGCGCGTCACCACCCAGGGGCAGATCCAGCCACTTCTTTGAGGGGGGGGGGGGGCGTGGGGGGTTGCATAAAATAACGACGGGAAGGGGGCGTGGTCCCGGCGTTTTGTTTCTACTTGCAAAAAAAAAACCCTTAAGTGCATAAATATAGTTAATGAGTGCTAACAGTGGTTTCGCTCATTTGTCCTAATTTGTGATAGGAGGGGTGGACGACAAGCGCTTAAGTGAGGGGGGGTGGTGTTAAAAGAGACTTCGGGGGTCGAGGCGATCGCCCCTACCACCCGTCACTGCCGCCACCCAGAGAGTCGGTTCTCGATTATCCACGCACTTGCCTTCTCACGACTACGTCCACTTCATTAGACAGTTATAGTATACCGGGCTTACCGTGATACCTGGCGTAGCGTGATAGCGGGATCTAAGGGTGCGTGCGCAGATACGCACGTTACCCATACGGCTTACCGTACGCACGCTATTTTTCAGATTTAACGTTAGCGTGGTAGCGTGGATGTACGTAGTGTACGTACAACATGGCGGTGCTCTCGGACGCCCTCTTCGAAGTGATTTTGGCATAGTTGTTGAAAGATTCACTTTGTTCGCAGTAAACGGCTGTTTGAAGTGGCTTCGCTTGCATTCAGTTAGCCTCGATGACCGAGTATGACGGTTAACTTGGCGAATTTTTTTAGATAACTTCCCATTTCGGACGCATCTAGGCCTAACTAATAGATCGATGTAAACTAATCGGCCCCATAAATGTTTTCCCATTTGGTGCGGGGCTTATATTTATTAACTTGTACTATTACTAAAATAAACTTGTAACAAAGCCTCGCGCGGTGGCTTTGGCAAACATTCTCGTTCTATTTTCCTTTTCACTGTTCATTAACCTGTTATCCATCCGATAGGTGGCGCCATCGTCCATTACGGGGCACGTAAGTCACGTAAACGCTGTGCCGCAAACTATAATGGTAAACTATGGCTGTCTATTCTCGTCCCTTCACAGGCATGGCAGCACGTAACAACTTCCTAGGATGAGTGTAACGCATGGGCCCCCTCACCTGCCTGCAGTCAACTGCGTTGAAGAACGCCTGACAGCTCCACGTCTGCCATTTATGAGCGTTGGGCATTTGACTCCCGGCAGCGGCCAGTATGGCATAAAAAGAGTTTGTTAAGGTGTTGATCGAAGTTGCCAATAGTGTGCAGTGCGGGCCGCGGAATGTGTCCAACAACGCTGCATTTGACGAACACATCAAGCACCGGCTCGTTAACAAGACTTCCTACAGATATTGTCTCGCAAAAAAAAAAAAAAAACGCCCCGTGCATCTCCGATCAAGTTCCTCTGACATCATTCAATTTGGGGATCTGGCGATGGTTTTTTCTATATATTTGGAACCCTAAATTATGTAGGAGAAATCTCGTTTGCTTGATGTATAGGTGGTTTTCCGCAGCGGCGAACGTGCACTGCCACGTTAGAACACGTGATCTAATGGCCATCTCCTTCGCACTTCTTCACCGTCGCCGATGGCCAGCCGATGGCCAGCCGATTCGCCATCACCACTCCCGGGTCGAAGGCTAGCAAAGCGGCCGAAGCGCGCAGTCCGCGCCACCCCTTTCTCTTTCTTCTGTTTTTTAGGGGCGAAGCTCCTTATATCGGCACTTGTTTGTCCCTCGTGGGCGTAGTAGTAATCGTAGTGTGTAACCAGTCTTACATGTTGACCTCCAAGTTGGTGCTGGTGAGAGATTTCTTCTGTGCGTTGTTGAACAATAAAAGTTCGCAACATGCGCGTTAACTAAAAGCCGAATTCTCTTGTCTCTCATTCCCCCTTAGCAGCCATTGGCATGTACCTTGAGCACTATCTGACAAGAAAGGGTTGCTACGTTGTTTTCGCTGGGCATAACCTCCTTGGTTTTAGAAAGGTTTAGCGAGCGTTGGGTCGCATTGCCAAGAATACAGTGAACTAGTATATACCATGAACTTGAGGTGGTTAAAGGGGGGAAGTAGACACGAAGCGCAAGCCGTAAGAAAGTGTGTGTGTTCCACCTCTCGTTTAGTCCTTGAAATCTCCGCTGGATGGCGGTGCTTCTATATGAGGAATATAAGATGAAAAGATGCGAGATGGTGGTACTTGGAGTGTTGAATAGATGGACGAACGGACACACAGACGGATGCATGGACGCACACGCGAATGGCTGCACCGACGGATGAACGCATGGACGGATGCAGGGGTGGATGTATGATCGAACGCAGGGACGGACGCACAGATGGACGTGTGGACGCCCGAACAGACGCACGCAGGACGGGCGAATTGACGCACGGACGGTCACACAGACGGACGCATGGACGGATGGAAGCAAGAACGAATGGACGGACCGATGCTTCGCCCCTCTCTCCATCATTCACTCCGTGGATATGCTGCCATCTTTTTTTCTCTTAGGAGGCACTGCACCATGTCGCCTTATAGCTGACGAACATTACGTGATTTTCTTTTTTTTAAAGAATCACTACCGCCACCAGTTCTCCCCTTCAGCTGCCGGCCAATTACCGCCACAAGCGACATTGCGGCCGTGCCACCGAAGAGAAGGCCTTAGCGCTTCGTTGCCATGGCGCCATCTAGTTTTGCATATGCAAGCTAGCTGCGGAAAACGCTCTATACGTAATGTGAAACTCTGGATTCCTACAGAAGGTTGCGGCGTTCCCTAGAACGCTGTTTTAGCACGGCGTCGGCGCAGAAACGCGCGCCCTACTTATTTAGGTCTACATGCCTATATTGGTTTAGTCTAATGTATTATATTTTTTTTCCTTAACAGCTGGGCAGTCTATGTTGAAGTCGGGCTTAGGTAAGTCCACTTGCATGTCTGAGTCGAGCTAAAAAAAAAGCACGGAGTTTATTTGGAACCACGGTGCAAGAATACTTTAGGTGAGGGAACACCGCGACAATCCACTGCCCGATAATGTTCAGCTTCGCTAGGAGCCTGGGAGATGGCGCTATAAAAATTTCCCCGGTTTTCCTTCTCCTCGTCTCGGTGGTGGAAAGCCCCGTGATGTTGGAAAGTAGCGGTGCTCCTTTATCATCGACATAACACCCTCGCCGCATCGTCAGCCTCCTCCATTATCACCATCTCTTTCGTGGCGCCGCTCTATGCGTGTCGCGTGGTTGATATCACGCGATTACCCAGTTTCCTCTAATTTGGAAACCGTCACTCAAGTGCCGGATGTACTTTGAAGAATTTGCCAGCAGCCTGTTATGGTCTTCAGTCCAGCGAGCCATCTATCGGCACGCCGCAAACGGGAACATATTCGGTCCCTCCACGCCAAGCGCTCACTGCGCGTCGTTCGCTTACCTAAAGTATTCTTCCACCGTGTTTGGAACCCAAGCTTTCTCAAGAAGGCTTCAATGACATATTTACAGGTTTCTGTTAACTAGAGTGTGCGGTTAAACAGAAGCAAGTACATCAATATTGTGTTACCGGATAGTTTATTATCTGGTATCTTTGTTTATATCTGAACTATTATATATATTGAATAGGTTCTCTGCAGACGCAAAGGGGATAAAGATAACGTATTTTATTTCAGCAAGAATTGTTCAATTCTATGGCGAGAACGAGCAGTTGAAATTGATCAAGGAGTCACAGCTTCCCCGCAAAGGCGAAGCAATGAACGCGATTGATGATTGATTGACTGATATGTAGTGTTTAACCTCCCAAAACCACCACATGATTATGAGAGACGCCGTAGTGGAGAGCTCTGGAAATTTCGACCACCTGGGGTTCTTTAACGCTCACCCAAATCTAAGCACACTGGCCTACAACATTTCCACCTAATAAACATGATCGCAACGAATTGGAAGGTCACACGCCGATAGGTAAGCAGATCGAAACGTGCCCCGCGTTTCCCACGCAAAAATGACTTACAAAACAATCTCACAGGTACAGATGAACGCAATGAAGCGTCTCAGATGTTACTTCGCTGCGTCTGAAAAGCGCGCCCTTTTCGCAAGTGGAGACTGTGGAACGATCGCAGGGACCTTTGTTCACTCAGTAACTACAACAAAATTGTTCCGGTGAAAGCCCAAGACCAGCTAAGGCATACGAGTGTCCCTACCACTGGATAAGCACACACCTGAGCACCCATTCTGCCCCCTCTCTGCGGGACAAAGTACGCGTAGAAAATTAGAGCACGCGCCACCGCGCCGTGACGATGTGGAGACGCGCGCTCATTGCGCCATCTTGCTGGTAATGCTAAAAACACAATAGTTCCCCCGAGATACCTATCACCAGCGGTAAGTGGTCGATATAAGTAGCTTGCCGCTGGAACGTTTAAGGAGGTGTTCCTTCGTGGCTTAGTGGCTGAAGCCTCGCACTCACAATTCTCAGGTCCGACGTTCAATTCCATGCATGGAGTATTTTTCTTGATCATTTTTCTTTTTTGCGTTTTCATATATATAGATATGTATACATATACGGTGAGTGATGGTGACGCCAACGCTGGTTGCAAAATCCAGCCGAGACTGTACATGCAATCGCTATTACACGAAAACATGGCTGATCCCTCTCTATAGCAATCGGTATAACACGAAGGTGAAACGTGTCTTCACAAAGGGGTTTTTATTTTTTATTTACAGATACTGCAGGCCCTTCTCGGGCCCATGCAGGAGTGAAAACAAAGAAATACATTGCCAAAAATTCGACATACAACTTGACAATACATCATTGTTGCTTGACGTAATTTTAAAACGTGTAACACATATAAGGGGAGACGTTAATATGCTTACACAATCACATGTAAGCATACGATACGGTATGCATACGGTAAAAGAACGCAAGGATAATGTCTTCCAATTTTGAAACGGCACTTTAACCAAAGCTTATATTACAAATACGCTGAGAAAACACCTCTAACGACACAGAGTTGACCGTCTCTTCAGGTGACATATTCCAGTAACAAATTTCTCGAGGAAACAAAGAAAACTTATGCAAATTAATGTGGCTAATCGGTTGCCTAGTAGTCGTATCGTGATAAATTTTCGCTGATCGTTTGAAAGGCTCTTGGATGTAGTGTTTCCGTGACATATTGAAGTGCCCGTAGTAAAGGTGATAGAGGAATTTTAATCTAGATATGACCCTACGTTGCTCGTGTGCTTGAAGGTTTGCCCTATTACGTAAAGTTGTTACACTCGAGTGACGTGAATAAACAGAATTAATAAAGCGCAAAGCTAAATCTTGTACTCTTTAAATTTTAGTTATTAAGTATTGTTGGTATGGGCTCCAAATGACGTCTGCATACTCCAACTTAGGTCGTACTAGTGCCTAATAAGCGCATTGTGCATTGTATTACCACAAGTGCGAAGAAATGAATGCTACAACAATTTTCGAAGTCACGCGAGGAGCAGCAAGCAGCTCGAAATTTGTAGCATGCACCTTAATCAGAAAGCACGCACGGAATGAGCACACACAGGAAGAGCGTGCACAAACAAACTCCATAGCGCGACACTCAAGCTCTAATAGAAAGAAATACGCGTGAAACAAACGCACAAGTATACACAAACCAAGTGCGTACAACTGTCACTATTCATACTTCGTGTCTGAGCAGCATGCTCGTTTCGTAAACGCGACCTCGGCAGCAAGCAAAATGACCTTTGTTGCCCTCCCGAATCGGCAGTCTGATAAGCGCCCACGCAGGAAACACCGTGCTCCATGGAGAGTGCTAATCAAAATGCGAGAGGCAACAACGTTTAGAGCATACCCAACTCGACACCGTCGGGCCATCTCGCTACTGATGACGAAAACATGCTGAAATTGCGAAGCTCTGAGGACCGACAAACGGTGTATGGTATAAACAGCTGGCTTGCCGTAAGCAGTTCTCACAACGTACTCTTCGTGGCATTGTGATTAGCGCCGAGCGCTGTTGATGGAAAGGTCGCCACTTTGACGCCCCGGTAGCAGAACCTTTCCTTCTCGGATTTTTTTTTCTTTGCAATCATTTAGTATATATTTTACATCATGTCCGTGACGAAAATACGTCACGGATCCCTGGTGGACTTTGGCATAAAACACTTTAGTCGTAGTATAACTAACCAAATAACGTTAGTGCTCGTGTGTCACAGGTCCCGTTAATTAGGGAGGCGTTCGCCGGGCTAATTCTTAGGGCCGAAGTATCAGCCCCCCGAACTGCACCACGAAAGCATGGACAATATAGAAGTGGTCCTATTTGGCGCGCCAGTGGATGCCGGCTGTGGCCCAAACAAGTCAGAGCCGAGAGTTGATGAACAAAACAAAACTATATTCTCAATAATGGCAGATCAAAACGATACACAAATATGCACACTCGACACTAGTTGAATACGATATGGCACCAATCAAACAACGTGCTACACAGTACAATCAGCAACACTCGAACCAACGGACACAAACAACAATACGCACTACAATGCGGTCGCACGCATCGAACAACCAAGACACTTAAAGACGAAAGAGCTCGAAAACTTATTGAGCCCAGAGTCCTTGGAACAAAAGTCTGAAAGATACTCTTCTGAGAATCGCTCACTCAATGTCCAGCGTTGTTGTCGTTCCGCTGCCCCCGAAGTTTCTTTTCTAGGAAACCTCGCATTTTCAATGGGCCGCTCTCCAAGCACCAAACTTCGCCGGTAACGCGTCGGCTTCCCACGCGTTGCGATTGCAAGACGCGTCTTCGCTCTCTGGCGGTAGTCTCACACTCCTCTGCTTGTAGCACGAGTCTTCACACCTCAGGTGGAAATCCTCTTCAACTTCTCCTTTGTCACTGAGGACCAAAGACTTCGCCGACGACACGGAGGAACACCCTACGCACTCTGGCGCACAATTCCTTCTTCTCCTGATCTCCCATCTGTGCTGCTCGGTTAAATACCCTTCGCGCTATATTCCAGAAAATTCTCATCGTTTCCGTCGGCGCGAAGCGCTGCCGAGGCTGGGGAAAGAGCTGCTTGTAGCACGAGTCTTCACCCCTCGGTGGAAATCATCTTCATCTTCTCCTTTGTCACTGAGGAACAAAGGCTTCGCCGATGACACGGAGGAACACCCTACGCACTCTGGCGCACAATTCCTTCTTATCCTGATCTCCCATCTCTGCGGCTTGGTTTAATACCCTTCGCGCTAGATTCCAGAAAATTCTTATCGTTTCCGTCGGCGCGATGGGCTGCCGAGGCTGAGGAAAGAGCGAGACGGTCCGAGGGCCGTCCGCGACACATGACGCTACTCTGTATCACCACGCCCCTTTCCCTCGAGAACCTTCCAGGGCTTGCTTGGCCGCCGATGTGAGGAGGTTGATCGGCCGAACGACGCGTCCGAGGGGTAGAGACGCGCGCCCAGAAAGTCTGTGGGTGCTTGTTTTCTCTTTATTGTTGACCTTGAGGCGCCTCTAACGCTTGGTCGTGAGAATTCGGCGGCGCGCGCTTTTTTTTTAGCACTCGTTTGTGACATCGTGTACCAACTACAAAATAGGCAACGAAAGTAGGTTTCGAATTAAAGTTTCCAGGCAGAACAGGAACGTCACCAGGTTCCTAGAGAGATATAGCTCCATGTGACCGTAGTAACACGCGTGGGCAAGATTTGTCATGATGTGGGGGCGAAGGTTTGTCCCAGCACACCCCCTCCCTATTATGTCTATGTATGAGGCTGACTTTGTACCCTCCCCCGGTTTAGGTTACTAGGGGGCGATAGAGACACTGTATATGCTACCTTTAGGTAGCAGAGTTGCACATACTTTTTCCTTCCGCCGCTCGCGCCGCTATTCGGTGAGTGCTGTCACGTGGTGCAAAGTGACGTTAAATGTTTCATTTCACGCAGCGAAGCCAACTTTACGTGCGAGATGACGCAGCTAAGGAACGTATACCTTTGCGTAATGTAGTTTACGCGCCGGGTAGGATTTACATTTACGGCGCTGTTTCAACAGATCCACCTTCGTTCGTAGAAACTCGCGATATCTGCATTGCGCACCCTCCAGGCATCGTGTCGAAATAAGGCGAAGTGCGAGCGCCAATAGCGATTGCATTGTTACAGCCGAATTACCAAAGCTAAAATGGATAGAACACTGAAGCAGCAAACGTGTGAGGCCCCGACAGACTGGATAGGTGGTGCCATCTACTGGTCTCAAACGGAATCAGGTAATCACAAAATTGTTTTTGCAGACACATTGTGCATTGTACGTCAGGTGTAAAAACCGCGCTGCAGCGTTATCACGAGCAAGTTACGTTTTTAATCACTTTCGTCTCACTCATTTGATTGTTGAGTTCAACTTCCCGAAACCACCATATTTTAAAGAAAGACGCCATAGTGTAGGGCTCCGGAAATTTCGACCACCTGGGGTTCATTACCATGCACCTAAATCTAAGCACACGGGCCTCAACCATTTTCGCTACCTTTAGCAACATGCCACCTCACTGCAACCGTGCAATCTTGTTCAGCGCATTCGAATAAGTCGGCGGCACGCCGCCCGCCCATCGCGCCGCTTTTTCTCCTGCATGCGCGACGAGTGGCTTCACTGCGCAGCAGTGGAACATAATGGTGGACCTATGTGTGACTCTGCCCCGTAGGGAGCATATACAGTCACTCTAAAAAGTGACCACCCTCCCTGCCTCCCCCTCCACACTTTCGTGTGCACGCCTATGATGACTGTAGGGTAATACAGTAAGCACCACTCTATCTTAAGAGCTAGGATGTCCTTTTCTTCAAGGGAAATTATTCTGACTAGGTGGTCGAAATTTTTGTAGCCCTCCACTATGGCGTCTTTCATGATGATTTGGTGAATTTGGGCTGTTAAACGCCACATATCAATCAATGAACTTATTCTGAGACATCGAATCAACCTCTACCACACCTGACAGCAAAGCAATTAGGAAACTACAGTAATTGGGCAATGTTTGCTGAAATGAGCAATGCGATGAATTATAGGTTCGGGAGTTTATCGATGGAATGGAATGCGTGAAGCGAGTACTTTCAGTCAAATGATTCATTACTTTCCCAAATAATTTTGACTAAGGTAACAGGTCTGGTTTCCTTTAATTTAAAATTCACCAAAGGAGCAAAACAAGAAACAAACAAAATAAATTTCACTTGTGTGCCAGAACTGAAACATGGCTGTCAGAAAACTCGGCAACAGGATGCAGACATTTCTATGTGTTACGTATGAGTAAGAGAGGCTTTCATTTAGACAAAATTATCAGTTTCTGTAGTCAAAGTTTGCCAATCTCAAGTAAGCAAGTTCTGACAAGCATCGAGACAGGTTATAGAGGCACGTCATCAAAAGATCGAGAAGTTGTCGTCGCTACGATCCGGCCACTGACAACCTGAACGAAGCAGAAGTAAAGAAAGTGTATGTAGCTGACCTAGTGAACCGTGTACTTTATAGTGACGAACATTTACTCAAGTAATTTTGAATAATTTGCATTATTTTCAAAAGTAATAGGGTAGTGATGGCATTGCATTTCAAGCAGTGGTTTGTGATGTTATTTATTTGCATTTTTAATGTCTTAAATATAGGTATTGATGCAATTTAGGTACCTTTTTGCGACTTGGCCATCTCTGATATAAACTGAAAAGTTCTTTGTTATACCACCTCATGGTTCATTTCTTGAGCGCTGTTTATTAATTAGAACCTGAGACCAAAATGAAAAGTTTCAATCTATCACTGTTGTATGGATAAACGTCGACGGTGCAATATTGTGGCCTCTGAGTTTGCTAATAAATAAATGATTCGTGCGTTGCCCATGTTGACTCATAAAAAATCCTGAAGTTCGCTATGTTGAGTCTCTGGCTCCTATAGCACCGAATGCATTCTATTTTTACGAAGATTGGCCATAGAAGACTGCATCAAACCTTTACTGTTAGGGGGCGCTTCTGCAGGAACTGCGACAAATAGAGTTTCCTATAAAAACGCTAGATGGAACTCTCGCTCTAGTGTATACGTAAGCTGAAACGCGTGGTGCTGCATCCCGCATGGGAATGGTGGGTGTAGTACACGGATTTGTGCAGGAGCGTATATTTTAACTTGAACAGCTCGGAGTCACGTGACCTGAGCCGCAATGTTCAATATTATTGATATAATTGCTATCGCGACACTCTCGGCTCTGTTTTGCTGCCGGTGGCAACGTCGGTGTCACTCACCGTATATATATATATATATATATATATATATATATATATATATATATATATATATATATATATATATATATATATATATTGCATCTAACGCGTTATTCGAAGGTCGTAGGTTTGATGCCTGCTCATGGCTGGTTATTTTTTCACCCTTTTTTTTCTTATTTACATTCCCTTTGTTCTAATCACTTTCCCTATTTATTCCTTGGCATTATTGTCTGTTAGATCTCATTATTATTGCTACGATACTGAGGGGACGGGTGGAAGAAGAGAAGAACGAGGTGGGCACGAGCAGGTCAACACCGACGACGTCAAATGGTGAACCCGGGGGGTGCTATGGGATGAAGTAGTCCAGCTGGCGGAGTTGTAGGACGCTTGTGGCGTTGACAGTGCTCACAGCTCGCAACATATGCAGTGACACTTTTACGCATCTTCGGCCAGAAGAAGCGTTCTTGCGTGCGATAAAATGTCCTAGAAAAACCCATATGGCAAAATGTTGGGTCATCGTGCATTGCTCGAACTACGTGTTGTCGCAGACTGGCAGGCACATTAGAAGTAAGCGAGAGCCTACGCCGAAATAATTCTTTTTGTAAAAAACGCCATCCTTTACGACGAAACCACGTTGACCATTCGTTCCGGAAATGCATAAAGAAGCGAGACTGTTGTCACTGCGTTGCTCTGCTCGAAACGTTGTTAAGTCAGGAAACGGAGTATCCACTACTGCCAAATATTCATCAAAGTTGTCAGCGTCCCACTGGGTTGTCGGAAGGGGAAGCCGTGAAAGGCAATCGGTGTCAGCATGACGACTACCGCTCTTGTATTAGACTTCAAAGTCGTGTTCTTGCAATCGTAACGCCCAACGAGCAAGACGATCAGATGGGTCCCGTAGTCCAGTGAGCCAACATAAAGAATGCTGGTCCGTGATAATCGAGAATCGGCATCCATAGATATAAAGGCTTGTGCACGGCGAATATGACCGCGAAACATTCCTGCTCTGTGACAGTATAGTTTCGCTCCGGTTTACTTAAACAGCGACCGGCACAGCCAACGACGTGTTCAGAAGCTCCATGGCGTTGGACAAGACGGTGGCGATAGCTACACCACTGGCGTCGGTATGAACTTCTGTGGCAGCAGATGGGTCATAGTGGCGAAGCACGGGCCCTGACGTAAGAACAAACCCCACTTGCAGAAAAGACGACTCGCATTCCGCTGACCACCGAAAAGGTGCGTTCTTGTTGAGTAGGGACGTCAAAGAGTAAGCGACGTCGGCGAACTTGGGCACGAAGCGACGGATATACGAGCACAGGCCCAAAAAGCTTCGCAACTCTCGTACCGACTGAGGTAGTTTGAAGCTGCTGACGGCAGCGACTTTCTGGGGGTCGGGTCGAACGCCATGCTTGTGCACCAGGTGACCGAGAACGATAGTCTCACGGCACTTCCGAAGTGACACTTCTTAGAGTTAAAGGTGAGCTTAGCTTTCTCGAGGCAGGTGAGAACAATGTCTAGACGATGGTTGTGCTCATCGAATGTACGGCCAAAAATTATAATGTCATCCAGGTAGCAAAGACAAACTTCTTACTTTAGTCCACGTAATATAGAGTCCATGAAGCGTTCAAATGCGGCTGGAGCATTGCATAGACCAAAATGCATCAAATTGAATTCAAATAGACCATCTGGGGTAATGAAGGCCGTTTTCTCTTTGTCATTCGGGTGCATGGGGATTTGCCAATAACCAGATCTCAAATCCACCGTGGAGAAGTACAATGCCGAATGTAAACAATTGATGACGTCATCAATCCTGGCAAGCGGGTAGACATCCTTTTTAGTAACAGAGTTAAGCCGTCTGTAGTCCACGCAGAATCGCCATGTACCATCCTTCTTTCGGACAAGAATCACAGGGGCAGCCCAAGGGCTACACGACTCTTGTATGACCCTTTTCTTTAACATTTCTTCTACCTGTTGAGCAACGACCTTGCGCTCCGCAGATGAGACACGGTATGGTTTCTGCCGGATAGGGTGAGCAGAACCTGTGTCAATCCCGTGGCGAGTACGCAACTCGGGTACACTTATTTGCTCTTCATTCTGCGCGAAGTCAAATATAGTAGCGTGCTTCGCAAGGACTTCGACCAAAGCTTGACGTTTTTCTGATGATAGCGACTTGTTTACCATACTCAGAAAGTTGGCTTCAGTACAGTGCGTTGCACGAATATGATCTACGCTCACGTCACTTAAAGATGCTATAAAACTGTTCGCATTTTGTTCGAAGGAGGCGAGTCGCAATCCGCAGGGTAGCATGACAGGTTCATTTGAATAGTTCGACACCCATAAGGCTGATCGTCTATCACTGATCGACAGAACACAATGTGGAACGAGCACATTTTTCTTGGCGCAATTGAGAGGAACGGGCTCCACAACAACATTGTGGAGCCCCCGTTCCTCTCACGGAAAAACACGAAAACACGGATATATATATATATATATATATATATATATATATATATATATATATATATATATATATATATATATATATATATATATAGTGATGAGTGAGACAGAGAACAAGAGACAACACCCGATCCTGGGCCAGCTGTTCTTATCCTGACTTCGTTCTTGTCTTTCTTGGTCATGACACTCGGCCATGACTTGACTGCGCGCGCGTGGAGCTGGCGGCAAAGTTTCTGGTGGGCAGGCTTGGCTGCATCATGGTGGTCAGCCCGGACCACAATGCAAGATGGAGCGACGGTCTGGGGAAAGCGTCTCTGGTGGACGGCACTGGCTGCCTCGAGCCGGTCGCTCTTTTGCTCGCCACGATGTCTCTTGAAAAAATGCTGTGGACTCAGGTGGCCGGCACTGGCTGCCCCGTTGCGGCCACCGCTCTGGGCCATGCTGCGATTTGGTCCGGGTATCTGCCAGAAGTATATCTGGTGGTCGATACTGGCTGCATCTCGGAGGTCGGCCTCGACAACGCTGGAACTGGGTGCCGGAGTCTGCCACAAGTCTATCGGGAGGTCAAGACTGGCTGCATCGTTGTGGTTGGTCACAGCCATGCAGAGACTCTCTGTGGGAAGCAGCTAACCATGCACCTGACAGCGCGCTTCGGACGGGCCGCAAAATCAGCGGCTGACGTAAAACGCTGGACGAGGGTTGCCGAAAGCGTATCCCAAACGACGCGCTAGGTGCCTTGGCTGGTGTCGAAAGTGGGTACGCAACTTCTGTGATGTGTGGTAGAAAACATAATTCACGGCCGGTCTTGGCATCTGCGGCCGGACATTCTGTGAAGCTGTCATCGTATTGGCTGCGTCTGTGGGGTCCCTCTCGTGGATACGATGACTCGCTTTGCGGGGCTGTGGAACACTCTGGTCGGTGACCATGGCTATCTCGTAGCGGCCGCAGCACGCTTAGCAGGTAATTCCGTTGGTACAGTTTGGGGCACTGGTCTTTATTGCTGTTGGCGTTCTGGATAGGCTGCGATGCCAATTGCTGAGGCTCGAGGGTGGTCTTGTTGCCTGTTGTCAGACTGGAGGACTGCGATGAGACATCCAGCTGCCGCCCCACTTGAGCTCGATTTATGGTAGTGGGCGCGTTGACGAAGGGTCCTGCTACCCTGTGCCCCTCTGTATCTCCCCCCACGAAAGAGGACGGGGTGGCCGATGGCTGACACAAATTTGAGTCCGGTACTAGCGACGAGTCTGGAAGATCATGTAGAAAACTGGAGTGCTCAGCTGGAGCCTCGAGATGGAACCCTTCTTGAACTCCATCTTCAGTACCGGTCAGGTTGGACTGGGTGGTGGAAGGGAGATCGGAGAGTGTCCGGCCGAAGGCAGCTATGAGCTTGGAGCTCCACTCCACCCAGGACTGCTGCTTGAAGCCTTCATACCGGTGCCACGCCACTGCACCTTCCCAAAGACGGTCTACAGCCACGGTCTATTTCTGAGATTCCGTCCAGGCCTCGCGCATTGCTATCGCGTTGACGGTTGCCACCCAGCTGTCGGCGTCGTTCCGGACCCCGTGGAATTCCGGTAGTTCGCAGACAGCTGGTGATTGTGAGGTGGCAGGTGGCAACGCAGAGATAACTGACGCGAAGCAGTCGAGCCGGTGTGAGAGCTCGATCAGAGAACACCGAAGCTCCCTGCGTTGCTCCGGTGTGCTTGCCTCAAGGTCGTATGAGGCAGCTACATCCAACACTGCGTTAATGTCACACAATGCTGGCAACATTGTAGCAGCTCGCTCAGCGATCAACGCCGTCAGTTTGTTAGTCTCGGCGTGGAGCAGTTTGATGGTACGCCACAGTTCCACGGCACTGTCGCACGAGGCTTCTGAACCGCTTTGGTTCGCGTCTGTGAAGTACGTGGTTCTAGTAGTACTCACGGTGGTGACATGGACGTCCAAGGAAGCATGAACAGCGTTTCTTGGCGGCTTATATGTTGGAAGAGTACCGGACAGAAAATGCAGGCCGCGGGAAGCTTGAACAGCATTCCTAAAGGACAGGAGCCCGTGCGTATTACGGCCGCAAAGTGGTAGCATAGTGTCCATTGGGTGATGCCCGGGTACCACAGAGCTGGCATCGACAACGTCCACTGATGGTCCGATGAGCAGCTGAAGCGGCGGCCGGGTTGTTGACTCCATCGCCAAAGAAGCGTGAACGGCGTTCCTGGATGGAGAAGTCCACACTGCCGACGAACCACGAAGACACGTACCGGTGGCTTCCCGCAGAGGGTTTATTGTCGGCTTGCGCTGACGGCAGAATTCATAGCCAAGGACGCGTGAACGGCGTCTCTTGTAAAATGGTAATGGTAACGTGTACTGCAGCCGCCGAGGAGGCCTTGACGCCATCCCCGAACGGTTGTGGATGTGGCGGCCGGTTAACAGCTGCCGAGGAGGCCTTGACGCCGTCATCAAGCGGCGCTTATCACGGCTGTCCTGGATGACGAAGCCGGGACGTAAGACTTGTTCTTCGTCGACTGCGCCATTGTGATGAGCGAGACAGAGAACAAGAGACAACACCGGATCCTGGGCCGGCTGTTCTTATTCTGACTTCATTCTTCTCTTCCTTGCTCTAGCTATCCGTGCGCCGGAGCCCCAGTGTCTTTCTTGGTTATAACAATATATATATATATAAGAATCCCACGTTTGAATGGACATAGATACCTAATAAAGTGGCTGGGGGGATAGCTGTCGGGGTAGCTCAGTGGTAAAACATCGAACGCGTTATTCGAAGGTCGCAGGCTCGGATCCTGCCCACGACAAGTTATCTTTTCACCCACTTTTCTTTCTTCTCATTTACATTACAATTGGCCTAATAACTTCCCCTATACCTTTCTTGGCATTATTGTCTGTTAGATCTCATTAATATTGTGTAAACACGAAAAACGAGCCCTTAAGTATATACTTGTTTCCCCGTTACATCACAATATATATATATATATATATATATATATATATGTATATATATATATATATATATATATATATATATAGAGAGAGAGAGAGAGAGAGAGAGAGAGATATTGTGATGTAACGGTGAAGACGACCTTTATTAGGCCCAGAAGACAGATGAAGATGACGACCACTCATGATGATGAATATGTGTAAAGATAGTAGATGTGCTTAATGAATGCCTACATTAACTCCCCCCCCCCCCCCCCACGTGAAAGCGGTCATCCTGACCACAGTTCTTGGCCGCAGTTTAAAGCGAAGATGAACGCCGTATGAAAGGCTTCATGCGGGATACGTGGACTATTTCTGCTGCCCTGTAGCGGCGGTTCGTCGGAAGAAGAACGGGTGCCACATGATAATTCACAGGAGACGTTTGCTTAAATACAGTGTAGGGGCCAATAAAACGTAATTGAAACTTCTCGCACAGTCCGGGAGTGTGAATGGGTGTAAGAAGGAGGACTTCGTCGCCAGAGCTGAAAGACACGGCACGATGAGGGGCATCATATTCAAGCTTGTGATCCTGTTGTTTGTATTCAGTGTTGACACGAGCCAGCTGGCGGCAATGAAGTAGACGAGACACGTATTCTTCACTTGAAGATGAACATGGTTTGACAGGCGCAGAGAAGAACGAAACATCGAGGAAAGATGAAGGGAAGCGACCGTGGACGAGGTAGAACGGCGAGTAACCGGTTGTGAGCTGTACAGAGGTATTATACACAAAAGTCACAAATGGCAAAATGGTGTCCCAGTGTCTGTGGACGGGTTCGATATACATCGCTATCATATCTGACAGTGTACGATGAAAGCGCTCACAGGCCGTTCGTCTGAGGATGGTAACTGGAGCTTGTTTTGTGTGTAGTGCCGGATGCCTTGAGCACTTCTTCGACGAGTTCTCAAAGAAATACTTTTCCACGGTCGCTCAGGATTACACAAGGAGCTCCGTGTCGAAGGATTATTGCTCGAAGAATGAAGGCGGCCCCTTCCGAAGCTGATGCAGAAGGCACGGGAGCTGTTTCGGCATAGCGGGTCAGGTGGTCGACAGCTGTAACTATTCATCGATTGCCTGTGACAGTCATAGGAAGCGGACCATACAGGCCAATGCCAACTACCTTGAATGGTTGCAGGGGACACGGGAGCGGTTGTAATTGTCCACTTCGAGTTGACGTAGGCAGCTTGCGACGCTGACAAAGGGCGCATGAGGCAACGTACTTCGCGACACAGGTGGACAAGCCCAGCCAGTAGTAGTGACATCTTATGCGGTCATACGTTTTCTGGAAGCCCATGTGTCCAGCAGACATGTCGTCATGATATGTCTTGAGGACTTGAGCCCGAAGAGAGCGAGGTAGAACAGGCACCTAGCGTTGACTATCAGGGTGGTAGATATGACGGTACAGGACGTGGTTGTCGAGCTTGAATTGCGTCAGCTGTCGGCGAGGACAGGCGTTAGGGGGCTGGCAAGTCCCGTCAAAACGGTCCATGATGCGGCGACAGTAAGGGTCAGCACGTTGGTGAGATAAGAACAAACCACACTCGCTTGGAGAAGTTGGGTCCAAAGTAGTTAATGACGAAACATGTAGGGAAGAGACGGCCGAAAGCTTCTCGTGTGCAGCAGTGGCGGGTTTGTTAAGTGGCTCCAAAGAGAGCGGGCAACGCGAAAGTGCGTCGGCGTCTTGATGCTTGTTTCCCGACTTGTATGTCATCGTGAAGTCGTATTCTTGTAAGCGAAGAATCCAGTGACCAAGGTGGCCGGGCAAGTTCTTGATTGTCGAGAGCCAGCACAATGCGTGATGGTCCGTAACCACAGTAAAGTGGCGGCCGTGGAGATAAGGTCGAAACATTTGTATCGACCATACGACCACTAGGCACTCCTGTTCGGTGATGATATAATTCTTTTCGGCAGGGGTCAGTGCACGGCTCGCGTATGCGACAACTTTCTCACGTGAAGATTTGTCTCGCTGTAGGAGAATTCCACCAATGCCTCGACCACTAGCGTCTGTATGCAGGAGCGTAGGCGCAGTTTCGTCAAAATGGCAGAGGACTGGTTCGGATGTGAGTGCACACTTCAGTTGGGCAAACGCCGCCTCACACTCAGAAGAACACACAAAGGTGACGCCTAATCCGAGCAACTTCTGCAGTGGTGAAGCTATTGAGGCGAATTCTCGAATGAATCGGCGAAAATAAGAAGCGGGGCCGAGGAAACTGCGCAAATCTTTGGCTTTTTCAGGACGCGGGAAGTGTTGGACAGCGGAAATATTGTCAGGATCGGGGCGAATACCGTCCTTGCTTAAGATGTGGCTTAACACTTTAATCGTCTTGCTCGCAAAACGGCACTTCTTGGTGTTCAGCTGAAGGCCTGAGTTTGCAAGGCACGTAAAAACTTCGTCTAGTCGTTGCAAGTGCTGAGGGAAGGTTGACGAGAAAATAACGATATCGTCTAAATAGCACAAACAAGTCTTCCACTTCAAGCCTCGTAAAACAGTGTCGATCATCCGCTCGAATGTTGCTGAAGCATTGCAAAGGCCGAACAGTATGACGTTGAATTCGTATAGCCCATCTGGTGTTAAAAATGCTGTCTTTTCTTTGTCATCCTCGTGCATGGGTATTTGCCAGTAACCTGAACGCAGGTCTAGGCTTGAGAAATACTCAGCCTCTTGCATTGAATCCAAAGCATCGTCTATGCGCGGCATGGGGTAAACATCCTTGTGGGTAATCTTATTAAGTGCTCTGTAGTGCACTCAAAATTGCACGGAGCCATCTTTATTCCTTACGAAAACAACAGGGGATGACCAAGGACTCGCGGAGGGACGTATAATGTTCCGTTGCAGCATATCGGCTACGTTTTGTTCGATGATCTCACACTCGGACGAAGAGACGCGGTATGGTCGACGGCGTACGATGGAAGTGCCATTGGTCTGGATACGATGCCTAATAATGGACGTCTGTCCCAGAGATGAGGAATGGGCATCAAACAATCTCCTATGCTTTTGTAGCAAGGCAAGCAACTCATCTGTCTGTGAAGAGGTCAGTTCTGGACTAATAGTCGCAGAAAGAACAGAAACGCTTGATGAACGTCCAATAGAAGGAAGGTCAGAACACGCTGGCATAAGCGGGACAACAGAGACAGGTTGAGATTCAGAAACGCAAGCCATTGTGGTGCCTTTAGGAATGAGAATTTTCTCGGAAGTCTAGTTTGTAGCGTAGAGAAGTCCGGAGCCATTGTTAGACCTGAAGCAAGGGCTATACCTCTTGCGAGACAGCGTGCAGATGGTTGGACAAACACGTCACCCGAGTCGATCACATTAGAAGTGATGGCGACTATCCGCTGATGACCAGGTGGTAGCTCGGTATCTTCAGCAGCGAGCAAGCAAACAGGCTTGTCATCCGCACACAGGGCATAGTCAGTTTCTATCATATGAACAACCTTTTCTCGACAGCAGATGGAAGCGTTCGCCGTAGACAGAAAATTTCAGCCTAATATAAGCTGGTGGGCACACGAACTCAGCACAGCAAATTGCACAAAATGAAGAAGACCAGCTATGAAAACACGAGCGGTGCACATAGCGGCAGGTCTAATGGCGTCCCCTTGAGCAGCGTGCAGTGTAGGTCCATCATAAGGGGTGGTGACTTTTCGCAGACGTGAGCACAAAGAACGATCAATCACAGATAAACAAGCACCAGTGTCTATTAAAGCGTCCACGTACACACCTTGTATTAAAACAGATATCGTATTATATGGACGCACTGGAGCAATTTCTGTCTTTTTGTTCGATGCAGCTTTTCCTCCAAAAGCTGCAGAGGTTAGTTTTCCGGGCGTTGGTTGGTGAATTGCGAGACAGGTCGCAATGGAGACGTGGAGCGGAGGAGGGGTGAGGGTGAGCGGCGTCTAGTAGAGTGGTAAGAACTGGTTGGCTCAGATGTCGCAGTTGGAGACTGTGAGCGACGTAGTGGCGGATCATAAGGACGACGTTGGAAAGCGTACCAGCTTGTCCCATCATCCCGTCCGTAGGTGTCGAATCCACGACGTTCGTCCTGCTGACGCTTCCGACAGACGCGTGCAATGTGGCCCCGATAGCCGCAGTAATAACAGATTGGACGAGGCGGCCGCCATGGTGGGTGAAAGGATCGGCTAGGCGCACTCGGAGTCAACGTAGCCAACGGGACAGGCGTCGAGTGTGCGGGCATCGGTTGTACGACGGGTGGTGATCCAGCGAGGACTTGTGCGGACGTCGGCTGGAGTCGAGGTACTGGAGAGTCTACATGAGCTGGCCCAATCATGGACGCCAACTCCTCTTTGATAACGTCGCGCAAAACAGTGTTGGAGGGGGGAGGTGGACTCGGTGTCATTGAGAGGCCGAAAGATTGCAGCTATTCCCGTATAATCGCCCGGATGATGGCACGCAATGAGGCATCAGTCGCGGTGGTGTTTTCAGCGCTGTCCGGTGGTAACCGTTGGGATTCAAGTTCCTCTAGGCGTTCGCACGTGGCAACAACGTCAGCGACTGTAGTCGGGTTTTGAATGACCAAGGCATTGAACGCGACCGTGCCGATCCCTTTCACTAGATGACGAGCTCTCTTTGATTCAGACATGGACGTGTTGAAACGGTGACAGAGAACAGCACATCCTCTATGTAGGATGTGTAAGACTCACCGCATTGTTGCTTGCGAGCATCCAGTGTCTTCTTCGCGAGAGCTGAACGAAGCCCCGGGGTACCAAAAATTTGGCGAAGCTGTTGCTTGAAACGTGCCCAGTCCGTAATGTCCGTTTCATGATTGAAAGTCCATGTTTTCGCTACGCCTGTCAGATAGAAAGAAACACGGCGAAGCTTGGTAGGATCATCCCAGTTGTTAGTGGAACTCGCTCGATTGAACTGGTCCAACCAATCCTCCACATCTTCACCTCGAAGTCCGGGGAACGTGGGCGGCTCACGCTGGTGCGCGGTGATAATCCACGATGGATAGGCCGCGGTAGCCGGGGCCGTGGAGGTAGACGCAGAAGCGCCGGTTGGCTCGTCCTGAGGCATGTTACCGGGCACCTGGCACAAACCACGACCTGAGCAGAGCTCCAGGAGGCAGATCGGGCTGGGAGAGGACGGAAGATCGTAGAGCACACTCCACCACTTGTGATGTAACGGTGAAGGCAACCTTTCTTAGGCCTAGAAGACACAATGAAGCGACCACGCCCAAGGCACAGAACTCAGACAAGCCAAGTCCCCACAGTAGATGAAGATGACGACCACTCATGATGATGAATATGTGTAAAGATAGTATATGTGCTTAATGAATGCCTACTATATATATATATATATATATATATAGTCCAGTAGATCTTCCGTGAGCGGTCACAACGTGGTTTATTTCGACGTTTCGGCCTAGAGTGTGGCCTTCATCAGGATTAAAGGTACAGTTTGTTGGTGCTCAGCTTTATACAATCTCAAATCAGAAGGAAAGGAAAGAGGGAAAAGACAGAGAAGAAAAAAAGAAAAAACTGAAGAAAAAAGAAAAAGAATATAAGGTGGACTCCCCTCGGGCGCTCACCCTCCACTTTTCCTTCCACTTCCCCCTTCATCTCTCTCCCCTTTCTCCCCTCACCTTTCTGATGTCAGTGGTTTGTGTATGCTTCCTTTCACTAACGCATTCTTCCCGACCAGACGGCGCCTCCTTGCACTGGCGGTTCGGTGTGGGGCAAAAAAGAGCTTCTTTAGGAAGTTCTAAGCCTTTAACTACTCAGAGTCCCGTCAACATTTCGTCGTAGAAAGAGGGGTACCGCGTATTGGGGCAGAGGCTGGTAAGCGGGCATTTTAGGAAGTTTTTAAGCCTTTAACTACTCGGCGTTCCGTCAACATTTCGTCGTAGAAAGAGGGGTGCCGCGTATTGCGGCAGAGGCTGGTAAGCCGGCGCAATACGAATTCCTTGCCCGCTTCTGGATTACGCGTGCAGTGGGGGCCTCCCGGCTGTGCACAGGGTTGCTGTTGGGCATGTCATGCATGGCACAATTGATTGGGTAGTAAAATAAAACAGAAAACAGACGACAGCTGCACTTAGGAAGAGTAGTTACACTTGGAATTGTTTTGAGTTGTCCTGTGCCCTTCGCAGCTGCAGTGCTGTGAACTCAGTTACTATTTTCATTATTGCCGTTATTGTTTTATAATGCTTTAATTGCTGCAAGTGTTCCAGTATTCTCATTTATTCCTCTATCGAGGGTGTTAAATCGGTGGATAAGGTATGACTCTCGTTGTTCACGTTCTTGAATTGATTTAAATCCCGTCTCTAAGAGCGTTACTGATAGTTTGTCGAATGCATGGTCGGGAAGATTGATACGTTTTGATAGAGGTAGACTTGGGGCTGATTTCGCATGGGCTCTGTGATTATTGAAGCGAATCGTAAATGGTGTTTCTGTTTGTCCGATGTACTGCATACCACACACGTTGCTTTCGAGTAGGTATACCACATTAGAGGAATCGCTAGTAGATTTCCTCGTATGTTAATCGAAAACTTGGATTGTGTGCTGGTTGCTTTGTGTGTTTCTCGCATCACCTTACATACAAGACATCGTGGCTTTAAACAAGGTCGGCATGAATTATTTGGGGGTGATGTGTTAATTTGAGAGTGGACAAGTGTGTCTTTGAGGTTACGTGGTCGTCGGTAAACGACGCCTGGAGCGGATGGAAATGCGCGTTTCAGACGTTCACTTTGTTCCAGAATGTTGTAATGACATTTAAGGATTTGTTTATTTTGGGGAAGTTTGTGTTGTAAATCAAGCAGAGGTTTGTTCGTTGTGAGTCTTCTTGCGGTGGTCGATTCATAAGTAAGTGTTCACGCTTTAGTTTTTTCGCTTTTTGAACAGCGTCATTAATTACATGTGGGGGGTATTTTTGTTTCTCGAGCATAAGTTTTAGCCTATGTGAACTCGTGTCAAAGTCAGCGTCTCTAGAGCAGATTCGCTTAAACCGGTGAGCCTGGCTGTATGGAATACTGTTTTTAAAATGGCGTGGGTGATCGCTTTGTTAATGGAGGTATTGTGGTCGATCCGTTGATTTGCGATATAGGGTTGTAGGGAGCTTCTCTTCTATCGTTATGGTAACATCAAGAAAATTTACAGTTACTTGCGAGTATGTGTGTGTGAAGTGTATGTTCGGATGCACAGCATTGTAAGTGTCGATAAAACTGAGAAGTTCGTCCTTGCTGTGGGTCCAAATAAGAAATATGTCATCTATGTATCTTCTGTATAACAGTGGTTTGAAGGAACATTGTGCAAGGAATTCTGATTCTAGCTTTCCCATAAATATGTTGGCATAGTTGGGTGCCATTTTGGTGCCCATAGCGGTCCCGCTGATTTCTCGAAAATACTCTTGGTTAAACTCGAATGAATTTAATTCGAGGACCATCCTCGTCAAAGTTGCGATGGCAGAGAAATCTGGGGTGTTAGATTGTCTATGGTTTGTGTACATGTTTTGTAATGCAGCTATGCCGTCATCGTGAGGAATATTTGTATACAATGAAGAGACATCAAGAGTAATCAAGTACGAGTTTTTCGGCACACACAGACCTGCAATGTCTCGAAGAAAATGTGTGGTGTCTTTTATGTATGACGCGAGGGTGCATGGAATGTGGCTTATTAGTTTGTCCACGTACCCTGATATGGGTTCAGGTATTGTACCGATGCCTGATATGATTGGTCGACCTGGGTTACCGGGTTTATAAATTTTTGGGAGGATGTAGAAGCGACCTGGACGAGGGTATGCTGCTCGCATCAGTTTGTGGTCAGTGTTGGTTATCTTTTCTGCATCCAACAGTTTCTTTAGTTCTATTGATACGATACGTTTGTATTCGTCTGTCGGATCACCTGGAAGGCGTTCGTAAAATCTTGAGTCGTCTAGTTGGCGGTATGCTTCCTGTAAGTAGTTGGTTGTATTAAAGACTACAATTGCTCCTCCTTTGTCAGCGGGTTTTATTGTTATGTCTGTCCTAGATGCCAAATTTCTCATACTTATTTTTTCAGATTTTGTCAAGTTTTCTCGGTTTCCTTTCTGTCTGTGGTATTCGTGTACTATATCTTTCTGTACTGCAGTGATATAAAGGTCCAAGCACTTGTCTCGATTACTGTTCGGTGTCCAATCATTTGATTTACGACGGTGAATTGTTTCGTGGTTAGAAGGCCTGTCCAAGAAATATTTGCGCAACCTTAAGCTTCGAGCGAAGTTGTCGAGGTCTCGGAGCAAGTGGAATTCATCGAAAAATTTTGTGGTCGGGCAGAAGCTTAGTCCCTTAGATAGCAGTTTTTCTTCGTCAGGTGACAAGCTCGTGTCCGATAAGTTTACAACCACAGTGTCACAGGGTGTGTTCCTAGATGGGTGCTCGTTCGTACCGTTAGTGGTTTCCTGGGTGGTGGTGTTGTAGTGATAAGGAACTACATCAGGGAACGCGAATTAGGGCACATGGTCTCTTTTGAGTTTATGAATTTTTGTGGTCATGATGGCTTGGTATTTATTCTGTTCAAATTCTGTTATTCGGATGATTTCTTCATTCGATAAAGTGTTGTGGCGGAGAATGGTGTTGGTCATAGCGACCAGTTTCTTTACCTGCTTATCACTGTGAATAAGAGCGATTTCTGTCAATTTAAGAGATGCCTCAAGGAGGACATTTTTCTATGTTATTTGGTCGTGTTCATCTAGATTTGTAGCGGCTGGTGTGAGAGAGAGTGTCATACCCTTGGGAGCTATTCTAGCACGAAGGTACACTTGCAATGTTGATTTATGCATTTCATGTTTAATTCGTTTGTCAGCAAGTTTTTGTACTTTAAGGAAAGTGGCACTGCAACTGGGAAGCGATGAGCTGGACTTACATTTCAGAAGTCAATCTTCTTTTGGATGCGGGGATGGCACTGATGAGGTGCGCAGGTTGTAGTTATGTCTGGCAGGCCTTCGTTGTTGTAGGGAGGATTTCGGTGTTGGGCTCCCGGCGAACGTGTTCGTAGGCAGTTCCGGGGTCCGCAATAGGGGGACGCGGTTTCGTAGTTCGGCAGGCTTCCCTTTGAGGAGTGGTGTAGTGGTGCTGTCGTGTAGTGCTTTTGGTCTCGACATCCGATATGGAGGGACGCGTGTTGGCTGTTCAGCAGACTTCCCCCCTAGTAGTGGTGCGCTGTTGATGATGGTGAGGGGGTTGTCACACACGGTCCCGTTAATTAGGGAGGCGCTCGCCGGGCTAATTCCAAGAGCCGAAGTATCAGCCCCCCGAACCGCACCACGATAGCGTGGACAATTTAGAAGTGGTTTTTATTGGCGTGCCAGCAGACGCCGGCTGTGGCCCAAAGAACAATTCAGAGCCGAGAGTTGATAAACAAACAAAATATTATATTCTCAAAAATGGAAGAACGAAAACAATACACAAGAATGTACACTCCACAATAGTTACATACAATACGTCACCAATCAAACAACGTACTACACAGTACAATCAGCCACACTCAAAACAACGGACACAGACAACGATACGCACTACAATGCAGTCGCATGCATTGAACAACCAAGACACTTAAAGACTAAAGAGATAGAAAACCTATCCAGTCCAAAGTTCTTGGAACAAAAGTCTGAATGATACTCTTCCGAGAATCACTCACTCAAAGTCCACTGTTGTTGTCGTTCCGCAGCCCTCGAAGTTTCTCTTCCAGGAAACCTCGCTGTCTTCAATTGGCCACTGTCCAAGCTTCAAACTTCTTCGTCGGAAACACGTCGGCTTCACACACGCAGCTGTTGTCACGCGTCTTCGCTCGATAGCGGTAAACACACTCTTGCCTGTAGCTCGAGTCGTCACCCCTCAAGTGCAAATCATCTGCTTCTCCCGCTTCGTCTCTACGGACCAAAACCTTCGCCGACTACACGGCGGAATCCCTACGCGCTCTGGCGCTAACTTCCGTCTCCTCCTGATCTCTCATCTCGGCTGCTCGGTTAAATACCTTGCACGCGACATTCCAGAAGGTTCTCGTCATTTCGTCGGCGCGATACGCAGCGAAGGCTGGGAAGAGGGCGAGACGGTTGGAATGTCCTCCGTGGCCGATGACTCAACTCGGTATGACAACGCCCCTTTCGTTCTAGAACTTTCGCGGGCTATCTCGGCCGCCGATGTGGGGTGAGGAGGTTCGTCGGCGAAGCCACGCTTCCGCGGGGAGAGGGAGTCGCGCGCCCGGGGAGCCTTGGATGTTTGTTTTCTTTTTTTTTCTTTTTGACCTCGCGGCGCTCTCTCGCGCGTTATTGCAAGAATTTGGCGGCGCGCCCATTTTTAGCGCTCGTTCTGTGACAGGGGTGCTCATGGCTCGCGGGAGTCACACTTTCGCCGGTCATCGGGAACTCATCTGTGATGTTGGGTAGGTGTGGCTCCAGGTGTGGGGCTCCTTGTGTATGTTTATATGCAGAGTTCTTGTCCTGGGTGTCTTGTTGTGTTGAACGGATATTGACGGGAGCTGCTGGTTGAGTCGACCACCCCGTGGTAGCTTCGAAGTCTCCGCGACCGAGTGCACTCTTGAGGGTTTCGGCAATCAAAGCGACACCCATAAAACTCGTATGAAGCCCATCCGCAGCAAGAAAGCATCTTGGTGGCAACTGCTCGAATTGGTAGTCGATGTATGACATCTTGCTGTGTCTTCGGCAGTAGGCCTTGACTGTCTCGTTGAATAGACGAGCGTCCCGGTTGAAGCGGTGTACGAATTGTTCATTCGATCGTTCCAGGTGTAGGTTGAGGTAACGGGGCAGCACGCATAAAACAACGAGCCTTCGAGTTCCTGGCGTGTCCGAAGCGTGTTGTTCACTAGGTGGTGAAGGCGGCGTAGCGATTCCTCTAGTCCGTATGACGCCAGCTCGCTCGTACCGGCGTGAATAACGAGCGTGGTCACAGATCATGGTATGCCGGCAAGCTCTTTCTCGATGTCGAATGTGGAGGCTCCGCGGATTGAAATGATCGCAGGTGTCGTCTTCTCATGCGGGTTGAAATGCCGATGTAAATACCTTGTTCGCGAGTTTCCGATATATATATATATATACATGAGGTCTACCAGAAAATTATGTCAAGGAATGTAGAGGGGAAGTTTCTAGAACCAATGTAGAATGAATAAGAATAAAAGAAAGAAAAGGAAAAGTGGCACGTGGAAAGAAAAGTGGTTCTAATAAATTCCCCTACATATTCCTTGGCATTATTGTCTGTTAGATCTCATAATTATTGTGTCAAAACACGGAAAAACGAGCCCTTAGTTTTCCACTTCTTTCCATTATTCATTAACGAGGGTCTCGTACTGGCAGACTTCGTGCCCTTTAGGTCGCATACAAGGGACCGTATTGGAATTATATTGGAATATATTGGAATATTGGAATACAAGGAAATAAGTTCACGTGCTACGTGACGCCAAACAAGCTCATAAAAGGGTGTTCCACACTCGCCGCTATGCTACAGATGGCGCTGACTGACACTCCAATGTTTAAATTCACATATAAACCCAATAAAGTAGCTGGGGGGATAGCCGCCATGATAGCTCAGTTGTTGGAGCATCGAACGCATTATTCGAAGGTCGTATATTTGATTCCTGCTCACGGTAAGTTATTTTTCACCCACTTTTCTTTCTTCTTGTTTACATTACATCGGTTTTAATAACTTCCCCTATACATTCCCTGGCATTATTGTCTGTTTGATCTCATTATTTTGTGTCAAACCAAAGAAAAATGAGCCCTTAGGTAAACACTTCGTATATATATATATATATATATATATATATATATATATATATATATATATATATATATATATATATATATATATACATATATATATATATATATATATATATATATATATATATATATATATATATATATATATTAGAGAGAGAGAGATCTAACAGACAATAATGCCATGCAAAGTATAAGAGACTTTGACCAAATTGTAATGTATATGTGAAAAAAGAAAAGTGGGTGAAAAGAAAACTTGCCGTGGGCAGGAACCGAACCTGCGACCTTCGAATAACGCGTTCAAGGCTCTACCACTACGCTATCACGTCGGCTATCCTCCCACCCACTTTATTGGGTATATATGTGAATTTAAACGTGGAAGAGTCAGTCAGCGCCACCAGTAGCCATGTCAGCGAGGTTCGGTTCTTGTCCACGGCAAGTTATCTCTTCACCACTTTTCTTTCCTCACATTTCATTATAATTCGGTCTAATACCTTCCATTACACTTTGATTGACATTATTGTCTGTTAAATCTCATTATTATTGTGTGAATAACGGAAAAACGAGCCCTTAAATACAAACATCTTTAGCAGAGTGTGACGTTGGGCGAGTTGGTGCATAGCTTATTAAAATGATGGTGTCACTGCAGTGTCTAGAAATATTGTAGTGGCGCTACAGATATTAGCAAGAAAAAAAAAGAATGAGACAGGATTGAGTGCCAGACTTTCAACTCGTTTATTTTCTTCGCCTCACCCAAATATATATGCTTGCAGTATGCGCACAAGGAGAGGGCGCAGCACAAGCGACCATCACTTTGCACACACGAAAACCTAAACAGAAGCAAGCTATCGCACAGCGCTATCTAAAAACAGGTCTTCCTTCTTGTACAAAATGATCGACGGGACACTGACGCATTCGTTTCCCTTCCTTTGTATGTGGTATGCCTCCAGTACTCCACGTGCTAACGTATCCCCACTTCGTCCTAACACTCATCTCTCGGAATAGGGGTGTGCAGTGGCACGAAGCACATTGTAACGGTGGTGTGAACCCATGTCATTCGGTATGATCCCTAACGTGATCATTAACACAGCGTCCTGTTTGGACTATATACACCTTGCTACAACTCAACGTAATTAAATATTTAATGCCCACTATGCAATGCAGAACTGGCCAGGCGTGCCTTCTTTCGCATGAAAGGTTAGCTTTCTGCGAACAAAGGCGGGAACAGAGCTTCAACAGCTTGTTGGGTGCCGAGAAGACCACTAGAACGTCACGCCTGTTTGCAACTTTCTACAAATGGTTGGCAATATTGTGCCAGTAAAGGCAGAACCAGTGGTTTATTTTACCGCACCGCCTCGGGCTGTCTGCTGCATCCTTTAAGCTTCCCGAGCAGAGATTCGGACACACTGGTTAAAACCGCCGAAGGGAAACCGGCTGCAACTAGCCTTGAAATGTGTTCCTCAAAAGTGTCGCCCTGCCGCGGTGGTATAGTGGCTAAGGTACTCGGCTGCTGACCCGCACGTCGCGGTATTGAATTCCGGCTGCGGCGGCTGCATTTCCGATGAAGGCGTAAATGTTGTAGGCCCGTGTGCTCAGATTTGGGTGCACGTTAAAGAACCCCTGATGGTCGAAATTTCTGGAGCCCTCCACTACGGCGTCTCTCATAATCATATGATGGTTTTAGGACGTTTAACCCCACATATCAATCAATCTGAAAAGTGTCGTCACGTGCTTGCATGACTTGAACAACACAGACCGGAGACATATTGTCGCAACGGCTCTTTTTAGGTTTTCGAATGTGCTGATTCGTAAGGGAGGAGGTCTTTGCGTGCACGGGCAACACCGACTAAATTCCAAGGCCGAAAGGCTGCCGCAGTGACGTCAGAGGTTGGAGGCCCAGTTACCCAACCGAGCATGCTCAGTAAGACTTTTTTTTTCCACATCTTTTATTCGGCCCAATCAAGCCGCAGCAGCTGCGAGAGCGGGAGCGTTTGTTCTCCTAAAACGTGAACGAAACACCGGCTTTCCGCAGCGTTCGCGACGTAACTGGGCCTCCACCCTCTGACGTCACTGCGGCAGCCTTTCGGCCTTGAAATTTAGTCGGTGTTGGCACGGGGGCTGTACATCCAGCGCGAATGTGTAGCGTTTAATGACGTGTTGATGTCTAAAAACTGCAAATGATTGTCTTGAGGTAGCTCATGCGTAAACGTCAATCCTTTTCTCTGCTGAATAAAAACTGTTAAAACATTCTTCACACGGTCACAAGCGGTCAAAGGGTCAGGGCTGTTTAAAAATACAAGAAAATCATCAACTTATCAAAAAAACATTGGGACAATGTTTCGAGTCAAGGTTTTTATCAAGTGCCTGGTCAATACATGAAAGAAAGATGTTGCACAGGACAGGAGCTACACATGAACCAATGTAAATGCCTTTGCGCTGCACATAGATTTGAATCATTAAAAGAAATAACTGTGCTTCTCAAATAAAATTCAAGCAGGGACAACAAATTGTCTACTGAAAAACCACAGGTGTTCATAAAGTCTGTGCTACCATTGGCATGAATGCATTCTCTAACACAGGGAAGAAGTTCAACGTGCGGCATAGAATAATATAAATCCTTGACATCGATATTAAAGGCGTACCAAAAGGTATTTTTGCTATTAAATATTCAGTCACCACGGCTGAATTTTTGTGGCAAATGTGTCATCAAGGCAAAGCTTATTTAGGGGCTTAAACAAAAAGCGACTGACCTGAAGTTGCCATGTGGCCCTTTCCGTGACAATAGACCTGAACGGCCCCTCCGGCTTATGTGTTTCAACTGAGAAAAACACTTTAAGGGCCTATGTGTTTCTCCGGCTTATGCGTTTCAACTGAGAAAAACACCTTCGCACTCGCATATAGCTTTTGCTAGCTAGCCCAAATTTAGTTCCTTGCACAAAGAAACAGCACGGGTTTTTACCTTAGTAGGCTTCGCTGATGAACGCACAAAGTTCTTCTCAATAGCAAAAGAGGTCTTCTCCCGGTATAGGTCTTTTGGTAAAACGACAAAGCCTCCTTCTCTGTCTGACTGGAAAAAAATGGTTCATTTTTTTTTGAAGAAGGACACGATGTTTTCTGTCGAAAATGTCTGTCGAGCTGTACTCTTACTCCTGAAGATTGTGTCAGCCCCCTCGAAAAGGCAACGATCACGGTCCCGTTTTTCAGCTCTCAAGGAAACGCGCCAGTTCAGAGCCAAAAATTCATGTGCAGGAAAAGAGGCATTGCGACAATATGTCTCCGGTCTGCGTTGTTCAAGTCATGCGAGCACACCATGGATGACAGTTTTCAGGAACAGATTTCAAGGCTGGTTGCAGCCGGTTTCCTTTCGGCGGTCTTAACGAGTGTGCCCCAATCTCTGCTGCGGAGGCTGAAAAGATGCAGCGGACAGCTCGAGGCCGTGTGAAAAAAGGAACCACTGGCGCTGCCTTACATGCACATAATCGCCCCCAATTTGAAGAAAGATGCAAACAGGCGTGACGTTCTAGTGGTCTTCTCGGCACCCAACAAGCTGTCGAAGCTCTGTGCCCGCCTTTGCTCGCAGAAAGCTAATTTTTCATGCGAAAAAAGGCACGCCCGGCCAGTTCTGCTTTCCGTAGTGGGCGTTTTTTATTTATTTCCGCTGAGCTCCGGCAAGGTGTACATAGGCCAAACAGGACGCTATGTTAAAGATCGCCTTAGGGAGCATATCTTATCAATTAAGAATGGCGTGGGTTCACACCTGTGGTTACATTGTGCTTCGTGTGGCTGCACACCGCTATTCCTAGAGATACATGTGTTAGGACGAAGCAGAGATACGTTATAGCACGTGGAGTACTGGAGGCTTACCACATACAAAGGAAGGGGAACGAATGCGTCAGTGTCCCGTCCATCACTTTGTACAAGAAGGAAGATCTGTTTCTAGGTAGCGCTGTGTGATAGATTTTTTCTGTTTAGGTTTTCGTGTGTGCAAAGTGATAGTCGCTTGTGAGACGCCCTCTCCTTGTGCGCATACTGCAAGCATATATATTTGATGAGGCGAGGGAAATCGATTGATTTGTGGGGTTTAACGTCCCAAAATCACCATACGATTTTGAGAGACGCTGTAGTGGAGGGCTCCGGAAATTTCTACCACCTGGGGTTCTTTAACGTGCACCCAAATCTGAGCACACGGGCCTACAACATTTCCACCTCCATTGGAAATGCAGCCGCCACAGCCAGGAGAGGCGAGGGAAATCAGAGTTGAAAGTCTGGCACTCTATCCTGTCTTTTTTCCTTGCTAATATCTGTTGCGCCACCATCATTTTCATAAACTATGCACTTCTTTCCTCATACATATATATATATATATATATATATATATATATATATATATATATATATTGTAACGACGAGAAATAAGAGACAACGCCTTTGCTGCAGGCCGGCTGTTCTTTTTCTGACTTCGTCTTCCTCGGCTTCCGTAACCTAGCCTGCGCCCTTGCCTGAGCCCCACTATTTATTATCATTACACTCGGCCCCGACTGCGAGCCTCGTGGGCTACCGACAATGTCTCCGGTGGGCGGCATTGACTATTCCGGGGTGGCCGGGCTCGGCCAAGCTGATATTTCACATGGAAGTTTGTTGAAGGAGATTCCGGAGGACGACACTGGCTGTGACGTGATGGTCGGTGCAGGCGTCGTCCACGATGGGGCCAACGCTGTTGACTTGGACAAGATGCCGCTAGCAGGAGATACAGACTCCTGCAAAGTGGCCGCGTTGGTTTAATCTCGTCGGTTTGAGCATCCTGTCGCAGCCGTGTTACAAATGCTGGAAATAGTCCACGCTGCACCGTCACCTGCTGCACTGAGCGTCGACGCCTGCGTTGCTTGCGGTGTGGCAAGGGGCGTCGGGGTGTCTTTGTAGTCATCTGAGAGCCGAGTTCAGGTTGCAGCTTGAGAGGCAACGCGTGCTCTTGCAGCACTGCCTTTGTCGGACTCATGCTCAAGCTGTTTATTCCTATAGTTTCACGTGCAGTAGAGCCTTCATTGTCAGATGACCTGTCACTAACCGGAAGTATTACCTTCTCTGGTAGGTCTTTGTTGACAGTGACTTTGAAGGAGGCGGCGCTTAGCGTGTGGCAGACGTCCGCACACTCGGCCACAGACTGACGTGATATCAGGAGATGTCGCTTCGAAGTGAGGGTCAACACTGTAGGGTTGTTCGTCCCAGGGTAGGTGGTTAAATTGGCTGTCGGGAAGCTGCAAAATACAGCTGAAGCCGCGAGGGTGGTCTCCTTCTGGGATCTATTCTCGGTAGCGGTCGCGTAAGACTGGGTGGTCGTGGAGAGATGATGGTGACTCCGTCCAAAAGCAGCTATGAGCTTGTCACTCCAGTCCACCCAGGACGTCTGCCGCACGCCTTCGTATCGATGCCAAGCCGCGGCAGCATTCCGAAGGCGGTCTATGGCCATGCCCCACTTCTTTTGGTCCGTCCACGCTGCGTGATCTCCGACAGCGTTGACGGTTGCCACCCATTCCTTGGCATCGTCCTGGAAGCCGCGAAACTCCGGTAGCTCGAAGGAAATCGGCGATGGCGGGACTGCGGGCAAAACTCCGAGATGTGCCCACGCCAAGCAGTTCACTTGCTCTGATACCTCCGTGAGAGAACGCCCGAGATTGCGACGGTTCTCGGGCGAGCTTACCTCGAAGTTTTGTGAGGCGGCCGCAGCCAACATGGCATTGAGTGCGCACAATGTTGGCAAGATGGCCGGACATAGCTGGGAGCTCGACGCTATGAGGGCGTTGGTCGTGACGCGGAGTTGCGCGATGGTATGCTGCAGCTCCGCTGCGCTGTCGTGTGATCCGCACGAAGAGCCAAGGCCCGCCTCTGCGGAGGATACAGTGACTGCGGTACTCGAGGTGGTACAATTGCTGACCAAGGACGCGTGGACGGCGTCCCTTGGAAATCCAGCTGTGGTAGGAATCGTGGACATGGGTTCCAGGGCGCTGGAAGCGTCAACGACGTTCCCAGGCAAGCGGAACCCGTGTGATGAGTTGTGACCTGGTACTGTGGCGTAGATGAAGCGGTCTTGCGCCGCCGGGTAGGCCTCGACGCCGTACACGGTGGGTGCTTGAAGCGCCGACAGGTTGCCAGGTATGGAGGAGGCATGTACGCCATCCCTAGGTGAGAGAGGCCCGTGCGCATGGTTGCCGCGACGTGTCGCGTCCCAGGACAAGTTTCCCGGAGCCACAACGGAGGCCTGGACGCCATCCGTCGGTGCTGGGATCGATGCTGGCCGCGACGGACGCCTTGCGGGTTCCATCAGCGAAGAAGCGTGACGGCGTTCCTTATCGTGAACTGGTACCGGTAACGGGTGCTGGAGCCGCCGAGGAGGCCTTGACGCCGTCCCCGAACGGTGGTGTCAGTAAACAGCTGCCGAGGAGGCCTTGACGCCGTCCTCAAGCGACGCTTACCGCGGCTGCACGTCGGCGGGCGTTCTGGATGACGAAACCGAGACGTAAGCCGTTTTCTTCGTCGACTGCGCCATTGTAACGACGAGAAATAAGAGACAACGCCTTTGCTGCAGGCCGGCTGTTCTTATTCTGACTTCGTCTTCCTCGGCTTCCGTAACCTAGCCTGCGCCCTTGCCTGAGCCCCACTATTTATTATCATTACAATATATATATATATATATATATATTCTGACTGACTCGTACGTGTACACTGTCCTTTTTTGTTTTTCGTTTTTTTTCTTCCTTTCTTTTTTTTCCACATGCACATACAAAGTGTTTACATTCGCCTACCACTTGATGACCATCGAAGGGAAACGGACGAAGATTAAAGGTAAAAAGAGCCGACCGACCCATTAATCGGAAACCCTTCCTTTACGCACGCCGCACGCCTACCGACCCATTGAGGGGAAACCCTTTCTTTACGCACGCCATCACGTACCCTCCCACCACCGCGGCGACAATCTTGGGTGGCCCGACACACGTCGAGAACTGAACATCACGTGATAAGGACCATATGTGGACGTACACGGACAGTTGGTTTCGTTCTCAGTGTTGACAGTGGTTGTTCCTCTTTTTTACTTTCTTTCTTTTATTTCTTATTCTTTTTTTCGTTTTTTTTCTTTTTTTTTCTTTCTTTCCTTTTTTTCGTTCCCTCTCACTCTCGCAAACATCTTTCAAGGCGAGAGGGACGCGGCAGCAACGAAGTTTGGAAGTTCATGTCAGTATAACTCTTCCCCTGATGAAGGGAGGACCCCTCCCGAAACTGTTGGGAAATAAATATATTTATCGTTGTTGACAACGCTCCCGTTATGCCATTTTCCATACCTATATATATATATATATATATATGTATATATATATATATATAGGTATGGCCTATACACACACACACACACACACACACACACACAATATATATATATATATATATATTGTGTGTGTGTGTGTGTGTGTGTGTGTGTGTGTGTGTGTGTGAAAACGCAAAAAAGAAAAGAATCCAGAAAACGACTCTGACGCAAGGAATCACACGTGCAACCTCTGCATCGTGAATGCGAGGCGTTAACCACTGAGCCACCGAGGAGCACGTCCTTCAAGATTCAAACGGCAAGCTATTTATACCTACCCCTTACCTCATTCAACGGCCCCACCGCGGTGGTCTAGTGGCAAAGGTACTCGGCTGCTGATCCGCAGGTCGCGGGATCAAATCCCTGCTGTGGCGGCTGCATTTCCGATAGAGGCGAAAATGTTGTAGGCCCGTGTGCTCATATTTGGGTGCACGTTAAAAACCCCAGGTGGTCGAAATTTCCAGAGCCCTTCACTACAGCGTCTCTCATGATCATATGGTGGTTTTGGGACGTTAAACTTCGCATATAAATTACCTTTTCTGGGGCCACTCGGGGGAATCATCGTGTTTTCAGCGTTACCAGCAAGATGCCTCAATGAACGCGCGTCGCCACATCGCGCAGTGCCGCACGCTTTTTTTTCTACGCATACTTTGCCCCGCGTACAGGAGGGTGGTGATGCTCCCTCGCGCGCCCTTATCTCGCGGGGAGGACCGCACGTCTCGGCCGGCCTCGGACTTTACCTGGAGCAATTTTATAGTAACTGCCGGGCGCACAAAGGTCGCTGAAATCATTGCAGTCTCAGTTTGCGAAAAGCGCGTGCTTTTCAGACACAGAGAAGTAACAACTGAGACGCTTATTTGCGTGAATCTGTATCTGTGAGAACGTTTCGTGCGCCATTTGCGCGTGAGAAACGGGGGGCACGTTTCGATCTGCTTTCCATTCTGTGCGTGACCTCCCAATTTGTTGCTATCGCGTTCACTGTTTCGCTTTTGTGGCAACGCTCATACTTTTTTTGCGTCAGTGGTAAACCAATCAGCTTCAACTGGCCACGTGTTGTAAAGCAACTTTGAAGGCAGATGTGAACAAAATACAGCAGATTCGACCTACATGGGCATCAACGTTATACGAAGCATGCGGAGGAAAGGTGACCATGTTGCATTTTTTCATTGACCGACACGTGCTGAAATGATGCTAAATATATGTAGAAATGTCGCACGCACAGACATATGTTGAAGAGTTGCAGATAGTAATAGAACCAGTTGTTTGCACTTCCGTAACGATGCCAACGGGAACATGCGGATTAGCAACACCAGAAGCTGATACGAAGTGCTGATGCTCACGAGGACGCTGGTGCTGGACACTCCTACATAAATCAACTTCAGAGCATGGCACCTAGCCACAATTGGCGTTAATCCGACGTAATGGCTGTATCAAAGGAGTACATATGTAATGTTTATAAAACTAGATAGGCAGCACAGCACCAACTATTGACTTTTCATGAAGATTAGCGTCTATTTGAAAAGTAGTTCCGAGACCTGGCGTAGCTCTGTGGTAGAATGCTTCAGTGCCACGCAGAATGCTTGGGTTTGATTCCAGTTGGGACCCTGACATTTATTCTTTGCATTCGTCGGGTCGACACTACCGATGTCAGGTATTTCTTAATGCTCGCACGTTAAAATTACCCTTGTGTTCTCGTCATTTTTCAGTTGATACTAAGTGTCAGTCACTTGTGGTACATACACGCATATGAGAGGCACATACCCGTCCGTCTGTGTGTGCGACTGCCTGGCGGAAAGTGACGACGTACGCGACGGGAATATGACATTAATAATGTTTTAACCAGCGCGTCCTATTCCTCAAACGAACTTAACCTCCCGCGCTGATTTTGGTTCATGCGAAGTTAAAAGGGTGATCACGAGAGCACCCAAACGCAAGCGGCTAGATAGGTAGATACGCTCGAAGTCTCCGGAATTCGCTAAGAAATGTTTCGCTTTGAAAAGGAAGGCGCGTTTTGTTGCCATCACGCTTCGCTCGCATTATTTCAAGTTACCTTACATTCTTGTGGTCGTCATCCACGCGGCGTAGTTCATTAACTTGGCAGCCGGATTTATAGTTTGCTCCATTGCACTGGCAGTTAACCGTTTTCTTCTGTGTTGCACGAACTCTGCGTTGCGCCAATTCAGAGTAATATTCGTTGGAACTTGTCCCCAAAGCAGATAAGATTATGAGGGACAGCGTAGGGACGGGCTACGCTAATTTCCACCTCCTGGGGTTCTTTACTGTGCACCTAAATCTTATTACATGAATCTTACACAAATTTGCCCTCATCAAAAATGATGCCGCAGCGGATTCCGTCCCGCGTCCTTCGGATACCCTAGGCAACGAACCAGAGCGAGTGCTCGTCTCATTGGCGAGTCAGGTGTGTTGGCGTGCGGCTGCGTAACGTCGTAAGGTGCAGGTGACTAGTCTGCACATTTGTCTAAGACACCAAAAAAGCATGCTCCGGACGGCAATGACGACGTTTTCTGATTGCCACTGCTTTTGAAGAAGCCCAAACTCTTGCATAGAAAGCCGCTAAGGTTAAAAGCTTCCAATGTGGGCTGTCAGCGATTCAATATCTGTTATTAATATAGGATTACGCAGTTAAGTAAGAATACTCGTAAAGTATTGCGGAATTTTCGCCCCTCGGTCTAAGGCACCTTTTGAAATAGAGCTTGCAAAGTAGGTCAAAAACGCATTTGTGTCTATTTTGAGATTTTTTATTAAAAATAACAGCACTACGCAGAAGCTAAAAATAATTGAACATAATCACGAATACGCATGTATATATATATAAATATTTTGAAGTACGTGCAATAATATATTTTGTGTAATTCACCACCAAAGTATAAAAAAAACAGCAGGGCAGGCAAGCAATCTCTTCGTCATTATTGATTTACTGTGCTTCAAAACACTTTTTTTCGGCAAAAACAATCGCGAATCTTTTCTTTCCACCCATAAAGCAACATTGCATATAATTTGCAAAGAAATTTTACAGGTCGACCAGGCATCCTTTGTTCGATCTTACTTGGAGTCACTAGACTCTTTTCCGGCCCCGTCTGGCTCCGTTTGGTTTCATTTGGTCAGGAGCCGCTTTGTCGCAAAACGAAGTTCAGCAATCATTCCACAGTTACACTTCACCACCTTGGCCTTTTTAGGCTCACCAATTCGAATCGGCTCTCGAAGTTCACTATGGTACGTTATTTTATCCGAACCACAAACCAAAGCACTAGAAGAAACAAAGCCGCAATGCATTCGATGTCTGCCAGCACGAAAACTAGGCAAGCCCGAATGCTACTCATCATTCCTATGGTGGCTGAGCGATCGCATTGCCAGGTTTCCCTCAAATAAATATCGTATGAAACTCTATGCTCCAAAGCGCCGACACCAACCCGTCTTCCCTTTATTGTGCTGTTCTTTGATCACAAAATTCAGCCACTGTAATGATCATATTGATTGATTGATTGATTGATTGATTGATTGATTGATTGATTGATTGATTGATTGATTGATGTGTGGAGTTGAGCGTTCCAAAACCACCACATGATTATGGGAGACGCCGTAGTGGAGGGCTCCGGAAATTTTTACCTCCTGGGGTTCTTTAACGTGCACCCAAAGTTGAGCACACGGGCCTGCAGCATTTTCGCCTCCATGGAAAATGCAGCCGCTGCTGCCGGGATTCGATCCCACGACCTGCGGGTCAGCAGCCGAGTACCTTAGCAGCTAGACCACCACGGCAGGGCGCTATAGTGATCTGCAAGGTCTTGGTTCTTTATACTACTGGTCCGAAAGCCGTGGAGTCAAATCCCGGCAGGTGCGGCCAGAATTCGATGGATGTCCATGTACTTAGCTTCATGTGCAGGTTAGAGAAAATATTTAATGAGCCCTCCACTTCAGCGACCCTTCAAATGACGACTTCAAATTATGCTTGCGGGTCTTTGTAAAGCAGAACAGTTAATATACATTTATGAATTGATTACAAGGCTTTTTCCTTGCGAGATCGTAGATTTCTTTATTTGTCGCTGTGCATGTGAAATTCGCTAAATCCAGTGACGCCAATGCTTTAAATACTGTCTCTTTCAGGTGACACCAATGTGCAGTCTTCTTTTGACCGTAAGTATTTTCTTTGCTTATGCTTCCGCTTTGCTTACACGAAGAACTTTTTTTTCGTCTTCAGCCGATGAACAGTAAGTACACTGCTCCTCTTTATCGTATCTCATTTATTCGATTCTATCATTGCAGTAGTATTGATGACGCCAGCGGCGGATCCGCAGGGGGAGACGGTAAAAATGATCGCCACCCTCCCCTCCCGTTGAAGCATGCGTCAGCACCTCCTTCTTTGAGTGCCAGTTGTCCACCTCTATCAATGATTAGCACAAATGAGCGGAACAAATGAGCAGTACCTGTGCTGGCATTGTGATGTATTCGTAGCAGCTACTAAAGCTAAATGTCAGTACCCCACTCTAGTTTTACTTCAAGCGAACTTTATCGCTTACTCTAAAATGAGTGGCTGGATCTACCACTGGACAATGGCTCAAGAGCAAAGTCCTTTGTAAAGATGAGAACAAACAGCATGAGGAAACAAGGGGAGCGCCAGCACCCTGCTTGTAACACAGTAATTCTATCACTTTATGTCTCAAACCGTCAGAAAAAACGAAACAGATAACTTGAAAAAACGTTTCTCAACTAGCTTTCTGTTTCCTTCTCGTGCTCACTCTCAAGTTATATTCAGGGTGTCTCGCGTAACTAGAACGAACATGATCATCATCCCGACCACGGCCTCCCTCACGTTTCACCAATCAACACGGTCCTGTGCTTGCTGTTGCCACGTGATGCCTGTAAACTAGAACCAATTGTGGTCTCTTGGAAACTTTTCGAACATATCACAGCTAGGCATTTCGTTTGTTACTCTAAAAGTGAACCTTGATTTATCCCCCCCCCCCACACACACACACACGCCCACACGCAGCATTGATTCAGAACGGACTCCACCCCTACCACACACCGAGTCCAACAGACGATTAACAAGTTCGCTGAGGCACTTGATACCAGGAAGCAGATTGATGTAATAGCCATAGATTTTGCGAAAGCATTCACGTGTTGCTTTACGAACACGTGTCGCCCTTCGCCAATTCGCTAACAAAATAATTAGGGAGTAGTCAGCGCTTAACAGTGTTTGCGGTAGGCATTCGATAATATACTTCGAACAGCCAATGCTACGCGCATAGTTGTTCGTTACCGTACGTCACGGTTGAGGCATGCACCAAGGACTTGAGCAGGTTAGCACATCAGAATGCGAAGCACACGAGACCAATTACTCGATCGCTACGTAGTTTTGAAGGCAAAATTCAAGCGTCTTAGAATTTTTTTGGTACCCACTTGAAGGAATACCCAAATTCTTCACCGACACCAGCTACTAACACTCTCAAGTTAAAGTTTGTATAGGAAGCTCAAGCTTGAGTTTGAAGAGTGGAACGTGATGGCGTTGGCGGGCACAGTTCCCGTAGTGATCTCGTTCGGTCGCCGTGGTCTCCTTCTTGAATGACACGGCGGCCGGGCAGGAAGGTAACGAACATATCTGAGCGTTTCAAACAGCCTACTACAAGTAGAGTGATGACATTACCCACTTAAACCATAATTTATTGCTTTACAAAGCAGCGGAGTACAGTCTACGCGCATGTAAGGCAACACGCGCACACGTGCAGTTAAATACATTGTTAATGCCATTACTAATAATGCTAGTTATTTCTGTCTTCAAAGCACCTCCTTGTCGCACAATTCACATGCTGTGATGCCTCATGTGATTAGTCTTTTTCAACAAGCAACATTACACGTGCTAACGAGGCTTCTGTTCTCGTCACGATGATCATACTTCATGGTATCCCATAATGTCACGTGATAACCCCTTGCTCAAATAAAACAAACCGTCATATAGCCCCCACTACTTGCTGAATTATTAGCTATAAATCAGTCGCCACAGTGAATGGAATGTTCTTTTTTTTTTCTTTTTTTGTAGCAGCCGTTTACGATGGATCGTCTGTAGTTGTCTAGGAATTGTCTTAGAAGCAGGTACAGTTTATTTTCACAGTATCATATTTTATGGTGTGACGAAATTTCTCGATCCCTTATACTGTATTCTTAACAACGGGTTTATTTCTTCTATTCGACGTGCCTCGAATATTCTCGGAAACTCTTCTTGTGTCCCCAGTGTATCTGGTACTTATTTGCTCCGCCTTCGTGTATTGCAGAGCCAAAGTAAACCTGGTCTGGGTGTTCGCATTACTAATTATCGTCATCTGTTTAGTCGTTCTATCCATCACCGTTGTCATTCTACTACCTTTAAAAATGCCAGGTGAGAACTTTTCTTAATATCTATCAAAAGTAATATTTCATTGTGCATTACGAAGGCAGCTCTGGTCGATCATGTTGTCACCAAAAAGTATATTTGAAAGGTCGCATAGCAGTTTACCACTATCTCAAAAGAGAAATGCTTAACACCCGCATCCTATTGGTGCTTGCCCATGGAGCAGCAACTTGGAGGCTTACTAAGAGGCTTCAACATTAATTGAGGACAACGCAGAGAGCGATGGAAAGAAAAATGGCAGGTGTAACCTTAAAGGTCTCTAAAAAGCAGAGTCGGTCAAGCTACAAACGAATGTTTAAGGAACTGACAACTGCCCCGAACATGAAACGAGATGACTCCTTTGATGGAAACATCGTCAGGTCACGTTCACTCAAACCGACCCTGTTTTTTTTTTTTTTGTTCTTAAGACGTAAACCTATATTTTTGTTTGTTCTTTCAATGTCGACAAACCTGACCTGCGGAGCCTCTGGCGGCAAGGACATGATTGATCCGATGTACCAGGTCACATGCCCGTCAATTGCTGCTCGTTGTCGACCATTTTTTAGTAATAAAGTATTGTTCATTTCTTTATAACGTGTGATATTGATCCTTAATAATGCACAGCCGTCAGCACCATTAACACGAACGCTCCGCCGCGTATGCTGCAGCAGTTTGATTGACGCTGACACCACGCACGTTTGGATTCTGTTGCAAAGATGCTAACCATACATGCCGACATACTATCCAAGTTTACCAAAGTATTATCTCGGCAAAAGCGCCCAGCACTTCGCGGCTGACATTAATCAAACTAGCCCTGGCCACGCATCAAAGTGTTCGTGTCAAAGGCGCTGATGGCTTTACTTATAGGCCTGCGTTAGAAGTATACATTGAAGTGGCGCTGCCATCACGTGGCGTAATGATTCTAAGCTCATCAGCACGTTTTGAGCAACTTTTCAGCCTGTTCACTCAACCGTGCACGCAGCTTCTAGGTCGCTAAGAATTAGCAGTGACATGGGTTTGTTACCTACACAGCGTCTCAGAAAATACGTGCACTACTACTCAGCACGGCCGCGCTTATGCATCGTGATATCATTGATGACTTTGCTTGGCTCGTGTATCGAGAAGGTAATGACGCTGAGACAACGCTCTCTTGACATAGGCGCAGACAACCTTGATTTTATCGATGACTTGGCTTGGCTCGACAACCCTCTCTTGGCATAGGCGCAGACAACGTTGGGCACAGGCCCACCCAACGGGATACAAATACAGAGAAGGTGTATAATGCCACATCATCCCATTTTAACAGCTTTTTATTTTCCAAAATAGTCGAAAAGCTCAACATAAAGGTGGCTGTACGCATAGTTACAGGAACTCCTGCGAAATCAACGACCACAGCTTTTATAAACAGCAAGAAAGGCTAGTGGCATCGCCATCAATTCTCAGCGTCGCTAGAGAAAAATGGCATCTTTTTAGAGGCTTTCATATAGAAAAATACTGCTTGTAAAATAAACACATGGTTTAGGGATTAAGTACTGCAGCTACAAACGCTACAAAGAGTGAACTTTCGGACGCACTGTGAAAAATTGGGCGAGAAAATACGTTGTAGGTCCCCTTAAAAAGACCTCAGGCAAAAGCAGGAACAAATGGCCATGGGCAAAGACATGTAATGCATAGGCGGGATAACCACTGATCATTAAGAGTACAAGACTGGATTCCAAGAAAATGCATATGCGCGAGGAGGAGACGGAGAGTTAGGAAGGTAGAAGAGATTAAGAAGCTTGCCAGAGTAGCGTGACCGCAGCCCGCATAGTGATGCGTTGAGTTGTGGAGCATGCCCTTACCCTGCAGTAAGCGCAGTCAGGCTGATGAAGTGAGCAGAACAGAAGCGCAACCTTTGTGACCAGATAGAGGCCTCAACTTTCTGTTACTCTTCTGGGCGCGAGGTATTTACCTCCCTGTTCAAGCTTGCTTATATTACGTTAAACATTAAACGTGAGAATTCGCATTTTTAACCTTTTGAATCGGTGAAATAATAATCTCAGATCGACCAAAAACTGAAGTTAAAGGATGGCAAACTCTTATTAGTTGAACCTTCCCTTAAAATCAAACAGATGTTTAGCAGGAATAGAAGCAGAATATGATGCATGAACATCTGTACATTTAAAAGGTCACATTGCATCGTGCACCAAGCCGAAAGCCTCACGGATCAATCACCACAACAACCAAGAATGCAAAGAAGAGAGGACTCGCCTCTTTTGTGCCCACTTTTATTTGTGGCACTGCGAAGAACTGCAATCACCTGAGGCCGAATTTCTAGGCATTAAAAAGGCGCCGAGAACAGGCCGGCAGAGCAACGTGTTAGGCATCCTGTCGTAAATATAGCAAAATACATTTTAAGCTCAATGCAAAAACATTCAAAACAAGCATGACCACGAGTAGTATCTATGGCAGCAATGCCAGAAATCATTACTGTTCGTGGTGATATGAAGGAGCCAACAATTCAACATAACCATGGAAACGTCAATTTTCCCGCATGCTTACCATCAAATGGTCACTGTATTTATTCTGTAGCATAGAGAGTCCAGTGCGTACACTGCCGAAACAACACACTCCTGGATCTCTGTCGTTTTAGCAGGGCTGCATAAGAAGGGTAGAACAGAAGCAGACAGCCAAGCCACTACAAGACCAGACTAGAGGAATGCCTCCTTTCGGGCAGCTCGAATCGCATGTGCTCAACCACTCACCTGGCAGCTTAAACACCTTAAAAAGAGAGCTATACAAGAAAAACAATACAGAGTGCTGGTCTTTTTTTTCTTTTTTTCTCTTTCCACTCTCATTTTTCCTGATGGCTGTGGGAGGTTTCTCAGTCACCATCCGGTCACGCCATGTCAACGTGACAATGTGCGGTGGCCATCCGTCCTATTTCACTGATCTAAGCGGTTGGTTTCCTGAAGCCAGTCAAATTATCGGACTATACCCCATAGAGTTCCTAACAGTCGATTCTACCCGCTCGCATAAATAACGGTGTGAAACTGCACTCGAAAGTAAAAATTCAGGCTAGAAAGTCTCCTTCTTTGAGGCTAATCAGCAGCGGATATTAAAAATAAGCATTTCTAAACACTTATTGCCATCTAGGCACGAGCACCAAACTTAGGTCTTTGTAGGCACTATAGCGACATTGCAAAAGCCATTCTTAACCGCTAATTTAAACTCGTTAGCAGAACAGAGCTTCAGATAAGCTTGAGCACGCTACAGTGCATGTGGTTGTGAATAAAGCTTTTAAGATTGCACCGTCATTCACCGCCATAAGCAACAACTCGTAAGAGAAATCTTCCAAGCTTATCATGCTCTGTAAAGAAAAAAATGTGTACATTAGCTGCCCTTCAGTTCCACTGTCACAAAGAGAACTGACATATTTTTCAGGTGGCTTTTGTTGATCAGGTTATTTGTGCCACATAACTAAGGTGTCATGCGACATATACGTTTGGTTTCATTCTTGTTTATTGTTTTCGACGTCGGTGTGAAAGTTACATTTTGTATAAAAAGTGCATTTTTCTTCAATAAGCTTCTTAGTTGTGAGTGAGCTCAAGTCTCATTGTTTTCATATTTTTTTCGTGCTCGTGTAGTTGCGGAGTAGTAAAGTCTAATTCACACTTAAATATGAAATTGCGCTGATAGGAGAGCAATGAACAAAGTAGGCATTTTCAAAAATCTGGTCTCTAGTAATCACAGTATAACAACATGACCCATTCCTTTTGAACCTTTCGACAATTTTTTTTTAATTTCTGATATAGGCTACAACGGTGACGTCTATGGTGCTCCTGACTTTTCCAGGAGAGGATGTTACCACAGGTCCGACCAGCGATGCCGAGAAAACAGTTGAAATGGAAATGCCACAAGAAGTGACTCCGCAAGCTCGGCCTGTTTTATCGACGACGTTTCGGCAGCCAACAAAAAGCGTGGGGTCCAGTCGACTTACTACGAATATGGTCACCAAACAAGTCACCACAACTTCAACAAGTACAAGTACGACTACCTCTACAAAACCAAGCACCACAACTTTAACAACCACAAGTACGACCGCCTCTACAAACCCAAGTACCACAAGCTCAGCAAGCACAAGTACCACGACCTCAACAAGCACAAGTACCACAACTTCAACAAGCACAAGTACGACTGCCTCTACAAACCCAAGTACCACAAGCTCAGCAAGCACAAGTACCACGACCTCAACAAGCACAAGTACCACATCCTCTACAAGTACTACAACACCATCGAATACTACTCCCACTGAACCGCGAACTTCTCCGGAAAAATCAACAGTAACGGCGAAATTCGCAGGTGAGTTCACGAGCATCGACATAAACTCTAGGAGAAGAATGAATCAGTAGCACTGGTAGCTGGGCGAGTTGGCAAGGGTTCATGATTGTCTAACGGCACAACGCAAAGACACGAACCACTGCCCATGAAGAAAGCACGAAAACGAGCGCTGTACACACGCTTATACTACGTTTCATAAATCAGGTGTCACGCTGTGACAAGTATGCAAGTTCGGTCTAGAAAACATGCAACTCGTGTGTCCTTTGGTAGCTCGCATTGCGTCCGGTTAGTGCCGGTGCACTCTCACATTTCGATGTGCTTCCTCTTGGCGCGCCTGGCACACAAAAGAACGCGGGGAGACCACAAAAAAACGTGGGGACCAAACGAATCTGTGCTGTCAAAGTGTCATGAGATAGAAAGTTCAAGTGGCTGCGATCGTTACGTACCTAGGGCGGAGATCCTGTATATGACATCACGTGGAAACTAATGCTGAATTCCAATTGTGGAGTCGGGGCAAGTTTTTCTGCTCCTTTTGGAGCAAGTGTGCTCCTATGGCAGAGTGAGAGGGGGAGTCAAGTGTTTTATTGGGAGAGTCGGATTGGATTCCGAGAAGGAGTGACACCGAGGAGCAGGAAATGTTGCTCCGCCGAAATCGGCGGAGTGGACCGGAACTTGACGTGACGCGCTCCCTGACTCGGAGCTGTTGCGTGTTTTGCGACAGCTCCGAGTCGCGAAGCTCTGGTTCCTGCACGGACTGTTCATCGAATCGTGTCACTGACACTGAAACTACTACGCACGAGCGGAAATTCAAGAAAATTCGACAGTGGTATCAGCGAAATGAAAAAAAAAATTCGGCTGATCCCACGTAGCTGGGAATCGACGTTATGCGAAGCATGCGGAGAGAAGGTGACCATGTTGTTAGTTTTGTATTGAGCGACACGTCATGAAATAAAGCTAAATATATGTAAAAATGTTGTACGCTGAGATATAAGTTGAAGAGTTGCAGATGTTTATATAAGCAGTTGTTTGCACTTGTGCAATGATGTCAATTGCAACATGCGTATTAGCAACACCAGAAGCTGATATGAAGCGCTGATGCTCGCAAAGATGCTGGCCCTGGACACTGCTACATAAATCAACTTCAGCACATGGCGCATAAGCACAATTGATGTTAACCCGACGTGATGGTTGTATCTAAGGAGCACATACGTAATGTCTATAATATTATGGAGGCAGCACAGCAACCACTATTGACGTTTCACGAAGATTAGCGTCTATTTGAAAAGAAGTTCTAAGACCCGGCGTAGTTCTGTGGTGGAATGCTTTTCTGCCACAGAGAATTCTTGGGTTCCATTCCTGCTGGGATCCTGAAATTTATTATTTGCGTTTGCCGGAGGGTCGCTAGTGCATATGCCAGGTTTTTCTTAACACTGACATTTATTCTATGCCTTCGTTGAGTCGACGCTGTTGATGTCGGGTATCGCTTAACACTCACGCGTTCTCGTCGTTCCTGGATAAATACTAACTGTCAATCACCTGTGGCACATACCCGCATACCAGTGGCACATACCCGCCCGTGGGCATGTGCCACTGCCTGGCGGGAAGTGTTTGACGACGTGCGTGACGGAATTTTGACATTATTCATGTCTTGACCAGCGCACCATATTCGCCAAACAATGCTAATTTTGGTTCACGCCAAGTTAATGGGGTGACCACGACAGCACCCAAACGTAATGATTAGACAGACAGACAGACAGACAGACAGACAGACAGACAGACAGACAGACAGACAGACAGACAGACAGACAGACAGACAGACAGACAGACAGACAGACAGACAGACAGACAGACAGACAGACAGACAGACAGACAGACAGACAGACAGACAGACAGACAGACAGACAGACAGACAGACAGACAGACAGACAGACAGACAGACAGACAGACAGACAGACAGACAGACAGACAGACAGACAGACAGACAGACAGACAGACAGACAGACAGACAGACAGACAGACAGACAGACAGACAGACAGACAGACAGACAGACAGACAGACAGACAGACAGACAGATAGATAGATAGATAGATAGATAGATAGATAGATAGATAGATAGATAGATAGATAGATAGATAGATAGATAGATAGATAGATAGATAGATAGATAGATAGATAGATAGACAGACAGACAGACAGACAGACAGACAGACAGACAGACAGACAGACAGACAGACAGACAGACAGACAGACAGACAGACAGACAGACAGACAGACAGACAGACAGACAGACAGATAGATAGATAGATAGATAGATAGATAGATAGATAGATAGATAGATAGATAGATAGATAGATAGATAGATAGATAGATAGATAGATAGATAGATAGATAGATAGATAGATAGATAGATAGATAGATAGATAGATAGATAGATAGATAGATAGATAGATAGATAGATAGATAGATAGATAGATAGATAGATAGATAGATAGATAGATACGCTAAAAGTCGCCGAACTTCGCAAAGAAATGATTCTCATATAATAACGACATGAAAGAAATTACGGGAAACTCTGACTTCCGCTTTCTCGTTGCTTCCATGTTTGCTCTGGAGCGCGGATTTTGTTGCAATCGTGGAATCGGAGGCGCTACTTCCCGCAGGAGTCGAGTGCCCACTCACGAAGCCCATCGGCTGCTCTGACTCTGCCATTGGAATTAAACATAAGCAATCCAGCTACATAACAACATAGGCGCTTAAAAATGATTTTATGCGTAAGGCACAAGCCATATCCAGTTATTTGTCGCCGTAACAACGAAAGTAGAATTATATTATGAGTGGAACTATTTCTTCTCGCGAACGCATCAACTGCGAGAAGTGTCACTGCAGCTCAACTGCGTTGCAGATGATGTACGTAGCAGAGTATGTTATTTGATTTGACATACACTTTTATGCACACACGTGGCCACACACAGCATAAATAACACGAAGGAAAGAAAGACAAGAGATTTTCCTGTCCAAGGATACATTTTTTTTCTCCAGCAGAGCATGACGGAACGCTGATGCATGGTTTCTTGTTTTATGTAGGTACAAAGCCTCGGCTATGTCATGTGTTGTCTGATTGATTCCTCGCGATTATGTTTGTTTTTCTCACTTGATGGGTCTACACAATCTTCATTCAGTGCACGGCTATATGCGATGAACTATCACCTCGAGTGTTGGCCTTATGTTTTATTTATTTCTTAATCTGATGTTCATGCACCTTTCAGCTTGCAGAGTCGCATGACAAGGGAAAGTTGTACACTACACCCGTGGAAAAGTCAGCGGCTGGGGTTCGGTGGTTCACGCCACAACCTATCTTTTCCTCTCATGCTTTTTTTTTTTTTGCCTTCTTGCTGACGCGTGCACAGATTCTTCCTAGCTGATTAGGCTCCGAAAAATCTGCTTTAGCACCAAACCGGCTGGCCACATTTTCTAACCCATGCGACAGTTCGTGGACATACGATATTAGGGCAAATCGGTATTACGGGCCGATCAATTAGGCAGTGCGAAACTAGGTGTTGGGGCAGAAAGCTTGCTGTGTCCCTGGCCCAGGAGGCAGTGCAGAACCCCGTCAGGTGCTGCAATTTTTTTATACAAGGGTACGTTGGATGCATACATTGTCTGAGAAACCACTGCCTTTGTTTTCGAGTCGTTTTAGGTGAGTGCCTAAAGGACCCTACGAGCATCTATTAGGCACGTTAGATCCTTCCAAACTCAATTTACGTGTGTCTGTGTTTCTCTTTGGTGCAGTTCCGGCAATTTCATGCAACACCTAGATCAAGCAACCCACGCTCATCGCTTTGACACATTCACTCATCTTATCCACAGTGGCGACACCCGTGAAGCCCAACACTTTTCTGTGCACGGTGTCACACAAGGTGGGCGCGGGAGCCTCCGCGATCCCTCCGGATGGCATGTGCGACCTTGTTTTCTACGATTCCTTCTTCACGGACGTGATGAGCAACCTGACCAGGGGCTACAGTAATCTTTCACCGGGAACGCAATTCTTCCTCGACCACGCGTCGCTAATGCGCAAGGCTCCATTCGGAGCCTCTTTCGCACCATCGTGAGTATTCATTTTTCTTCGACATGAAAGTGCGCCCTTCGACACCAATTGCAACAGCTTGGCGAGACTCTGCGGAGGTCTTCTTAAAAACCGAATAATGCCTCTCAGTACAGGGTATCATTCCTATAACCGCTGATTCGAGAAAAAGCTTCGTTTGAAAAGCTCATACAACGTGAAGACGCTCTTACAAATGCTAGGGTTGCAGCAAATGAAGTTGTTCTCGTCAGCGTATTTGTTTTTAAAGGGCCACTCACCAGGTTCTTAAAATAAAAAAGAACTCAATATTCTTTCCTGATATTTCTCGTCATTCTTGGCGCACTACTGTGACGTAGACAGTAGTTTCCGTGACGTCTACAGCGTACATGCTCTCGATTCTTTGATGTACGCGAAATATCACAAGTGATGTACGCAAAATATCTCTAGCGCTTAGTGCTGATTTTGTTCACGTGCATTCAAGAACTTAGGGGCGAGGAGGATGCATTGAGTGTATGAAGGAGAGGAGAAAATCACCGCCTCGTCTCTAAACGCGGGGTGGTGAGTGGCCCTTTAAAGGGCCAGTAAACAACCACAAGGTCCGAAAATTGTTATAAAGAGAAATATGTGCACTATTACTTTATTAACACGCTGCCGCGAGATTTCTGCGAAAACGTGCTAAATTAGGAACTTACAAGGGCAGAACATCGGTTTTTGCTGGTTTCAAATTTTCGCGCGGCGTTGCCACCCTTCTCCCTCACAGGGAGGGGAAGGCGTTGTCCGTCGTCGGGACTTGTATAAAAAAGTCGGAGCATGTTGTCTGGCCGTTTAAGGCTTTTCAACGTCATCAAAAGCAATAAAATGATCGTTGGCGTCGGTGACGTCATCTCTAGGTATAACAAACATCATTATATGAAGACGTTACCTTATTGCGTCATCACTTGATGATGACATTAATTGAGACGAGGAAAAAGATAACTTTGACTTTTGATTCGTCTTATACACGTGGCACCCGGGCGTTCAAAAGGTCGTTCAACCGATAGCCAAGTGACCTGATGGTCATGCGAGGGCTGCCACACGAGACGTTTGCGAGGCTCTCTATTCAATAGTCTGTCGAGTCAGTGGTGGACACCACAACTCTACCTATACATTGATGGTGACTGAGTGACGGATGCAGAAACAGCGTTACCATGCCCTCTCGTTCACAATGTGCTCATGCGCACGATGAGAGAGAAATTGGAGTCAATCTATGTGCTTCAAAGCAGTACATCTGAGTGTTTTGTGAATTGTTTGCGATTTGGAATGCGTGAGGTGCACATACTCTCGACAACAACAACTTGCTTGTCTTCATCTTGCCGTTTCGACGTGTATCGCTCACCACAGTCTCTTAGCTGAACAACTTGAAGGCTAAGTACGCATTAATCAGAACGAATAAACAATCTTAACGCGAAGGTATTGCATGCCGGCGTCCAACAATACTACAGTCACCTGATACTGAAACTTTTGGACACACAGCACGATGACACAAACGAAAGGTTCCCAAGGACCTTTCACTTTTTCTTCGTGCTGTGTGCGCAAAAGTTTCGGTATGCAGCCAAACCCACTACCCGCCCTTCCGTATTATTACATTGACCTATTTTTCTCACAGATATGACGTTGATAAAATGACTGCCATCTAATTATAAAGAAAGAAACTGTAAAAGTGGCTATAGTTAAAGCGCCTCGACCACAGCAAAAAACACTGGCTATGCTATAGCATTGGAGAGTGGCTTTATAGATCAGGTTGTGAGATACAGCTAAAGATGAAGTTCTGTTCTCTGGCTTTCACTTCGTATTTTGTGTGTAACGGTTTGTCGTGGGAGTAGTGCGATTTCCACATACACAAGTGACCTTTCGCCACCGACAATAAAACTACTTTAATAGGGGCTGTAGAAAGGCGGTGATGTTGATGGGATGTCGTTTCTTAGAGGAGCGAGACTGATGCCAGCCGGACATAGAACGTCTGCGTGCGCTCGCAGCTCACAGTACAATCCTCTGCCTCCCGTGTTGCTGAAGCACGGTGTGGTAGTGTATGCTTGAGGTTATCCTATTACCTGTGAGTGCATATTGTGCCGTTTTTTTAATTGACGATACTTTGAGACAGTGCTTATATAGTACCAGCGTTTCTTATGTTCTTGTTAATGTAATCTTAACAAAGTTCATCTTCCAAAATGATGAAATGATTATCACGGGTGTTAGTTGTCGCAATGGAGATGTGCCTCTGTGCGTCAACGTGAGTTCAAGAACGTCAAAAGATGCCCTAGCTGCCAAGGACAAATATTGTGTAAACTTTATTAATCATTAAACAGTAGGCTCCGCTTTTGTACAAAACGTTTTCACTTTCGTGATATACCGTTTCCTATGACAGAGAAATCAGTCCTGTTTTTTTGTTATTTATTGTTCGAAACAGTTTAACAACATCAACAGATATATTTGAGCTTTTAAGTTCATGTATGTAACAGAAGAAGACTATAATGCGAAAATAAATATCTGTAGCACCGCTCAAGTATTGCGAGAAACGCTTGAATCACTCAAGACTGTTCAGAGCTGCCGTGTAGCAGCGTGACCATTTGATCCGGTCGATAGAGTTGTGGTGTATCACTGGCCATCGACTGTATGGCCTTTCAAAAGGGCCCAAGTGTCACACGTATTTGGCAAATACGTCAGGGACTTAAAGCCCTATTTTTGTTTTTCTTCTTCACCTTTTCTAGTTGCGAAGTAAATTCAAGATAATAGCTTAATAGCCACTACTTTCCCGCGGCGCTTGTGATTACCAGTCTTGTAACAACCCCCTGTCTCGAAGCGCATTCAGAACGATTTATTATATCCTTCTCTAATGCCTTCTATATATGCATCTTTATTCAATATACGTTATTGTTGGTTTCCTGAAAGCATTCATATGCACAACTTGTAAAACGAACGCAAATAGGTAAAATTGCCATACGCCACATTGGAAATATGGCGTTATAGAAAAACAAAAGCTACAAGAAAAAATTGGTCCCGTATCTGCATAATAATCTGCAAATGTTCGCGAAAGACGATAGTCTTCCGTGTGGAGAGAGTGTGGGAATGGTATTCTGGAAGCACTGCGTTAGAGTGCCTCGAGCGTGCAGCGGAGGCTAACGAGCGCATCAAGTCACGTCACACGTGAGACATGAGCACCATCTGCCAGTTTTTCTGAAAAACAAAGCACGTGGCTATGAGACGGGTGTGCGCACCCGTCTCAGAGGTGATAAGGTGTATAACGCAAGGCTACGAATAGGTGCCACCACCGTCTCGTTTTAGCAAAGCGTTGGAAACACTCGCCTTTCTGTGCAAGCGTTGCATGGTCAGCGCAGCGTTATAAGCACTACGGTCCTTCAAATTACTGATGTTTCTTTTTCTAGTCAAAGACGCACATGTAGAATATATACGTGTTCTTATGGTGCCTTATACGAGTGCAATAATTGCTTTTTAATTGACAATTGCACAAGTATGAACGCTGAAGCTTGAGCAACATTGCTGGACGCTACGGATAGGGTCGGCCGTTTCAAGTACCCGATGCCGTTAAGAGTGGACAAGCATACAAATGTGCAGACAGACAGACAGACAGACAGACAGACAGACAGACAGACAGACAGACAGACAGACAGACAGACAGACAGACAGACAGACAGACAGACAGACCAAAATTTTTGCGTCGAAGGTCCCCAAGAAAAACTATCGTGTTTAAAAAAGAGCTGAATAAAAAACAGCGTGCTTATTGTCCTTCTTTCAGTAGCTCTCGCTTATAATGTGCCACGCTAGGATTGTTAGGCACTGCGCCCAACAGAGACCATTACGCGCTGCCTTGCTAAATAGTTGTCGTTCTTTTGAATGACACTATAACACTACCAGCGTAGGTGTCATTTCATTGATAATCTCGCAATTTATTTATACTGCTGTATACTTTCGCAAGTGCAAAAAAAAGGGGGGGGGGGCCTTAAGATTCGGCTTTAAGAGTTGGACGCGATAGCGAAATCCGGCCCCTAGTGCGCCCTTCAACCGCTAAGTGCACACTCATTAATATGTTTTGTCACACACACACACACACACACACACACACACACACACACACACACGCACGCACGCACGCACGCACGCAAGCGCGCGCGCGCGCGCGCGATTTAAAGCAGGGCACATGACATCGAAGATACACGCCCCCCACTCGCCATCTTGAAAGCAATAAAGAGTGTCACAATCCCTCAAAGATGGCAGCATATTATCTAGTGTTTGCGGTTTGCTTGATCAACGCCTCTGGAAAGGCATGACATGTTTTTTTTCCGCTAGATAGACATAGTTTTCCATTTTTAAAACTATGTGAAAGTTCCTATGTGTTTTTAGCGGTGATGGCGACACTATCCCGGCCTTTTCGACGTAGTTTGATGGCCTCCCAAATGCGCCTACAAATCGCCGAGTGGGTTCGTTTTCATCGTGACACCTGTCCAACGAAATGCGTTAAGAAGACTTCTTCAACTACGTGGCATTTATGCAGCGTTTTTTCTTCCCCGAAGCAGCTGCAAGTTACATCGTAGCTTTTTAATAATACACCTGCTTGCCACGCGAACGGTCCGGGTTCGATCTTCAATGAGACCAAAAATATTATTCTTTCTCTTATTTGCTTCTTTTTTTATTTTTCGCTCACAACCAATGGTGCCTACGCCAACGGCGAAAAATTTGCGACACGAGCTACCTACCGCTATCGCATTAAGAAGTTTAATTTTTAACGCTTTGCAAAAGCGCTATTGTTGAGCAACAATCATATGGCCACTGTAACAGCAGTCGAATGGAATACAACGTACTAGACTTGTAGCCAGGATTTTACTTCGAAGAAGTGTGCGCGAGTGAGCGCTATAACCAGATTGAAACTGCAAAAATTTGCTCGGGAAAATGACATTAACACCCGAAATGCCTCGATAACCGGCCAACTCCATCTTTCAGCTACGTCTTTGCAACATATTAGAAACATACATCGGAATACCCCAGCCACTCGGTCTAATTAGGCTGTTCATATATTACCGGGAACAGCATTGTAATCAGATCCCTATGACTTTGGTGTGTCTAAGAAATTATTATTATTCCTTTCGTAGCCATGCTGTGCAACTTCAATTCAAGCCGCGATACTATTGGTCACCAACTAATACCTTGGTAATCTAAATATATCTCAATGACGCATAACCGAAAGCTAACCATGGAACAGTCCGCTTCCCAGATTATAGCCGCAGTGTAAATACACATATGTATTAAAATGCCCTGCTGAGAGGCGTTGTATATAGAAGTGCTGATTATACAAACTGGACTTAATTACACAATTCAGTGGGACACCCATACACTGTGGCTTCATTCCTCTTATAGTCAGAAGTATGCATTTCGTTATGTCTTCACAGTGCACGTCGGCATATTTGTGAAGTCTGGCTAGATTTAGTTGTGGACCCCCGTATGAGAGTAACATAGATCTGCTTTTATGAAGGGACCAGGAGGTGTCTTGAATGTTGTCAGTGTTTATGCTATAGCGTGGCCACTTTATCGGCCCCATAAATTAAGCTATGCACCTTGTATCGATCGGTTCAGACCTGCGCCATCAGGTGCCATGATGCTACAGCCATTTCCATTTAATTCACCAGTATGCATACCCTATGTAAACGCCGATTGTCCGGATAAGCAAAAATTGTTTGCGAGCGATCACCGATAATGTTGAAATCACGCACTGTTATGTCTTTCAAAAGGAAGTTACAGCTCCAGACACATGAATTCTGGCGTTGATCGAATAAAGAGAGCCCGACGTTCACTATACCTGCGAGCTGAAGCGACACCACTCGCCAGCGTGTTCACGCGATGTCGCAGCTTTACAAGTCACTAATCGCTAGATTTGCCGGAAACAACAACGCAGCTATAGAGCAATCGATGGTAACCGAGATATGGAAGCTCGGTATCAGCACTGTCGGACACCTTACGTCACGCGGAACATGCTGTCACGCCGGCAGACGGCGCTCGCTGCTCAATAACGTAAACTTGAAATATCCAATTGGGTAGGCACGTAAATGAAATAACGCCATTTTTCTCCTCCTTGTTCACTTCGTTTCACTTTACAGCTCACCATTACATGTGCACCCTCGTCCTTCAAAGGATGGTGCTTAACGTGCACGTCATTTACACTCGCAATAAAAACCCTTCATCAAGCTTTTCTACTTACTCTGTGTATGTGAAGAAATGGACAGTGACGGGAATATAATCCTAGTATAATGTTGGTTAACTCTCACGTAATGTTGCCTCTAGATCGGTAATGTGGCCTGTGTGCTGTATAACATCAACACTGTCGTCATTGGACCTAAGTGACATAATATGAGTGCCTCTAAAATGTAGTCTTTTTTTTTGAAACATTTAATATTCAGACTCATATTGATACCGACGATTGATCTTGGTTAAGACGTAGCGAAAGTTAGGAAGCCTATATACATCGTGTTTCTTAATAATCTAATTCACTAATATTCTGGTTCACTTCTTCTCCAGGACCGCCGCCTCACACTTTCACTACCACTCCTCGAAATTCTACGAGGAGATCGACGAATTATGGAACAAGAGCATATTTCATTTCGGCTTTCTCAACATACACCGCGAGTTCTCTGAGCGAGACGCTTTCGCCGAAACCCTTGCAACGCTCCGGGTGAGGCCAATTTTGCTTTATTTATGCTTAATGATTTTTTCAAGCCTCACTTTTGTGCATCACCTCGACGCAGCTTGACGCATGTCGATGCGATACCCTTAGAGGGCATTGCGTCGAGATTTGCAGCGTTTGTTTCGTCGCTCTCCGTGGGTAACGGCATGGTATTTTTTTTTTCGTCTGCTCGACCTTTTATGGCCGATTTTCTTCCAAGACAAACTCGATGCACCTTTCCTTGACTTTCTACTCAGCATTCTATGCAAGAGCAAGGAGGGGGGGGGGGGTAATGGAAAAAGAAAACAGGAGGCATTCTACTTAAACGGGAAATTCCATCGCTAAGCGTGAAATCTGACGTTCCACACCCGCGTGAAAAATTTTTTTCCTAAGAATAGACATTCAGCTGAGGCCTGGGCAGAGGAGGATAGCACAACGCGGTACTGAGACATCACAAACTTTTTTTAAAAATCTAGGCGTCTTTATGTACCGCCAGGCCTTAAACTCGACAGATCGGAAGCGGGGAATTGGAATGAATTACTAAGGCGAACCTTCACCACACCCCATTAACCTCAGGAGAGTATCCTTATACGTCCATTCATATGATACCTGCAAACTACGCGGTTGGATTCGCGCATCGCTTGGGCACAATCTCTAGGAATGCGAAGAGAACGCAATCTATGAGGCTGCAATGTGGTAGACGGCTGCGCCGCGCAGCTCCAACGGCCAGGATCAACTCTGGACCAAACAGCAAGCCAGTAAGGCGGCGAGGAAAGAGGATAGGTTTCAGCGTAATTTAGACGAAGACGAATAGAGACACAGAGAACACAGACGAGCGAGGGTCTTCAACACTACTCAGGAACGGCCTAGGCGCAAGCCGCAATTATTGTAGAGTTGTTATCCCCCCCCCCCCCACTACCACCACCACCATATGCTCGTAGTGATGGGGGGGGGGGGGGGGGTGGTAACACATTGAGGTAACACCACCAGCATTATAATGTTTAATTACCACAATCACATCACCACCATTCCACTCTCTGAATGCGAAAGACCAGTGGGTATGACGTCCACATTCCTGATTTACTTTCGTCGGAGTACTTCATAAACACGCTGCCCTCCGGGTATTCTCACAATAAGCAGTCGACCAATACGTGCCATGGAAGGCCACGCTGACACCACGATTAAACCAGACTGGTGCGGCGAAACGAGTTTACTGCTTCATTTGAGCTCCCCGCATGGCCTCAGGGATCCCCACGCTGAAATCACGGGTCTCAATGCCTCCTGAATCGGCGCAGCTTTGACCGATTGATGATGTCCATACCATTGAAGGATGTCGGGCTGGGATGCCGCTATAACGTCATCATGTCGTGGCAAGCTTCTGCGATCGTTGACGCCATCATGACGTTACGCAATGCCATCGTTCTTACGGAGGTCATAGAAGTTTACGTGTTCTTTATGTTTCCAGTCGTACGTCAAAAATTTGAGGAAGTGGTCCTGCTACACTTCTGCTGTCACAGTAGCACAGCGTATGTTCCTGGATCATAACGGTGATAAGAACAACTTGTGTAACGGATCATTTAAACTCTACAGGAGAACTTCACCTGGCCTGCCACAAGTCGATAAAAGCGAGTATGACATTGCCGAGGACTCAGAAGCTTGGAAGTTTAGGCTAGTTTGGGCGTCCGTGTCTCTGTGACACGGACGCCCAAACTGTGACACGGAGGGAAACATTTGACCCTCTGGACTTTTTAGCATATTAGAAGTATGCATGGGTGGGTGGGTAAACTGAAGGAAACTTCTATATATATATATATATATATATATATATATATATATATATGTATATATATATATCCAACAAACGTCACGTAAACGCGTTATTAGAGGGTTTAGTACTGCGGAATGGTGCTACGCACGCATCACGCAAGCGCCTTGCGTTACGTGGCGTCGTTTGCCACTAATCGGCTTTTAGTACGCCGTAGTACCCGCGTACGTAACGAGCGTGAAGCGTGCAGCGCCATCTGGTCGATCAAAATAGAAGCACGAGTTGTGGACAGCCATTGTGAGCCAATCCAAGTGTTATAGCCAGATTATGGCCATATTTTAAGCCACAGAGCCGGTCGGTGCTTGCCTTCGATGCCACCATTTTGCAAAACGAAGTCTCGCGCTGTCGCGAACTTGTTCGAGAGCGGCGCAATCACCTCATACGTACGCACGCACGCATCTCATGCGTGCGTACGTAGCGGCTGCGTACGTAACGCGATACGTGCGCGTTGCGGTCTGCGCATGCGCACTACGCAGAACGCGGCGTCCTTACGTACGCAACGCCACCACGTACGCAGCGTGCGCAGTACTAAAACTCTCTATTATCGTATTCTACGTAACTTCGGCGGCTTGGCGCCGCGTAGAACACGCTGTCATCAATGCTGTGACAACACGCTAGCTTCATTTATGTAAATACTGTAAATAAACGTTCCTGTTAACAGCTCCGGCTCGTTGGCTCGCTTTCATTCTGAGGCTTGGCTGGTTCGTGCCCTATAAGCAGACCCCGGCTACATGGACGCAAAACCCGACGTTTCGAGCGTTCCTTGTACCGTCAATTCAGGAAGGAACCGGGCTGGTTCCGAAACGTCGGATATCAGGTGTTCACGTGAAGCTGGGTGCCCATAAAGACAGCCGTTACACGATAGTCCTGCCTGTTTTTTTTTCTAAAACGTGAAGGCTAATAGAAGCTGGTCTACCATAAAAACTCACAATAATTATTCATTCGCACTCGAATTCACCGAGCAAAACCGTACAAAAGGCACTCTCGTCGTTTTCCTGCGTGCGGAGATATTTAGTTTCTTGTCATCCTTGCATGCTTTTCATGTTGCTGTAATCTCGAGCCATGGTCCACTCAAGAAGCAACATACGCGTAAACTGAGCTTGTGCGTTAAAAAATAAGGCTCCCTTCAAGTGGAATGTTACTCAGCCGAGTCACTGACAATTCGCTCTGTCTTTGGCGTTGGTACGCGCACTGTCGTTATTTTTTCCCCTTTTTTTAAGAAAGTAATTAAAAAGCTCAATCATGTTCGACTGTCCAGCTATCTTAAGAAATATCACCTATTGCATCCGAAGCAGTCTGGGTTTAGACAAGGATATTCGACTGACTGAGCCCTCATTTACTTTACAGAAAATGGAAACTAGAAATAGACAAGGGTAACTTCCTTGGTTCTGTTTCTTTAGATTTTACTAAAGCGTTTGGCACACTTAATGATGACATTTTCTTCACTAAACTATCATTTTTTGGCATTGCAGGTAACTCTCTCAATTTTTTCCGCAGTTATTTATTTGATCGAGAGCAAGTAGTATCCATCTTTGGCATGTATTCCATTAAAAAAGTAATTAATATAGGTGTTCCACAAGGCTGAATTCTGGGCCCGCTAAAATTTCTACTCTGCATTAATGACATTCCTCAATGTTTAATCACGTCAACTGAATGCATTTTATATGCTGACGACACAACTGTCCTACTTCGAAGTAATTCATTAAGTCACCTCATAGCAACCCCTCAGTCTTGAACTTCTTAACGTTAGTGCATGGTGTACTAAAAATAAGCCTTTGATGATTTCTTCTCAAAGTAAGTTTTTTTTTTTTACTTCAGGTCATAAGATAACTCCCAAGTTCGACCACTTTTTATCAACTTGTATCATATCTACATATCAGATCATTGTTCTTTGCTTGGAATTCAGCTGGATTCCTGGTTAAAATTTAACTTACATATTCAAGAACTGCAGCGGAAAACATCTTGCGGTATTCTGGAACTACTAAAATCTAGATGTTATTTTGATTTGACTAGTTTGATATATTTAAATTATGCATTCATTCACAGGCATCTTAACTATTGGATTGCTTCTTGGGGCCAAAACATATCATTGTCATTTGTCTCCCCTCCAACATGCACAAAATCAACCCATTCGCATTATCACCTGGAGCTGCCGACGCTCCCATGTTACTTATTTGTACCGGTAACAAAACATACTAAATAATGGCAACCTGAACAAATTTAATGTCTTCACATTCGCTCATCAAGTAGATAAAGAATACAGCCGTTTAAAAATTTTTCTAATCCAAGACTTTTCTGATTCGAGCATTACCCATTTTTCCTCAAGCAACAACTTTTCACTTCCCAAGGTGCCAACCAACGACGGTTCTCAAAGACGAGCTTTTGTTTCAGTCATACAGCGAAATTATTTGTCATATAATATTTAGTGTGCATTTTGTTGCCTTATTTAAACATCAGCTTCGAAAATTCATGTTTATTGAATAGCACGCTTTATTGAATGTTCTTCCAACACATACTTATGTCGTTGTGATTAGTGTGCTTCTTAATATAATACATTTCCTTCTCCCAATATTATTGTTTTACATTGTATAACTCTTCGAATCGCCATTGTTCAGATTTTTTTTCACTCTGTACTATGAATAATATGCTGATTTTTTTGCTATTAAGTACTGTTTTCTTTTTTACCATTATAATAAATTCCCCACAACTGTGTTTTCATTGTGAGACCTTTTCCTGTATTAAAATGTCTATATTCTGTATATGTTTTAAATACCGATTAAACTTCAAACTTAAAACTTAACACGACGCAGGCCAGCTTGTTATTTCGGATTTTACGACGTGCTTGATACTACATGGCATGTTTCACGAGATTACGATTTCTTAAAGTTAAACGATTCATGCATGATCTTAGTTGATACTAAGGCCTAAATTGTTTGATCGATTAGCATTGTGGCCTGAATACTAGAGCGTAAATCTAGTGTCTACGCAACCTGCACCGTGAAGACAATTAAAATAAGCAGCGACCACGAATAAAAGCAACGTAAAAGCGAGACGTTCTCGCTCCCGCATGTGAGCCTTGTTAGCAAAACCTGCAGCACAAGAGTTTTGAGGCATTATCAGTGTGCGGATATGTCGCTCCGGCGCAGAAAAGCCGGCTGGGTAGCGAACTTTAGCAGCTTGCTCAGAAAAGTCCCTCTCTTTTACATCAAGCTTCTTAACTATACTTGTGACACCTTCACCGTCCTATTATGTTGGCGATAGGCATGCTAATGGTAATCATAATGACATTAGTTGGTATTCACATTGACCAAAAAAAGTAATCGCATGAAAACTTGTTGCATATTAGTTCATCGAGAAACATCTGACTATAAACTTGAAGTCGGCATGCAGTCATCGCATATTCGAGAAAACTCAATCTTGTATATAACAGATTGAAGCAATAACAAAGTGCTTTGGCGAAGACCACAAGCAGGAGCACATTACTACACTGTTCAAGTTGGGGCTTTCAATTTCAACTTACTCGTGAAACGTGTCATTTAGCACATTCAATAAAATAGGGTGGCCTTGCCATTGGTGTACGCATAGATATTTGCCAAAGCGATCATTCGTGCATGAAAACTTTATGAGAAGTTCACTCAAAGCGACAGCATTTGATTCAATGAAAATTTTCGGTAACTTTTCCGCATATGCTAGGAATGTTTCGTATTTGTACATACTCTCTAATTCGCACAAACTTTGAAGTTGCAACGTGTCATTTCTTAGCCGCAGTAGACTACTATTCGTTATATTACAGGCAATCTATGCCCACACACAAAGAATAAACGTCCACAGTCTCCCGTCGTACATGGTGCTGGGCGCGTCTATCGAGAAGCGAAGCATGAATGCTGCCACACAACTGATGAGGTGAGTTGCACTTCCTGGAAATTTCGGCGTTGTTTTACAAACTTTCTTTTTCTTGTTTCTTCAATACTGCAGACTTTATACAGGTCCAAGCAGGGGGGGGGGGGAAGAAAACAACAGCAACAAAACGAAGCAAACACAAACATATTTAATACAATTATCAATGATCCCAATGTGATTAAGCTGATATTGTTGAAGACACTGTACACCGAAGCGTCCTACGATACAACTAGAATATATAGGATACAATGCGTCTAAGTGTCTTCTACACAGTTTTTATAACGTTTCTACACATGGAAGCACTCTGCACAATTGAATGTGAATGGAAATGTTATTACGACAACGACTAAGCGCACCTCAAAATGATAGTCAGCAATTTCAGCGATGCAGACACAATGTGCGATCAGCAAATAATCGCCCTTGATAAATGATTGCATCACACGTTTTAAGTGTAATGATATCACTAACACAACAACGCGTATAGTGGTCTCAACATCACAGTTTTAATTAGCCATCTGCAACAGCCCCGTGGACGCATGCTACTATTGAAAATGGATGGCAGCCTTTTTCCGCAGAGCTGCTGCAGACGCTGAGCTAAAGCTTTACAATTAGTACCTTCGAAAGCAGTACACTCACTAGCCATGTCCGGAGCTCTATGATTCCTCACTCGAAGCATCACTTCAAGCATTGAGCCTGGTATTACCATCATCACCGAAGATGCGCACGTTTGCTCGAACTCAAAACAACAAGACATGCTACCAGTGCAACCGACGCCGGGGCGAGCCCACCACAAAGACGCTGAACGGCAAACTCGCGATATATACGGCACACACAGCGACGCTTCCACCGCCGCAGCCAATCGAAACACACTTAAAAAAAAAAGTACGGCGACTCCTTTAAAAACGACATTCTCCTTTTCTGCTTCAACCTTCCAAAACAGGCCAAGTGAATACTAGAAGAGTGTAGCAGTTCTGGGCTGCACTTTTGACTTTTTTTTAGAGTGTTAGATGATGGCGGTCTAGGGATGTGCGGGACGCAATATGGCAACAAAGGTGCAGTGTTGTCCTCGTGCGATCCGTCGGGCACTGAACTTTTGATGTTCCAGTGACGATCGCCCTACTCTCTTTGCAGCACTATCTTTATTCCGTCCCTCTTCGTTGCCATCGGCCACATTTCGTACTCCGATGCTACGTTCCCCAATTGTCGGATTCTACCGCCAACGGTTTGGACGTTCCCCAGGGGTGTTAACCGAAGTACCGACTTCCCCTATGGCCACACTTACGTAAGCACCACTTTGGTTATGTGAAGGCACTGGGATAAGTGCAGTTAGGACTAGCCATCGGTTGCCATGACAGGGTTTCCTACTATACTTACTGCACAATATTGCCTTCGCTCTGTATAGCCCAAAGTATAAAAGTAATTACTATTATTATTATTATTATTATTATTATTATTATTATTATTACCGGATTACGCGGGTCAAAGCCATATTATTCTTATTGTTGGTACTTGAGTGCATATGTTTGGCAAGAGTGGCGTCTACGATCGCGTTAATGGTGCCAAAAAAAATAATAAAAGCCAAGTACGAGCCCGGTTTTGCACGACGCGCTAGGGCTGGTCACGCTGTACTATGTGTAAATCATGGAAAGTGGTTCCGTGCGGTATTCTTGAAAAAACACCTTTTCTGTGCGCGAAACGTTTCAGGAAAAAAAAAACTGATATGGCAGACCACACCGTGCGCTCTGTACTTGTTTTTTTTTTTCTTGAAACATTCGGTTACAAAAAATGGTTTCTATCATGAATGCAGAACCAACTATCCCAAGCGTCTACCCCATTCCGTGCGCTGATGTGCACGGCTAGCCCATCACAGTATGGTCACACACGCACTCTCCCTCAGCCGGTGCGGTGTATTAGCACAGTTTCCGTGTGGTGAACTGGCACAGCTAGCTGAAACACTGTAATGCTCCGATAACGGGTAATCGTCAGTTCCGGGTGTTCAGGGACGTTCATGTAATTATACGGCAAATAAGTGCAACCACAACGCAACACCACTCGACCCCTATGGCCCGAATCCGTATTGACCCACCGCGAGGTGAAACTCACACGCCGTACCAACGAAGTGCCTGCCAAACAACACACGCAATCATTGCCGTGTCGACAGCAGACGATCTAGTGGTACCTCACTTCCGTCACTACAGTCGTTTAGCTGTAAAGTACGTTAGAGACATAACGTTGCCAATTATTGTCGGAAGTCAGTTGCGAAAGGCGGGACAATGTATACAAAGAAAATGGGGGATCGTGTCCCTCGGGACCCTTAAGCTTTACCTTTAAGGGTTGAACATGATAGATTAGCCTGTCTCTAGTGCGTACCTCAACCACTTAGTTCATAATTTTTATTGTATGATGTTACTCGAGAAGCTTAAACTGTGCATTACTACAACGTAACCGGTGAAGTTGAAAGTGGCGTGTGTCAGTGAAGCTGTCGCATATAGCTGCATTCTGTGTAATGTGTCACGTGCTTTAAAACCTGAGCAATTGTGTGCGTGGAATGTTTTCAAACTTGCTATGCACCCACTACGTGTTATTTGTTTTAAGAGAATGTCCGCATATCTTGTGTGCATTTTAATGGGAGGTCGGCTTCAAACGACGATGTCATTATAAAAATTGGACGTTTTGACGCTCGACGGCAGTGTGCGCTTGAACCACGCTGTACTACTGCGATTTTACATGTCATAATATGAAGCCTGCACACAGGACGCATGTGTTTGTAAAGAATGAATTTCCAAGCAGACGCATGGCTGCGTGGTAGAACACCTACTGGTCGCGCAAACGGGCCGGGTTTGATTTGGACTGGGAAGTTTTCAGAATTTATTTCGTTTGCATCGTTCTCGTTTTTTCTGTCACGGACAAGATCAAGATTTTTCTCTCCAACCAGTGCTTAGAGGTTGCCCTCATTAGAGGGGGGGGGGGGGCACTCTTATAGTGGCAACCGATACTTAGTCATAACGCACGCACACACACATACACACACACGCACACACTGAATGATTGATATGTGGGGTTTAACATCCCAAAACCACCCGACCACCAGGGGTTCTTTAACGTGCACCCAAATCTGAGCACACGGGCCTACAACATTTCCGCCCCCATCGAAAAGCGGGTGCCATGGCCAGGAGCGAAGCCGCGACCTTCGGGTTGAAGCCTTCGGGACTAGCCGAGCGCTCTAGCCATCCTTCTACCGAGGTGAACAAAGACACCGAGTAGCTAGCTCCTCGAAAATGCCTCGGTCGCGGCTAACTACCGAGTGAAGCACCTGACCTTCTTTTCTTTTGAGGGGCGATAGCGGCTCTTACCCTTGGCCCCTTACCTATGACACTCCCACGTTGACACTCCCACGATGACACTCCCACGATGACACTCCCACGTTTATATTCACATATATACCCAATAAAGTGGCTGGAGGGATAGCTCTCATGGTAGCTCATGGTAGAGCATCGAACGCGTTATTCGAAGGTCGCAGGTTCGGTTCCTGCCCCGGCAAGTTATATTTTCACGCAGTTTTCTTTCTCCAATAACCTCCCCTATACTTTCCTCGGCATTATTGTCTGCTAGATTTCAAAAATGTTGTGTCAAAACACGAGCCCTTAAGTATACACTTCTTTCATATATATATATATATATATATATATATATATATATATATATATATATATATATATATATATATATATATAGTGGGAGTAATAATTCAATGGGCCAGTTAGTCTTCGTGAAGGTATCGGATATGGCACAACGGGAGCATTGTCAACAAGGATAAATATATTTATTTCCCAATAGTTTCGGGAGGGGTCCTCCCTTCATCAGGGGACTCATGGTATAAAATGGTATAACTCATCCCCTGATGAAGGGAGGACCCCTCCCGAAACTGTTGGGAAATAAATATATTTATCCTTGTTGACAACGCTCCCGTTGTGCCATATCCCAGATATATATATATATATATATATATATATATATATATATATATATATATATATATATATATATATATATATATATATATATATATATATATATATATTGTTACGACCTCAGTAGGCGTCTGGGGGTTTATTGATACACGGTTCGAGGGACGAGCCGTATCGGCGCAGGCAGATGATGATGATCTTCTTCTTCCACACCCCTTGCTTCTTTTTCCTTCTTCGTCCGGCACATACGTGGCGTAACATTTCCCCCCTCGCAGACAAAGCGCGCCGCGCGTTTCATGCAGTGTCGCGTTGACTGAAAGGCTTCAGGCGAGCGACATGCGTGACCTCTGTCTTTCTGGAACGTCTCCCGCTAGCTGTAAGACGTGCGATGCGGTAGTCGACTGCGCTCAGGCGGTCAAGGATAACAAAAGGTCCGATGTAGTGCGCGAGCAGTTTTTGGCACAAGCCACGTTTGCGTAAAGGCTTCCACACCAACACGAGATCTCCCGGAATATATGTGGCCTGCCGGTGCTTGCTGTCATAACGAACTTTCGATCTGTCTTGCGAGGCTATTGTACGTAAACGAGCAAGACGACGAGCTTCTTCGGCGAGACAAAGAGTTTCTGCTAGGGAGATTTCTGATTGGTCCCGATCAGAGAAGGAAAATATTGTATCCAGAGTATAACGGGGGGGTCGAACATAGAGGAGGAAGAACGGGCTGTAGCCGGTGGTCTCATGTTGGGAAGTATTAAACGCGTATGTGACGAACGGCAAGACATCGTCCCAGTTCTTGTGGTTCGAAGCAACGTACATAGAAAGCATATTCACCAGTGTTCGAATTGTTCGCTCGACGAGACCATTCGTCTGCGGGTGATAAGGCGTCGAGTGTCTGAGCTCTGAGCCACACATACGGAGAAGTTGTTCGACAACGTCTGCCGTGAATTGACGTCCACGGTCACTTATGATGACGCGAGGGGGCCCATGACGCAGTATGATAGAATGGAGAAGGAAGGACGACACTTGACCAGCAGTCGCGGATGGCAGGGCAGCAGTCTCGCAGTACCGAGTAAGATGGTCAGCACATACCACAATCCATCTGTTGCCTTTCGATGAACGCGGAAAAGGGCCCACCAGGTCAATGCCAATTTGTTCGAACGGAGAACTGGGAGGCGTCACAGGTTGTAGATGTCCGGCCGGAGCTGCTGAGAGAGATTTGTGCGCCTGGCATTGCGCACAACTGGCCACGTACAACTCAACTGACTGGCGCATACGTGGCCAGTAGAAGCGTTCCTGGGTACGATGAAGAGTGCGCGTCGTTCCGAGGTGACCTGAAGTGGCGTCATCATGCATGGCGTACAAAACAGATGACCGTAGTGCCTCTGGAACCACCAGCAGGAAGCGGGAACCGGTGCCGGAGATGGATTTCTTGTACAGTAGACCATCACGGACGCAAAAGCGGCTTTCCGGAGTGGATGCTTGTGCGATCACGAATAACGGATTCAAACTCACGTCCTTCCGCTGCTCAGTTTCAAAGGTGGCCTTATCCGGGAACGCTGGTGCTACGGACGCAATCAGATGATCGAAATCGTCAGCGTCGCAAACCGTAGCATCAACTGGCATCCTTGAAAGGCAGTCTGCGTCCGCGTGTTTCCTGCCGCTCTTGTACGATACCGTGAAGTTGTACTCTTGCAGCCGGAGGGCCCAGCGTGCTAGACGGCCTGACGGATCCCGAAGGTTGATAAGCCAGCACAAAGAATGATGATCCGTAACTACTTGGAAAGGACGACCGTATAGGTATGAGTGGAATCGCTGCACAGCGAAGACGAGTGCAAGGCATTCTTGTTCGGTCACAGTGTAATTGCGTTCCGGCTTACTTAAAGTACGACTGGCATATGCGATTACGTGTTCCACTTGATTACATCGCTGTATGAGGACTGCACCTATGCCAATGCCGCTTGCGTCGGTGTGAACTTCAGTCGCCGCAGAAGGATCGAAGTGCCGCAGGATAGGCTGCGACGTAAGCAAGAACTTCAGTTGGTTGAAAGAAGTTTCACAATCAGGAGTCCATTCAAAACTAGCACCTTGGCGGAGAAGACAGGTCAGTGGAAAGGCAACTTCTGCAAAGGCGGGAATAAATCGGCGAAAGTAAGAGCAGAGGCCCAAGAAGCTCCGAAGCTCCTTCACTGAGCCAGGTGGTTTAAAAGCTCTAACAGCCGCCGTCTTATTCGGGTCGGGCCTGATGCCATCCTTGTTGACGAGATGTCCCAGCACCAGTGTTTGTCGAGCTCCGAAATGACACTTCTTTGCATTAAGAACCAAGCCAGCATTTCGAATACATTTCAAAACCAGCTCTACCCTTTCGTTATGTTCACTGAATGTACGCCCGAAGATAACAACGTCGTCAAGATAACACATACAGATGTTCCACTTCAGGCCGCGCAGAATGGTGTCCATGAATCTTTCAAATGTAGCGGGCGCGTTACATAGACCAAAAGGCATCACGTTAAATTCATATAGTCCATCCGGAGTAACGAAAGCCGTCTTTTCTTTGTCCATTGAATGCACAGGTATTTGCCAATAGCCTGAGCGTAAGTCTATGGACGAAAAGTAGGATGCTGAATGGAGGCAGTCTAGAGCGTCATCAATGCGTGGGAGAGGGTAGACATCTCTCTTTGTGACGGAGTTTAGACGGCGATAGTCCACACAGAATCTCCAGGTACCATCCTTCTTTTTGACTAGAATCACGGGAGCCGCCCAAGGACTCGATGATTCTCGAATGACACCCTTCTGCAGCATATCACGCACTTGTTCATCAATTATCTTGCGCTCAGACGGCGACACTCGGTAGGGTTTCTGGCGGATGGGCTGTGCTGTTCCCGTGTTTATCCTGTGGAGAATCCGAGACGCGGGAATCGAGGGCGCATGGTCATGGGAAAAATCGAAAATCGCCACGTATTTCGACAAAACGTCCAGAAGCATGCGGCGTTTGTCAGTAGTAAGTGACTTGTCGATCATAGGTAAAAGTTTTGAATCGGCCGTAGAAGTATTGGCTGAGGCCCCACCTGGAGCATCACTGAGGGCAGCCACTGCCATCGGTGAGTATGTTTTGAACTTGGCAAGCTTCAGTCCTCCTGGTAGAACCACCGACTCAGCTGAACAGTTTACCGCCCATAGTCCTGTGCGTCCTTGAACGAGTGACACTATGCAATGCGGCACCAATGTGTTCTTCTTAATGCAACTGAGATGAAAGGGCTCCACTAATGCGTCGAACGCACTGTCACTGTTTTCAATGCGTGAAGAGTATACAGGAACACAGACTGCAGAGAATGCCGGCACAATGCTATCTTCACTGACCCGGAGCGCACCGTGCTCCCTGTCTGAATTCTCTAATAGTTCTCCAGGGGCAGCATCACATATGTACACCTCTCCATTTCTACAATCAACAGTGGCGCCACACATTCGAAGGAAGTCAATCCCCAGGATTATGTCGTGTGTGCTCCTTGGAAGAATCGTAAACTCTGTGACAAACACTTGATCACCCAAGCACACTTCTGCGGTACAGACACCAATGGGACACAGCGAGTTACCACCAACGCCACAGAATGTTGTTGCCTTCTCCCACAAAAACATCACCTTTTGTCCTAAACGGTGTTTAAAAGCAGCACTCATAATCGAAACTGTAGCACCAGTATCCACCAAAGCCATCGTACACACACCATCAACAAAAACTTCTACCTTGTTCTTGAACATCAACACAGACGGGGGTATTTCGTTTTGCAGCAAGTCACCAGCGACCTCACCCCCATCGGCCGCACTGTTTAGTTTTCCTGATGTGGTGACGATGGGCGGCGCCGTGGCGATGGAGACCGGTGGGATCGAGGCGCAGGAGGTGGCGTCACACTTCGATCAGAGGCAGGGGAGTTGTTGCGCCAGTGTCCGTGCCAGAAGCTGCTGCCGGGTCTTGAGTCGGTGGGCCAGTGTCCTTGAAAAGGTGGGACAGCAGGTTTATCGGTCAAGCTTGTCCACTGATCATAGCGTGGTATGCGCGAACGATCGCAATACCTCGATATGTGACCAGTCAGACCACAGTTGTAGCACACAGGCGCAGGACGAGGTCGTCGCCGTTCTTCGAAGTGTTCACGTCTGCGAGCGTTCGCGTAAGCCCGAGATTCAATGAAATCAGTTGTCGGTGGGTGGTATGGGCGTACGGAACGGAAACGTTGAGGGTACTGTGATCGCTCGTAAAAAACCGGACTTGACTGCTGAATACGCCGAGGCCCTGCAACCTCCGTTGCGTTGACGGATGGATGTTCATAAACTGTAAGCTGTGGGGCAGTGGTGTCCTGCGGGAAATAGGATGGAGACGTGGCAGCTGCCCGTTCACGTGTCATTTCGCCATGTCTGAGTAACTCTTCCCGAACAATTTGGCGGATGGTTGCCGAAAGGTCACCAGTTGAGGCCGCTTCTATGCTGGCTACTGAGGTGACATTTGCCAGACGACCAAACTTAGGCGCTATTCTGCGCTGCTTCAGGGTTTCAAACGTGCGGCAGTGCCGTACAACGTCAGACACTGAAGTCAGGCTTTCCCTGCTAATAAGGAAGTTGTAAACATCTTCTGCAATTCCCTTCAGCAAATGCCCCACCTTGTCCTCTTCCGACATGCTGGAATCGACTTCCCTACACAGCCTCAAAATCTCTTCAGTATACACGGTGCAGGTCTCACCGGATAGCTGGGCCCTCTGTGCAAGACTCTGCTCGGCAAGCTTCTTTTTTGCAGCTGAGTTGCCGAAACACTTCTTGATTTCTTCAACAAAGCGTTCCCATGTTGTCAGAATATCTTCATGGTTCTCATACCAAACGAGGGCAACATCAGTGAGGTAGAAAACAACGCGTGACAGTTGGGAGGCAGCATCCCATTTGTTGCAGTTGCTTACTCGCTTGAAATGTTTGAGCCATGAGTCCACGTCGTCATTGGCCCTCCCGGAGAAGGTTCGTGGCTCTCTGTGATACGGCCAAGAACTGCTGGGGACTGGTTCCCGAGCTTCTGTTTCGTCAGGCATGATGGCCAAAGAAGGAGGCAGGCCGGCGAGGCGACGACTCCGGCGAAATCCGAGGGGTAGCGGTCCCGTCGTTGGTTCCTATACCCAGCACCTTCCACCACTCTGTTACGACCTCAGTAGGCGTCTGGGGGTTTATTGATACACGGTTCGAGGGACGAGCCGTATCGGCGCAGGCAGATGATGATGATCTTCTTCTTCCACACCCCTTGCTTCTTTTTCCTTCTTCGTCCGGCACATACGTGGCGTAACAATATATATATATATATATATATATATATATATATATATATATATATATATATATATATTGCTTCCAGCTGCTGATGGCTGCCCTGATGCCTGCCATGCTAACGTCGCCAAATCCCACAGCAAGTGCGGACATTCCATACGCAAGCAGTTTGCAGGGAAGAAATCACAGACTTTTGAGGTTAAAACAACACTTCGACTCTAGTGGGTGGTATTGCAGCATAAAACACTTAAGTACAAAGTACAGCACTTACAGAAAACTAAGAAACGTACACATAAAATTGATGGGTCAGCTTACAAAACTTGTATTGGAGCAATAGAACATAAATAAGTGCTAGAATGATTAAAGCAGTAACTAATTATATAGGAGTTCGGATGCATCAACAAACGAAGGCATACGTGAAATGACCGGAAGCGCTGAGTCCTCGGAGATCGGATGAGAGACGTCACCAAGACTTCTGGCGCAACAGCTGTGTGTTACGCGGAGTTGCAACGCTGATGCTTTCGGGAACTAATGCTTGAGGGTAATCCCGGGCAGGTTCAGCTAACTTGCGATTGAGGTTTCGATGCCTGCGCTACAGGCACGTCTAATCTAGACGAACGGATAAGTTTAGCATTGTATGCAACAATATGCGCGCGCAGGGTAACTCATATAGGACCGGCACTAGGACAACCACTAACACTTACATCCGGGACCGATTCGACCAGTTCGAACCAACGCATTGCAAGGCGCGACTTTATGCATCACTGCCAGGCATTACGACCCCTGTGACAGCCGGGCCTCGGGTAAGGGGGATGCCTGTACCTGTACCCATGCTTCTTGAACTGGTAGGTGCCGGCGATGGTATTCAACCAGCCGTCTCCCCTATAGCCGAGGCGGACGCCCAATCCACTAGGTCACGGTTACGGCTTAGATAGCCAGGTGAGATAGATAGAGCGACATTAAAAACATGCAGAATGTGTATTTGTTGATCTGTTTCTACGCCATATTTGAGAAGAAACTTGACTGATTAGCGAGGTGATAGCCTCCACCTAAATGCCCCTTCGTGTCCCCCCATTCTCTTCCAGGAGAAGAAAAAGCCTCGGCGTGGAGCCAATCGTTCCGTTTCCACCCTAAAAATGCATTGACTACGCCCCTTTTTTTATTTATTCAGGGGAGGTTTCTCAAACGAGCGAGATAAGGCGATGTTATACGGCCAGCCCACGTGGATCAGTTCCTGTCGGAATGATTCGCTTGCTTCGCAGCCGGTGCGTCTCGCAGCCTAAATCTGCTTTGAAGCACATTGCGCTCTTGAAAAAAAAAAAAAAAGCTTTCTGTCACCGTCGGTCGGTACAGGGGCGAAGAATCAAAATCGGCAGCGAACGTTTGAAGAACGCCCCCTTGAGTGCTTCCCGGCTATCGAAACGAGACTTTTGACGCTCAAGTTATTCCGCCGGTCATCGGGGGAACGTGCCGTCCGTTTGTAAGCATAACGCCGGGTCGCCGAAATGGCAGTCGGTGACTGTCCCATCGAGGGTGGGTGTTACACTCTCATAAACACACAACCGTCTGCGGTAGCTACCGTTACTCAACCGTTAAGCGCAAAACAACATAATGTCAGCCTTTCACAGCCTCACTGCCTTTAGCTGAAGCCCCGTATACGTAGCTCCCACAGCAAGCAAAAATAATGATTTAGCAATTTAATAGCCCACTCTCTTTTGCATAATTGTACATGCAGACGCTATAAAGGTCAGCAAAATTTTGCATATGACCGGTATTTGCTACAAGCACGTGAAAAAATTGTGCTCGCTATAAAGTTAAGCGCTGGGTGCTGACACGACAGTAACCACGAGTTTACCTAAAAATCTGGGCAGAACCTTTGCAGCGGTGAGCCATTCTTTTTCATAAGATCAACTTTGACAGCCTTTCAGCAGAGAGCAATGATCGGTATGGTGTTATTACATTGTTCATGGCACTGAATCACATCCACAGTGCACAGTAAGCTGTGGAAACTGGAATTAAAGGAAGAATGAGAGAAAGAAGCAGAGAAAGAGAAAGAAGAGGAAGAAAGAGAAATAATGTTGAGAGAGCAAGAAAGAGAGAAAACAGGATAGCGAGAAAAAGAAAGAAGTAGGACAGAAACAAAAAGGAACAGGTTCAAAAAACAGATATACAAAATAGAATGAACGAGAAGAATGACAGGAAAGCAAAAGAAAAAAAGCTGTGCTCTTGTGGCACCACTAAAGTGAAGCTGTCATAGTCATTTCACTTTTCTGTCGTAGGTAGATATTCCAAACATCTTTGTTTTGAATTTGCGCTCATGTAAAAATATACTTTGCCTACATTTACAACGATGCAGACATAAAAAGTGATTTGCCTGTATATCTTTTGGTAAACTTAAACATTGCTTTAGCGGCCCATTTTTGGCACCTTTAACACGCTGTTTTAATGCCTATAAAGCCAGTCTCCTGTCATTATATTGTCTTAGGGTAAATGAACAATTAAAATAGACAATCGCACTATGTGCACTTAGAATAATTCATCACAATATATTATTACACTTAACTCTCACTTGAGTAAACTTCAAGGGACCCAAAAAAGCAGTTCCCTCAACTTGAAATTTCACTAAAGTAAATAATCAGTGCAGTATGGAGCACCCTTCAGCACAGTAGAAACCGAGTCAAAGTGTGAATTTCCATTTATTTTGGAAAGAATACTGTAATTTTTATTTGTGCTGGCACCCTTTAAGCGCAAGAAGATATAGAGCTGCCAAGAGAGTCAACGTTTTTGAATGCTGCCTCTGGCACAGCCTGTGGCCGTGACAGTCTAGCAACTGTTTTTAAATCCTACAGCCACGGCTTCACATCCAGGATTTGAACCTGCCCCAGCCACCCCAACTTCCTCGTCACACTCTTCTTCCGGTTGCGGCGAACACTGTGAACCATTTCCAAATCTGATAGTTCAGCACAGGTAAAAAGCTCACTATCACACTGCACGTAGTCTTCAGACAAAGCACTGTTGCCAATGTCTAACTGGTGACAAACCTCGAACTGATTTCATAAATGACCCCGGGCTCGTGGATAAAGTTCGTTCAATGGAGACGTTCAGTCGTGTGAAATCCCTTCAACTGAAAGGTTTTCGCAAGTATGGCACAGGAAACCACCGGGGATTTTCTAACTGTTCATGATTTTGAAATATTCGTTATACCGACGTTCGATGAAGGGAGAGTTCACTGCATTGTGGTGAAATCGAGCGCAGTCAGAGAGCATATAATGTGGACCGCACTCGTGCACGACGGGATTGTTATCTGCGTCGTGATCGCCTAGCGGCAAACTGCCTGCCGTCGATGGCAACACTGTACTAAGTGCGCGCGCCCATATCTATATGCTCCCAACAGCAGACATCTCGCTATATACTAGACGGCGCAAACGGCAACTTCACGGTGCGCTCGCGTGGTCCACATAACTTCGTGGCCAGAACACACAGTTGACGCTCTAATAGGCCAACATTTTGTTTTGGGACCACGTTATGGTGCGGACGGAACGTTACAGTCACCAGACATCCCATCCGAAGAATGTCCCTTAGCAGGCGCAGTATAGTGCGAATACATCACATAACTTTTAAGTGTCACGCGTGAGATTAATGAGCATGTTAATAACGCAAGAAAAGGGTATGTTATGTAAATCTGAATCTTTAAATAATCATACTCCACGATCAACGAAAAGGAATGCTCTGACGAAGAAGATTTTCGAAATACAGGCCGCGTTGTTGTAGCCGCTGCTGCGCCATCTTAGAGCGAGGACTCGGTGAACATATGGAGAATACATTTCTTTATTCATTTTGTTTATTCTCACTCCGTGTCATTTTGGCGTGGTGCTGGCTGGAAACACGAGATAACGGTGCTTCACAGCAGCTGATGCTTGTTTTTTTTTTATTCTTTACGACGACAGGAGACGTTTTGGTTCCTGCAGCGGCAACACCAGCGTTACTTCAGTGGTCTTGTTTATCGCCTTGGAGGGGCATTCCTTTTATTGCGATAGACACTCTCGGGTGGATTTCACCGCCGACGTCGGCGTCGATGTCATGCACCGTATATGTACACCTATCTGTACATATGAAAACGCAAGAACGAAAGAAATCCAGAAAAAAAAAAGATTAGAGGACCCTTAAGCTCGCCTTTAAGAGTTGAACGCCATAGCGAAATCTGGCCCCTAGTGCGCCCTCCAACCGCTAAATGCATATTTATTAATATGTTGTGTTACATTCACACGCACGCACGCACACACATGCGCACACAGTAGATCGTACCAGTGCGCACGCACGAATGGCACATACAGATTTTTTATCGAAAGCATGAGTCGCATGGCCTCCAAGATACACGCCACACGCTCGCCATCTCGGAGGTCATCAAGAGTCTCACAATGTCTCACAGATAGCAGCACATTATCTAGCGTTTGTTGTTTGCTTGATCAACGCCTCTAGAAAGGCACGACATGTTTTCCCCTAGATAGACATTGTCGTCCATTTTTGGAGCCGTTTGAAAGTTCCTGTGTATCTTTAGTGGTGATGGCTGCACTATCCCGGCCTTTTTCGACGCATAGTTTAAGGCTTCCCAAGTGCGCCTACAAATCGCCGAACGGGCTCATTTTCGTCATGAAACCTGTCGAACGAAATGCGTTAAAGGGGCCCTGAAGCACTTTTTTCAAGTAACCATGGAATGAATTCACTAGAAGAGCTTATTGCCTCACAAATTCAACGCTGCGAAATTTTTAGAATCTATCCAGTGCGAGGAAAGTTCCAAGGGTTTGTTGCATGAAGAGAAATGAACATAATTTGGTCCTGGAGAGCTGGTCGGACGCCCCCTAAATGGGGTCCGCCACAGTTGCTGGCCGCGTCCACGCCGAGACTAGAACACCATTGCCCTCAGTCCGTTCGCAGGGCACCTGGACTGCAATTGCATTATCTCTTCTCTCGTCCCGACGAAAGCGCTGGTAGCTAAGCAGGAAAGGGTGGCAGGGGCAAAGATACTACCGCGCCTCGTGCCCTTGAGCACCGTTTTTTTTTTCTTCGAATACGCGGCTTCTTTTGAGCATGATCGTGCACGTACGCGTGGGCAAGTAACGGCCTCCCGCGGCGATCTCGGTAACCTAATTTTTCGCTCACAGACGCACAGACGATTTTTCGCTCCCTACCAACGGGGCCGACACCTAGGGCGGGATTTCTCCGCATAAGCTCTCTAGCTATACTGCGTTAAAGGGAGTCCGGGCACGCGGAATCGAACGTGCGACCTTCGCGTCGTGAAAGCGATGTCATAACCACTAGGCCACCAAGGGGTACCACCTTCAACGTTCAGGGCACGCTATTTATTTATACCACTTACCTCTGTTGGCGGACATCTCGGGGAGAACTATCGCGTTTTCAGCATTATCACCAGGAGGTTGCAATGAGGGCGTGGTGGTTCTCATCTCTCACGCGTAATTAGGCCCGCGAAGAGGGGGGGGGGGAGTGACAATCTCTCGCGCGCCCTTATCTCCCAGCGGGGAAGATCATACGTCTTGGCTGGTGTTGGGCTTGCACTGGAACGATTGTGTTGTAGTTACAGGGTGCACAAAGGTAACTGCAATCGTTGCACAGCCTCCGTTTGCGAAAAGGTTGCGCTTTTCCGACACAGCGAAGTAACAACTGAGACCCTTATTCGCGTTTATCTGTACCTGAGAGTACGTTTCGTGCATCATTTGTGCGTGAGAAAAGCGGGGCGTGTTGCGATGTGGTTGCCATTTTGCGCGTGACCTTCCAATTTGTTGCTATCACGTTCATTGCTTCGCCTTTGCGGCAAAGCTGCGGCTTTTTTTTTTTTTTTGTTCACGGTGGCTTCTAACACTACTGTTTCTCAAGCACAGAAGCCATAGTTCAGCTGATTCTCATTCAATAAATAAGATACGGCGCGCTTTAAAAAAAGCGCAGAAATAATTATTTCCTTCCCTCCAGCTGCTATGGCTATATATTTATTTTCACTTTCTGCATGCATGGGCACGTAGTTCCAGGGCGCCATTCTTCTGGAAGAAGTCTTCAAGGTGGACCCTACTCTGCCGTTGGCTTTATCCTTGACCCTGGCCGGACGGTACTACAAACCTAGGTTTTCAGACCCGCGCTCACCCATAGACGAAGAGTTTAAACTATTTAAACCCTGCCAAGATTTCAACTCGTCCCACTACGGTGATCCTGCTTCGGTAAGCCCGCTCAACCATTCTTCTCTAGCCGAAGAGTCTGCATTCAAATGTTTGTGTTCCGTCACAGGTCACAAGATGTTCAATAGTTTCTGCACAGACGCCTTTCTTGAGAAGGCTTGAGTTATTTTAGGCAGGGGGTGCAGCCTTTTATTGATATCTTCATTGTTGCCTGTGCTGAATAAAATGAAGTTCTGTCTAAATGACAAATTATTCTTTATTTCCTTCAATTCAATTCTATTTATTCACCAGAAAAACAATCTGGAGAGACATCTGGGCAACACAGCTGTCACAGCAGCCTGACGAAGGCCCAGGGTTCCTTACAAGAGGAACGTGACACATGTCACCAAGTGTTTTTACATAGCATTCGCATCGAAAGCATTATACTGCCATGCGCATTTCTTACTTTCACTTTTATTTTATTCGGTTTTCGCCCACGATGCCTGGGTCAGCAATGCTCAGCGCACTGTGTATTATTGTTAGAGATCGTTCGTGATCCTTGTAGATCATTTTGTTAACATTGGGCCCACTTCTTGAACAATAAAGATTATTCTTGAAGCTACGTCACAGCTCGCGATAACGCTAGAATATTCGATGTCAAGTCTATAAATGCCGACGCGCTTCACCGCTTGTCAGCTGCTCACCGGCCGACGCTGTGTTCGCCGCTATCAGTGCCTGGGCGTTGCTCTAATCGGACCTTCAGTTTTTAGACCAAAACTTCGGCCGAATAAGCAAGTTTTCATCTGAACATCGAGTGTCCTCACTTCGTACACGTCACGACTCCTTGACATCTGGTTCTTTGGGCTTCGTCGCGTTGTCGTCGTTGGCGGTGGACCTTCGGCAGTTCATCGTACAGCAACCACACATCCACTGATTGCTTCCCTTAGTTTTCTTTATGCTGGCTAGGCGACCGGCCCCAGATTGGGCCAGCGCACTGCCGATGGCGTGGTGACATGTAGCAGCTGGGTGAGGGGGAACGAGATGATCGCCGAGTAGTAGTCTGCGCTCCGGCGAGATAGTCGGCGATGCCATGTATAGTCTTTCACCCCAGTGTGGACGCGGCGCGTCGATGGCGAAACCACGTAGACCCATCTGGTGGTACTGGCAGCGGTGGTACGTGTGCCCTGCTTCACCGCAGTGGTAGCACAGTGGGCGGTGGTCAGGAGCACGCCAGACGTCAGTCTTCTTTGAAGCGTAGCGCGGGCCGACGGGTGGGCGGCATGGCGTCGGTGGTGGTGGCAGCTGTGTCTGGCGGTAGAACTTCGGCGGGCAGCATCCTGACGAGGGCGTGGAGGAGCGTTGTGGCGCACTGCAGCAGCGTAGCTTATAGCTTCCAGTTCAGGCTGCGGTGCTTCGAGGATTCCATGCGACTGCCGAACTTCTTCGCGGACAATGTCGGCGATCAAAGTAGCTTGAGGCTGCGTCGAAGGTAACATCTTCCGCACCTCCTTTCACACGATCGCTCGAATCGTTTCGCGCTGGTCTTCGGTGCTGAAGGCTAGCTTCGGCGCTGTTGAATGAGGCGCGGTGTTGCCCCGCCGTGGTGGTCTAGTGGCTAAGGTACTCGGCTGCTGACCCGTAGGTTGCGGGATTGAATCCCGGCTGCGGCGGCTGCATTTCCGATGGAGGCGGAAATGTTGTAGGCCCATGTGCTCAGATTTGGGTGCACGTTAAAGAACCCCAGGTGGTCAAAATTTTCGGAGCCCTCCACTACGGCGCCTCTCATAGTCATGTGGTGGTTTTGGGACGTTAAACCCCACATATCAATCAATCAATCAGGCGCGGTGCTTGTACTGCGTTGTCCGCATCTCGAGTACCTTTATTATAGTCGTGGCCTCAGTCAGAAATTCGCTGACAGTCTTGGGTGGGTTCCCGACAAGTCCTGCAAACAGCTCTTGTTTCACCCCCGCATGAGTAACCGGATCTTCTTTTCCTCAGCCATGGTGGAGTCGGCGTGTCGAAAGAGCCGGGCCATCTCTTCGACGCAGATGGTTACGCTTTCATTAAAAGATTGCTCCCGTGTCTCCAACAATTTGGCGGCACTTTACTTGCAGGCGACGCCCATGAAGGGGCTCAGGAACGTCGTTCGAAAGAGATGCCGTGTCCGTAACGTGGGTTCAAGGTTTTCAAATCACGTATTCGCGGTGTCTTCTAGGTATAATAGACGTGGCTTAATTTTTCTTCGGGGTCCAGCTGTTCAAGGCAGTAACTCGGTCGTATATATTTCGATCCAGCTTTCCGGGTCCTCGCCAGACGATCCATGGAACGTTCGAGGTTCCTTGAGCTGCCGGAGAACGGCTGGGGGAGGCTGCACGGGGGCGGTCGTCGTTGCTGCCGTTGATGTCGGAATTCGGGGCTGCCTAGTTTCTTCAGGAAGGGGCGTGTACTCTGGTTGCAGTCCCCTCTGCCGGCGGCTTGATCGCTGTTCAAGGCTAGCTTCGGTGTCTTCTTTGCCGCTTGGGCTGGGTTTGCGACTTGATGGGGGCGTCCGGAACATCAAAGAAGCAGCACCTTCACCAGATGTCACGGGGTCGTGACGTGCACGAAAGGAGGACATTCGAGGTCAGGATGAAAATTTTTTTATTTGGCCAAACTTTTTGCCAGAAAACTGAAGGTCAGGTTACAGTAACGCACGGGCACTTATGGCGGTGAACACAGCATCAGCCAGCAAGGAACTGACAAGCGGTGAAGCGCCTCAGCATTTATACACTCGACGTGAAATATTGTTTTGAAAAATACATCGCTAGTTGTGACCATGGCCGGGCTAGAGGAGTGGCGCTCGTACACTTTCTTACGGCCTGCGCTTCTTGTCTAGTTCTCACCTTTCACCACTGCTAGTTCATGGCGCTGCGGCCTTACTCTCACTATTTCTTGCTAACACCAAGGAGGTGTAAAAAAATGTCCAGCGAGATTAACGTAGCAACATTTTTTTCTGGTCAGATAGTGCTCAAAGTGCGTCCTTGTGTTACTAGCTTTCTTCAGTACGCCTCAATTTCAAGGCAAATGTTATTGGTAATTAAGTCACCAATGCTCGTCCCTGTGAGTTATTTTCATCAGAAACAACTATCTTTTCATTTGAGACTAGCATGCGTAGCGTTCCTCCTCGATTCAAATCCAAACACGTGCGGCTGGCTAGAAACGAGGCGTCGACTGAGGCCTGCGCTTCGTGTCTAAAGGTTTTCCCGCTCAATTTAATCCAAGCGGCTGCCAAATTAATCCTGCGCCAGTCAATCTAATCCAGCCGCCACTCAAATTAATTCAAGTGCCAGTCATTTCAATCCAATTGCCACTGAAATTAATCCAACCGCCAGCCTATTTAATACAAATGCCAGCGAATTATTCCTGGCTGGTCGCGACTCCAAAGTGACCCACAATTTTCGGTAACGCATGAAATTATTAGCTTTGTAGTGAACGTCAGTGTAAATATCATCAAGATGCGTAGAATAAACATTGAATGAGGCACTAGTGACACAATGTAACTCGCGCGACTTCATCACACCTGTCCCCCACGTACGCACTATTCACACCTTCGACATGCATATCAAAGGAAACGCCGTCCACACAGTAATAACCTGATGCCTATTGTCCAGGCCAATAACGTGATCACTAGGGGCTCAGAGGACGTCACCACGCATATCACCCACGCACGCACTGTCTTTACCTGGCGGCATGCATATCAAACGAAACGTCTTTGAAAGGGCAGGAACGTGACACCTAAGACTCACCCCCGTATTCTAGAACCTCCCTTCACTCAAGGCTTCGCCTTCACTTGAGAAAGCTGATGGGAGCCCCGCCGCGGTGGTCTAGTGGCTAAGGTACTCGGCTGCTGACCCGCAGGTCGCGGGTTCAAATCCCGGCTGCGGCGGCTGCATTTCCGATGCAGGCGGAAATGTTGTAGGCCCGTGTGCTCAGATTTGGGGGCACGTTAAAGAACCCCAGGTGGTCTAAATCTCCGGAGCCCTCCACTACGGCGTCTCTCATAATCATATAGTGGTTTTGGGACGTTAAACCCCACATATCAATCAATCAATAAATCAGAAAGCCGATGGGAGCGCCATCTCTATATACGGCAAGTCGCTGCATATCAGCGATAGTCTGCTGTGATTCTTGAGTAGCGCAGCGTCATTTTCAGCCGAGTGGTGGCGCGGTGCTCAACTCTGTCAAGTGAAGGGTGAAAGTCGAGTCGAGGGGCTTTTTGAATACGAGGGTTAGCCAAGCAACTTGACCATTAGTGACTCATTCATTGCTTATTTTACACATCTTGATAATATTTCCCCTTATATTCACTCCAAAGCTATTCACTCCATGCGTTCCAGAAAATTCTTGGTCGATTTCAAGTCGCGATGTAGTCAGGATTAATTTCAGTGTCACTTAGAATAAAATGACTGCCACTTATCTTACTTTGAGTGGCAGCTGGATTAAATTTACCAGTGGCTAAATAATTTGGCTGGAGCTTGGATTAAATTGAGCGGCAAAACTTGTCGTTCCCACCTTTACCATCGCTAGTTCATGGCACTGCGGTGCAACCCTGGCCTGCAACAAGTTGTGAAGATTGTGCTCTATTGTTCTCTTTTAGAATGCGCAGGCCGTGAGAGAGTGCGCGCGTGCCGCTACTCTAGGCCTGGCCATGCTGTGACGTAGCTTCGAGAATAATCTGTAATGTTCAAGAAGTGGGCTACAAGGATCACGAACGTTCTCGGACAATAAACGCAGTGTGCTGAGCATCCCTGACCCAATCAGAGTGGACGAAAACCAAATAAAGAAAAAGTGAATATAAGGAATCCGCGTGGCAATACATACAGATCACCATACATCACATGTATATATAAATATAACAATGACACTTGGTTTGGTTTGGTTTGCTTTATTCAAGGCAAAATTGAACGAGATTGCCTTGGGGGACACGACTAAAGGCTAAGTAAATGCCTGACTTGGTCGTGTCACCCTGGCAGCAAAGCAGAAACATACCGCAAGCACAGTACCCAGAAAATTACAACATCACGTGTTATCTTACACGGGTACCATAGTCGAACAGGAACTGCCAGAAGTGTTGAATAAAAGAATAGAAATATAAACAGTCCTTATTCGAGTGGTGGCAAATACAAACAAATGCATGTTTTCTATCAAATAAATTAACAAGAGACATCTTGACTAGGAAATCGAGTTGCTCTACAAGACAAATTAGAGTATAATGAACAACAGGCAAAGGGACAATAATGAACAAGGCGCAACGAATACAAAACATCATTAACTACAAATTTCAAAAATCAAGAAAAGCATCGCTTTCATTCTCTAGGAACTCTTTCGTTATTTTTTAAAATGATCTAGCTGAAATTCTGTATTCCAGTAAATGTAATATAGTTGGGTGTTTGTTTAGAATGTTTGGAATTTGTGACGCTAATCGTTGGTCACCGTAGTTCGTGCGTGATCTATATTTGTATATTAGGCTCTTTCTCAGCTCGTATGGTGTTTGTTTCGCATAATATGTGTCCAAGAATAGTGATGCATTTACATTATACTGGTGTAATATCTCTAGACATAGCTTATGTCTGTATAACAGTTTTATAGGCAATACTTTGTACCCTGCATTCTTGTACTTCGTACAAGAATGCAGGGTAATGACTCATTATAGAGATAAAAAGTAGTCACGCCGATGATTTTTATTCAATGTGGTCATGTGTTTGTACCGGCTGAGTATGGTTGGAACATTATTAGTATGTGATTGCAAGCTGTAGTTCTACCGGGACCAAAGTACTTTCCATACTTCAGGGTTTCGTGTGTGTTTCGTGTGGTTGTGCGGTTTTAGCTTCGCGAGTGACGTAAATAACTTTTAACGTTTTTGTATGAGAAATACATTTTTTTCTAATCATCCATATTTATATTGCCTGTCAACGTGATGTGATTTGCGTTTAAGAAATATACCATGTGTGGCTGAAAGTTGATCAGCATTTCCGAAAGAATGGACATTTTTTTAACTCCTACAATTTATTGCATGTTGCATTTTGAAGGTGTTGCCGAGACAGAGTAACAGTAGTGTACATATGACCGGAATCGACCGTAATAAATTTGAAGCTTTGCCCCCGTAGGCAAAAATGCGTTGCAGCACGTCATAGCCGCAGATACCTTACCGCAAAGATAATTAATGTCGGTATCCCAACGTAAACCGGAAAAAAAATATTCAGAAGAAATATTCAGAAAAAAAAAACAGGAGAAAAATTTGCTACTCTTCGACCAACTCAATACGTTGATTATGAAAGTAAATATCATTATGAATTACAGGGGGTTATTTTTTGAGCGCGAAACACGATAACTTTTGTTTTCTTTGAATTTACCTGATATCGGTCGGTAGTTTGATGCAGAATTCCGATCACCACCCTTATGAATAACTGAAACCTTAGCGTATTTCATTGCGCGTGGGTAAATTGCACTCTCTAAAGTTAAGTTGTAAATGTGCACCAGTGGAAGAACAATAACTCATAAAACAGGTATTATAGGCTTGATGTGCAAATTATTCACATCTAAAGCCTCACTATTCTTCAATCCGATGTATACACTCTTCAGCCTCATCGGTAGGCGCAAACAATACTTTCGCAAATAGCATTGCAGCCGGCCGTTTCCATCGCGATGCATTGCCACCGTAGGGGTATCACTTTGCGCAGTTGCGAAATAATGATTGAAGTAATCGACAACGGCCGTGCCTGCTATCTCACATGAGTCTAGCTTTACCGATGCTATGGGCGTAACCTCTTTAAGGTGACCCAGACCAGAATTAATCGTTTGCCACGCGATCTCTGGTCGTTGCCTGGAGACATTCGCGAATAATTCCTCGTAGTATACATTGCCTTCGCCTCTCTTATTTACGCATTCAGTCTGTTTATGAATTTTTGGATGTCTGTAATGTTAAGTCAGACAGTGTACATATAAGAAGGAATGATAAAGATTATTTTTTTGTTTCTATCATTTTGGCAAGCTCATGTGTAACCTAGGGTTTTCTCATTTTTTTCTAATGCTTGGCTTTTATCTTCGGAAAATTTCTAGCATATATATTGATAACTGTTGCAATAAAATAATTGTTTCCATCAATTGCATCAGTTTTTTTTCTAAAACATGACGTCAATCTTAAATTTTTTCAAGTTTGATTGAGTGATGTATTGATAAGTTGCCTTTAGACAAGGCTGAACTACGTTTTTCCAGTCATCAGGGTATATTAAATGGGTAGGGCAGTGGTCGCTTAGTTCACACACCAATGTGCCTGTATTGCATACAGTAGTATCGACAATTAGAAGGCCAAGAGGCTAGAGAAGACGTACGGCTTGTTTTACGTGTTGGTGTAATGATTGTGTGTGTAGAAAAAAAGGGTAACGACTTGGAGTACTGAGTACTCTACTGTGGCATGACATAAAGCCGCCCCGAGGACTACATGAGTCCGGAACATATTCAACATTGCATTGTTTAGAAAAAAAAAGTTTAACGATTTTGAGTACTTGGTACTCAACTATGGGAGAGCAGTGAGCCGTCCATCGCTGATCATTATTTCGCATCCTGGGCATGGTTCTGAAGACTGAAAACACGTGTTCAGTGCCAGGGATGAATTAATTTATTCGAGCATATCTATATTTAAGTCACCGCCACACAAAAGTTTCACATTGTTCTCGCTTACGTGATCTAGGGATGATTAAAAAAAATCTGCGAAAGTGGTGACATTTCCGCTTCGCGGGTGATATACCACGAAAATTGTTCTGTCTTTATTCTTCACCGTGAATATTTCGAAGTCTTCTGTTATACTTTCGCATATTCTTCTAAGAATTCGCATTTGGCGTCTTCTGTAACAAAAGCGCGACATCACCCTTTTAACTAAGGCGATCAATAAAAAAGCGATGATAACCATTCAAAGTTAGCATAGCACAGTTACTGTAGTACCATGTTTCCGAGATCATGATCGCATTAAAACTAAGTGTAAATTGTGAAAGAAAGTGCATAATGTCGTCAGTCTTGTTGCAATATGGAGTACACATCGGCAGTGCTTTGTTTCTCGAAAATTCTGCGAAGTGCAATAGGTACACCGTGTAGGGCGCAGTATGCCTGCATAAAGCCAGATTTCTTCTACGGCCTGTTCGCTGCACTGCACGATACTACTTTAGTTGCGTAAAAATCTGATGGGCACTCCACATTATACGAATAGATATAATGCTATACGTATTCGGCAAAGTGCTGCACACACAGCCTTATACTTTACAGCTGCGCCTCACTTCCACCGATTCGCAATGCATTAACGCGAGAGTGTTAAAGATAATAGGAAGCTTTAGAATAGCGCACCGCGAATCCTTGTGGTGCGGTCGCTGCCACTGCGCATGCGTCGCAACGCGAGTCGGCGTTCGCGTTCACGGACCGCACGCAAAAAATTAGAAATAGCGTGCGGTGATGGCGGCCCGCATGTGGCCCGCAAGCGCTGGTTTCGAGGCTACGGTGTCGCTGCGATCGTGCGTTGCGGATCGCAGCAGGGCAAACGCTATTCCAAAACTCATATAGCGCCCGCTACGCCCGCAACGCCCGCAACGCCCGCAGCGCTTGCAAACGGTATTCTAAAACTCCCTATCGTCTCGCAGAAATTCCGATGTTGGCGTCGGCGGCGTTTGTTTTGAGTGAAAAATCGTCATCTTATGCGTGTCCGAAAAATCTAGAACGGTGAAAATAAAACGCATGATAAAAAATCCTGGGTCACAGTGGGAATTTAGCCCTGGTTGTTTGCGGGCCAAGTGGCTTATTTACCACAGCCGCGTGTCTGCTCGGAAATACAGTGAAAATAACTTTCTTTGCTTGTGAATGCAGTGAAAGTAACTTGCATACTTTGCAACCACACGAGTCCTTTATAAATGCTGCCAAACACATGAGTGTCGCAGTATTAATGCGTGGTGCAAGCGTACGTTGCGATCGGGCGTCAGAACATGTGATTATGATGACTTCATGGATTAATGAGGGCTAACCACTACCAAACGCACACACGTTATTGCGCTTTTTTCTCTTAATCCCACGTAGTGGGTGTATAGCAAGCCCTAAAACACTTTACGTGCAAAATTAGCCATGGTTTATAGAATGCAACTCATTACACAGAATGCAGCCGCATGCGAAAGCTTCACTGACACAAGCCACTTTGAACACGGTATGCACTATAGGGACAGAATATCACTATCGCGTTCAACTCTTTAAGGCGAGGCTTTAGGGTCTCCGAATTTTTGTAGCCAATATGAGTATGTGCCACCAATTTGAAGTTCCTGCTTTACACGGCATGATTTTTCATAACTCCACTTATAATATTATTATAGAGAGCCTAACATTTTTAACGATGGGACTATGAAAAATGCCGTGCAAAAGCCTCAGAAAATTAAGACAACTGATGGTTATTTAACTCGCACCTTAATAAACCCAAATTATGTCCCTATTCTTTGGCTATACGTGAAAAACGAAACTTTACTATGGCGTTAACAGATACACTGAGTCTGAAGCTCGTTGCGAACGGTACACCGAACGTACTATTATGCAGTTTAGTTAGCGATAACGAATCCGCAGCAACTAACTCATAAAGAAGTATGACACCCATGGTGCCGCAGCAAACACCGGCTATAAAACGTTGTGTAGTCGTTATCAGCGTGTGCGTGTTTATCGTATAGGCAACAATATCGTGCCAAGTACAACGCCTGTGTCGTAATCACATTCGTTATGCATGACAGACCAAGGGTAAAACTCGTGGCAAGCACACACCCGCATTGACTATGCTGCCTGGAGTTACCCACGTCTCTTTTATAAGATAGCAACAAGCATACATACACCCAGCGATTCAATACAGTGAGAAACCTGTATCATATTGGAATACGATAGACCCGTTTCCAAAAGATTGGCTTTCGGTGAAAATAACGCCCTCCATGACGTTTCCTTTTTTTTAACCTTACGGCATCCCCTGTATTTCAGAAGCGAAGCAGCTTTTGGCAGAATTCAATCCAGTGTGCGGCGTGACCACCCTCACTGCGCATGCGCGTCTACTTCTCTCTTTCTTCTCTTACACTTGCGCCCCTCTCTCCGCTCCCATGGCGTCCCCAACCACAGAGCGCACGCTCGTCTCTTCCCCATCTGCCCCTCTTCTATGCTCCCCCGCCCTATCTCTGTGCTCTAGGAAAGGCAGGCTCGAACGCGCTAGCACGTGCGGGTCTGCGTAAGGGGCTGCGTGATTGGCTGTGGCCGCTCCTTTTACACTCTCTCAGCAATCACGTGATGGCGTCGGGGAACGAGATTCTGCTGACGGGAGATGAACCTTCGTGCTCCCGCATGACGTGGCGATGAACCCACGTGGCGTGCTCCAAAAACAGTTCGGGACGAGTAACAGCAACCGACACTACAGTTAATTCACAAAGTGCTCAACTTGCGAGGATGCGTTAACGTCGGGCAAGGAGCGCGTGATGAACGGAACTTTAAGTCGACACGTGCGTTGTTTGCATGCCACTCGTAGGTCTCTTTAGTGGGATATAGTGTATTTCTTTCTATTGTATTGGTACGCGACAGAACACGCATTCATTGACCACATGGTGTTTGCTGCACTTTGAAAAAAAAAAAAGAACCACCAATAGGAAATTCAAGGATGTTATTGCTATCTGCAATTTTCACGCCTCGAGGGGAATATTCTTAGAAGTATAGTACCAAAGCTTATTATTCATGAAATGACTCAACTGAGCAAGTTCTTTTGAAGTTTTATGCCTTATGTATACATTCTTCATCTGATATAATGTACGTAAAGAAAGAACTTGGAGATTTTTTAGCCGTGATATTGAAGATAGCATGAACATTCAATTAGAAGTTTCTGTCGGATGTTTGTAAATACTTTATTCTGTACTAATTGTTTTTTTTTCCTCAGGACGTGTGCGGGTCTTCGGAAGTGGACTGGAAATATGAGAGCTACTCAAGAAATCAATACGCATACGCATTCAGCAACTCAGAGAGTCGTACGATAACATATGACACAAAGGGAACATTGCGGAACAAGGCAAGCATTATTTCTTTTCTTAGAGAAAAAACCACAGGCAATGCTTAATGTGGTTGTTTATTTACTATCGCATGTAGCACATACTAATGTACCGCACTTGGCGATAGTTTAGAAATGTGTCAGTACGCGAAGTTTAAAATATGCACTGAATTTATGAGTTGAAGTTACTTGCTGTACGATTGTTCTGTAAGCGAATTGTCTCCGCTCTTGAAGTTCGCGAATGCATGAGGAGGAACATCCGGAATCGTTTGCGCATATCATTGTTCGTGTGTGCGTGAACATGCCTGTTATTTTTTTCACGTTGCTTTTTCAAGATGTGTATTTTTTTTTTAATATAAGAGGATGAGCGCTCCACAAAACCATGGTAGAAAAATAGATGCAAATGGAAGTGCCAAGCTATCCGCTATAAATGAACCGTCGTTCTGAACACACGGGTTTATGAACAAACAGATGCTGCTGACAACTTTGAATATTTTATTTATATATTCATTTAGTTATGTTGTGAGCGTTATCATGGATCTTTGCAAGAGCAAGCTGAATGGGCTACACAGATCTATGGTTCATGCATTTTCAAAAGTATACAATATATTTAGAGCGTTAGATGAAATAACAACAATAATAGTAGTATTTATATTAATAATAAAATTGGATAGATTTTTTTATGAAGGGCTAAAAAAAGAACAAATGATTGTCTTACTTAGTTACATATCAGGCACTCCAAAACACGAAAAAACAAAAAAGCTATGCACATGGGGCCTAAAATTGATAAAAACGTCCACTATTTTACATCGCGAATTTCCATTGAGCAGAAAAAGCGGCAATGATAAACGAAGCTGTGACAGCCTCTCTAAACCATTGCTCGCAGAACAGTTAAGCTAGCAAGATCAACCAATCCGTCGACTGCGATCTGTGTGCTGACCATCTCGGCCGAAGCATTTCAGTCACGAGTAGCTCGCGGACAGAACAAAAAATAAATGTAGTTTAGCACAAACTGTGTTTTTTAAATGTGAGGTGGTGCTTATGACGAGTGTCTCCGCAAGTGTTATAGGAAATGTAGGTGCTAACAAAGTGCCTCGAGCGGGCAGCGGAGGCTTACGAGCGCATCAAGTCATGTCACACGTGAGCCATGAGCGCCACCTGGCAGTTTCTTTTTGAAAACAAAGCGCGTGGCCGTGCGCGCCCATCTAAGGGGTGATAAGGTGTAGAACGCGAGGCGACGGGTAGGTGCCACCACCATCTCGTCTTAGCAAAGCGTTGGAAACACTTCCCGTTCCGTGCAAGCGTTGCATGGTCAGCGCAGCGTGATAAGTGCTACGGGTCCTATAATTACTTATGTATGCGTTTTCTAGTAAGAGATGCATATGCAGAATATATGCGTGTTGTTATGGTGCCCCAGACATGCGCAACAATTGCTTTTTAATTGACAATTGCACTAGCATGAACGCTCAACCTTGAGCAACATTGGTGGTCGCTGCGGATGGGGTCGGCCGTTTCAAGTACCCGATGCCGGTAAGAGAGGACAAACAGACAAATGTGCAGACAAATGGACAGACAGACAGACCAAATTTTTGCATCAAGGTTCCCCAAGAAAGATTATCATCTTTAAAAAATGCGACAACAATGCTCTAAAGTGTAGGAAGCTTGGCGCAGTCAAGCTCGTTTACCCTCTGCTCGTCGGGCCATACCACGGGAATCACTACGCCAGTGGCAGTTGAGAGAGTGTCGTTAATGTAGATTGGTCCCTATCGGATCGCTCTCGTTAAGCGAGGTTGTCAGCACCTAAGGCTCCCAGATCTATTTATTAGAGAACTGGGGAAGTGAGGCTTTCGCTTTGTTGTGGCAGTTTGTGATCGTGCATGTGTCTTTCTGGGAGAGCACGAGTAGTCGGCGAACTCGAAAATGACGCATAAATGGCATACTTTACGACAGCATTGTGCCTGCACAAAAGGCGACAAGTATGGGAAACTAGCGTTGTAGTTTCCGCAGTGCTGGCAGCGCCACTCTGGTGGTCAAAGTGCACATAGAGGACCCGTGGCTGCGGGTGATAGCTGCCACTGCTGGAGGCGATGCGGGTGTGGATCACCGAAACAAAAGAAAAGAACGGTCGAGGAACTATTGCATATTTCGGTACCAAAATACGTGGCAATGAGCGAGGACGTATCCTTCTACGTTTTTTTTTTCTACACCAGATGAAGAAAAATGGTCAGTTATAGAAGCCACAGATGGCAATATGTTGCGCAAAAAAAAAATAACGAGGGAAGGTTCATGTTTGCTCACGAAGCAGTGCACAGAGACAAGCACAAAAAGAACGAAAGGGACACCTCTGCACTCTCAACTACTTCATTTCGCTGAAAGAACATGGTTAATATAAATGATAGTTCACCACTTGCTACAATGATGACCAGTTACAGCTTATATTTTTCAACGTCACTGAACAAGAGCTCACGGGCAGCGCTGTCCGTGAAGCATTCCCTCGTGATTTATTTGCGTGACAAAGGCGCACCTATGAATCCTAATTGAACATGAACCGACTATCCCGGCAACGCGATCTTTTAGAAGAAGAATGGGTGCGGCGCTGCATCCGAGCAGTCAGGCGAGCACAGTATGCTCGTCACTTCTCCGTCAAATGGCATGGGACTGGTTTCTAAACCGAATAGCACGTGTCCTGTAGATTTATTAGATAGGGAAGACGGCAACTAGCGGAAACCCTGCAGGGTCAGACAGCAGAATTTAGCCAGTGTTCTGTCAGAAATAGAAACGAGCATATTATGCACCTTACGGCATGCATAATGTTTTTTTTATTTGGCTATACCGCCAGGAAGCTGCTTTAGATGCCGTGGCGCCAAGTGAGTGATACGATAGTCAAGCAGTTCATATCACTTACAAACAGTGCGAGGAACGAAAGCTGCCTTGTCTACGAGATGTGTGCGGCGGCACGTTCGCCTAAGCCGCTGAAGCGTTATATGAAAAAAAAAATACGCTCGGGATAAATACTCGATGCTGGGGTGGTTCGTTTAACTTAATGTATGCTGCCAACATGGTTCTTATTAAGAATAAAGCAGCGGACTAAAAGAAGCTGACCTTTCTGTTGTCAGCCAATGTACGGTGAAGCTTCCTTATTGGCTGCCGGGACGCATTGACAATAACATAGCATATTTGCTCGCTTTTTTTTTTTCGCCTAACGTTCTGTTTTAGTTTTTTCTCTTACCCGTGCCTGCTTACAATAAAGATGTCTGATCATGATCAATAATTGCTGGGGTTTTATGTGCCGAACAAGGCTTCATTATGAAGCATCCGTATTGTTGCTATGAAGCCTAATTTTGACAACTTAATTGATGATTATTGTGGGAAGTTTAACGTCCCCAAACCACCATATGATTATGAGAGACGCTGTAGTGAAGGGATCCGGAAATTTCGACCAGCTGTGGTTCTTTAGCAGCCGGGATTCGATCCCGCGACCGGCGGGTCAGCAGCCGAGTACCTTAGCCACTAGACCACTGCGGCTGGGCCGGACGTGAATAGATGACGATAGTATATGACTGGTGCAAACATAATAATCATGAGTTCCCTGGCATGTAACAACATGACTACATGCCACAGTCACGATGTGCTCGCGTTCGTTTCGCTAACTTCACATATACCAAATTTGGTATTACGTGACGTGAATGGACGACGAAAGTAAATGACACGTACAAATATAATAATCATGACATGCGTGTCATGTAAAATCTGACTACATGCTACGCTCATAGTGCGCTCGCAGTCATTTCGCTAGCTCCACCTACCAAATTTGGTATCACGTGACGTGAATAGCCAACGAAGGTAAACGACACGTCCAAACACTATAATCACGACATCCGTGTCATGTAAAAAATGACTACATTCTAAGCTCATAGCGTGCTTGCGGCCGTTTCGATAGCTCCATGCATATACTAAATTTGGTATCACGTGACGTGAATAAATGACGAAGATAAATTACACGTCCAAACATGATAATCCTCACATGGAAGTCATGTACGGCATTATTTACGTCCACCTCGTAACGTTGTGCCGATTTTAAAGCGACATATCAACGTTCCATATTCGTGCTTTGCATATAATTGATTCCCACTGTACGTGGGATCTGCTTTTTTTTTTTTTAGTGCAGAAGTGGGCAGCATCGTATGGACACAACACAGACTTAACAATGGAGGCGTTTGCACTAGCTTGGCACTAACCGAAGCAGGCAGTGAGAAAATGATGACGAGGAGGTCTTCATCCCGGCACAGAAGTGTCTCATCGTCACCACATGCATATGCGCGTTGCCCAGTTTGCAGAACTTCTATCCGTTTTCACCGCTTTCCTCTGAGAAGTAGCTTTCAGACATAGCTTTTTCTATACCATAGTGCAGTATGGTGCAGTATTACTGGCGTGATAGCTGCTGCAGCTGTTTTTGCCATAATCAAGCATGGGAACAGCGCACGCGCGTTGTATAACCACGGTACACTGCGGCCGGTGCGAGCGGCTGAGTGGTGTGGCGCCCTAGAGTTACTGTAATGCTACTTTCAGGTACCTAAAGGCATGCTACCTAAAGGTAGCATATACAGTAACTCTATGGCGCGCTTTTTCGGCGCGCCACCTACATGCAGCGCTGGTGTACCACACTGCCTCCTGTTAAGGCATTCTTCAACGCTTAAATACTCGCGGAACGCACTTTATCCCCATCGTCTTATATGTGCTCGTTTTATATGTGTGAGCATTGACGTCACGCTGTGTCTTGGTGCAGGTTTGTGACACCAAGTATCATTACGTAATGATGGACTACAACTTGGCCGTCTACGACACCGATTACGATGCCTCGTCCCTTGGATGCCCAATGTTTGGCCTCTCATTCGGCGCCTTCCACCGCCTCGATCACGCCAGAAGACTCCAGCAATATTTAAAAACCCAATACAACCGACAAGATAAAGTATTCACCTGCAGGTCGGTCAGCTAGCCCCACGAAAGTGTCTGCAGTATACCTGCTATTGCGAATAAATTATGCGATGTCAGCATTTGTTGCGCGATAACATTTCACAGAGAAACTGTGCCTCTGAAATGGGGCAAGCCTCACTACTTTCGAGTGGTCCCATCGATGGAATGGAACGACGCACTCCTCGTGGGCGGTGACAGTGCGGAGTAAAAGGAGGACAAAAAAATGGCAGCATATCCACGGAGTGAATGATGGAGAGTGGGGCGAAGAATTCGTCCGTCTATTCGTTCTTGCTTCCGTCCGTCCATGCGTCCGTCAGTGTGACCGTCCATGCGTCCATCAGCCCGTCCGTGCGTGCGTCTGTTCGTGCGTTCGTCCATGCAGCCGCCCCTGCGTCCGTTCATGCGTCCATCCATGCACCTGTCTATGTGTCCGTTCGTCCATATATTCAACACTGCAAGTACCACCATCTCGCATCTTTTCATCATATGTTCCCCATATAGAAGCACCGCCATCCAGCGGACGTACCAAGGACTAAACGAGAGGTGGCACACGCACACTTTCTTACGGCTTGCGCTTCGGGTCCACTTCCCACCTTTAACCACCTCGAGTTCATGGTATATACTAGTTCACTGTATTCATGGCACTGCGGCCGAACGCTCGCTAAACCTTTCGCAAACCAAGGAGGTTACGCCCAGCGAGTATGACGTAGCAACCTTTTTCAGTCAGGTAGTGCTCAATGTACATCCCAATGGCTGCTAATGGTAAATGAGAGGCGGAGAATTCGGCTTTTACTTTCTTATGGCTTCCGCTTCGCATCCACTTCCCATTTTTTAACCACCTCGAGTTCATTCTTGGTATATACAAGTTCATTGTATTCATGGCACTGCGGCTCAGCGCTCGCTAAACCTTTCTAAAGCTAAGGAGGTTACACCCAGCGAGTATAACGTAGCAACCCTTTCTTGTCAGATAGTGCTAAATGTACATGCCAATGACTGCTAATGGTGATCGCAGCCTGCGCGTTAACTAAAAGCCGAATGCTCCTGTCTCTCATTCCCCATTAGCAGCCATTGACATGTACATTGAACACTATTTTTTATTGTTCAACAACGCACAGAAGAAGTCTCTCACCGGCACCACCTTGGAGGTCAAAATGTTATACTCGTTACATACTACGGGGGACGCATGGGTGCCGCTATAAGAAGTTTCGCCCCTAAAATCGGAAGCACGACACAAAGCAGAATGTAAATGTGACCCGTACGAAAACGTTGAAGGGGAGATGCCACTAGAAAAACGAGTTTTTTTTTCCCTCAAAACTACGTCACTTCGTTTTTACTTACTATCACTAATTCCTCCCGACAAAAAATGCGACACACTGTCTGATTAAGCCAGGAGCAAGCAAGGGGCATTTGCTGCGTTCACCGGCAACAGCTTCGTTCCCTGAACGGGGGGCTATAGCTAGGCTTTTAGCTAGGCTTCAGGAAAGAGTTTAAGCTGTGCGCACATATTCACACAGCAAACGAATTTATTAGATGCGCGATGTAACATAGCATAAGAGTTTTAATCAAACGTATTGAGACACATTATACGGAAGATCTGTTTTAAATACTACCACCTCAACACTGTCCAACATTCGAGGCCCAGCATGAGGTACTAAACTTACTAATACCATCTCAATTAACCTTAAGGATCGCCTTGCAGGTAAATAAGCCATAACAACCTTGCAAAAATAACTTGTAAAGTTCATTTAGCACTTTCGTCCAGCATGTTCCTGGCAAAAAGTTAGTAACGGTGCGCCAGAGGTAGTAATGATTCAAACATTTAGGTGCTTGCTAATGTAGGTTGTAAAAAAGAACCAAGATGCTCTAATGGTTAAACAAATGTAGTGGCAGGTGGTGTTGCTAATATTTCCTCATGGTTGCAAGATCTTTTCTAACATTTTTAAAAGAGAGTGTTTAAGCTTTGTCGACTGTTGTTGCCGATTCTGCAGTGGCCCGCTGACGCAAGGCATGGTACCGTAGAACTTCGAAAGCCGCCACGCGTGCAAGAGCTGCCTAAGCAAGCTTCGTCAGCGAAGCATTCGCGCCTTCGAAATAGCTTATATTGCTGCTACTCGTCCGGAACTTTCGCCGGAGCACGCACGGGGGTTCATTGCGCGTCTGCAGAATCTCGTTCCCCGACGTCGCCACGATTGCTGAGAGGGCAAAGGCCGCTTAGCATGACACAAAGAGTTGCGATTTTCAGGCTGCAAATTCGATCGCAGTGAAAGGAAATTGAAGTTCATTACCGCCGCAGCGGTCGGCAATGAGCTATAACAACTTGTTGAAAAGTTTCGCTTTGATCGCACCAGCGGAAGCGATTTTAGGTCCGAACCTGTCGATGTAGGGCCGGGCCGGTGGAGCAGCCGAAATTACGTCGACGTGTTTGTTTTGATAATGGCTGCTGTTGCCCGTTTTAAAATGAATTTAGATTAGAAACCGTTCTTTAATGACAAATCACGCGGGTTCCTCGTTACCATTCATGTAAACTTAGTAATACTCTAATGCGCAGAACATTGCATTACATAAGAACAATTCGGCAGTGTCTTCCACAAAGAGCAGTGGCAGAAACGTTGCACATCGCGCCAGTCGCAAAGAGAAAATCGCAGAGCATTTGCAGTTCATGTGAAACGGAACCGCCGTTAGTGGTGGTTGGGAACAGAGCGAATGGAGCGAACGTAACTATTTCTTTCGCTGAAATAGCGGCATGTGAAACAGCCGCTTTTAGGGGAGAGGACACAGCATGTTATCCAACTCCTCACACAAGCCGGGCAGTGCCAGCGCGTTCTGGAAGTGCTAGGGCCAGTTGTTGCGCATTGGCAGTAGGGGCGGCCAGGCAAATGCCACCTAGAAAACTATTTTCAGGCCTGCTCACTGCCGCCGTGACGTCACTCGTTTCGTCGAGTGAGCGCCCGCACGGCAGGCTGTGAATACATTTCTACCACCGTCTCCCGTTAAAAGATACAGCGTTCACGGCAAGCTTTACATACTTGACATCTTAATTTTGCCTTCTGCGTCGAAAATGGCGCTGGAATAAGTAATGTATCAAGCTTGAAAGCGTCTGAAGATTCATTTGTAAGCCATTTTTTCCACGAAAAAAAGTCAAAGAATGTGCGTTATCGAACATGTGGTCCGTCTATAAGAGCAAACTTTGATGGACCAACAAAGTGACGAATTTTTATTCATCCTTTATTTATTTGCTCACACACGCACGAACACACACATCATCCAGAACATGGATAGAAACGGTTCCTACTGATTTGCAAAGTTTCTGCAGTTTTATTTGTACGTTTTCAAACATCTGTCTTCAAGACACGTATTTATTGAGGAGAGTGCGTTCTGCTGCTGCCACAAGTAAGCTATTCAGCATAATATCAATGTGACGACCATTGCAAGAGAAAACAATTATTTGTTTCAGAAAATTCTGTTGTGACCAACCGAAGAAGCGGCGTTTTTCTCCTTTGCCCTGGCCCCTCTCGCGTTGATGCGTAGTTGCTCATGAACTTGCAGCCTGCGAGAAATGTTTGTACTGACTCTAGGTATAACCGTGTAGCTCCTGTGGGCGCTTCTATATTGCACTGCCAGTTCTTGGATCGGAATATTTAGTAGTGTTTCTTAAATATTCTAAGTTCAACTAGAGCTCACACACCAGAAATCCATTCAATAAAGCACTTAACCATAAGTGCCTACACGCACCTAAATTTTAAGGAAATTTATTAGGCAAAGGTGCTGGCACGACTGGCACAAAATTATAATACCGCAATAAAGTGGTTGCAATACCGGCAAAAATATACTAATGACAAAACCGGAGCACTAAGCAACGCAACAGCATTCCTTCCATGCTTCTCCACGAAGTAAACTTGGGCAATAAGAATACCGCTATCGCTAATAGCCAAGCATTTACCGACGCTGTTAAAAAGAAAACACGCCTGTTCTCAAAACGTACTGCCACGCGCCTTAATTATTTCTATGCCAGGGCTTACTCTAACAAGTCACAAGCACACATGACACCTTTATTTTAGAGAAAGAATGGAACATGGTGGAGATGTGCCATTGGAACGGCTTAAGAGTATGTAGTAAGAACACACGTACCTTCGGGTCACGAAGAAAATAAATGTCGACGTCAGCTTGACGAACGACACGCTCCCATTCCGTTCTTCGGTTGTCCTTAGGAAACGAGAACACTCGCAACTTTGGTCCCTTTGCAGCGACAATTCACCACTCAGACGCAGCATTACCCAACTGTTCGTATTCGTAGGTATACAGATTGCGAATATCTAGTGCACAAAGTGCAACACATATCTATGCTGCAGTCGACGGCCACATAAAAACACGGTCTTCTCTATAGTCATCAAAAAGCACACCAGCACGCCACGAAAACGTTCGTCAGGCTTGGCAATTCATGTCTGTCGAGCGACCAGAGCAAGTGAATACGCATTTGTGCAGCGAAACACACCGATCTGAACTCAGCGAAGTCATAGGACGTGCAGAAACAGAGCAGGCCTGAAATTATCTAGGTGGCATTAGCCAGACACACAGCGCTGAATTGAACTCAGCCATAAGCTGCTCCGCATCTAAAACACAGCTGCGCTGCCGACAGCACTTGTCAACCACCCCGAATCCATCGAATGGTCGCCGTGCACTCTAGCTTGTGAGTACCTCCTAGATTGTTTGATTTGCTTTATATTTATGTCTTTGACCCGTGGCAGCAAGGTATTTGTGCAGATTCGGCATCATTTTCGATAACCGCGCGCACACGCTATTCAGAGATATAGCATCATGTGTTGCGCAGTTGCGGTGCGCGTGGCCCACCTGCGCACTTAAAGAGAGGCAGCCTGCGCACTGCCAGGATAGCTGCCTTCGCTGCCAAAAAAAGATGGATGCTGTCTCCGCGCTGGCCGATTGCTGTTTTCCGAGAATCATGGTCACTGCGCTGCTGTCTCGTGTCCTTCACTACTAGAAAAAAGTTAGTAATCAGTTAGCAAACGCGTGTGTTTACTATAGTTTCCGGAGCATTTTACTACCTTCGCGGCGTACTTTTACTAGTTACCAGCTAGCTACAGCTAGTAATTTTAGCCGTTACGAACCAGGGAACATTTCTTACTGTTTTTAACGAAGCAACTACTAAGCCACCTACGTTTTCAGGTTTTTCATAGATGCCGCAGTGGATTTCGCCGTAATGTTGACATCGTAAGCAAAATTTAGACAAGCTCTAATTTTGTTGACTACCTTGGAATAGAAGTTTCGTGCTACGTAATAGCACACCCGTAAGCAAATATAAGACGACATGATGACACACAGAAAACAACAATTATTTTATAAATTCTGTGACTGCTAGCCAGTACGCGGGGCGTCATCCCAAAGCCGTGGTATATATAGCCTTCAAGCTTCTGCTACAGTAAAAATCTGCTATGTCCAAGTCTTGAAGATTTACTCGTGCATGCGTTTACATGCGTGTTCTCGTGATTTGTTCATATAAGTTCTCATATGTGCATATATTCATGTCAGTATGAGAACTCATATGAGCTTATCATGTGCTCCTATGAGTCCATATGAACATATGGTATTCACTTATGTACGATCATATTTAAATCTGATTTGATCATATGATCATGGAGTCAATTTTCTACAAGTATGTGGCTGTCATGCGCACTTACCACAGTATAGTAAGTAACATGGCGTAGTTAAGAGACTTTAATTAGTTTACGAGGGCCATGTCAATTCGTTTTTTTTATCCTGAACTTTTGTAATAGAAGCATTTTGATACGGAAAGACACACGTACATTTAACAAAATAGGCTTAAACCTCTATTTTCGGGGGTTTCTAACAATTTGGTAATGTACTAACCACTCGAGTCAGCATCATTCACTTACTAAATAGGTAGTAAATTTTGCTAACCTGCATTTTACTACCTTCCCTTTCTGAGAGGCTAGTGCTTTATATGACAAATAAATGGTTAGTATTTAGTTAGTGAATATGCTCACCTTACTTTTTAAGAGTGTTGGGCAAGCCTGTCATATGCCGCGTTTAGTTAAATAAATTGGTGTTGTTTCTTTTAACGTGACGCTCCGTCGTCGTTGCTTTCCACAACTCCATAATCCACAACTCGCATAATGAAGGACTAAAAGTCACTCATAGAGAGTTTCTGTCTGTCCGCTGCTATTTTTTGAACACCGGACCAACTAATAGACTACTGACTGCTGGAACAATTACGGGCAACGACAAGCATAGTGCCTAGAATTATTCTTGCTAGTATGCCGTCCTCGGCCTCCCGTAGGGTACCAGACGGCATGAATGCCGGCGACTGCCGCTCGAAGCGCTGCAGCGCGCGTGGGGGCCGCGGCGCACATAGGACGCCGTGTCGCCAAAGCTTTGGGTTGCTAACGCCGCATTTTTTTTGTTTATTAGGGCTCAGTTCTCATGCTAAAAAGCGATCAGCGGTCTAAAACTGTGTTTTATGACAATATATTAATTAAGACCTTGTCGCGTCAGTTCAAAGCTTACATCTAAGCTCGTGCTGGAGCGTCAAACGCCGTTTCAACGCACCCAAAGAGAAAACGTGATTTGTGTTGTAACGATGCTTGTAGTAAAATCTTTTAATTGAAGAACACATAGGCTGTTTTGTTTTGGCTAAATACTATAATACTATACTAAATACTATAATAATATAGGCGTCGACAGGGTAATGTCTGGAGCGGGGGTGGGGCGCCAACCTGCACTGTAAAAACTAGTCGTCATTTTGATGGCCATTTCTTTATCATTTTTGACAAGCTGCCGGCATCAAATGAAGAAAACGGCAAAACCGCCGTTGATAGTAGTGGAGAGAGAGCAAGAGGAGGCGAGCAAGAACCCACGGGCGCTTTGGTTGGACTGCGTACAGGATACGTCACGGGACGTCACTCAACACGTGTTTTGGTTGTCGGCTTGCCGTCTCTCTCTCCCACTTCTCCCCGAGCCACCGTCACCGCCATTGCTACCGCGTGTTTTTTTGTGTGTTTTTTGTCTACATGTCTTTTCGTTGTATTCCAGAAACCACGTGCGCGTTGCGGTTGTGCTCACTTGGTTGAATCAGTTTGCGTTTTGGAGGTGACACATCGTGGAAACCGTGTTCCAGAAAGCACAGCCTTGAAGCTAATGCGCCTGCAAAAGGTGAGTATTCTTTCCATGCTTTCTTTCTTGCGAAATTCTTTGCTGTGCTCGTGACTGTTATGCCTGCGAGTCCACAGCGAACGTCCATGCCTCTGAAAAAGGCAATCTGTGTCAAGGCCAGCCCGCGAGCTCGCCTGACGCGATCAACAACTCAACGGCGTCATCACGCGGCGGTGCCTTTCTGCCGCGCACGCACAGTGAGTCACCTCAGCCAGCGAGCCCGTTGAAACAATCGGCGCCTTCCTGTCTGGCGAATCTGACGGAATGCATGGCGATGTCACTCGTCCTTGGGTGCAGCCACGTGCAGCGCAGCGGCTCCAGATTCGATGAGAATGACGCGGCCCAGCGGCGACCCCATTTGAGGATTTAGACCTCACGACTAGCGGCGCTTCTGGTTAGACATTTGGTTACTCAAAGAATCCACCTGGTGCATATAAAAAAAAAAGTCCTGCGGCGCGTCGTGAGCAGTAGATCTATGTGGCAGAGAAGAGAGCTCAGCTCTTCGGTTCTCTAAGGTGTCGGCCCCAGTGCCAAATTTGTAACGCCTCCGGATATATGCTGTACATTTTAATTCACCGTCGTCTCGTCCACTCGCCTATCAGCTCTGCGCAGAAGCAGTTGCGAGCTGAGAAACCTACGCTACCAAACGCCTGGTGACTGTGTCGGCGGAGATCGGAGCAGTGGCGCCTTCGGGACAGTGTTGGCATCGCCGTCTTTCGTAACAGTGGTGGCAGCGGTTATATTCGTGCGCCCTTCGTAACGTCGTCGGAGGCGCGCTTCGTAACAGTGGGGGCAGCGGTGGGATTTCGTGGCGCCCTTCGTAATGTCGTCGGCGGCGCGCTTCGTAACAGTGGTGGCAGCGGTGGGATTTCGTGGCGCCCTTCGTAACGTCGTAGGAGGCACGCTTCGTAACAGTGGTTGGCAGCTGCGGGATCGGCCGGCGTCAGCGACATCGATGCGGGGAGTGCCTGATGTTTTCCCCTCAGTTCACCAGACTACTCTAGCTCAGGTTATAGTAGTTTAGAGAAGGGCTGTGTGAAGCATTAGAGTGAGCTTTGATCGTTTCAAGCCAAGTTGAAGCGCTTTGAAACCAAAGTTAATGCGGAGGGTCTAAACACGGGAGTGTTTAAAATTGCTTGCGCGTCTTGCTAGTAGGCTTATAGTGGGTACGGCGACTATATCCTTAACAGGGGCAAACAGCAAGAGGCTACTATGAACGATGGAAAACCTTAATGTGAAGGAGCTCATCAAAATTTGTGAGGAACTCGGCATTACTTTGGGCCGTGCGAAACGAAAGCAAGCGATCCTTAAGATCATGAAGGATGAAGGAGTGTCGGCTGAGGAAGTCGATGAGGCCTGGGCGGATATCAAAGCACGCCGTGAGGAGGCCGAAAGGCGAGAAGCTCGCGAACGTGAAGAAGCTGAAAGGCGAGAAGTTCGCGAACGTGAAGAAGCTGAAAGGCGCGAACGTCGCGAGCGCGAGCAGGCCGAGAGGCAGGAGCGCCTCGAGTTCAAACGAATAAAATTGGCAATCCTACAGTGTTCGCAGGCGCCTAGCGTAGCTTCTCCGATGATTCAGGCCAGCGGTTATAGAATTTGGGACCAACTTCCACCGTTCGTAGTAGGCGAGGACAAGGCAAAGTATCTCGTAAAGTTTGAACACGTCTGTGAGCGAAATACTTTAGAGTGGTCTCTTTGGGCGCCTGTTAGCTCTTCTTCCCGGCGAAGTGTCCGACTCCATAACTTGCTTGTCGAGGGAAGCGTTTGAGAGCTATGACGAGGTTAAGGAAGTGCTCTTGAGACGTTATAAGTTGTCACCCGAGGCATTCAGGCAAAGTTTCCAGTATGCTAAAAAGGGGAATGAGTCACACGTTGACTTCGCGTTTCGTCTTAAAGCCGGTTTAATTGACTGGCTCAAGGGCGAAGGTGTTTATGACGATCGCGATAAAGTGGTAGAATGCGTTGCATTTGAGCAATTCTGCCGCTGCATCGAGGAGGATGTCAAGCTTTGGCTGCAGGACAAACTTTGTGAAGTACAGCTAAACAAGGCAGCAGAGTTAGCTGAGAAGTATTACACTCGCTGAAAGTTGCATAGCAGGGCAGTGTGCGTTGAAAAGGATGAAAGGAAAGATGGCTTTTCAAAGAAACCTGATCAACGAAAACCCGCTCCGCACTGTAATTTCAAGAAGGACCCGTCTCTTACGAAGGACACTGTAGGGGAAGGGCAAACGGAAGCGGAGAAATTGAGTGAGGTTCCTAAACAACGCACTGATACCACACCGGCCTTTGAATCACGGAAGCCGCTAATCTGCTACAACTGCAAAAAGGAAGGGCACATCGCAATAAACTGTAACAAAAGTTTGCTTTTGCAACAATCTGAGAATCAGAAAAGAACATGTGGTTTTAGAGCGGTATTTTCAAGAAATTAGTGTGAATGGAAAAATGTGTCGAGCACTTCAAGACTCAGCGGCAACCATGGACGTTGTCCATCCTTCATTGGTGTCTCCTTATGACTTTACAGGATATTGTGCGTGGATCAGGCAAGTCGCCGAATAGCAGAGTGCTTGCTTACCAATCGCTACGGTTGTCATTGAAGGCCCGTTCGGTAAGCTTCGCACCGAAGCGGCTGTGTCGTTTTCCTTATCTTTTCTCTAACAACTCAGAGCAGCTTCTCAAAGAGCACGGTAAATCGTTCTTCTCCAACCTAGCGTACATGGCCCTTGCGCGATCGCAAGCGCGGAAGCTTTTGCGGGAGCTTCATCTTGTTCAATGTGGTGAAACAAGTTCAAAAGCAGCAGATCTGTGTGACCTTGGTTGCTAGTCAACGGAACCTCGGACACGAAATTCTCCGTGTGAGTCATTTGAGCAGTCACTCGAGCGGCCCGTTGCCGAAGCGACCGGCGCGGTTTCCGTAGCAGGGGGAGACGACATGGCGCCATTGAGTCAGAGTGAAAGGGATGCAACGCTCTCGCCTGTAGCGAAAAGTTGGAGTAAGCTGTCGAGGGTTGATCGAGAAACGCTCATTCGAGAGCAGCGTGAGGACCTCTCGATTAACGCGCTAATGGAAAGCATAAACTCGGGAAAAAAGAAAAAGAAAGTTTCTTTTTTTTGAGAAAGCACGGCTTTTATATCGGAGCTACACAAATGCGCAAGGTTGCAAGTATGGGTAGCTCTTGGTGCCACAAAAGTATCGTCGCCAGCTATTGGAACTGGCGCATGAAAACGCATGGGCAGGGCATCTCGGCATAAAAAAGACCAAGGCTAGAGTTTCCCTTGAGTTTTATTGGCCGAAATGCTGGAAGGATATCGAAGACTTTGTACGCTCATGCGACACTTGTCAGAGAGCGGGGAAATCCACGGACAAGTGGAAGGCCCCCATGAAGCTTGTGCCAATTATCACAGAACCTTTTCGGCGCTTAGTAATTGATATCGTCGGGCCACTGCCAGAGTCAAGGCAAGGTTGTCGGTACATCTTGACGGCTCTCTGCGTAGCGACAGAATTTCCGTAAGCGATGCCACCTAAGAAGCTCAATTCCCCTCATGTCGTGGATGCACTGCAATCTATATCTGCACACGTCAGATTTTTTTCTGAAATTCAATGCGACAATGGTAGTGTCTTCACCAGCTGCCTTACCTCTATCTTTATGGATAAATGCGGAATAAAAGTAGTGCACAGCTTAATCCATCACCCGCAATCTAATCTGGTAGAGCGTATGCATTCCGTTCTGAAACGGATACTGAGAGCTCTTTGCTACGAGCACAAATGCGACTGGGAAGCGTGTATTCCTCCCGCTATGTTCGCTTTAGGATCAGCTCCTTATGAGAGCACTGGTTTTAGCCCTGCAAAGCTTGTATATGGCAGGAGTTTGAGAACACCATTGCGAATGCTACACGAGTCCTGGGAGGGATTCGATGACGTCCCTAATGTAGTTGCGTATGTTCTAGACCTCCTTCAGAGGCATGGAAAAACGAAAGATCTTGTGGAAAGCCACATGAAGGCTGCACAAGTGTTGTCGAAGGAGTACTACGACAAATCGGCGAAGAAGCGCACCTTTGAAGTTGGTAGTCAGGTAATGCTGCTGCGGCCGTCCAAAATAACAAGCTTGAGGTTCGTTGGGAAGGGCCCGCCAAAGTAATATCGAAGCTTTATGATACCAATTATGAAGTGAAATTAGGAAGGCGGCCGAACAAAATTTACCACAGTAATTTGATGAAACCATACGTTCAACGTCAAGTTGTTGTAAATTTGCTTTTGAATGCTTCAGGGGAAGGGGAGCAGAAATTTTGACCACTAGTGATGCAATCGAAGGGGGATCGAAGGTAATCTTGGAGCAGTTGAACCTAGAGCCTAGGTTAAGTGAAGTTCAGAAGGAAGACCTGAGAAGGAATGTTTCTTTTTATGAGAAATCTGGACTCCTATATTGTAGTTACACAGCTGTGCAACGTCGCAAGTATGAGCAGCTGTTGGTACCGCATAGGTATCGTCGTTTAAAAGCGGGCGGTTACTGAGGCGGAGCATGATACTCCTACAGCACAACTTTGACGTTCGCAACAAAGGAAAGCTATACGCTAATGCAGACGCATTGAGCCATGCGTTTAATTAGTACCTTCTCCACCTTTCGGTTTCTCGCTGTGATTCGGGGCAAAGTTTTGACCTCACCACGACCTTAGCTGAGCGCTCTCGTCCAGAGTGAGCTCAAGGAGCCAACTTTGTATTATATTCTAATTCGTTACGTTGTTGTACGCGTAAAAATCTCAGTTCTCATTTTAAGAGTCTTGTGTCCCACATGTGCCTCTTGATGTAGAGGGAACGAAATTCCGATAGACACGTAGCTAGGTATATGTTGTACTATACTTTGTCTGGTGTTCTGTCGGGTGACCGAGGGCACTTGCTTGTGTCGTGTGTTGTCTGTTGTCGAACCGTTCTTGACAACTTGCAGAACCATCGAAAAGTGCTGAGACCAAAGATCGTCAGAAGAGACGAGCGAAGCTGGCCGACAAGTTGTGGCGACAAACCAGTGGACATGGGATCCGACCTCAAGAATGGGATGTGCTCCCGGAACAGAGTCTGGAGCTTCATTCTCCCCATGGCCCTGGAGGCGAACCTGGAGGGACCTGGTGAACGAGTGCGCCTGACATCCGAGCCACGTGGAAGCAGCTTGTCTTTCCGGTGCATTGTCTGGTGGCGGGGGCGCTGTTATGCCTGCGAGTCCACAGCGAACGTCCATGTCTCTGAAAAAGGCAATCTGCATCAAGGCCAGCACGCGAGCCCACCTGACGCGAACAACTCAACGGCGTCATCACGCGGCGGTGCCTTTCTGCCGCACACGCACAGTGAGTCACCTCAGCCAGCGAGCCCGTTGAAACAATCGGCGCCTTCCTGTCTGGCGAATCTGACGCAATGCATGGCGATGTCACTCGTCCTTGGGTGCAGCCACGTGCAGCGCAGCGGCTCCAGATTCGATGAGAATGACGCGGCCCAGCGGCGACCCCATTTGAGGATTCAGACCTCACGACTAGCGGCGCTTCTGGTTAGACATTTGGCTACTCAAAGAATCCATCCGGTGCATATAAAAAAAGTCCTGCGGCGCGTCGCGAGCAGTAGATCTATGTGTCAGACAAGAGAGCTCAGCTCTTCGGTTCTCTAAGGTGTCGGCCCCAGTGCCGAATTTGTAACGCCTCCGGATATATGCTGTACATTTTAACTCACCGTCGTCTCGTCCGTTCGTCTATCAGCTCTGCGCAGAAGCAGTCGCGAGCTGAGAAGCCTACGCTACCAAACGCTTGGTGACCGTGTCGGCGGAGATCGGAGCAGTGGCGCCTTCGGGACCGTGTTGGCGTCGCCGTCTTTCGTAACAGTGAGAGCAGCGGTGAGATTTCGTGGCGCCCTTCGTAACGTTGTCGGAGGCGCGCTTCGCAACATGACGAACATCGCAAACGCACGTCTCAGACCGACTCTGCTTTGACTCGTCAGATACTCGGTTGGAGGTTCTGCTTATGAGCACTTCGGACGTCGTGACGAAGATGATCGCAGGACGACTCCTTGTACTCGCGACCACGCATTACGCACTTTAGAACATCGGGCACCACGGCCAGGGCGTCTGCTGCTCGGAGTCGTCACTAGGCCTAACTCCGCTCACGGCGCCGACGCGCAAAACGAACTTCAAATTTTGTGGGCAAGAACAACGCGCCAACGGTCGCGCGGCAGTGTGCTTCTTCGCAAGCAACGAAGCGCATCACCCGCCTGCACTTTAGTGCATCGGATGTTCATTTTACGCACGCATCGGCAGCGGACTCTACGGCCAAGCTCGTAGCGCAGCGGGCGCGTGACGGCGTCCCAACGTGCGAGACCAAACACGTAGCGCGCCTATTTTTCGTCGCCGCACCTATACTCGCATCGTCACCGAACGCCGCTACCCAGCACATCGCGTGCCGACTTCCCGGACTCCGCGGCCAATCACTTCGGGGTTAAATGAAGCACTAGGTGCAATTTTGCAATTTAGGCACGCTTGGAGCCGTGTTTGGTATCGCTTCAAGCTCTCATCAATCATCTGAAAAAATAAAAGCCTCGCAGATAACCGTGCCCGCGACCGGGTGAATTATGAGGCGCATCACAGGCGAGGTTCACAAATTAGCTTGAGTGAAGCAGGGCGATGAATTTGTATCTGCCCATTCGCATCTTGAATAAACTGCTACGGAATTCCGATTCCATCAATGTCATAGCCATAACTGCCTGTTATATAGGAGGCAGGGATAGGTTGTCATGATGAGAGCCACTCTTGGTATCCTATAAAAATGATTCAATGATCAATCGCAATCAAGACTTGATGTTAGTGATAGCAATGATACAAGAAAGCAGGCAAATCATCATATTACTGGCATAATTGGATTATAATATCTTGTTTTCGGTCATGTTTATTACACCACTTCACAACTTTGTTTAAAATCCATTCTTCGTGTTCTTTGTAGATCAGAAAATGATTTTAAGAAAAAAGAAAGGGAATAAAGGCACAACACATAAAAGGCAACATGTGCAGGAGGTGCAATGTCATGAAACGCACCAAAGATCACAATATTTTTGTGTTTTAGAGAAGCCAGACACCGCAAACCTAAGGCAGGGCCATCGGGAAACTACACATTATGAAGCACTAGAAAGATTATGACCCCAGTGTCCTTTGATGAAGTAATATCGCTGGCACAACTTCAAAAGCCGTTTTCTCAAAACGACCTTTCTTGCTTTCTGCTTCGCTTGTCTCGCTGATTTCTCAGCGATCGCTATAGGTATATTTCAGTTCCGTCTTTTCTTCTATATTCCTTGAAGTACAGTCCCGGGCGTGACATTCTTTCTTTTTCAGTATGGCCTTTTTATAATTAGCTATTTGAGGAGTTGCACACAGCCTCGATGTTTGTTGCACAGTGTTAAGTTTGGCCTGGAAATTCGTCTGGGCAGACGCCTTTGTGCGTAAGCTGATCCACTGGAGAGGTTCTCAATGCCTTCGGCGCCCAGTCTGACCGACGCTGCCGAAGATTTGAGCAATTATCCAGACCAAGCAGCAAGCAAAGGCGAGTTCCCGTCCTTCAGATGCGGACCCTTTTGTCGTCCCTTCAAGCAGCAGCGTGCCTGATGACCTCGGTGATTCATCTGGCGATGGGGGAGGCTAGCATGACAGGTGCCAGAGCTGACGGCGGAGCGGCGTTTTTTTTTAATCCTCAGTCAAGTAGCCGACCGGCCGACTGCTTATGCCCGCCAGGCATTGTCCCTGCTGGCCGGAGGATGAGACGTCCTGTCGCCGCGACGCCACGACGAAAGAGCACAACAGGGACGGCGTCTTCGTGGAGGAGGCCGAGGCGGCTACCGCAAATCACCCCGCTAATGAAGCGAACAAATCGGCGGACCCTTTGAAGTATGCTGCTTGGATCGTGGGAACTCTCAACTAACGGCACACACACGACGAGGAAGAGCCCTGCTGGCGCCACCACAGTGCAGTGTTCATGTGGACCGTGCATGCTCGCCCCCCTCACCTGTGTGTGCGTGATTGGTGTTCGACTCGGAGAGGAGGAGCCCGACAGGGCATAAAACGACGCCGCAGAGTGCTGGACGTCGCTCTGAACTATGTAACGTTCAACCACCACGCTCGTGGTTTGTGAAACCACTAACCCTTCTTTTCTGTAAATATGTGTAAATAGTGACATAAACCATGTTCTGTTTTCGTATCCTCCTGCATTCCTCCTTCCTGCGACCTTACAACTGGTGGCAGCGGTGGGATGCCATCAGCGACCCTCCTTCCCATCCGTAACAACTGGTTGGCAGCGGTGAGATGGACTTCGCGACATGGTGCTGTGTTGAGGTGAGTGCTTGGTTCTTGCTTTAACTTTCCAGGTTTCATTGTGTGAGTTTAGTAGAAACTGGATTTGAAGTTGGGAAGATCACCTAGTCTAAGTTCTGAGTGTGTTTTAGGGATCTCCTACATTTGTGCGAAAGGCAGGACCAAAGGCAAAGAGCAGTCATGGAGGTATACGCACTGCTAAAAGACGAACTTTTGTACTTATGTAATGACTTAGGTATTGAGGTTGAGGAACAAATTGGCAAGTCACAAATTGTGAAGCTAATTTTGCAAAACGCCAGTGAGGAGGCGATTTGGCACGCGTTACAAGCTTTCAAAAGGTTGGCTGAACAAAAACAGAAAATGGAGGAACGAGAGGAACGGGAAAAAGAGAGAGAATTTGAGTTGCGTAAAATCGCTCTTGAGAATGAAGGCAAACGGATGGCTCAAGCGATTGGAGGGGCTCCAGAACGAGCAAGCGAGATAGACTCAAACCGCATGGATAAAATACTCAAGCCACATCAAGTGGGGGAGGACATAGGGGTATTTCTGGCATTATTTGAACAGAAATGTGTGAGGTTGAACTTTGATCCGAGCACATGGCCACAGCGGTTGCTTTCTCTGCTGCCGTATGAAGCCGCTGAAGTGATCATGAGACTCAGGGCGCAAGAAGCAGATGATTATGAAAAGGTTAAAACTGCTTTATTGAAGAAGTACCGGCTTTCGTCCGAGGCATTCCGCCAGAGGTGTCGAAACCCAGAAAAGAAGGATAGTGAGGGATATCCGAAGTTTGCTTACGGCATGAGAATAAACCTAATCGAGTGGTTAAAAGGCGCGGAAGCCTACGAGAGTAAAGACAAGGTTATCGAAACTGTTTGTCTAGAGCAGTTTTACAAAAGCATTCCTCAGAACGTGAGGCTGTGGGTGCAAGACAGAGACAATGTAAACACTTTGGAAAAGGCGGCCGAGTTAGCCGAAGAATACACAATGCGTAGAAAACTGAGCACAGAGTACGGAGGGCCGGACGGACGAAAAGGGCCGTGAAAAGAGTTTGGATTCAGGAGAGGCCCGCAGGCAAAAAAATTGAGCAATACTGAGGGGGAAACAAGTACGCCAGAAAACAAGGGGGAAAACTCGAACAGTGGGACATCCCAGCAGTCGCAAAGAAAAGAGTTTGAGGCTTTTAGACCTGTTAAGTGCTATAACTGTCAGAGGACTGGTCATATCGCAGTAAACTGCAGAAATCCTAAGGTAGTTTTATTCTACATGGATGAAAGTGACGAGAACTTGTAGCTGTTACGCCCATATCTCCATGACCTGGAGGTTGACGGAAAACCCTGTAAGGTACTCAGAGACAGCGGCGCCACCATGGACATTGTCCACCCATCTTACATTACTGTAGATGACTTCACTGGAAAAGTGGCATGGATCAAACAGGTTGTAGAGGACAACAGCGTCTGTCTTCCCATGGCGAAAGTAACGATCACTGGGCCGTTTGGAAAGCTTGTGACAGAGGCAGCTGTCTCAACGTCACTGTCATTACAGTACCCGTACATATTTTCAAACCGTTCAGACAGGACACTGCGCGAGCGAGGTCAGAAACTTGGAGAAGGAACAGTTCAAGCGCTAACTCGTTCCAAAGCACGTGAAATCGCGTCCAGGGCATCGGAAAAAACAATTCCAATGGAAACAGATCCAGGCTCAGGGCACCGCTCAGGGGCGCAGGGAGAGTCGGCAACTGATCAGCAGAATGAAGTTTCACCAACAAACATAGACGGAAAGCCAGCTGATCGGCAACGTGAGGCTTTATCAGCAGAGTTAGGTGGGGACCTAGAGGGAAAGCCAGGCGACACACCCACGAGCGAAACGGGGTCAGTATTGTCACCGGCTTCAAAAAACTTTGACCGGCTAGTACAGGTAAACAGACAATCGCTGGCCGCTGAGCAAGACAGTGATTATAGCTTAGCTAAACTGCGGTTAAGCGCTAAAGAGGGGGTTGCTAGGGGCGACGTGACGTTACACAAAAAAGGAGGTTTGTTATATCGGCATTACCGAGATAAGAGAGGAAGGGTTCTAGATCAGTTGGTCGTTCCTAGAAAATATCGCGAGGATCTCTTGAACCTCTGCCACGGAAACGCCTGGTCTGGTCACCTAGGAATAAACAAAACAAAAGAGAGATTGTTATTGGAATACTATTGGCCAGGGTGCTTCAAAGAGGTAGAGGTATTCGTAAGATCATGTGACACGTGTCAACGCACGGGTAAGCCTGGGGAAACGTGGAAAGCTCCGCTAAAATTGGTGCCTGTAATATCAGAGCCATTCCGACGTATGGTGATCGACACGGTGGGTCCCCTGCCGGCAACTAAGTCTGTTTATAGGTATTTGTTCACCATGTTGTGCCCTGCAACAAAGTTTCCAGAAGCAATCCCTTTGAAGGAGCTTTCTTCGACAGAAATAGTAGACGCGCTTCTGTCAGTCCTCACGAGAGTCGGCTTTCCGGCAGAAATACAGGCTGATCAAGGGTCAGTTTTCACGAGCTCATTGACTGCGACGTTCCTGCAGAAGTTCGGGATAAAACTGATACATAGTTCCGTATACCATCCCCAATCAAATAGCGTCGAGAGATGGCATTCAGTGTTGAAGCGAGTGTTGCGCGCCCTCTGTTATGAGCATAAAGAAGACTGGGAAAGTTGTCTTCCGGCTACTTTGTTCGCCTTGCGTACGGTCCCGCATGAGGCCACGGGGTTCTCACCAGCAGAGTTAGAGTATGGCAGGACGCTGCGTTCCCCCCTTAGGATGCTGAGAGAAATGTGGAAAGAAAAGGGGGAGAGTCAAACTGTGGTCGAATACGTGCTGAAGTTGCTAGAGCGGCTCAGTACGACGCAAGGGCTGGCAGAAAAGAACATGGAAAGGGCTCAAAAGACGGCCAAGCATTACTACGACAAGAATGCGAGACTTAAAACCTTTAATATCGGGGATGAAGTGATGATTCTAAAACCGTCACGAAAAAAACAAATTGGAAGTTCATTGGGACGGGCCTGTCAGAGTGATGCACAGGCTTTCTGACACAAACTACGTGTTGAAAATGCCAGGTCGAAGGAAAGAGGTAAAAATATACCATTGCAACCTGATAAAGCCCTACATAGAGCGTCAAGGACTTGTGAACCTCACTCTAAAAGAGCTCGAAGAAGTTCAATCTGAGTTCGACGAATGCACGAGAACTTCCGACTCAGAAATTAGCCTAGAAGAGGTTGTAGCTTCCTCTTTAAACACTAAAGCTCTTGAGCCTGAACAAGTAGACGAACTAAAAGAACTTCTGGAGCAGTACATAGATAGGTTCAGTCGTCGGCCGGGTAGAACAGGATTAATAACCCACGAAATAGAGCTGACATCAACCGAACCGGTAAGATCCAAGTCATACCGATTGTCTCCAAAACAGAAAGAGATTTTGAAGGCCGAAATACGGCGCATGTTAGAGCTTAGGGTAATCGAGCCCGCTGAAAGTGACTATACGTCCCCACTAATACTTGTGGAAGCCCCTAATAAGGAACCCCGTCCTTGTGTAGACTACCGGAAATTGAATACTATCACTAGGGATCAGTTGTACTCTATACCCAATATTGAGGAGCGAATCGAAAGGGTCACCGCAGCGAAGTACATTTCCACGCTAGATCTCGTAAGAGGATACTGGCAGGTTCCTCTCTCAGAAAGTGCCAGCCGTTATGCCACATTCATTTCACCTTTCGGCACCTTAGACCCTTAGTTCTTAGCTTCGGGCTAAAAAACGCGCCTTTCGGCTTTTCAAAGTTAATGTACATTGTACTGAAAGAACTGCTAGACTTTGCACTCCCATACCTAGACGATGTCGCAATATTTTCCGACAGCTGGGAAGACCACCTCAAGCATCTAAAAAAGGTATTTTCGCGCTTGAGAGAGGCAGGTTTGACAATGAAAGCTGAGAAATGTAATTTTGGCTGTTCTCAAGTCACTTACCTAGGTCATGTTGTGGGGCAGGGAAGGAGGCAGACGGCCGAACTAAAGACAGACGCGATTGCCGGGTTTTCACGTCCACGTACTAAAACCGATATTCGGTCGTTCCTGGGACTTGTGGGGTACTACCAGCGTTACATCCCCAATTTTTCGCAACGAACAAGTCCTCTTACAGACGCATTAAGAAAAGGGGAGCCCAACCGCGTGAAATGGGATGAGGACAAAGAAGCCGCATTTCAGGGTTTGAAAGCCTCACTCGTTTCCCGACCTGTGCTACGTGCACCGGACTATGGTAAGGAATTTATAGTTCAGTGCGACGCGAGCGACAGGGGCATGGGCATAGTGCTTAGCCAGGTTAACGACAATCAAGAAGAGCACCCTATTCTCTCTATGCCAGCCGCAAACAAACGGTCCGAGAAGAAGCCTACAGCGCTTCCGAAAAGGAAAGTGCCTGTTTGGTTTGGGCAGCCCGAAAGTTGTCAGGTTACTTGTACGGAGCAAGGTTCATCTTTGAAACAGACCACTGTCCCCTGACATGGCTCAATCAAATGTCACACAAAAATGGTCGCTTGCTCTGATGGAGCCTCACCCTCCAGCAGTATAACTTCGAGGTTCGTTATAAGAAAGGTAAATTGCACAACAATGCAGGTGGCCTTAGTAGACTCGTCTGAAACGAGCCGTTTTAGGGAATGAAAGGCCACTTCATGTTTTTTACGGATTTTGGCATTGTATGACCGAAGTTGTTCGATTTAGTTTATTTTAATTTTTACGTCTTACTCCATGATTGCTGTACCTTTGGCAGCACCAAATTGTCTCGAAATTTTAGCGTACAGGTTTTTCTTTTTGTGTTGAGAAGCCTCGAGGGTTTTAAGCGGGTCCAATGTGCTTGACTTCGGCATGGCATTGTGTTATGTGGTTCGCCTTGCTGTTGTCAGCCATTGTGAGCTGGTTTGGGAGTTGGTTTCGAGTTCGCAGCTGGAGGGAGAAAGCCAGGCCATTGTCTTCGTCACCAACCATTCTCTTCGTGCCCAGCGGTTGGGAGCGCCGGCCAGCCGAGATTTTCCGGGTGGCGGAGGAGCTGTTAAGTTTGGCCTGGAAATTCGTCTGGGCAGACGCCTTTGTGCGTAAGCTGATCCACTGGAGAGGTTCTCAATGCCTTCGGCGCCCAGTCTGACCGACGCTGCCGAAGATTTGAGCAATTATCCAGACCAAGCAGCAAGCAAAGGCGAGTTCCCGTCCTTCAGATGCGGACCCTTTTGTCGTCCCTTCAAGCAGCAGCGTGCCTGATGACCTCGGTGATTCATCTGGCGATGGGGGAGGCTAGCATGACAGGTGCCAGAGCTGACGGCGGAGCGGCGTTTTTTTTTTTAATCCTCAGTCAAGTAGCTGACCGGCCGACTGCTTATGCCCGCCAGGCATTGTCCCTGCTGGCCGGAGGATGAGACGTCCTGTCGCCGCGACGCCACGACGAAAGAGCACAACAGGGACGGCGTCTTCGTGGAGGAGGCCGAGGCGGCCACCGCAAATCACCCCGCTAATGAAGCGAACAAATCGGCGGACCCTTTGAAGTATGCTGCTTGGATCGTGGGAACTCTCAACTAACGGCACACACACGACGAGGAAGAGCCCTGCTGGCGCCACCACAGTGCAGTGTTCATGTGGACCGTGCATGCTCGCCCCCCTCACCTGTGTGTGCGTGATTGGTGTTCGACTCGGAGAGGAGGAGCCCCACAGGGCATAAAACGACGCCGCAGAGTGCTGGACGTCGCTCTGAACTATGTAACGTTCAACCACCACGCTCGTGGTTTGTGAAACCACTAACCCTTCTTTTCTGTAAATATGTGTAAATAGTGACATAAACCATGTTCTGTGCTCGTATCCTCCAGCGACCTTCCTTCCTTCGTCGACCTTACCAACTGGTGGCAGCGGTGGGATGCCATCAGCGAACTACTTCCTTCCCCAACGCTACAACAGTCACCTCATGAAAAATAAGAACTAAAAAAATTGTGTCGCAAATAAACAAAAATCTATGAATGTCACAACGTCAATCGGACATCTTAGAATGCATAGTGCTTTAAGCGAGTTTTCTATCATATTTTTTAAACGAGTCAAACACAGAACAACACCAGAAGGAGCAATATATTGTAAATCAAGAGGTTGTGAAGATATATTCATGAAATTTGTACAGTAGCATAAAAAACTATTTCCAATAAGTGTGCCAATTTTCATTGAAATCCATTAAGAAACAAGAAAGTTGGTATCGAAAGCCACGTCCCCCCTTAAGAAAGCTGTTAATTTCACTCTGAGCCTTCCTAGCATTCATATGATATTTGTGACAGAGAATTGTCTTAATGTCCTAATGTCTTAATGTCATACTTGAAATGGAGCATGTTCAATGTCCCTGCTAAGCTCTTGGTGCTTTCACAACCAATTTTTGCAAGTTGAGTCAAATAAGCTGCAACTACAACTTACAAGCTGTGGATTGCTAATGGCAATCGCATTGTTGCTTATGTATTATGCTCCTTATGTGTTTATGTAAGTACAATTTTTTTGTACTTACATGAAGCACTTAGGGTGTAATTTTGTGCAAACTCAACATGTAGGTAGTAAAGCTTTTATTAATCATCGTATTACATTTCGTTTTTCACGTGCTGCAGTGCCCTTCATGGTGTGGTGGTGACCCAATGCTGCAACCGTATTTCAAATAAATATGCAAGTACATGTGCCAATTGCATTGCAGTATCTTTTGCAGAATCCGCTGTAAGTGAGACACACTTCAGTGGACCATACTGACACACACATGTAAATGAGGCATGCCAACGGGCATATACTCTGAAAAACTGAGTCGCCAAGCCCACAAACGTTTTTGCAATTGACATGAAAGCATTCAGACAGCAGAGCATCACTCTGTTATATTCAGTGTTCTTATTTGACATAAACATGCCAAGTGCCACAATAAAAAGCATCGTCATTTGAAATTAACTGCATGCAGTTAAAGTGATTGCGCAGCACTGTAGAAGCGACTACCGGGTCGTATATTGTATTGGCATGCGAGACACCAAAATGATCGAGAACACCGTCATTTCAAAATGACTACGTGCAGTCACATCGGCGGCGAAGCTGTCATATTGGCAACTGGGTTTTATTTCTTATTGACATGGCGATCTGTCAAAATGATCAAGGACAGTCATTTTTATATGACACTATGCTGTCAAATCGACGACTAGCTTGTATTTCATAATGACATGGGAGACGTCAAAACGAAAAAGAAATACACCGTAATTTAGAAATGGCGGCCTGCTGTCACATTGACGTTCAAATGCTTGGAAATAGAGCTGCCAAGATTTTCCCGTCATTTTGACGAGATTTTTTTAACATGTGGGGGAGAAGGCAGTAGCTGTTTTGTTCCCGAGCTAGGGTGAGTAAAAACGTCTAGCCACTATATGGTGGCTCGAAGTGCAGTCCGGGCCTGCTTTCGTGCCCAGACTGCCGCGTCAGCCCGGTGAATGCCAGCTCTCTCACGTTTCCGCTGTCGGTAGGCGCCCTTCTGAAATTGTGCGCTGTTCGGGAGTTCGTAGGATCCATGGCTTACCCATGTGAAATCTCTCAGTAGAAATTGGTGCACGCGTGCCCGGCGCCACGTCTGCGAAGAGATGGAGGACGTCACTGACAACGCAGCCAATGGCGCAAGTGCTTGGGTACAACGCTGAGAATGACGTAACGAAACAACAGCCGACGGAGACCACTCATGACACCTATACCGAATGTTTTTCCCCTTTCTCCCAGCCATATTGAGCTTTTGCTGTAGAAAGAAAAATTAAAAATCTCAAGATGACATAGGGCTTGACAACAGCATCAAAACTTCGCCTGTTGTGGGCAAGCTCCATGAGGAAAGTCAATACTGCAGCTGGCTTTAAAACCCAGCTAAACTCGCTCTACGTAGAGCGCTTCGAAGTGGCCGTTCGTTTGTGGTAGTGAGTCCATGAGCGACGAACAAAAACTCATGCATGCGTTCTTTACGTCCTCTTCAACGCCTTCACTCTATCCGACTTCTCCTGCGCAAGATGCAGTAACGTTGATAGGTGAGATGATGTGTGCAGAGGGAGAAAGGGGAGAGAAATCACGAAAGTGAGAGAGAGTACTTCTTAGGGAGGGTTAGTAGGGAAGGGAAGTAACAGGGATAAGGGGAGAGAGCGAAGTGAAGCGTAATGAAGCAAAATAGAAATAGATAGAAGGAAAGGCGAAAATGAAAGGAAGAAAGAATGAGGGAATCGAAAAAATTGCGAGAGAAAGATACTTAGGAGGAGAGGGAGCGAGAAGTACAGAGGGGTGATTCCGCGTAATATTGAACGAAGCATGGCTGGTCAGCCTCTTAAATTTCTTTCAAAATGTCATATATTATCGCCTTATCAGTGGAAAGAAGAGATCCGCAATTTCTTTTGCTGCAAACATTTTTTGTTTTCGAAGAACAGTAAATCAATAATGACGAAGAGGTGGAGTGCCACGCTTGCCTGCTTTGCTGTTCTTTTTTTTTTCAATTTGACGATGAATAACGCAAAATATAAAAATGCTAGGTACCTCAATATTCTTTAGCTCAGTATAGACGTATTCGCACTTATGTTCAAATATATTTCGAATCTAAGCGTAATGTAGATTGTTTGTTGAAAATTCTCAAATTTGATCTAAAAAATGTCTGTTTATTTTGCTTAGTTTGCAGGCCTTTATTCTAAAAAGGGCCTATGAAAGAGCGGTTAAAATTCTGCATTGTTTTCTCAGCACGCATATTTATAAAACTGCCAGAGCTTATACAAATAACACTTTTCAATCAAAAGATATAAACGTGCGAGCTTTAAGAAAAGAGCATGCAAGGGAAACTTCTGACGACGAATAAAGAAACCCCATTTTTTATATTTCATATACTTTTCTCACTTATTCTCCTACACATCAGCTTTCACAATCAATAAAAAAGCATCATGTCGCATTATATGATTTCCCTTGCAGTTACGGCCCGTCAAAAAATGTTCTTGCGCAAGGATAGGCAACGGTACATCGGACTTATTGCCCGCTAAGTGTGGAATACAGGCCTATACTTCAGTTTTTTAAAACGCGAGCAGAACTCAAATAGCTGTTGACTGCACTGAGGACGCCAATTGCGAAATGATTTAGTCACAGGAGCGGCCATGAGTGCGGGATTAACGCACAAGCAAGCGCGCACAGTCAGGCGTGTTCTGGGGCGAAGAGGGCTAGTTTTCGTGCCCTGAGACGGATAGGTTGCGGTACATAGCCGAGGATAAATTTCACACATTGTAACAGGAGCATAGCTATTTCAATCGCATTTTACTCGCACTGTAGCAGCCACGTGCTGTTAACATTGCAGACGTAGCAGACATTGTTTGTGCCTTTTGTGCGTCGAAAGTAAACGCGAACAAAAGCACGTTTACAAGACGTACTTGTATATTATAACAAAAGCGTCCCGAGGTGACTGATGCAACTTGGGCACAGCAGGATTCCAACGCACGGGATTGGCGAGAAAACAAACAGCGCGAAAAAAACGAGAAACCAGACAAAGAAGTACACATACAGAGCGCTGACTAACAACAAAAACTTCATTCTTCAAACCACGCGTATACACCTATGCAGTAGAATGAAAAAATAAGAAACAAAAGTGACAGTCGAAAAAAACCCCTAAAATCATACTTATAGCTCGTGCAATCAACTTGATGAAAAGACAGCTTCCTTTTTCTGAGAGGGCAGTTGTCTTTTTGTGTGGTTTATTGCACGAGCTATGAGAATGATTTTATGGTTTTTATTTGACTGTCACTTTTGTTTCTTATTTATTCATTCTATTGCATATGTATATACGCGTGGTTCGAAGAATGAAGTTTTTGTTGTAAGTCAGCGCTCTGTATGTGTACTTCTTCGTCTTGTCTCGTTTTTTCGCCCCGTTTTTTTTTTTTTTTTCACTATGTCGTGCCAACACGCCCAAGCAACCACTTTAACTGCACGTGCACGTGATTGGCGCGTAAACAGAAGCAAATGGCCAAGGTCGCAGATTCACTGTCTGCGACTGCATTCAGCGCCCACACAATAAACACTTTGAGGCATCAGGGAGATTTAGAATACCGTTTGCAAGCGCTGCGGGCGTTGCGGGCGAAGAGGCGCCATAAGAGCTTTAGAATAGCGCTTGCCCAGCTGCGAACCGCAACGCACGATCGCAGCGACACCGTAGCCTCGAAACCAGCGCTTGCGGGCCACATGCGGGCCGCCATGACCACACGCAATTTCGGATTTTCTGCGTGCGGTCCGCGAACGCGAACGTCGACTCGCGTTACGACGCATGCGCAGTGACAGCGACCGCACCGCAAGGGCTCGCGGTGCGCTATTCCAAAACTCCCTATCGACGTGGAAGTTGAAGTTGGACGGCGTTTCCTCGCTGGGAAACATCCGAAAATTCTTGTCAGGAAGCTGCGAGTGCTCTCTTCTCGCACGCGGGTGACAGGTGTTTTAGCTAGAGAAACTGTGCGGCACAAATTGATTGATTTCAGTGAAAACCATAAAGTTGGTGCTCCAGGATCCGAATGAAAAGGTAAAGAAAGGCCAAAACTTTAGACAAGCGGGCGGGCCCGCCCGTCTCTTATGGCGGCCGTGCGCACAGTCCGCTGCGCACACTTCATTTGACTCCGATAGTGCTCGCGAGCCCCACCGCGGTGTTCTAGTTGGCAAGGTACTCTGCTTCTGACCCGCAAGTCGCGGGTTCGGATCCCAGCTGCGGCGGCTGCATTTCCGATGGTAGCGAAAATGCTGTAGGCCCGTGTGCTCAGATTTGGGTGCAGGTGAAAGAACACCAGGTGGTCGAAATTTCCGGAGCCCTCCACTACGGCGTCTCTCATAATCATATGGTGGTTTAGGGACGTTAAACACCACATATCAATATTGCTCACGATTTGCTCTGCTCCTGTGCGTTTCGTGGACGCTAAGTATAGCTCCTAGAAAAATTCTTGTGCAGACTACCATTCGAAGCACACGAAGCTCATTTCAGAGACAAAAAGTTTTCGCAGAGCTTATACATCACAGCTTGCTGCCGCAGTGCTTCAATGAAGCCCACGCGTACAACACTAATTTCTAATCATTCACAACCGCGTTTATCACTGCTAATTTGCAGGAAAAATAAATAATTACTCAAGACAATATCATGCCAAACTGAGAAGCCGTACGCATACGATCTTCCGGCCCACATGTGCTCAGTCTTGCACAAAGGCCTTATTCGACGGGCCCTCTTCACACCGGGACATGGACTGTGCGCGCTTGCTTGCTCGGTAATCCCGCACTCATGGCCGCTCCCGTGACCAAACCATTTTGAAATTGGCATCCTCAGAGCAGTCGACAGCTATTTCAGTGCGGATTGACTTTTAAGAAACTGGAGTGTAGGTCTGCATTCTATACTTAACGGGTAGGAAGTCCGGTCTACCGTTGCCTATCCTTGCGCAGGGGCATTTTTTGACGGGTCGTAACTGCAAGTGAAACAATATAATGCAACATGCTGTTATTGATTGTGAAAGCTGATGTGCAGGAAAGTGGGGAAGGTATAAAAAAAATATCATTGGGACGTTAAACTCCACATATCAATCAATCAATAAAAATTATCAAAAATGGGGTTTCTTTATACGTCGTCAGAAGTTTCCATTGCGTGCTCTCTTCTTCAAGTTAGCGCGATTACATATTTTGATTGAAAAGTGTTATTAATGTAAGTTTTGACCATTTTATAAATTAGCATGCTGATAACGTAATGCGGAATTTCGACCGCTCTGTCAAAGACCTTTTTTGGAATAAAGGACTGCAAACTAAGCAAGAAAATGTTTAAGTCAAATTTTAGAATTTTCGGTAAGCAATGCACGCTACGCAGAGATTCAAAATATAATTGAACGTAAGCAGAAGTACGTCAATATTTAGCCAAAGAAGTTTGAAATGCGTAGCGTTATTATATATTTTCTGTAATTCATCCCCAAACTTGAAAACGACAGCTGAGCAGGTAAGCGTGGCACTTCGGCTCGTCATCAGTATTGATTTACTGTGCTTCGAAAAAAATGTTTACAGCAAAAGAAATTACGGATGAGGCAATGATATATATATAACTTTAAAAGAAATTTAGGAGGCTGACCAGCCACGCTTCCATCTATATTACGTGGAATCACCCAGAGAGAGAGAGAAGGAGAGAGACGGACCGAGAAAAAGAAATAAATAAAAATAAACAGACAAAAAAGGCATAGACTGCAAAAAACAGCCAAGATTGCTATAGGTACCCATCAGCCCAGCTGTTTTTTTTTTTTTTAGCATTGCGCAGCAGGGTGCGAGCTACGCTAATTTTCTTTCAGTTTTCCACAACAACAACAACAACAACAACAACAACAACAACAAAAAACAAAACGTGGCTCTGAAAGAGTACGCAGTGTCAGTGTTGTGTTTCAATGAAGCCACAACAACGAGAAAGCGTTGTTAATAAACTTCCTTAATGAAATGCGACCTCAACAATGCAAGTGAGGACTTGCCTTGATTTTTTTCGCTCTCTAAGGTGCATCGTGGCTACGACTGCCGTTTAAGCAAAAGCTTTTCGAGCTACACCAGTTTGTCAATGAACATATGTAGGCAATGTTACTCTCTTTGCTTGCACAATAAGTGCACGCTACTGTTTCTACGGGCAGACACCGCACATTAGGTTCATTGACAGAAATAGTGAAGTCATAAAATGGTTTACGACTTTCAGTGCCCTGTGGGCGCTGAGCTTTAGCATTATGCAGACTTGCTATTTCAGAACCTTAAGGTATGGTATTGTCTTCAGGTACAAAAGAGGTTTCCTAGACTCAAGATCCTTGAACGGCCTAACTCGCTTCGGAGGTGACTGACTGGGCGCTTCTGCACGGCCTCACTGAAATATCGTAGCTAATACATTGGGAACAATATGCTGAGAATATTAGGGGAATAGTGTAGGTCTGGCATAAGGTTTCAGGCGTTGTTTGTCGCGGGTGACCTCGTTCACAACATCGTTCACAGTGACGCTAAACCTGCGTGCTCTATCAAACTGTCTTTAAAATGCTTCTAGCAAGCCACTTTAGTGGGTGTCGCCCTTCTGTCTGCCTTCCTTATTTATCTGCCCATTATGCGAGACGCGTTTCATAAGACGGTGCTGTGAACAACGATGTGCGCTTTTTTTTTTTTTGGGGGGGGGGGGGGGGGAGTGAGAAGAGGAGGTGCGAAGCAAGTCCATTCCTTATGTCGTTTGGCTTCGACACACTTTATGATCCTGCATATTCTTTTAGTAACAAGCAAAGAAACACAACAACCAAACAATTAACCTTTGACGACATGAGCTACAGCCACGGAACGGCATAATAGCAGGAAGAACTGAAACACATATCTAAATGAGTGCAACGACTACAGAACTGCCCACCCGCGTGGCAGCGCCACTAGTATGGCCGAAATCCGAAGTACGCGATGACTTCATCACAAAATTGGGAGCTTAGCCACACCCATCTAAAGTGTTTAGGCCACACAAGACTTTCAAAACCCAACGAGGAACATTCACGTACGTGAATTTCCAGATTTAATTCACTTCTGCAACATTTTGTGCCTAACTGAGCTCTAACCAATGAGAAACTCGATGCACTGCTGAAGGAATTGAATGATCTTCGCATAATCTGTGGTGACATCAAGAAGCAAATGACCATTAGAACCAAAGCTTGCAAGTCTTGGATATTGGCAGCTCAGCTGGCGTACCCACTGCCAGAAATTCCAGTTATTATTCTTAGATGCTTCACGAGAAGTTATCTGTTCCGTGATGCAACAACCAGGCAGTAGAAATCCAAGTTGGCCTAGTAGGTGGTCTTTCACCCTAAATTATCTTCAACTGAGCTATGAACGAACGAAAGAAGGGGAATTAAATGGCTTGTTTGTAAATGCGAAGCACGAACTTCGGTGACTTTGAGCGCATCTATCTATCTATCTATATATCTATCTATCTAGCTGCTTACGTTTCGTTGTTCTAGTAGTCACCTCAACTTAACGTGAACCAAAATAAGCATGGGAGGTTAAGATGGTTTGACGAATATTACGCACTGGTCAAGACATGCATGAATAATGTGACAATCTCGTCGCATACGTCGTCAAACAATTCCCACCAGACACTGGCACATATCCACGGGCGGAGTATTCCACTGGCATGTGGGTATGTGCCACAGGTGATTGACACTTAGTATCTACCAGGAACGACGAGAACACACATGGACAATTTCAACGCACGAGCGTTAATAAATACCCGACATCGGTAGTAGACATCGGTAGCGTCGACGGAACGAATGCAAACAATAAATGTCAGGGTCCCAGCTAGAATCGAACTTAAGCATTCTGCGTGACAATGAAGCATTTTACCACAGAGCTGTGCCAGGTCTAGGAACTACTTTTCAAAGAGACGCTAACCTTCGTGAAACGTCAATAGTGGCTGCAGTGCTGCCTACCCAATTTTACAAACATTACACATGTACTCCTTTGACACAGCCGTCACGTCAATTGCGGTTAGTTGCCATGCGCTGAAGTTGATTTATGTAGCATGGTCCAGGGAAAGCATCCTCGCGAGCATCAGCGCTTCATATCAGCTTCTGGTGTCGCTAACACGCACGTTCCAGTTGGCATTGTTGCGCAAGTGCGAACAACTAGTTTTATAAACATCTGCAGCTCTTCAACATGTTTGTGCGTACAACATTTGTACATATATTTAGCGTCATTTTATGACGTGTCACTCAATAAAAAAATGCCACACGGTCTCTCTCTCTCTCTCTCTCTCTCTCTATATATATATATATATATATATATATATATATATATATATATATATATCCTGGCACCCCCGATGTTGAATTTGTGAATTATACGTAGTGAGAAATAGACATCAAATTTCTGATTTTAATTGTCCTCGAGATTATCCAGCACAATCTTTTTATGAAAAATTCAAAAACAACGTTAATATAACGAGACACGTTCCTATTTTCGAAATGAAACTGTGACGAGTTCCTTTGGCATTTAAGGAACTTGAGCTTTCGTTTTTGTTTTAGAGAAACGTGTACAACTCTGCCCCTACACATTCCAGGGGGACTGCATCGGTGCCATAAAGGCTTTTGAAAAAGCACTGCGTGAATGTCACACCCGTGAGCAAGTTCTGTTAATTTTGAAAAGGCAGTTGTGGCAGAGACAAAAAGCAGAGGAGTGTACCATGGAAAGAAAGAATTTGTTCCGGTAGTCTAGCTGTGGTCGAGAATGGTCATTCGCGAACTTAATCTCACGTATGCAGTGAAATTCTTGCGAAATATCAATGCGATTCCAAAAGAGTGGGAGCGGTTTTCCTGCAAGAGTACTTCTCACAAGCAAACACTGACTAACAGGTTCGTTCAGTGCATTATTCTTCTCGAGTCCTTGTTCTCCTCTACACATTCCAGCAAAAATAGCCCTCGAATCGAGCTACAAGGTGTACTGAGCAAAGATGGAAAATGACAAAAAGGAAAGGCAGGAGCACGTGAAAAAAATGTTTCTTTTTCTGCCATTCAAGTGTCCAAGCTGTTCGTTTGGAAAATATACTCACTGATGCCTTCCTAGGAATCATTTTGCTACGCAATTTGAGCGAGCTGCTCGCTCTCGCTCTTCTTTTATCCGTCACCACATCAAATCCAACTCGGCACTGAAGAAGTAGCAGCTTTTGCGATATTTTCTGTAGTAAACACAGAAAGTCAGTAGGTTCAGACCCCTCATCACTTAATCAGCAGAAAATTTAACAAAAATGGGCTGGAAACCCAAAATATGAACACTGAGATGTAGAGCACTTTAGGAACCACTGACGAAATTGTTTCCTGTACGATACGTCTAGCGCTGTTATTTTTTCCGCGTTGTAAAGAAAGCCTATAGCAGCACTATAGCAGTGCGCTCGCGGTCCGTCACACGGCTTCTTTTCACGTTTTGCGGGCTTTCTTGGAATGGAATGAAAAAAAAAACTTTATTTCAGTCCAGCAGGACGCACTTAGCGCGTAGTGAACGTCTCCCACGGGACCGACAGCAACGTGGAATAATAGCCGATCGAGACGTATCGTACAGGAAACAATTTAGTCGGTCGTTTATGAAAGTGGTCCACATCTCAGTATTCATATTTTGGGTTTCCAGCCTATAATATTAAAAAGTTAGGTAATTAAGAAATAATATTATTCAGTATGGGAAGAAATAAAAAAGTAGTCTGAGTACCTACAGGCTAGTCAGAGTAGTATGCGTTTGGTTGATTTGCCTCCCAAGTGCCTTTCACTTTCAAATGGCTCAAGTTACGGGGGACACCCTGTATATTATACAAGCTGTCTTATATTATTGTAGATTAAACATTCTACTCTTTTTGTGTGAATACGTTTCATTTTCTTCTTACACCAATTTCTACGACCGATAAATCAACCTTTTTTTTTCAATAATGCCCATATATCACAGTGAATAGATGACCGGCTTTTGTGGTGTGGTGATGAGGGGTGCAATTGTAATGCGGTTATGTAGCCACTGCACTTCTCGCCAGGCACGCCCGAACTTGTTTGGTATCAGATGTCAAAAGGCACATGCACGACATTGATTCTTGGTAGTATTGACATTATGAGGATAGCGATATGCACAGTTGAAAGGAGGTTGAAGTAAATAAAAAGCATGTCTCTGAGAGGAGGGTAATATTTGTAATTATTATGCCCCAGGCCCAAGCAGGTGCTGAATTTTCACAATTTCATATCATCTGACGCACGGGTCTTTCTTGTTCTGTACAAGTGTTGCGCAGTCTTGACGTGTTTGCGTTTGCAAGTGAAGCGGGAATTTGTAAGCAATTGCTGCGTTAGTGTGCATTCTTTGAAGTTGTGCTCTTTCGTCTGTACGAATTTGGTCACAAATGTCTGTTTTGGGTTGTGTAAGATTAAAACGCTTTGGATAATTTTGAAAGTGACCATGACCATCCTTAAATTGAATCGGGGATTAATGGTGGAGAAAGACCATGTTGAAAGTTGGTGCATGCTAGGTATATGCAGTGAGCTATTGACCAGTCAAGTGTTGTTATTTGCTAGTCTCTGCGCCAAAAAGAATATAACATTTTGTACAGCTGCGTCCGAATTGCAAGATGTTTAGAATAGCACACAAATCTTGTTCATTAGGTTTCCTTGTTTAGCCCGTAAACAATTTCTTTCTGTTGTTTACGTGTGCTACAAGGCAAGTTACTGAAGATGAGCTAAACGAGCCCGCATCGCATCTGTCGTGCACATATCCTGATTGCGCAGCTGAAGAAGCTCCAGTATCCGTAAGTGGGCTTCCGAAATTCCGTCATGTGCAAGTGTATGGAATAACAGTTAAATAACTAAGCCTTTAGACACGATGATAAGAAACAACATCTTAAATATTCAAATACTTTTCTCATTGTCGTGAAAACTGGCCATTTTTTTCTTAAATATAATAGGCATCCCGTGTAAAAACTGGTTCTTTATTTCTTCTTTTGCTAGCTGGAAATGAAACTAATCTTGGAAAGCTGCAAATTCTGTTGTATATAAAGCAATAGCATTTGCAATTCAAAGTCGTTTAATTGCGACTGCTTTGGAATTCGCAGGTGTGTGCGATGTGAGCTGCCTTTGCTGAATACAGTGTACGAGCCCCAAACATGAAGCACTGGTGTTTTAGAAGTTACCTGTGCGGACGACACAGAAAACCTGTTAAATAGGAACGAATATCTTACTGAAATGATATAACGATGGATTGCAGGGATACCGAATGAAATGAGGATGGAGCGTTTGCGCAACGTATAGAGCGATGTTGTGCGATGCAAATAAGAAGTGAATAACGAATTTCTAATGCGGCGTTTCGGTAGGGTGTATGTGTGGAGGGGTGGGGCGGCACAATAGGCTCTAGAATCACGGAGGGATGCAAAGAAAAACTGAAAGAGCACATACGTTCATTATACCTTCACGAGAGACATTTGCGGTGGTGTTGATATGGAGAAGCTAGGGCTTTTAAATTAGGCTCTCTTCTAGGTACATGCTAAAAAAAAACTCAAGCATGACTGCTAATCCTCCACATGGAACTTGACTAAAAAAAAAAATTGCGCTTTTCTCCGAAGGTGACCATAGAGAAATGCGGAACGTCGCGGTTGTGCAGCGCGAGTAGTTTTTTTTTTTTTTTTTAACTCGCTAGCCGACGCTGCCTGCCTCGGCTTTGCGGACGCCGCGAGGGGGAGGGGGGAGATCAAGCGTATGCGTTAGCATAGAGTTACTGTATATGCTACCGTAGGTAGCAGAGCTGCGCTTAAGTCCACAATCTTGCTGGCTGGCTCGTTTATGTTAAGCAGGAAAGCTATCCTTCTGGAATGGCTCAATGGCTCCGAGTACTTTCACAGTGCACGCTCGTTCATAACGCGTCGTTGACGCTGCCCCGTAGCTAAAGAGAAGGGGGGAGTAGGGGCTCTTCCCCGAAACTCTGAGTTACGTTCCGTTTGGTTCTTTCCACTCGCCTCTCGCTTGTTGCGCGACATTCGCTGCTGCCGCCAAGGAAGCCGAAGACGAGAACTTTTCATCTGCTGGCACCTTGAGGAAACGACCACTCCGACATCATCTGGATATATGCAGATGACACGACCATTTTTACTTATGCTAACAATGTCGATGAGCTACAACGAAACATTAACGTGGATCTACATAATATAAGTTCCTGGTGTCGAATGAACATGTTAAGAATTAATCCATCAAAAACCGTTTTTATAGTTTTTCATTCCTTCCCGACTGTACTTTCAAAATCTATATCTGTGCGTCTGGACGATAATTTAATTCCCATGTCCGACAGTACAACGTTTCTCGGTGTAGTTCTTGACCGGCATATGAAATTCAATCTTCATGCGCAATCACTCATTCGCAAGATAACCTTTGGAATACGCGCCATAATCAAAACTCGTTCATATTTTCAGCCACACATAATCCACTCCCTTTATCACGCACATATTCACAGCCATTTATCTTATTGCATATCAGCCTGAGGTAACACATATTTGACCCACCTCAACTAGCTACAACGCCTACAGAATCAAGCACTTCGACTCATGACTTTCAGCCATTTCTTAACCAATGCAACGCCACTTTATCAGAATTTAAATATACATCCTCTTTATCACCTCTTTCAGCGGAAGTTATCAGTTGTGATGTATAGGCTTTTTCGCGGTAATGTGCATATAGATGGCATTGTCTTGGAAGGCCTTGTAAATAATAATATCACTAGGTTTTCTGAGCTTGATAACCGCCTTCTGCCTAAAGTTCGCACAAACTACGGCAAGTTCACTACCACATTTACGGGAATCAAGCTGTGGAATTCCCTTCCTTACGTAATAAAATCATCAACCACAGAACATGCATTCAAAAACCAAGTAAAGAAATATTTTTTGCAACAGTTGTCTTCATCTTAGCAACTGCTTTTTAATGTAGCGATAACAATTGCTACATGTTATATTGTCCTTACGTTTTGTATTATAACTTGCGCTTGTTTGTTCTTCAGAGTTTTCTTTTTTGCCTTGCTAAACATATATGTATTTTCTACTTTCGTTTTTTCGCACTGAGCTTTTTTTTTTCTTACTGAAGATACCGTAACAACTGAATGTTGTATATTTTGTTTCTTCTCCCGTTAACATCATGTATGGGAGCCCCCCTGACAGTTTCCAACTTTGGGGCTCCTTGTGTGTATTACCAATCCTGTACGCACTTTTCTGTAAACTGACATCGTTGTTGAATAAACTTGAAACTTGAAACTTGAATGACTGTAAATGACTGATGTATTGTGATTACTAGAAAAAATAAATCATCGCTATGCTATGCTATCGCTATGCTAATCGCTATGCTATATAGAGACGTTTATTCGTTTCTCTTCTCTCTTCCCTTTTCCGCTGTCCCTGCACCCCTGGTTTTATCCCCTGTCTCCCCATTCAACCACTCTTACAGTCCAATCGTAACGCACCACTCTTATAGTCCAATCAAAACGCACAGATGTGTCTCTCCTCGCCACAACCTCGAAGACCCACCGCCTCTTGCCCACTCATCGGTTCTCCGCCGTCGCTCAGGTTTTTTTTCACACCGGTTCCCGGAATGGTCGACGAAGGGCGTTGCCAGGTCGTGGAAAAGCGCCTCCGAATAAGTTCCCGCGATGCCGAGTTGACAGGCCATCAATACAATTGGCGCCTGCGCCAATGCCGTCGCCTCCGCTGATTCTGATTGTCCGGCGGACGTGTACGTGTACCTTCCACGTGTACCTTCCACGTGTACCTTCCATGTGTACTGGCCACCTGCAGCCTGGCTTGGTCTCCTGTAAGGCGCCATAATTGAGCCCGACAGCGGCACGGGAGTTGTCGCGTCCTTTGTGGCCAGCAGACAGTCATCGTCCCGCATTCTGGTGGCCCTGCTTCCTTGTTGGCGAGGGGTCGCCGGCCGCTGGGTGGGTAACATAAGGTATTCGGGGAACGCACGAAGTTCAAGCCCAACACTTTGAGTACGTGTATTTTATTGAAAACGACTCATACAAGTGAGCGTTTTTCATGGTCTTCAGCAAGTCGGCCCCCTACCCCCACGAAAAAAAAAATTACTGCAATGGGCCGGCGCTCATGCAATGACTTTCGCTTACAACAACAAAAAAACTAAAACAGACAGCAGGAAACACCAACGCAACATTGACAAACAATCCGCACTGCGTGAGCCGAACCACTTTGCGCTTCGCCGGACGGAAGGCTTGACAGTGCACTGTGGTAGAAATGGTGGTGCTGCGGTCGCCAGCATTCGTGCGGCCGTGAAGTTGGCTTTCTCTTAAACGGACGCTTTTTGCGCACGTGAGCGCGCTCGGCGAATGGTGGCGCGAGCAGCGAGTTCTGTCAGAGGCGCAACCAAGGAGGATTAAACAAAAATTGCTGGAGTGGAAGCTCCCGCAATGCCTTGCCAGTCGAAGTGAAGCCGCCTTGTGCCACTGCCAAGATGGCGGAAACATGCCCTTTTCTTTTAGTGCTCAGTTAAAGATTATGTGGCTTTGATATGTTATGTAAATGCTACGTTAGTTTAATATTAAAAGATAGTTGTTACCGACGAGATAACACAGAGAAACTAGAATGGATGACTGAATTTTCAAAGAACTTTGCCTCCAATTAGAAGCTCACTAAGAAAAACTAGTAACTGTAAGACGCACTTTGAGCACTATGTGACCCGAAAATGTTCCCACATTAAACTCATTGGGCGTGAGAGGGAAACACTTCGTTGTTAATGGCTGAACGGTGATTTATCATGCCCCTAGTAAGATGACCGCCACAGCCGCCATCTTGCCAGAGGAACGGCTTCACTTCTGCGCAATCATTTCCATTCCAGCAATTTTTTTAATCCTCCTTGGGCGCAACTCTGCTAGAGTGTACTAGAAGTGTAAAGTGGCGTGACCGCGCCTCTCCATCTGATCCCTTCCGCGTTGCCCATAGCGGCGGTGCTGCAGTCAAATAGTACTGAAAGAGCCGCGCGCCGTGCGCAGGAACTTCTATGCGCTTCGGCTTCTCCGGTGCACTTTTTTGGTGTAGATTTCTTCGTGCCTGCCCAGCATTCCTGTCTAGCACATCATGTCATAATACTTGAAGTATAAAACGCCAATTTGATAAATTTGAGCTTCATAAATGTTATTGCGAAAGGTCGAAAATTATTTAGAAAGGGCGTGTCTTATTCTGATGTCTTCTTTCAACTCTTTCTTCGTTGAGCAGACGTCTACAATATTAAGAATAACTGAGTCGATTCATTGGAAGTTAGCTGCGCTCGGAAATCTGCAAGATGAAAAAAAAATACCGTGTCAGACGCACGCAGAACCAGGAGGCCGTAAGTAGAGAAGGGCGAGGAAGGGAATCTGAACCCTCTACATTAGCAAATGTTTTCGTAATTTAAGTTTTCAGGGTATACTAAAATATTTGCACGCATTCACAGCGACCACCAATTGCCAAAGTTAGTCTTTCTGCGTGTCTGCATATTTGCTCGTGCGTGATTGCATATTTACTCGTGCACCATTGCATTTAGCAGGTGTGCATAGACTGATAAAGGCTCTAAAACCCATTAAACGCGCTAAAAACGAGCAAATACACGCTTTCGCGGGCTACTCGCGCGCGCTACCAATGCAGACGCTCCTCAGATCTTCAGTACTAAGCGACTCCAGCGCCGCCGCTACTGTCACCCGCCGGAGAATCACCTGAGATACGGCGCGACCAGATCGTTCATTCCGCTACCCCCTTCTAGTACATCAACTCTGCTACCTAAAGGTAGATATACAGTAAATCTAGGTTAGTATACGCTCCTTGCGTCGGCATGGCGAGACAGGAAAGGAGTGCAGGAGAGAGGGGACGAGCATGCGCAATGGGGAACGAGTACAAGTAGGTGGCAGGAGAGACGTGGAGAGAGTAACGCGCAGATGTTGGAGAGAGGGAAGGAAGAGAGTCGCGCATGCGTAGCGCGGGTGCGGACGCCGGACACGTGACATACCCACGAGCAAGAGATGCTCCGCATCTAAAACACACGACGCATCTAAAAAGATTTTATTTTGCTTGCAACGAAGCTACCAGTACGGCCGCGCTCGCTTTCAACAAGTCTTCCGACATAAGCATATATAAAGAAACGTCCAGGACATGTCACTTCTCTTCGGTTATGTACTCCGGAACAAGCTCCCACACTATCCAAAGCTTGTCGTCAGTGACGTATCCTTCACGCTCCAGATCATCCAATCTAAACGAGCCGTCTCGAAAATACGACCCTTCGTTACTTGATTCTTCGGGTCTTCCATCGTAGTCCAGATTACCCCCAGTTTTTGCGATGAAGGAGCAGTGCTTGTCTTCCGACGGATGTTTGGCGGTCATCTTGACGCTATGATTGAACGGCCACTGAAGGAATTCGTCGATCACTCCCTTGTGCAGCTGAAGACCGGCATACAGTAAGACGTGATCACCTTCCTTTCTGAAGTACACTCCTGGCGACATGTGGTAGCCACAGATGTATATCTTTTCACTCGCGCAATCCCTAAAGCCTTTTGAGTGGGTGCTGTCGGTCATCGACTTTATATCCCTTACATAAAACTCATACCGATTAACGTCGATAGTGTTCAGGGCCAGTTCTTTTTGTCTACTCATTGTACTCGACTCGAAATCCTCCGCGGTGCGCTTCGCGTCACAAATGCCAGCGATACTTTCCTCAAAATGTCTACAAATTGTCCGCGTTGCATCCTGCAACTCTTTCCGAAACGTCTGTTTTAGCTCGTATTCGACTTCTCGCAGTGTTTTATTCGAATTGCTCACAGTCAGTGCAAGCTGGTGCATCTTTTCACCGTGGCCAACCAAACTTTCCTGGATGACTTCGGAAGACGATAAGCCCACCACAGCCTGGAACTCTTCACTCTCAGACGTTTTGCGTTCCCTTGACATTTGCTGCAGCGTTTCTTTCGTCGAGTTCATGCAATGAGAAATCTCGTTGAGGCGGTCACTTTGGGAGGTGTTATCACTGATGACTTGGTCTAGCCTGTCTTTCATTTCATCTCCTCGCACGTCCAGGCTCGCGTTGAGAGCCATCATCATCGCCTTTTGGTCATCGTGGTCAGACTTCTGCGGGGCACCGATCGTCGTAGACACCGTGTGATCCCTGCATTTGCTCCGTAGATGCCCGCACACATCGCGACGTAGCACGACCGTCGAACATTTCGGGCAAGACGTGTAGTGGTGCTCGCAGCCCTCGCGATAATGTTTGTTGATCTCCGCTGCGGCCAGGACCGTTTCACAGCCACGCTTTTCATTCCAGCATTTCACCTGAAACGAAACAAAGAAAGAGTTCTGGAGTGACCTATATACCATTATAGGCGAAAGTGCGTTTATTCTACCCCCCCCCCCCTCCCGCACCCTCCTCCTTTCTGCATGATGCCTTCCAGTTCCATTCAGCATGTGAAGTTTTAGCTAAGCTGACCGAGTGAGGAAAAACATGATGCCTTTAACATGTGCGTATAGTACGTAGCAAGGCTCTTGCCCAGAGAGTCCGTCAACCCGTCGGCGGTAGCTACAGAAGCCACAACCTACGAACTGCGCGTTCAATGCTGTGCCAAACTAAGCTACGGCTCGGACCTTACCACCAGTGAGGTTTTCACTTAAATGTCCGTTACTGCGCCGTTGCCGTCACCATTTTGCGGCCTTCAAGGGCGTAACCAATGGACATTAGAAAATAAAATGAGAAGAAAATATATATCCAGGATAAAATGGGAATTGAGTCCTGGCCCTCGGTGTGGCAGTGGAGTATTCTACCCCAAGACCACGCTAATGCTCGAAACTCATTTGCAAAACCACCTTATGCAGGCCTCATGTCGGGGAAGTAATCGCGCTAACCTATATGTAACAGAGCGAGCCAGAAGAGTGAAATAACAATCAGTCACCACACAATGCTAATTTCGCAACGTGTGTACAGTGATTTGATGCTTCCAACCAACTGCAAAGTGTTCAGCCATAATACTTCATTGTCACCAGCTACAAGCAGCATCAACAAACTGCACATAATCCCGCAAAGATATGTAGCTGGTACTTCATTTTTTACAGAAAGAGCAATAGTGGCGTATTGGGCGCTGTGCTACTTCATAAAAAAATATGATTTATGGCACAGTTGATATTTTGCTGAAAGCCATAACCTAAATCACAGTTTCCTTTGTCTCAACATGAAGTTGCGCTCATAACTTGCATTAGACAGTATTGTAACCGTTGGTAAACTTTAGTCCGCTTTAGTTCAGTTCCCTTCATGCAGTAATTGCCACAGTGTAACTAAAGCCGCAAATATTGCCCCCCCCCCCCCTCTTTTCGGTATTTCTTTATTAATCAGGCTAGGTCAAATGATATAAATTTATGTTATGTGATAAATGAATGCCACGCACATTTGAAGCATAACTAATCGTAAGACAGTCACGGTAGCTCCACGGCGTCGCATGCAAGACAGATACTCTCAACGTTGCTTTGGATTCCTACAAATTGTTAGCCTAAAAAAAAGAGTAAGCGAGACATTTGCAGATTGATATGTGAGTTTTAACGTCCCAAAAACACCGCATGATTATGAGAGACGCCGTAGTGGAAGGCTCCGTTAATTTCGACCACCTGGGGTTCTTTAACTTGCACTCAAATCGGAGCACACAGGCTTAGAGCACTTTCGCCTCCATCAAAAATGCAGCCGCCGCATCCGGGATTTGAGCCCGCAACCTGCGGGTCAGCAGCCGAGTACCTTAGCCACTAGACCACCGCGGCGAAGCGAGACAGATGTACAGATAACGCATCTTAGCCGCGCACTTGCTTCCTCTGAGGCACTTTTTCTCCCTTCTTTTATAACAAGGCCGTGGCAATAACCTCTAAAGTGTGCCCGTCGTCCCGAAGACACTCAGAGCATTTATGCATACCTCCAGCCACTTCATCACATTGAGATCATCCCTTGTCAAGAGCTGCAATGGTTTCAAGTACCACATGTTATTTAGTGCGAAGCATTTTTTTGCGTACTGCAAACACTTTTGTCGTCTATCCATCTATCCACCTATCTATCCATCTATCCATCCATCTATCTATCTACCTATCTATCTATCCGATTACGCCTGGTTGCTTTTGTAATCACCCTCGTAACTTGGCTTGAACAAAAATAAGTATGAGAAGGCAAGATGGTTTGATGAATATTACGCGTTGGTCAAGACATGAATAATGCCACAATCTCATCGCGTACGTCATCAAATGCGTCCCGCCAGACAGTCGCACATACTTGCAGGTGGGTAGGTGACACTGGTATGCGGGTATGTGCCACAGGCGATAGACACTTATAGTATCAAATCAGGGACAACGAAACAGTAATGGGCTGTTTTAACGGGTGAGCATTAAGAAAAACCTGGCATCGGCAGCATTGACCCGATGAATGCAAGGACTAAATGACAGGGTCCCAACAGGAATCAAACCCAAGCCTTCTGCGTGACAATCAAGCATTCTACCACAAAGCAACGCCACGGAACTTGCAAATAGGCCCTAATGTTTGTGAAACGTTAACAGTGGTTGTAGTACTGGCTATCAAATTTTATAAACATTACACACGTACTCCTATAACACACCCGTCACATTGGGTTAGCGTCAATCGTATTTAGGTGCCATACGCTGAAATCGGTTTATGTAGGAATGGGCTACCATCCTCGCGAGCACCAGCGCTTCTTATCAGCTTAGCGCTCCCGGTGTCCCTGCTGGCACCGTTGCGAAAGTGCTAACAACAGGTTATTTAAACATCTGCAACTCTTCAACATATGTCTGCGTGACCAATATTTATACACATATTTAGCCTCATTTCATGACGTGTCGCTGAATGAAAAAAATGCAACACGGTCAGCTTCTCTCCGCATCCTTCGTATAACGTCGATTCCCGATGTACGTGAAGTCTGCCGTATATTTTTCTCTTAATATCCCGTGGCGATATGACGAACTACGCAGAGTTTTTTTTTAACTAAGTGTTCTGGCTGAAAGAAGAAAAGTCTCGTCACTTTCAAGCTTCGTCGATCTGTGTGAATCATGTACCGGTGAAAACGAAAACGTGGCTGATACCCGTATATAGGAATCGGTATAACACGAAACTGAAACGTGTTTTACAGAGGTAGTTGAGCGTTTATTGTTCATTGTTTCAGCAACAGCAACAAATTGCAAAGCCACGTTAGGAACGGCAAGCAGCTCGAAATTCGCAACGCACACTTCAAGCAGAAAGCACGAACGAGCGCAGACAAACAGCTGTCACAGCTCAACACTTCAAGCGCGCTGTTCAAACAGAAAGAAAGATGCACGTATCGAACGCACAACACAAGTATACACAGGACAAGCGCAAACAACAGTCACAATTCTTTCTGCGTCGTGTGTCAGCAGCACGCTTTTTTCGTAAACGCGGTCATGGCGGCTTGCGAAGTGACCTTCGTTTCCCGAGGTGTTTGGGACGACGACGAAGTGATTCTGGCGTAGAACACTGCTGTCACTATCTGTAATTTTTCAAAGTTCTTCTGCGACTCTGTGGAAGACACCGTTCCAGTGACTGCGGCGATGGACGTGGATTCGCCTGGGCTTCCACCGCAACCATCGACGTCGTCCGCAGCTACCACGAGAAAGCGTACGGGCCACCCGAGTGATGCCGACAGCGAAGACACGCTGATTTGCTCTACGGCCAGCGACGAAAGCTCCGATGAAGGCGACTTTGTGTCTGTGACAAGGCGACAGCGAAAAAGAAGACTAGTGATGCCATCTCCAACAACAAGTAAGAATGTGACGACGACGCGAGAGCCCACGATATACACAATTATGTTTGTGCCGGTCGATGCGGCTCATAGTCTCAACCGGCTCAATCGGCAAGTCACGTCTAGGTTTCTTGAGGAACTCGCCCAGAGAGAGATCGCGGACGTGCGGATCAACGGCCGTAAGAATATCCTCGCCGTAGACGTCACTCAACGAAGCACATTGGAAGTGCTGAGCAACGTCAAGATGTTGGATAACATCAATGTTCGCTCATATATACCTGATGGCCGCGACTCTACGGCAGGCGTCATTTACGACGTCGACATTTCCATCAGCGAAAGTGACTTTGCTGCTCTCATCAAACCGGTGTCTGCAGAACTTACTATACTGCAAGCTCGTCGCCTTGGCAAATCACGCTGCATGAAGCTCGTGTTCAAGGGTGACAGCCTTCCATCGCAAGTCAAGGTCAGCCATTTTCGACACACAGTGCGACCCTTTGTACCGAAGCCCCTTCAATGCCGGAAATTTTATAGATTGGGACATGTCAGTGCTGTTTGTACAAACCTGGCTGTGTGCTCGCTATGCTCAGAATCACATAGCGCAGACGCTTGCCAGGCAGAACTTCGAAAATGTCGAAACTGTCATGGCCCTCACGAAGCATCGTCAAAAGATTGCCCAATCATGAAAAAGGAAATGCAAGTGTTGAGGCAATTGGTCCGGGATGGCTCAACTCACGCGGAGGCCGCTGCCCAAGTACGACGCCGGCGGTCTCGTCGCCGGAGGCCCCTGAGGAGACCCAGTGCTGAAGCAAGGATTGAACCTCACCAAACGACCGCCGGCATACCACCTCAAGCGTCCAGGCACGCCGACAACAAATCCTCCAAGCAAGACAAGAGCATCACCGGCTCGCCTGAAGCATGGCCAGCGCTGCCAACGATAGACCCACCGTTTGAGCCACCGCATCGCTCGTCTACAATCACTTCGGAACGAGAATGCGGTGATAGTCGCGACAAAGAAATCGTAGCCATGGTAAAGGCCCTTAAGAATACCATTCGTATGCTCCTCACTAGCATTCACAGTCCAGCTGCAAAGAGTGCACTTCAGTTAGTGGATGCGCTGAAGCCGGTGCTATCAAGTCTGGAAAGGCACCATGGCTCCGCCTCTGCAAGCCTTTCGTAAAGAGGTCAAAGGAGCTTCGATATTTCAGTCGAATGCCCGAGGCCTCAAGCCCCGCATTTCTGATATCCGACAATTTGTGTTTAAAAACCAGTTTCCAATTATTGTTATCTGTGAGCCAAGGCTACACAATGCAATACGACTATCCAGGTACGAAGCCTTCAAGTCCGCTACCTGCAACGAACAGAGTAAAGTCATTGTATATATTAGATGCGACCTTACCTATATCGAGCACCGTGTAGCACCTCACGATGACAACCAGTATGTCTGCTTGACAGTTAAACGTAGAGACCTCAATTTCACGCTTTCTAGGCGCATATATATCACCTTCAAACCGTTTTGAACCTGAAAGACTACGTGCACTGTTAACAGCCACACCTGGACCATGGATCATCACCGGAAATTTCAACGCTCAGCACCCACTATGGGGAAGTCAGAAGACAGACAGTCGCGGAAGGCAAGTATTCTCCTTTACTCTGGAGCAGCAGCTGCTTTGTGTAAACGACGGAAGCCCAACGTTTCTACGGGGAACGACATACAGCAGCTGCCTTGACTTGACATTTGTGTCACGAAGCCTAAATGGAAAGGTCAAGTGGTTCGCAGACTTTGAAACTCATGGATGCGACCACATACCAACTTACTTGAAGATCAAGGGCCTGGAAAAATCGCCAAACTACGACACTTCGACTCGCATCGACTGGAAAAAGTTCAGGTCACTGACGGAAAAAAGGTGTGAAGAAAAGAAAACGCCTCCTCTTGACACCCTCGAGGATATGATTAGAGGTGCTACTCAAGAAGCGACCTATCATATACAACATACTTCAGATTATAGTCAATATCAAGCGGAATTGGAACGGCTCAGAGCTATCCGTCGTCGCGCAGAAAGAAGATATAGGCGCACTAAGTCCATTCACGACTTGAAAAAAGCAAGGCGCCTACAGAAAAAAAATTCTGCGGCGAATCATTTCACTTCAATCCTTTCGCTGGAAACATCTGTGCGAATCTTTGGATTCACACAAGCCTTTGACGCAGACATGGAGGATTGTCCGTGGCCTACAAACATCACCACATCAACATCGCCCCTTCAAGTGTCTTTCTCTCCACCAAGGACGCACCGAAATTGAAGTAGCAGAAGATTTCTGCATGAAAGTTGCCGGTCATGCGTCCGCGTGCACCACGCGCCACCTAGAAAACGCTCCAGTTTTCCAGAGATTCAAGAATGGACACCTTTTTCTCTCTAGAGGAAATACAAGCGGCCTTGACGGCATGCAAACGATCTTCATCGCCTGGTCCAGATGGGATCATGTACATGGCTCTTTGCAACCTCGGAGAAGCAGCTCGACGGGCCCTTCTATCCGTGTACAACGACTTGTGGAGCAGCGGATTTATCCCTCATTCATGGAAATCCAGCCGCCTCATCCCTGTGCTTAAACCAGGTAAATCTTCTCTGCACTTGACCTCTTATCGCCCCATCGCGCTTACCAGCTGTTTCGGGAAAGTGATGGAGAGGATGATTTTGACTCGCCTAGAGTGGTACCTGGAGCGCCACGAGGTATACCCTCATGCTATAACGGGCTTTCGGCGTGGGAGGTCCGCAATTGATAACGTTATAGACCTGATCTCATCTGTTCAGCATCAAAAAAGACTGAAACGTTTATCTGCGGCGTTGTTCTTGGACGTGAAAGGTGCATACGATAACGTATCACATGAAGCCATTCTGGATGTCATGGAAAATGTTGAATTAGGGGGTCGGGTTTACCAATGGATCCACAGCTATCTGAAAGGCAGAACTTTCTTTGTACCGACGGAGAATGGCACAACAACGCACCATTGCAACCGTCGAGGTGTGCCTCAAGGCGGTGTTCTTAGCCCCACACTTTTCAATCTAGCGCTACTCGGCCTGGTTGATGCACTTCCAGAATCTGTCCATCTATCAATATATGCAGATGACATCCGCATCTGGGCGTCAGGCGTAACACGCCTTCATTTGCGTGCCCGGCTTCAGAGAGCGGCTAAAATAGCGACAAAGTACCTGGAAGAACGGGGACTAGAGCTGTCATCAGAGAAATGCTCGCTTATAGCATTCACGCATAAGTCTATGAGCCCATATGTTATTAAAATCAACGGACACACGATCAACTACGTGAAGACCCACCAATTCCTCGGAGTCATAGTTGATCGCGACCTCTCCTGGAGCCCTCACATCGCCCACATGAAAACTAAACTCACCATGACCACCCACGTACTGAGGTTTCTTGCTGGAAAAACGTGGGGTGCATCGGTACGAGCAATGCTCCAACTCTACACTGTTCTGTTCCTCGGTTATATGCGATACAGCTTACCCGTGCTTTGCGGGATCCGAAGAACAAACTTGCGCGTCCTCCAGTCGATCCAAGCCCAAGCCCTGAGAATATGCCTTGGTCTCCCGAGATGCGCGTCTACAGCAGCGACAGTCATCATTGCGCGTGATTATCCAGTCAACGCATACATCCGCGTAGACGCTTTGAGAATGCACATAAGAGATTTCGCTCGGCTTTCATCTCATCACCTCGCCTCACTTCGAACTTCCAGGCCCCACTCAGCGTTCAGCGCAACTGTAGCTCAGCATTGCGCAGTGCTTCCATAGCACTTCACGCATGCAGCACAGCCGCCGATACCATTATGATGCCTACACCAACTCAAAGCCCTTCTTACAATTCCTGGCATCCAAAATAAGAAAAAGTCGTCGCATCTAGCCCTGAAACAGGCCACATTACTTTTCCTGCAAGAGAAGCACAACGGACGCCTTCACATTTACACGGATGGCTCGGTGTCTTCAGTAAGCTCTGCAGGGGCGGTGGTTAAATTCAGATCACAATTAAATTCATGACATCGCATTTGACGTCGTCGACAGCTGCAGAACTTGAAGCCATTCGTGCAGCTCTGGAGTTTATAGTGAAAGAACCTTCGGGAATTTGGTCGATCTTCTCGGACTCGAAGGCATCTCTTCAATGTCTTATATCACCCTTTCGCCATGGACCTAATGAACAGTTAGTAGCTGAAATAAGGGTTCTTCATCACCAAGCAACCGAAAAACAGCACAGCATAGTGCATCAGTGGATACCAGGTCATTGCGGTATATATGGCAATGACCGCGCAGATGAGGCCGCTAGATCTGCACACGATGGTATCCAATACACAGCCATCCCGTTCTCAAGAACCGACGCAGCTACAAGACTTCGTTCGCTTGCACGTGACCTCACACTGGTACAGTGGAACTCAACAGACTTCACAAACGCGCGCCTGCATAACTTGGATCCCGATCTGCAGCTTCGTCTTCCCCCAAGGATATCTCGAGCTGAGGAGACTCTTCTATGCCACCTGTGGCTTGGAGTGGCTTTCACGAACGCATACTCTTATCTCATTGGGATGGCCAGCTCTACTACATGCACTTACTGCAGTTGCGAAGAAACCATTGCGCACCTTCTGTGTGAGTGCACCCATTTCAACGTGCAAAGACAAGAACTCACTGCAGCTCTGGATAGACTAGACAATCGGCCTTTGTCGAAACAAAGGATTCTGGGTCATTGGCCGAGCCCATTCTCAGCCCAGAAGGCTTTGAAAGCTTTGCTGCACTTTTTGCGGACAACTGGCCTCAGAGACAGACTTTAGTGTCTTATACTCTTTGATGTTGCCTTTCCTCTGTCGCAATTTTTTTTGTAATTTCTCCCTCTATTCGCAGCATTTCTTTTTAACATCTTTCATTCCCCTCACCCCTTTCCACAGCACAGGGTAGCCAGCCGGTCTAAGAACTGGCTAACCTCCCTGTCTTTCCGCTTAAACTTTCTTCCTCCTCCTCTTCGTTTCCCGAATAACGAGTCTGATAAGCGCGCGCGCAGTAGGGACCACGCTTCGTGGAGGTGGCGCTTCGTGGACGCGACTACCTTTACAGCACACCCAACACGAGCCCATCTCCCCATCTAGCCGCTGACAACAAAGATAACAAAAACGCACTAAAGTTTAGAGGCTATCACGACTGCGAAACAGTGTATGGTGTATATGCCGTTAGCATTTAGTTTTACCCCGCTCTGCAAGCACAAAAATTGTTTGTTTGCCGAGCGGGGTAAAACAAAACTCGCCAGTAAATCGTACATTTACTGATGGAAATGTGTTAAAATTCTGCAAACAGAACTTTTCTTTACCGAGAAAAATACCCCAAGTTTTGTCACTTTCGTTGGTGCGCTGTCAAGTTCGGGACTTGTTCGCTGCCAGAAACATGTTTGAAAGTCAAAACCTTGGACATACATTAAAAAAAAATGAACATTTTGCTCTAAGTGGCCCAAGCCTAAATCACAGTGGAGCTGGCAGTTTCCTAAGTAAATCCAGCAGGTTTTTACAAACACGAACACACTGCAGTCGTCAGGAATTTGAAAGCAAGTAGAACTGCAGGTCATGGTTTAGCTCCTCTCTGACAATCTCCGACGCATTGAATCGTTATCAATCAGTACTGATTGGGAATCTATTTTGCATTGATCGATTCAAGAGCTTAGCCACAATGAACAAAGTTTATCCCAGCATGTGTAGGCTTATTTGGTGGCTTACCAAAGCTAGAATTGATACTCGTTGATTAGTAACGATTGACAGACAACGGTATTAGTCGCAATTACATTTGTTATAATTAATGCATATGACTAATCAGGCTTAGGCTTAGTTCGACATAACTACCATCCTAATAATCAGTATCACCTTGATTGATATGTGGGGTTTAACGTCCCAAAACCACCATATGATTATGAGAGACGCCGTAGTGGATGGCTTCGGAAATTTTCACCACCTGGGGTTGTTTAACGTCCACCCAAATCTGAGCACACGGGCCTACAACATTTCCGCCTCCATCGAAAATGCAAAAATCAGTATCACCTTGAATACGGCTTCACTAACCTCATTGGAATTCCAATCGGGATCATTTGGCATAATTAGGTGCTTCAAGTATACTTATTACTCATTTATTTAGGACGCACTATGGTTAATTTGTATTGCTTATATTTATTCTGGTTTAACTAGCTCATCTAAGCATAAAATGGCAAAGACAAGCTGGGATAGGCTTAATCAGGCTCTTTTCAACACAATATTGCAAGCCGTACCCCATATCTTACCAAAAACGATTAACTTTCTTTTTCATGCCATAACGAATCTATGTGGTATTTACGCATCTTCATTTTTCAAATGTGTGTTCAGTACTTTCTGTACATTTTACAAATATCACTTATGATCTAATCTTTCTACTAACCTTTACTTAAATGGCATCCTGATCAGCTTTTTTTAAATGGTCCCTCACCAGCCTCTGAGAATAAATAAAAAAAACGAGCGTATTATTCTCTCCTGTCATTTCTAGTCCTTCTGGCGCAGTTCATGAGAGTCATTTCAGTGACGCATGTACAGTAGATATGCTAGATTGGTTTATATACGCGATATATCAGATGTTAATTATCTCCTGCGCTGTTTTGCCATGCAGCCGCTCTTCCTTGTTTCGCATGACTATTATGCGCGATCAATTGGTTTCACTTCATTGTGCGTGTTTCCGACTGCGCAAGCGGCGACAACAGCGTGCAGCCGACAAGTGCGACATCTTGGTAGGCCCAACGCTTAAGGCTGACATTGTTTACCCCTGGCGCCAAATTCGGAAACTCGAGAAGCTTGTGTTGCTTGAGAGTCCTGCCGGCTGGGGGAGTCAGCAACACCAATACGATAACTGAATGAATTGGTAAAGGCAACGCCAACCCACAACAGACACAGCATTGTAGCGTCACGTCGCGAAGTCTTTGGTGGCAGCTGTAATTGGAATAATGAAGTGAGGTTCCGCGACCGTAAAGTGGAGTTCAGTGTAAGATTCCAATGAATAAGCGTGGCATTATGCGCGATGTGGCGAAGTTCTCCCACGGCGTCAACCGTTGACAGGTGTATGAGCGGGGTGGGCGCTCCGTCGTGGGCACATCAAGCAGCGTTGTCTGTGATAACTGCCAAAGCGTAGAAACTCTGAACTATGTCCTGTGCCACTGTCCAGACTTTGAAGAAGATCGCCGGACTCTCCAGTGCGCCTTAAGGAGACTGGATGATCGACTCTTTACTCTAAAAAAGATCTTGGGTGCGTGATCTTCAAGTACATCAGCCCAGAAAGCCACACGAGCCCTTCTACAATTCTGGAGGGCAACATCACTGTGCAACCGCCCATGAAACCTGCACTGTGTGTTTTGCGCAATGTGTATCTCCTTTCCCTTCTCTCTTTTTAGTTTACTCCCCTCTCCCCTGTTTAGGGTAGCAAAGTGGACTTAGTCCAGTTATCCTCTCTATCTTTATGATATCTTCCCCCTCTCTCTCTCTGCACACTGGGGCACTTCATACCTTTTATTAGAGACGTGCGTTTCCAATAAGAAATTTCAATTTGGTTTCAAAAGGGGTGCGTGCTCTTCTAAGTGTTCAGGTACAATCGACATTTTCTGTGATCTAACGTAGACATGGGGTCCCGTTGTGACGTTACAGAGGTCAAGCAAGTATTGTTGGCGTCAGAAAACATTTGCGGAGAGCGCACAACACCCGGCAAAGACTGTTCTTCATCACCTATCTCGCTCTGTTGTCGGGCTCCTCTCAAAGTGGTTCTGGCTGCTTGCACCAAGAATGCTTTTCTTTTTTTCTAAGGATGACATACTCAAAGCATTCACATCGTTTCATTATTCACACCCGCGGGTCCCCCTAAAGGGAAACAGGGCGTTCATCGAACACTGAAGCGTGAGCACACGTTGTCTCAAGCAACGTTGACCTCAGCCGCTTCCCCACTGTGGGGCGCTAGTTTCCTGTGGTGTTTAAGCGGGCGTCTCGAATTGACGTGAGATCGTTTTGAATCAACGAATAATTATACGATGTGCTAGAGTTTTTAAGATTCAATTTCGGCGTTACCAGACGTGAAGCTACAACTTACAGTAAAAAAGTCGCAAAAACAAAACTTTCGGTGTCCGAGATCCTTCAAAGGACCCCTGAAGGCGAAAGTTTTGTGTGAGGGTTTATGCCATATTAGAAGACTCTGAGAATTACAATAACATAATGAGGACCCTATAGGTACATTTGCTTTAAAATTCTGGTTTTAATATGAAATATTTTTGTATAGGAGCTTTGACCCAACGTCTGGTAACGATGGGTGCGACTGTCTTTTTTTTAAGTACCAGTTTAGTACGAACCTTGCGGATTTATTCGGTATTTTTTAAATGCGAAGCATTTTTAGCGAACTTCGTCGACTATCTATCTATCTATCTATCTATCCATCTATTTAGCCACTTACGTTTGGGTGCTCTCAAGGTCACCCCCTTAACTTAGAGTGAACCAAAATTAGCATGGTAGGGTAAGATGGTTTGAAGAATATGACGCGCTGGTCAAGACCCGAATAATGACACAATCCCGTCGCGTACGTCATCAAACACTTCCCGCAAGACTATGGCCCATACTCACGGGCTGGTATGTGCCGTTGGTATGCGGGTGTGTGCACATGTGATTGACACTTAGCATCTACCCAGGAACGACGAGAACACACATGGGCAATTTTAACGCGCGAGCGTTAAAATACCCGACATCGGTAGCGTCGTCCCGAAGAATGCAAAGAATAAATGTCAGGGTGCCAGCTGGAATCGAACCCAAGCATTCTGCGTGGCAATGAAGGATTTTACCACAGAGCTACGCCAGGTCTCGGAACTACTTTTCAAAGAGACGCAGGGCTGGAACTACTTTTCAAATAGTAGTTGCAGTGCTGCCTACCCAATTTTATGAGTATTACATATGTACAGCCGGTTTTCGCTCTGCGGGGCGAAACATTGGGGCAGTATGAAGCTCTGACGTGGTTATCCTGACAACTAGGCCGTGCATACTCCTAATACACCACTTCAGAGCCTGCAACTGACTCAAGGTTTCGGCCCGCGAAGCCAAAACCGGCTGCCCGAGCACTCTACACAGACATGGCCACGGCTGTCTTTGATACAGCCGTCACGTCGGGTTAACGTCAATTGTGGTTAGTTGCCATGCGCTGAAGTTTATGTAGCAATGTCAAGGGCCAGCATCCTCGCGAGCATCAGCGCTTCATATCAGCTTCTGGTGTTGCTAATTCGCATGTTATATTTGGCATCGTTGCGCAAGTGCAAACGGGTATATAAACATTCGCAACTATTTGACATGTCTGTACGAGCAAAATTTGTACATATATTTAGCGTCATTTCATCACGTGTCACTCAATAAAAAATTGCAACACGGTAACTAATCTTCCTTACGCATGCTTCGTATAAGGTCGATTGCCAGGTACGTGGGATCTGCCGAATTTTTTTTTTCAAGTCAGTCATTCATTGTTTTTGCCAAGGATCCCGCACACCACAAGCGTAATAAAGCATGGGGCGAACGTTTGTTGAATACGCCGTTGATTTTAAACACGCCAGCGCATGTCTCAGGTTTCACTGAATTCACAATACCACTAACAATAGGTAGCGCACAGTACGATTCGATATGGCGCGCTGAAGAGGGTCAACACGCATAGGGACAAATAGGACTTGCGGACGTACGGACTGTGCCACTTTCACCGGCTAGTCATGAGCTGCGCTTAAATGTTACTTTTTGAAACCATGGAAGCTCGCCACCCGATTATTTGCCGTGGTGTCAAAAGTTATATTTTAGCTCCGTCGCTATGCATGAACGACTCTTTGCGAAATCCTGTGCGTTCTACAAAAGTTCACAGCTTTGCCACAAAGGCGAAGCAATGAACGCGATAAAAAGAAATCGGAAGGTCGAGCGTAGAATGGCAAGCATATCGAAACGTTCCCCGTGTTTTTCACGCACAAATGACGCACGAAACGTACTCACGGGTACATATGAACGCGAATAAGCGTCTTAATTGTTACTTCGCTGTGTCAAAAAGCGCGCTCTTTTTCACAAACTGAGACTGTGCAACGACTACAGTGACCTTTGTGGGCCCAGAAACTACAACGTAACTGTTCCTGAAAGCCCAAGGCCAGCCAAGACGTACGATCCTCCCCACCGCGCTGTCAGGGCGCGCGAGTGAGCGTCGATCGCCCCCTTCTCCACAGCGCAAAGTACACGTGGGAGATGAGAGCGCGCACCGTCGCGTCATGACGATGTGGCGACACGCGCTCATTGCGCCATCTTACTGGTAATGCTGAAATCACGATAGCTTCCCCGAGATTCCCATCAGCAGCGGTAAGTGGTAGATACAGATAGCTTGCCGTTTGAACGTTCAAGGAGGTGCTCCTCTGTGGCTCAATGGTTAATGCTTCGCACTCATGAACGATTCAGAGGTCTCAAGTTAGATTCCGCGCAACGGGTTTTTTTTCTGGATTTTTCGTTCCGTTTATATATATATATACATATATATTGTTAAGGCGTTTATTAGCCGGCCCACAGCGAGCAAGCACAATGGCGACAGTAACGGCCAAGCACGGGCTCTCAGCGCGAGCGGCGTCCTTGTTGGGTAGCCCCACTAGAAGGTACTCAAGAGTTCGACCCATTTCATAGTTCGGAGGATTCGCTACAATTACCCCGGGGTCGAAGAGGGAGCCGCCTGGCGACCTAACAGCTTGTTATTATGAGCGGGTCATAATAAGCCTTCAGGCGCTCCACGTTGACGATGTCTCGCCCACGGCGGCGCATGTCCGAAGATTGTTCAACGGGTTCGATCAGATAGTTGACGGGTGAGGTGCGCTCGATGACACGGTAGGGGCCTTCGTATTTGGGACGTAGTTTAGAAGAGAGGCCAGCGGCAGAGGTCGGGATCGAGAGCCATACAAGCGCACCAGGAAGGAATGTGGGCTCAGAAGTGGTGGAGCCATCACGGATACTCTTCTGCCGCTCTTGCTCTTGCGTCGTAAAAGTCTTGGCAAGCTCGCGACATTCTTCAGAAAGCCTGGCTGTCTCGGAAATAGGTGTACACTCAGATGGATCCGGCGTGTACGGGAGTATCGTGTCCATGGTGTGCGACGGGTGCCTTCCGTACAGCAAGTAGAAAGGTGAAAAACCAGTCGTGCTCTGAGGGGCGGTGTTGTAGGCGTTGGTGACGAAGGGCAGTATATTATCCCCATTAGTGTGGTTGGCAGCGACATACATAGAAAGCATGTCGCCGAGGGTGCGGTTAAAGCGTTCGGTGAGGCCATTCGTCTGTGGGTGGTAAGCAGTAGTTTTGCGGTGGACAGAATGGCACTCCGTCAGAATGGCTTCGACGACTTCCGACAAGAAGACACGGCCTCGATCGCTGAGAAGCTCTTGGGGTGGTCCGTGGCGCAGTATAAATCGATGCAGCAGGAAGGACGCAACATCGCGCGCAGCAGCCGCAGGGAGAGCGGCGGTTTCGGCGTATCGCGTCAAATGGTCAACGGCAACGATGGCCCAGCGGTTACCAGCCGACGTCAGAGGAAGTGGTCCATACAAATCGATACCTACGCGCCCAAAGGGACGGTCAGGGCAAGGTAACGGTTGTAGACTGGCGTGCGACATGTGAGCTGACGGTTTACGGCGTTGGCAAGTGAGGCAAGAGCGAACGAACTGCTGCACATAGCGGTTTATCCCGCGCCAGAAGTAGCGTTGTCGAATGCGATGGTAGGTTTTGAATACCCCAGAGTGCGCGCATTGCGGATCAGAATGGAAGGATTCACATATCTCTGACCGCAGACTGCGGGGTATCACGAGTAACCACTGCCTCCGTCGGCGTCGTAATTGCGTCGGTGTAGAAGGCCGTCACGAATGGCGAAATGGCGAGCTTGACGACGCAATGCACGCGTGGATGGCACGCGTGGATGGCTAGCAAGTCGATCAGCGGGCCGATCCAATTATCCTTTCGCTGTTCGGTAGCGATTATGTCAACGTCAATGGCAGAAACAGCAGCCGAGGATACTGAGCAGAGCACATCACCTTCAGGCAGAGGGGAGCGCGAGAGGGCGTCGGCGTCAGCATGCTGGCGTCCGTTGCGGTACAGCACGCGGATGTCGTAGTCTTGTAAACGAAGAGCCCAACGGGCGAGACGGCCTGAGGGATCCTTCAATGATGAAAGCCAGCATAGTGCATGATGGTCGGTGACGACATCGAATGGGCGACCATACAAATACGGTCGAAACTTTGTAAGAGCCCAGACGATCGCCAGGCACTCTTTCTCCGTGACGGTGTAGTTTGTCTCAGCTCTCGTGAGCGTACGGCTTGCATATGCTACGACATATTCAGGGAATCCGGGTTTGCGCTGCGCCAGGACAGCGCCGAGGCCTACACCGCTGGCGTCTGTGTGCACCTCCGTCGGGGCCGTAGGGTCGTAGTGGCGTAGAATGGGAGGAGACGTCAACACATGGCGGAGCTTCGCGAACGCGTCGTCGCACTCAGACGACCACGAATTGAGGGACCCGTTACTTCCAAGGAGCTTCGTCAGCGGTGATATGATCGTGGCAAAGTTTCGTATGAAGCGTCGGAAGTACGAGCACAGGCCCACGAAACTACGCAGTTCTTTGACGGACGCAGGTTTGGGGAATTCGGCCACGGCCCGAAGCTTGGCTGGGTCAGGAAGAATGCCATCCTTGGACACGACGTACCCAAGGATGGTGAGTTGCCGTGCTGCAAAGCGGCACTTCTTCAGATTTAGTTGCAAGCCGGCATCGCTGACACGTGCAAAAACTTCTTTCAGACGTTGGAGGTGCGTAGAGAAATCTGGAGCGAACACAACAGCGTCATCGAGGTAACACAAGCACGTGTGCCATTTCAAGTTGCGCAGAACGGTGTCCATCATGCGCTCAAAGGTCGCAGGGGCATTACATAGACCAAACGGCGTGACGTTGAATTCGTACAAGCCGTCGGGTGTGATGAACGCAGTCTTCGGTCGAGCGTCATCAGCCATGGGTACTTGCCAGTACCCCGAGCGCAGATCGAGAGAAGAAAAAAATTCGGCTCCGTGAAGGCTGTCAATTGCGTCATCGATGCGCGGCAGTGGGTAAACATCCTTGCGAGTGATCTTATTGAGCCGTCTGTAGTCCACACAGAACCGCGCAGAACCATCTTTCTTCGCAACAAGAACAACAGGAGACGCCCATGGATTGTCCGAGGGCCGAATAACGTCGCGTCTGAGCATATCATCAACCTGCTCGTTAATTTTCCGACGTTCAGCAGGCGACACGCGGTATAGAGACGTTGCCGTAATGGTGGATGGGCACCAGTGTCGATACGATGCGTAACAGCGGACGCACGACCGAGAGAACTTCGCCCGACATCGAAAGAAGAACGATATTCTCGCAACAGGTTCAGTAGCTGGGAACTCTGTACCGACGTGAGGTTGTCATCAATGTAAGGGCCAAATACATCAGGAGATGATGAATCAGAAGTGGAAACAGCACTGATGGTACTCAAATTGGGACAACGCGAGTCATCAGGTACGTCCAGGACTTGTGCGTTATCCACTGGTTCCACTCTGCCGAGACATTCCCCTCGAACCAAGGTAACAGTGTACGGGGATGGGTTGGTCACGAAAATAGAGGCGTTGCCCTGGGTGATTTGCACGGTCGCGAAAGGTACTAGCAACCCTTTCCTTCGGCAAGCACGGTCGGATGGCGAAACGAGTGCAATTGTGTCGGAGAGTCCAGCGCAGTAGACAGATACACCCATCGTGGAGCTTAGAGGCACTATGGTATCGTCTTTCACGAGAATCTTGCTCACTTTCGAAGAACTGTCTTCCGGCGTCAAATGCGAGAAGGGGGAGAGTTCAATTTCGGCGGCGGCACAATGGATGACGGCGTCGTTGCGGGAGAGAAAATCCCACCCCAGGATGACGTCATGAGAGCATGCGGAAATGATGATGAATTGGGCGACATACAGAACGTCCTGAACGACAACGCGAGCTGTGCACCCTGCTGTAGGATGGATACGATGCAAACAGGCGGTACGAAGGGACAATCCAGAAATTGACGTCGTCACTTTACGAAGCAAGCGGCAAAATTTTTCGTCCATAACGGATACTGCAGCTCCTGTGTCAATAAGAGCAAATGCGTGAACACCGTCCACAAGCACGTCGATGACATTAGATGGGCGGCTCTGAGGGCTTTCACAATGCGATAGCATCGCAGTCCTTGCCTCGGGGACTGCGACGACTAGTTTTCCCGCTCGTGAGCAGCTGAACTTGGCCGCATGGGGGACGGGGAACGACGTCGTGGAGACGGTGACCTACGAGAAGATGAAGCTAGGCGAGTTTGTGGTGGCATAGACGGCGTTTCCTCGTGATAGGTACGCCTGATCTGGCCAGCAACAGGCGACGAGATATGATCGTCTGTACGCGAGTGCAATAACGTGCTACGTGGCCGGCGTAACCGCAGGCAAAGCAAATGGGCCGGTTGTCGGATGTGCGCCATCGGTTCGCCGGGGTAGGTCTTGTCCATGACGCAAGAGCCGATGGACGGAACGGTGGCTGGAAAGGCTGCAGGGGGTGCTGGAGCTGAGTCTGAGAGGTCACGTCAACATACGTAGCCGGCATACCCGCTGCAAAGGATGGAGGTCGTGCGGCAGCTTCGGCGTAAGTCAGTGGGGCGGGCGCTTGAACGACTGGAGGCGGCCTGGCGACCACTTGGGCGTAACTTGGGGGTACAGGAGCCGGAAGCTGTTGTGGGTGGTACGCAGGCATGACCTCCGCTATTTCCTGCTCAATCGCTCGGCGGATGGGGGGGAAAATGGTAGTGGCCGATTGTTGAGCAGCCGGTGGGTGGGCAAAGGGCAGGAGAGAGAACTGCCGTGCGATTTCCTCGCGTATGAAGGACTTGAGGTCTGCCAGCAGTGCCACGTGGTCACAGCTCGCCTCCAAGCCTGCAAGCCCTGCATTTCGTGGTGTGGAGCGACGGGTCATCGAACGCTGCCGGCGGAGCTCCTCGTACCTCTGGCACAGCGTGATGACCTCAGCTACTGTGCCTGGGTTTTTGGCAAGCAGCATCGTGAAGGCATCATCGGCAATGCCCTTCATGACGTTCCGGATCTTGTCTGATTCGGACATGCTGTCGTTGGATTTCTTGCATAGGTCCAGGACGTCTTCAATGTAACTGGTGAATGATTCACCAGCCTGCTGAGGGCGTTCGCGTAAGCGCTGCTCGGCTTGCAGCTTACGAACGGCAGGGCGGCCAAAAACGTTGGTGATAGCGGTCTTAAAATCGGACCAGGTTGCGAAATCAGACGCGTGGTTGTTATACCACATGCCGGCCACACCCGCGAGGTAGAAAACCAGGTTGCCGAGTTTACCTGCCTCGTCCCAATGATTGGGGACGCTGACGCGTTCGTACATGGCGAGCCAGTCCTCGACGTCGGTGCCATCCGCGCCGGTGAAGACAGGTGGGTCGCGGATGCGGGGGACACCGGAACATGGCGTCGGCGCAGGAGGAAGCGTTTGCTGGGCGGCGTCTTGTTGCATGGTTGAAGGCACGGTACGGGATCTAAGCTCCAAGGGCATCGAATGTGAACCGAAGATGTTTGAAGGGCACAGCACTCTCCACCAAAATGTTAAGGCGTTTATTAGCCGGCCCACAGCGAGCAAGCACAATGGCGACAGTAACGGCCAAGCACGGGCTCTCAGCGCGAGCGGCGTCCTTGTTGGGTAGCCCCACAAGAAGGTACTCAAGAGTTCGACCCATTTCATAGTTCGGAGGCTTCGCTACAATATATATATATATATCGATTATTTATTTGATTAATTATTTACTTAATCAAGCGATTGATTGATACGTGGGGCTTAACGTCGAAAAACCACCACATGATTATGAGAGACGCCGTAGTGGAGGGCTCCGGAAATTTCGACCACGGGGTGCTAAGGCGTGCACCCAAATTTGAGCACACGGGCCTACAACATATATAAAGATACGTATACATATACGGTGAGTGACCCCAATGTCGACGCCAGCGGCAAAATACAGCCGATAGTGTCCATATAATAGCCACTGCAATAAAAAAGTGCTCGATCTTGCTCGAGCCTGCCTGGCGGATTTGCCGCAGCAGTATAGGCCGCACGCGAGTAGCGTCAACGTCGCTGCACTAGACTGCATATTTAACGTGGCGATGTTTCCAACATATTACGCCGTCGTTATTTCTCGCGCTGTCACGAACATGGAGGTTCTTTTACAACGAAACCCAAGCATTTAACATCCCTTTAAGAAGCGCATGTTCACAGTCATTCTCAGAATCTAGCCATGCGCTATTGACTGCACTCGGATGTTGCAGGTTCCATGAGCGCGACCGAAACATGAATTTCGAAAAGAATACGCACGTATGCTTTTCGCAGCATAGAAATTGCGAAAATTCGTGGAACAACAACGCCGTTCGGGAGATACCGGTGAAGTACAGGAGAAGTTAGCTGAGAGGCATGGATTGTTGTAACTGCACGTTTCATCGATCTAACACCATTTTACATCAGTGGTCGAGCTCGAGCGTGTTGGCTGCATGCGGCGTTCCATAATAGATAGTTTTAGTACTGCGTACGTGTCGTACGTGGCGGCGTTGCGTACGTAAGGATGCCACGTTTTGCGCAGTGCGCATGCACAGACCGCAGCACACACGTATCGCGTTACGTACGCACGCATGCGCTGCGTGCTGACTATCATCGTAAAATGAAACCTGAACAGGGGCAAGCCTTCGCGATAGTGTAGTGCACGCCATCCACTTATCACTACGAACAGGCACGCATATGTGCGGAAAGCTGCCGAACAGGTTGCGCGAGCCTGTCATTGGTGATCACTGGATGGCATGCACTACACTATCGCAAAGGCTCGCCGCTGTTCGGGTTTCATTTGATGCTGATAGTACGTACGTACGAGGTGGTCGCTCCGCTCTCGAACATGTCTCCCAAATGGCGGCACCAAAGGCGTTTACCGTCTGTACAGTGGCTAGCCACTGTACCGTCCGTATGCCGTCAGTTTTCAGTGGCTACGGTCACGGTATAGCCTACTACAGCGGCTATAAATATGGCCATAATCCGGCTAGCACACTTGGATTGATTGATTGATTGATTGATTGATTGATTGATTGATTGATTGATTGATTGATTGATTGATTGATTGATTGATTGATTGATTGATTGATTGATTGATTGATTGATTGATATGTGGGGTTTAACGTCCCAAAACCACTATATGATTATGAGAGACGCCGTAGTGGAGGGCTCCGGAAATTTAGACCACCTGGGGTTCTTTAACGTGCACCCAAATCTGAGCACACGGGCCTACAACATTTCCGCCTCCATCGGAAATGCAGCCGCCGCAGCCGGGATGCGAACCCGCGCCCTGCGGGTCAGCAGCCGAGTACCATAGCCACTAGACCGCCGCGGCGGGGCAGCACACTTGGATTGGCTCAGATTGACCTTCAACAACACGTACTTCTATATTGATGTACCAGATGGCGCAACACGCTTCATGTTCGTTACGTACTCGGGTGCTAAGGCGTGCTAAATTCCCATTCGTGGCAAACGACGCCACGTAACGCAAGGCGCTTGCGTGATGCGTACGTAGCATCCTTCCGCAGTGCTAAACCTCTCTAATATCCACAGTAATCGCGCAACATGCAATGCACACGAAAACTCATGCTTTTGTTTTGACCTTGCATGCTGAAATATATTAAACGCTAAACACCACCAAAGGCACTTACGAGCGTAAAAGAAAAAATTAACCCACGAGGCAATGTAAAGTGCAACTCGCTCCTCGTGATCTAGCAGCTGATCGACCATCGTCTCCGTCACTGTCGGTGACGTTGACAGCTTTCTACGTCCAGTGAACAATCGTCATCGTCAAGGTTGTTTCTTTCAGCATCACTGCTGAAAGCAATCAGAAGAATTCTCTCCGCCGAACGACTTCGACAACACCGCGTCACTCGCAAGGTTTATCTGGGCGTGGATAACATTTCGCTCTGAAACCCGGCAACAAGCGAATCTCTTGCAGTGTGCGCCATATATCAACAAACATACGCAAACAAGCGGCGCAGCCTTGACCAAGTAGAATATTTCTAGTTCACTGTACCCAAGTTTTGGAAAAGCAAGTCACGAGTCTGCGCTACTTTCCGCGTACAATGAATGTTACGGGATTCATGCACTAAAAAAAAAACAAACTGGCAATTGCTATAAGCACGTAAAACACGGTGTGTTTCAACTGCAAAGTTCAGACGATAACATTTAACTAATTTACGTGGCTACAGAAAATCTTGCACGTCGCGTCTCGTAAGAACGGATCAGCTTATTTATCGTGTCACAGAGGGCCCAGTTGGTTCACTAATGCAGGAAACATGCAAAGTGGTGAGCGTTCATTTTTTAGGGGCGAAGCTCCTTATGGCGTGGCTTGTGCGTCCCTCGTAGTACGTAACCACCAGTGGCACCAGTGGCACATACCCGAAATAGCGGTCGTTACGATTTTGACCTCCAAGGTGGTTCCGGTGAGAGACTTCTTCTGTGCGTTGTTGAACAATAAAAAATAGTGCTCAGTGTACACGTCAATAGCTGCTAATGGGGAATGAGAGACAGGAGCGTTCGGCTTTTAGTTAACGCGCAGGCTGCGATCACCATTAGCAGCCATTGGCATGTACATTGAGCACTATCTAACAAGAAAGGGTTGCTACGTTTTACTCGCTGGGTGTAACCTCCTTAGCTTTAGGAAGGTTTAGCGAGCGTTGAGCCGCAGTGCCATGAATACATTGAACTTTTATATACCATGAATTAACTCGAGGTGGTTAAAAATGGGAACTAGATAGGAAGCGCAAGCCGTAAGAAAGTAAAAGCCGAATTCTCCGCCTCTCATTTCCCATTAGCAGCCATTGGCATGTACATTGAGCACCAGGAAATGGTGCTACGTCATACTCGCTGGGCGTAACCTCCTTGGTTTTAGAAAGGTTTAGCGAGCGTTCGGCCGCAGTGCCATGAATACAGTGAACTAGTATATACCATGAACTCGAGGTGGATAAAGGTGGGAAGTGGACCCGAAGCGCAAGCCGTAAGAAAGTGTGCGCGTGCCACCTCTCGTTTAGTCCTTGGAATGTCCGCTGGATGGCGGTGTTTCTATATGGGGAATATATGGTGAAAAGATGCGAGATGGTGGTACTTGGAGTGTTGAATAGATGGACGAACGGACACACAGACAGATGCATGGATGGACGCATGAACGGACGCAGGGGCGGATGCATGAACGAACGCAGGGACGGACGCACGAACAGACGCACGCACGGACGGGCTGATGGACGCATGGACGGTCACACTGACGGACGCATGGACGGACGGAGGCAAGAACGAATGGACGGACGAATTCTTCGCCCACTCTCCATCATTCACTCCGTGGATATGCTGCCATTTTTGCTAACGCATTAACACTGAGCCTAGAAGAGCCGAACAAGGGAGCGTCTGCCGACTGAACAATCCTTGAAAGGACGCTCCTAAATCCCGCTTGGCGGCGCCACAGTCTATGAGCATTGCGAATCCATGGAGTTCAATAACCTGGCGGCCTTTGCAACTACTGAATCGACATGAGCATTCCATGAGCAGACCGCTGAAAACGTCACACCTAAGTTTATATACTGCAATTTTCATATTAATATACTATTGCTGATAACGCACTCCAAGGTTGATTTGATATGTAGGGTTTAACGCCCCACAACAACCACATGATTATGAGAGACGCCATAGTGGAGGGCTCCGGAAATTTCGACCACCTGCGGTTCTTTAACGTGCACCCCAATCTGAGCACACAGGCCTACGGCATTTCCGTCTCCATCGGAAATGCAGCCGCCGCACCTGGAATTTGATCCCGCGACCTGCGGGTCAGCAGCCGAGTACCATAGACCAGCGCGGCGGGGCCGCACTCCAAGGTTAACATTCTTTACGCGTGAAATTAGCATGAACGCATTGTTTCGCACTTAAGGTCATTTTTCATTTTGAACACCATTATTTAACACTCAACAAACGACCTTGAAGCAAGGCGACATCTCCATTTCTAGTTTTTCTGTGCAATTAAGGCGCACTCACCTGCAAAAAACCGTATTGGAACCTATTCCTGTCCAAATGTCATTTTTATATATATTGAAAATGAAAGTGGACCCAGGAGTGAGCCTCGTGGCACCCCCGCTGTTATGTTTACAAAACTTAATTTCTTGCCTTTTAATACTACGCACCGTCGGTGGTCCGAGGGATACTTTTCTATCCGTGCCCGAACTGCGCGGTAAATGTTTAGCGCTGCAAGTTTAAGTAAAACAGTGCGAAGTCACGGAAGCCCCAAAAGTGAAATAGACTTGCCTGCCACTATATATTTGAGAGGGTAAAATTCAATTATCTGTGTTGTGCAAGATAAGCCTTTACGAAACACACGTTATTGAGAGACCAGCAGGTTGCTTGTTGATAAATGTGTCATTTCCTTACACCGTGTGTTGTAATAACTTGACGTAAGCGACATAGGCCCATAGTTCGTTACGTCATAGTTAGACCCCATTTAAGAAATAGAAGCGAATGTGCCATTTCCCAGTCGTCTGGGAAGGCACCGGAGGAAATAGACTTGGTCTAGATTACGTGCGAACAAAGCCAAATTGACTGAGAACACTGCTTTATTAATCGAGGTGGAATACCGTCCGGTCTATTGCCTTATTATCGATAATCTTGTTTAGTAATGCCCAAGTTCTGTGCACAGTTCACTACTACATAATAGGTACTAAACTTGTACATTGCAAAGAACTAGAGCTATAATTCGGCAAGTGTAAGGAACAAAAATAGTTGTCTCCACAGGTAGCCTTCTCAGTATCAGCCAACAACTCCTCATTATTGAAGAGGATTTTGGCGATTCCCGGCGAATCTGTTCCGCAGCATTTCATGTATTGCCAGTGCACCTTTTAAATGTTTTTTATTTTGGTGTCAAGTTTTTCAATGTGGCACCACTTAGCTTCTTTTATATTCTGCTTGAACTCATCAGTCACATCATTTAAGCTTTCAAAGTGACAACGACTGTTAGATTTTTTTCTTTTTTTTAATACATGTGCCTTCATTTTCATCTTTTCACTCCATGTTTTTTTTTTTTTTTTTCACGTTTTAACTCTACCGCATCCGATACCGGGAATCTAGGTGTCTGCAAGCTCCTGCATTTTTGTTTAAGCTTTTGCCGCAATCACACACAACGTCACAATCATTTGAGAGGATTAAAAAGCGGCATATTATCAAGCAGATTCCATGATATACTAGCGTAATCACCTCGATCATGTAGGTACACCGATCTCCTCTCTTGTTTCGCTTGTATCCCATTGTTGGTTTGAGCAATGGCGATGACAGCATGGAGGTCACTTATTACCGGAACGACATTTATTGTATTCACCATATTTAGCGAGTTGCAGGAAACGAAGTCCAATGTATTTAGTGCCACGTGTAATGGCATATTGAATTAACCCACAAGAAATAACAACACTTTTCATCTTCCACCCGCTGTCATCTCACAAGTTCCATCACGCCAAGATAATTATCAGGCAAATCAAAGTCTCCCGCCAAAATGAACGCGTGGCAAGCAGCTTTCAAAACAATTTCATGCGAAAACTTTAACGCGGTTACAGACAAGTTAGGAGGCTGACAGAAAATGCCCTGCTACGAACGAGGAATTTTCTTGCATAATAACATTGCACCACACCATGACCTAACTAAGATCAATCGTAAGAGCGACGAACCAAAGGATACACGCCCCCACCCGCGGGGGATCTATCTTTGCGATGAGCAAAAGAACACTATCTCTAATAGAAGGATTCCGCCGTGATTCAGTTCCGAATACTGGAACTGCTTTCACAGGGCATTTATTTTTGACGGTAAAGCATCCGGCCCCCCTACCAGGGCATGCTCCCACTTTTCTGACATGTGCTTATTGAACATTGGCGAAATCTTCGTGGAAAGCATAGCACGCTCGCATTCTCTCACCTTCCGACTGAGCAGGTTCTGCGCAGGTAGCTCTCTCCACTCGACGTCATCCTCCAGAAAGGGGTCCCCCTCGATCGGACAGCCGTCGAGCAGGCATCGCTCGTAGCAGCCTCTGCACAGAACGTGCCGGCACGACAGGAAGGCGGTCACGCGGGGCAGCACGCCACACACGCTGCACACTCGGTGCGCCGGCACGGGCTCGACGAAGTGCAGCGGTCTCCAGTCCAGTTCGGCGCTGAAACCGCACAGCGTGTACAGCTGAGACGGCGAAGCCATGGAGAGCCGACGGCGGTGCGTTGTGCGCGCTCCGCTTCCGCGCCTCGCAATGCCACCCGGCCCGCGCCAAGCCTATCTGCGGCTGACATTTCCTGATTGTTCGCCACGCCGCTTCGTGACGCAGCCGCCGGGAAACTCGCCAGGCCGAGTGCAACGATTTAGACGCGCGTCTTTTTTATCCACGTTGCGGGACGCTGGCACCCGGAGTAACGAACGATAACGATACGCCTGTTTGAGAACAATTTCATGCAAAGCATACGTTATAAGTGTTAGACAAATTAGTTCTTTTCGACAAAACGTTGGCGTCAGAACAAACAAGGGCACGCCGTTGTTCCCCATCTTTCCCTTTCCTCGTCCCGGGTCATATCCACATCGACGTCTTTCCCTTGTAGGACGCTAAATGTTTACTGAATGTAGTGCAACCACAGAGCACATATACACTGCAACCAACTGGCCCATATGCTAGCTCTTCTAGCAGTAGGGGCGGAGCCACCGGAAGGTATGGAGGGGAAAGCTGAAGCCCCCCGAAATTTCCGCTCTCTCCTACTATTTTCTCCCGCCCATTGTCCCCCCAAGCAAACATGGTCAAAACACAACGCGTGCGTTTCCCGACCCCCTGCCCTGCGGGAAGGCTGCGAACGCATGCGCGAGAACTGAAGCCGCGGAAGGGGCGGCAGGTCAAGGACGACAAAGCCCGGCGAATGGGCGGCGTCAAAATTCGTTTACGGGGAGGGTGGCAACGACGGCAGATCGTTCTATCTCCGTCGATGTTTATCCCTTTTAGACGGCAGTCTCTGGAGTTTTGGAGACACGTAGCGCCTCCTGTCAGCGCAGTTTTGGGTAGCCCGACTCGCTTACTTAGTTTGCTGCGCAGCCAGGAGCAACCAGCACGGGCAAAACAACAATTGAGCTAAATGTTTGGTGTGTTAACGCATAGAACACTAAGAAAAAAAGCTACAATTTTCTTTTCGCTATTCGTAGGCGTCATCGAACCACCATGGCGTGCTTGCTGATTCACTCGCAAGAACGACGGCGAAAAGAGCAGACGCAACAGCTCCGCGCTCTTCGAAGAAAGACTTCAGTCGACGCTACTGTTGCGTTGTGGTTTGCCACGGACATAAAAGACTTCACTTTTACCGATTTACGCAGCTACCGTGAAGCACAACGGCAAGAGCTCTGGATACGGGCCTTTGCGAACGTTTTGGGTAAGCAAATTACTCGCGTTCACCACAGCCGGTCGCGCATATATATATATATATATATATATATATATATATATATATATATATATATATATATATATATATATATATATATATATATATATATATATATATATATATATATATATAAGTGTGATAATCAAGTTCTCCTGTTATTGTTTTGAGTGGCCTTGACGGAGAACCGTGCTAGCTTTGATTATGAAGCTCAAGAGAGCTTCTGACTGCGGTGGGGGATTGCTAGGTGGCGTCGAGGAGCGCGGACGTGAAAACGTCGGCTTCCGCTTTTCTAAATGTTTTCGGTCGTTTCTATGCTTCAAGATCACTTGGCTTTGTGCTTATTCGAACAAGCAAGCTCTGCGGTTTCAGTGGAGACGCCATTTTTGGCGGTGAGTGAACTCTTAGACATATTTTTGGACTTCAAATTTGCGACGCGGCGAGCGTCCCCGCTAACCCTAACCACACCTAGGGTTAGCGAGGAGTACGGCCGTTACACGTAGCCAAGGGCTCGGCCAGACGCGGCAGCTACTGGATCAACCTCCGTACGTCGCAGCCGACAACCAGGCACTGAAAATGCCTTCCACCGTAACCGTGGAGGGAATGGAAGTAAGCGCGGAGATCTTCGACGGACCAGGATGGGCCATCGCCATGGGACGCCGAAGGCAGACGACTCCGCCGAACGAGGAGCTGGCCGCTGGGACGGTCGAGCACAGCAACCAGCCGAAGCACCCCAGGGGCTTTAAAAAAAGTCAATCGGCACTACACCGTGTGGTATCCGCTTCCAGGCTACCCCGCCTACCCAAAGACCAGATCAGGGTAATTATGAGACCCAGAGGTGGATTGGACGTAGCCCGAGTCGACCTCGTTCTGCTGGCGAGAGCCGTCATCATGGCCGCCCAGATCACCGACGAACAAGCACGGGAGGACACGATCTGCCCCAACAATATGCAAAATATCATTGTTATTTCTACGCCGTACCAAAATAATGCCACATCATACGTGAACGTGCAGAAACTGCACACAAACCAAGGCTCGTTCGAAGTTGCCGCATAAGTGGCTGCACCCGATAATACATGCAAGGGCGTCATCAAGAACGTTGACCTCTCCCTTGACGACGCAACGCTCAAACGTCTGATTGCGCACGACCGAAATCCCACTGCCATCGAGGCAAGACGCATTAAAAAGACCAAAGTCGTCGCAATCCTCTTTGACGGGTTGCGCGTTCCGAGCACAGTGATATGCGGAACCGCCATGGTTCCCTGCTCGCTCTACAAGCGACAAGTCGATGTTTGCAGAACGTGCGGAGGAGTCGGCCATCGCGCCGATGTTTGCCGGCACACAAACGCAACCAGCAAGAAATGTCACAACTGCGGTGAAACGCTACAAGAAGACGGCGTGCATCACTGCGAGCCGAAATGCAAGCTTTACGATGGCAATCACCCCACCGGAGATCGCGAATGCAAAAGACGCTTCCACATTCCATACATAGTGAGAAGGAGAAGAAGACGCTGAAAGCAAGAGTGGCAAGCACAACAACGTCAAGACGCACCAACGTCTGTCACGTTTAAGGAACCCTGCCACAACCAGGTGCCGGGACGGGAGAACGCCTCGAGCGTCCATCACCGTTCTCCATCCAGGGGGAGATCCCGATCCAGAGGGCGTTCCCGATCCAGAAGGCGTTTTCGATCCAGAGGCCGTTCTCGTTCCGGAGGGCGACCCTCGACCCTGTCGGGCTCCGACAACCGCCTGTCATCTCGGGAGTGCTCCAGATACCGATCGAGAACGAGGCCAACAGCCACGCAGCAGCAGCAGCAGCCGAACAATGGCTCCTGGGCCAGCAGGGTTGCAGGTGAAGCACGAAGCACAAGTAGCCAGCCCAAAGGTAAGGCACAGCCAGAGCATGCTCCCGATTCTCGTATTGTAGCGCTTGAACAAGAAAACAGGGCCCTCAAGAAGGAGCTTGAACAGCTCCGCGCCTCAATAGCAAGAATAGAGAGCTGCCACGGAATTAATCTGTCGAGCTCACCAGCACCACCGACAACACGCTCACAATAAACGATCCACAACACACACAAACGCAAAGCCGTAGACAGCGACAGTGACACGACGGAGGAGATCGAGGTGGTCTCGATAGAAAAAGAAGCCCTACTGAAAAATGTCGAGTCCGTGACAACTAAGCTCAACGACGAAATTGATACGTTGGCGAACACGCTTGCCAAGTTTATGGAAACCTTTAAGACTTACACTGACAAAGCTGACCAGAGGCTCGTGAGCCTGGAGAAGATGGCAGCCAACCCAGCTGGGGCAGGTGCTCCTCAGAGCCTAAGCGCGGACAAACCAGCGGTTACGGCAAGCGTGCCGAGCATACCTTCTAGAGCTAAAGTCCGACCAGTCAATGCACGCAATCTCGCGGAAATAACGAGCCGCGACGCACACAAGCTACCAAGTCAAAATGGCTGCTGACCGTAACGAAATTAAGATCTGGCAGTGGAACTGTAACTCACCTCAGAAACGCAAAGCAGCACTAACACAACTATTGCTAGCCTGTAAAAAAAAAAGCCGCATATAATATTGCTACAGGAATGTGGAGAAAGCAAAACTGCTAAAAGCATTGGCATACAGGGGTACAGGGTATAGCCAGGCCGACCCTGCACCCCGAGCAGAACAAGACGCGAGGAGTGGCTACCTTGATCCGGAAGGACATAATGTTCGCCGAAAGGGACGCCCCCGTATACAAAAAAGGCCTGCGAACGGTCCTGGTGGAAATCTTACCACACAGGGCTGTTAAAAGAAGCATCTTCGTGCTCAATGTTTACAGTTCTCCATCAGATAAGAAAAGAGATTTCAACAGACTGCTTACCTCGGCGGTAAAAATGGCGGGTGACAATCCGCTCATAGTAGCGGGCGATTTTAACGCCAGGAGTACCGAATGGGGATACTTAAAAAGCGAAGGCAAAGGCACCAAGCTAGCAGAAAGCGCGAATGCGCTGGACCTGCAGCTGATAAACAACCTTGCCCTCCCTTCAAGAAGAGGTAATTCGGTACAGCGGGACACAATGCCAGACTTAACCTTCACCAAGAACGTCAGAGCTACCTGGGATAACCTCGCCGAAGACCTAGGTAGTGACCACTGCATCCTAGAAATTACCGTTGAGAACGAGGCGAAAGCGCCAAGAAAATTCAAAATCACAGACTGGGACCAGTTCCGTAAAATACGGGAGCAGAAGGGCAATACAGAACTATCATATGAAGCTCTCCTAAATGAATTAAAAATGGCAGCGAATGAGGCCACCAAAGAAGTCGAGACTGATGAATCCATCCAGGCAATGGACTCTCACCTGGCCATTTTGCTGCAGAAAAGGCATGACCTAAAAGAAGCGTGGCGTAAAAACAAGCTCAACAGACACTTACATACAAAAATCGCAGACCCTGGCCGCGAAATCGAATCTCACGCCAAGACAATCTGCGCCCAGCAGTGGAACAACACATGTGACGAAGCAGATGGCAAAATGAGGAAGGGAAGCAAATGGGGGCTGCTCAAACACTTTATGGCGGACAGCGACAAACCCACCAGAGGTGGCACCCAGCTGCAAATTGAACGATTGGTGCACAAGCACGCCCAGGATAGTGGTGGATCCCAAGCTCTCCTCAAAACGCTAGGCCAAAAATATCTCCCACTGGAAAGCAAATCAGTAGCCTGGGAAAACAAAAATCCCTCATATGGAGGTCGACCGCAAGAAAAGCTAGACGAACCATTCAGCGAAGCTGAAATACGGTACGCTCTACAACAACTCAATGGCAGATCGGCGCCAGGGCCAGATGGAATCGACAATAAACTGCTACGGAATCTAGACGATAAATCAATCGTAATCATTACTAAGAAGATAAATGAGGAATGGGAAACGGGTACCGTGCCTAAAGAATGGCGTAGTGCCAAGGTTTCGATCCTCCCGAAACCTGGAAAACCACTGAGCATCGATAACTTAAGGCCCATATCGCTCACATCTTGCGTTGGAAAAGTAGCTGAGCATGCAATACTCAACCGTATCACAGACCACATTGAGAGCAATGGGCTCTTTCGACACAACATTATTGGCTTCCGCAGGGCACTGTCCACACAGGAGGCCATGTTGATGTTAAGAGAACACATATGTTACGGCCTCCTCCACACGCCCAAAGCTATATTAGCCCTGGACCTCGCCAAGGCCTTTGACACCGTGAAACATGAACACATACTGGGTGAAATATCACACATGAACCTAGGCGAGAAATTCTACAACTACATTAAAGGCTTTCTGGCGAACCGAACCGCCACCATACGCATAGGAGAGCAATGCGGCGAACCCGAACGACTCGGAAATATCGGCACCCCACAAGGGTCAGTGCTCTCGCCATTGATATTTAATGTGGCGATGCACAAGTTGTCGGAGAAGCTCGCTCAAATCCCCTCCGTGCACCATGCCATATACGCGGATGATATTACCATATGGGTCCCATGTGCCCACTCATATGGTGCCTTGGAAGGAATCCTTCAACAAGCACTGACTACAACTGAAGAATTTCTTAAGCCAACTGGACTCGCACTGTCCCCCACTAAATCTACTCTAACGCTCTTTCACCCTCGACGGAATTCGGGCGAAGACGAGCCGCAAGTAGTGCTCAAAGCTGAGAACAACCAAACGATACCGCGAGTATATACGGTCAAAGTACTAGGGCTAACGTTAAGCGCCAAGGAGGCCCACAACAAAGAAGCACTCAAGCGCCTTGAAAAAAGCACAAAATTTTTCAAGAGGCATTGCTAGAATCGCCAACAAGAGAGCAGGCCTCCTAGAAGACAACATCATGAAGGCGTATCACGCCTTTCTTGTAAGTCACGTAGCATACGCGTTCCCGTTTCTGAAACTTACGAAGGCTGAAATCAAAAAGGTCGACTCCATGCTCCGCAAGGGACTAAAAACGGCACTCGGCTTGGCCAATAGCACGAGCAACGAGAAACTCGAGCAACTTGGTCTGCACAACACAGCCGAAGAAATTTTTGAAGCTCAGAGAGTGGCACAGATCACACGCCTGTCGTTGACGCAGGCAGGCCATCTCATCCTACGAGACGCAGGCATTTGCCCAATTTTTCAACCAGAGAAAAGAACACAACTTGGTAATGACGTGAGGAAACACATTAGGGTTGAGCCAATCCCCCGCAACGTTCACCCTACGTTCAACAAAGGGCGAAGGAAGGACAGAGCGAGGGCGCTCATAAACAAGGCAAAAAAACACAACTGCACGCGCTATTCGTAGATGCCGCTCGCTACTATGGCAGGGAGGCGTTTGCCATGGCGGTCGTTGATATAGACGGAAACCTCATAAACGCGGCAACCGTCCAAACAAGCCATGTCCACGAAGCAGAGGAAATGGCGATCGCGCTAGCCTTGCAAAGCTGCCAAGCCTACTCCACAATATACACAGACTCTAAGACGGCGGCACGAACGTTCGCGGCTGGCCTAGTAGCTAGAAGCACAGGAAAACTCACCGTCAACGCAATAAGAGAGTACGAGAGCAAAGAAACCCTTGTTAAGGAAGAGAAAGCTCAAATCTGTGTATCCTGGTTCCCAGCCCACATGGGACAGTTAACGGAACTCGACCACTGCAATCCCAACGAAGAGGTCAACCGCCTGGCGCGTGAGCTCACACGCCGCGCCGCGGACAACGACCCCTCGATGAGTGAGCGGTACGAGAATCTCTGCAGCCAGGACAAAGCAGTCACATACCACGAGATCACTTCACATTACCGGGGACAAAGACATGCCTTCCCAGCACCGCACCCAAAACTCTCACAAGCTCTAACTCTCAGAAGATTGCAAACACGTACGTACATAACACCATCCACCTTACACAGAGTCGACCCCGACACACCGCCCACATGCTCCCTTTGCAACCATCCCTATTGCAATTTTGAACACATGCTCTGGCTGTGCCCTACCCATAGCGCAGCACAACTGAATACCCAAGAGGCTTGGCAGGAAGCTCTCAAGAGCAATCAATACAAGCTGCAACTACAGGCGGTCCAGAGGGCCCGGGACATCGCTACAAGCCTTCGGCTGCCAGCGCCATCCTGGGCGGAGCCTCCAGGCTGAATTAAGGGTGGGAATGGCCCTTTCTCAGCCTGCTCAGGATCTGTTTAAATAAAGTCAATCTCTCTCTCTGACTGCGGTGAGTGCCGTGCAACAATATAGACTGGTGAGGCGTGCCACATACATCGCCCCCGCCGCGACCGCCGATAATCTGAGATGGTTGCCACAACACAGCATTGCGCACGTAGCCTTTTAATGTTCTAAGTTCTGGCTTTAACTAGCAAGTGCGAACACGTACGTTGTATGGGTAAATTGCCAAATATCGGTCGTTACAAAAGCCAGGCTTTTCTTGACGTTGGTCTTCTCGACTACCGGAGCTATCTCGGAGGCCTCGGTTATGTATTTCGTTGTACAACAAAAAAGTGGGCACGTGTGTATTCCCATTTGCAGTACATACAAACGGAAGAGAGCTATCAACAGAACAATATAGGTTGCGCAATAATTAAAACGCGCAGTTCAACGCACAGGAAGCGATAGATGGATGGAGAATGCAACTGCAAAGGCGAACATCGCCGGGACAACTCGTGCCGGATAAAGAAAGCTTTGTACAACTGATCGTAAGATACATTGCTCGTGTGTGCACTTAATCACTTTGACAACACGCGTATGTTTAAATTTACGCATCTGGGCGTTACATAACGCACGTCGAGCTCGATGTCATGCGTTGCTTGCCTGCACTTAAATTGCGAGGATGCAGCCCGCATCTTTTGCATTGTACCCGCAGTTCACTTTGATGAGCTTCCTGTTATTCTGAAGGGAGGTTGAAATAATGGAAGAAGATTGCCAGGTCCTTAATTTCCGGGAAACCATGCCTGAACACCAACGAAAAAGACGGGCCTATGCACGTTCGCTTGCCGGCTGATCTCTATGCACTACCCAGTTATGGCTAGTGCGACAATGAGGGCGCTGGCGGCAGCGTTTTTCGCAGCACCTCGTGGGCAGAGTCTGACGTCTATGAAAGTTTACAGTTTCCTTTTTTTTTATTTAACGGATGTAAATGCATGCTTCTCTGCAAGCTTTGTACTTCTGCTACTGTTGCTGGGGGTTGCGAGCTTTGTCAAGCTACCAACCAAGCAGCTTTTTTTTTTCTCACTCAAATGTTCTGTACTTTCTGAACGCAATTAAAATACTTGTCTGTTTTTCTCTATTGACTTGCTTGCCAGTGTTGCTGCCACTGCAAACAATGGGGCTGCAAAAGGCGTACGTGAAGCGCATGCACCGACACGGTGTTGTTCACTTCTGTGCAATGCTTTTGAATTCTTCCAGGATTTTACAGCAGAGCCATGATGGTCGAGGTTAGCCGCGTGTCGTAGGCATAAAATAGAGTTCTATTACTGTGGAATGGTGCTACGTACGCATAACGCAAGGGCCTTGCGTTGCGTGGCGTCGTTTGCCACAAATGGGCTTTCAGTACGAAGTATACCACCCGCGTACGTAACGAACGAGAAGTGTGTTGCGCCATCTGGTAGATCAATATAGAAGCGTACGTGTTATTGAAGGCTAATCTAGGCCAATCCAAGTGTGCTAGCTGGATTACTTCGCGCAGAAGTGCCAAATCATACGCGTTGAAAAAGTAAGCTGACCGGTGCTCGCCTTTGATGCTGCCATTTTGCGAAACGAAGTCTCGCGACGTGCCGTCGCAAATGTGTTCGAGAGCGGCGCGTCCACTTCATACGTACGCACGCACGTATTGCATGCGCGCCTACGTAGCAGCCGCGTACGTAACGCGATACGTGCGCGTTGCGGTCTGCGCAAAACGTGGCGTTTACTTTCGCAACGCCGCCACGTACAATACGTACACAGTACTAAACCTCTCTAATGATTGCCGCCATGAACCGAGACCAGCTCTTCTGACGTACCCTACTCATTGCTTCGATTACAGAACACGTGCGCCAATTTTCCTGCGCGGGATGCACGAAGGAAGCCATTCCATCTTTGTAAACAGCAGTATGCGCAATCGACAGACTGGTCGCTAGGCAGGATCAATACAGGTCGTTTTTTTTTTTTTTTAAAGCTAGGATATCTGCGACTTCTCTATAGTTTCTTACCGATTCTGCAATCGTCCTATCATTATACATTCCATTGGACGCTGAGTGGTGCGACTTGCTTTGTTATTCTCCATGCTTCCGTCGTGCTTATACGTCAGAACTTCCAGTATGCATTGGCTGTATACTTTTCACTTCAATGATAGCAGCAGATTTCCTGACATTACTTAAGGGTACCTGCCGAATACGCTCCAGACTATTGTTATTCCTCGGTGATTTTTTTTGTGTGTGTGTGATTAAATTCTACCATGAGTATTTGTCCTAGGTATACATATTCTTGTATACACTCCACTGTATGTTTTCGGTGGTGTTGTGAGTAGCTGACGTATTTTGCAAATGCATGGTCACAAGCCCGAGACTACGAGGATAGATTGGGGTCTCCTTGAAGCACGTTCGTCAGAAGTGCCAGAATCCAGGCAAAATCGCGAACGAAGCAACGAAAGGACGAGCAAAGCCTGATGAAACTACGCAGCTCTTTTAAGCACGTGGATCTAGGCAAATCTTTTAACAGTACGTTGCTTAGTGGGGTCGGGAAGTACGCCATTTTCCGACACCAAATGGCCGAGTATGGGGAACTTGCGTGCCCCGAAGTGACACTTCTCTAACTTTAGTTGGAGGCTGCAGCCTCAGCGAAACGTCGTAAAACTTTATCTAAGTGACGTATACGTGCGTGGGGAAGTCTGGCGAAAATACCACCACATCATCCAAGTAGCGCAAACATATATTCTATTTAAGGCCTCGTAGAATAACGTATATCTGGCGCTGAAATGTTGCCGGCGCATCACAGAGACCGCATGGCATCACATTAAATTCGTATAGGCCATCCGGCGTGATAAATGCAGTTTTTGACCTGTCATATGTAGCCATATGTACTTGCCAATAACCGGAGCGTAGATAGAGAGATGAAAAGAACTCTGCACCTTGTAAGCAGCCCAAGGCGTCGTCGACTCAGGGCAAAAAATAAACATCATTTCTCGTTTATGAATTATTAATATGTGATGATGAATTATTAAAAAGTGTGAGGATGTGCATGTGATTTCAATGATGAGCATGCATTCTTCGGCAGCTCTGTAGTCCCTCTAGAATATTTTTTTAGAGTTACTGTCTTTCTACTTGAAATCCACTTATGTTCAACATAATGAACGGCTGTACATACAGAAAAGGTAAATTTCCATTGGTTCCAGGGTAGCACCTGTCCGGTGTGATATATTTCTGAGTTTTGTGGACAGCAAGTTGTTACATGGCCTGGATGGATTAGTCAACTCTTTTGTTACCACCCTTATTCAAATCGATCACCAGTAATCGACACTTTTGGATCATCGATTTGATAATGTTAAATTTGTTTCTCGTGCACCCAGGGCTTTCTAGTAGTTAGTAGAGCCATTCAACGTTCAGAATCAATTTTAATTTGCCCGTTTTAATAACATGCTAATTTTTGACAGACCTTTGCGCAAACCGATGTGCGTGCATTGTTTGAAAAGCGCACTAGGCTGGCGAACTTGAAGAAGTGCGTGGCCCTCGTGATTATGCTGCAGTACCATCGAAGTTCTGAAATGAAAATATCTTTGCAAGGCAAATATCGAATTAAAGTGTCAGCTTAGCAATTTGACTATCCAGAGCAGTACTAATTGCCAGAAATTTATTTATGTCAACAATGCAAAAGAGAGCTGTTATTCCTAAGAGTCGGGGTAAACTTGTTCGACAAAATATATTTACGAAGGTCCACCCATGCGTTTAAAGTGTTGAGGTGGCCTTCTCTGACAGTTTCCAGCAGTTTTGGTTTTTCTTGCACTGTTATCAGACACAGGGTCGTATAAAGTGTCAATAGTCGCCCCTATGACAACGTCGTCACGCACGCATGGGTGCACACCAGCGCTGCAAAACACGTTTGCTGCTCGAAGTTGTCTTTCAACACGACCTGAATTGAGTGAGGACGAGGATGACAGCACCTCAGCTTCAAGTTTTAAGGCCACAATGTTTCGCGTCAGCCTGAGACATCCGCAGCCGTTCATGGGTTTGTTTTGTTTACGTCCTCAAGTTGCCTCCGTCGCAACAAGTGGGTACAGCTTCTGACCTTTGTGCCCAATCTTATAGCTACTCTGGTTACGTGCGTGGTCCGCACTTCAGGAGCGCGGTGTGCTTGCGCTGGCTGCAGAGGTTCTCCTAAGGACGAGAAGGCTCCTGGAGCACATTTTTGCCTTGACTACGGAGCAGTGCAAAAACTTTTAGAACTGCGCGTGATATTGTTATTTTTATTACGATATGCACAAAAATGCAAAGAAATATGCTTGGATGCATATATTAAAACATCTACCTATGTGGAGTAAGGTGGCTCATGGAAAGAGGTGACGCTAGATGAAATGGCAAGGTTTATTGGACATCTCATTTACAGAGGGATTATTCATATGAGGGGTATCCATCTAAATTGAAACCCCTGGAGACTCTTGTAGCAAGACAACAAACATTTACTGAGAAAAGTGTACAAGTACAATGGTGCTTCACGAAAAACCATGCAATGCTTCACCACATAGCACAAACAACGAAGCAGCACCCAGGTTCTGATTTTCTTTGTCTATGTGAAGAGAAATATTTTGTACAACATCTGTAATTTTTTATACTGTTTCTGGGTTATTTATCTACAAAATGTATATTCTGAATTTTCTTTGTTTTGATTTTTTTCCACATATAGTGTTCTTATTGGACTGTCTATCAGCTAGTAACCGTAAATTCCACACTTTTCACATTTTTATTAATTCTAAAATGTTTTTGATGCTCTACAATATATATTGTTTGAAAAGAGCATTTTATTGTGCAATGTTTGATATGCTGCAATGCGTGCTGGAGTACTTTTCAAACTGTAAAAAACGATCTTCCCGAGACACATGAAAAACAACCATATTAGCGAGGTAACGAAAGAGTTAAGCTTGCCTTTCGCTATGTACATGACTACTTGGTGCTTTTTAATGTCCGCGGTTATTATCGACACTCTGTGAATTTTTTAAAAGTATTATGAGAAAATTAAGCAGCCTAAATTTCACGATTGAGTTGATGACAGAAGGGGTGCTCCAGCTCCTAGACCTTAAATTAGATTTTCGGCCTACACATGTGTGTTGGCGCTATCATCCTCGTTCACTTAAACCCTTGCTAGATTTCTCTTCAAACAATTAAAAGATAATAAAACAGGGCACAGCCGTGTCATGTGTTCCCTCAGCCTTGCTAAAATCTTGTAAGGACGGGCTACAGATTAGCTTCAGTGAACATGCGGCAAGACTTAGGCAAGCAAGTTTTCCGGAACACACCATTGTGCAAGCCTGCGAAAAGATTTGCAAACTTTTGAAGCCAAATCGTTCACAGGCAGGAGGCGACAAAAAAAGGGCTACAAAAGCAAAAAAATTACACGGTCATTCTGTATGCTCATCCTGGCTCATGGTTTGAAAAACGTGTCCTTACGATGAGGCGATGACGTGATTTTTTCGTCCCCACAAAAGCTGGAATTCATATGTGCAAAAGTAAAGACAAGCATAGACACGCAAATGGGGGGATTCGCAGCGTTTGCGGCATCAAACACTCTTTTCAGTATAATAAATTCATAATGGCCATCGTCAGTCTGATCCCACTATTATGCGAAAAATCATAGTTCGGACAGAGCGGGAAATGTGTCAATATCCTTCTTAGGGAGCATGAACGATCACTATCAGACACCAAACCATTTTCACTCGCCGCCCATTGTAAATTTGATTGCAACCCATTGTTCGCTGACACTAAGATACTGTCACGTCATAAACAACAGTTAGCAAGAGAGATCATCGACCAAAGGAAAGGGAATAATTGTATCAGCATACTTTATTTTTTTTTATATACTGCAGCCCTGTAAAAGGGCTGCAGTATATAAAATAAACCTTCTATCGCGCTAAGCGATGCGGAAGTCCAATACCTAAGCGCCAACTGCACATGTTGATATCAACCATTATCTGTTTTATGTTCATTTTTTACCTTTATATTTGCATGTTCTTTCTTAATAGAAATCAGTTGCGAGTCAGCACCGGTGTTGTGCCCTTACTTTTCTTCTAGTCCTCCTTCTCCAGTGCGCTGTTAAAATCATGATGAATCCGTACCAACTTGCTCAAGTCACGATTCTCATGCATAGAATGGACGCAAAGCAATGACGCCTTGCAGGAGCTAATCGCAGAAATCACGTCATGATGCATAACTTCACTTTACTGATCCCAGATGCAGACACCACACCGCTGACCAAGAGCACTGCGAAAGAAAAGTGTGACATATAAAAGGCGCATTTGTAAAGCCTAAAAAGTGTACGGCCGTGGCTCAGTGCATAGCGGGCCCCGCATCTGTTGTTGCTGACCAGGATGCCGTGCGTTCGGCTCCCGTTGGTAAAACTTCTCTCCTTTGCTATCTCATTGTGTGCATTTTTTCAACACATTTCCATGACGGAAATGGGTCACAGAAGTAATGGTGCACCTCAGCATCGAACACTTCAGTGTTAAAAATACTTCACCTACTGGAAAGTGGCTTCAAAACTTATTGAGAAGCATAAAGCAGCCAAAAATTCCACGTAGTATCACATTTATTGCCACCCAAAGGTACACAACGCCAATAAACAGTTGTTTAAAAGGAAGTGCAATAAATTAGCAAAACACACAAGGTTAGTCTTGTACTAACAAAAGAATTTGAAAGTTTTCTTGCACAATAAATAACTCTGCTCATTCCCCACTAAGAAACACACACGCAAGATTTGTGATCAACCGAGCAAATAGAAATTACTGTGCAAAAGGTGTTCATGCAATGTGACAACACAGTGAGGCCATTGGAAATGGTTTTAAGTGAACAAGCACAATGTGCATTTCTTCTATTTCAAGTACTTGCGCATGAAACAGTGTTAAATATTGTGGCTTCCTAATTGAGGACACAATATTAGGACACACAATAATAGATTACAAAAAAAATTGACTGCAGGTGACCAGCATTAAATTCACAAAAGCTTTCAGTGACAGCACAGTTAAACATACATATATAAATGACAGCATCAAGTAAATATCACATTCATAAATACAACCAAACATATCCACAGCAAGTGACTAGACTTAAGGACAGCAGACTTGTAGGATGTTGTACAACAAGACAAAGTAATGTTTTTGTTTTGTTAGAGATGAACAATGGGCTTATTGGTTATAATTACAGCTGATGGAATAAACAGATCCACTCTAACCAAAGAAGTTTACCATTTCTTTCACACTAAATGATGAACGGAGTGGTATCAGTGATGACAAAGTGAACTTTGTGCATTCTTAATGTTCAACAGCACAAAAAAACACACAATAAACAGTAAAGGATTTTCCAGTTCATTGTGTATTTTTTCACACCTTTAAAGCTTAAGAATGCTATACCAACTAGCTCAGTCAGCAACTTTCTGCATTCATTACACAGACACTTTACAATGAGACATCACTGTATATACAGGTTATCTGCAATGGCGCAGGTACAACAGCGTGCAATGTTTACTGAACACCACACTGCGCTCTTCGTACAACAATGGCACTGAAAGTAATTACTAGCTAAAGCTGAACCTAGATATAATGAATTATCAGTTATAACAAACTCTATAAAAAAATTGTGTTGCAACAATTAGTGTTAGAAATATGGCTTTAAAATGAATTTCCACATATAAAGAAACTATCTTCGTGTATGGTATGACTTGGTTGTAATGAAGTTTGACTTTGTCCATGGCGTTGTCTATGTCGTCAAGCATAGGTGATGCATATTACGTGTATTTCGTAGAAGTGGCGTATTGACTTGCCATAATTTGTATTCCCCAAACACAACCGTCCACGTGTAATGCTAATGTGTACTTTGATGTCAAAGAAGGCAACAAAACATAGTGTGACACTGAATATGGTAACTTGAAAATGCTGACTATGATAATTCGAATATAACTGACCAACCATGCCTTTGCCCTGTAACAACTTGACAAACAAGACACACCGGACTGCATTCATTGCAACCATTTAAAAAAAAAATAATAATAACACATTTAAAAACAATTTTCTCTCTAAAACTATAGCAGACTGAAATACACTTGTTGAGTAATAATGTGACCAAACCCTATTCAGTCGCTGGAAGAGCATATTTTCTGCTAGGTTTCTTTCCTGCCGATGTTGCCCTTCATTTTACCATATAAGACTGCATTATTAATTATTACTCAAATGTTTTTTGTTGTCCTTCAACATTCATTGTCCTGTATAACACAGCAGTTCTGTCGATTAGGTTCTTATTTCACCTATTAAGGTATCCTTGTATTTTTGTACGTGCCCTCTTTCTTGGTCTCAATTAGCTTGCGGATTTTTAAATACATAAAATATATAAACATCTTTTGTATTTTGGGGCATGAACCGAGCTAGCTGATATAGCGACATTATCAAACTGCCAAGCACATCACGACAGGAGCGAGACGGCAGAAACGCACTGTGTGTTGTCTTTGTGCTACTGTCCTCGTCTGCTTAATGATTTTGTGACAGGGTTGCTAGGTGCCTGGTTAATTTATCAGGCCTGGCAAACCTTTGCATAGTAGTCGCATTGCACGGCCAGCTAGTATAGACCCTTTTGCTTCTTCATGATGTATATTTGCCTAAATTGTAGAGGAAGTAGATGTCGGTGGCAACGATTAATTTTTGTAGTGTGTGCTTAACAATTCAGATGCCGAGGTGCACGGCGCATACGTGGCCAAACTTACCTCATGTTATCTCCAGCGTGCCCCGGAGGGATACGCAGCAATGCCTTTTTTTGTGCTATCGCGTTTTGAAGGCCTGTTTTTCATGACAAATAAAGCAATCTTGTCCCAAGCTTCAAGAAATGTAGGTGTGTTCTTTTCGCTCCTACTCGGGGGCAAGTACGCTACAAAGTGGTGACGGGGACGTTTGGAAAAACGGCAGCTATGACGGACGAGGCAGGCACTTCAAGCTCATCCCCAACGAATGTTTCAGAGTTAAAACTTCCTCATTTCTGGCCCAAAAACCCCAGGGTCTGGTTCAGTAAAGTCGAGGCCCGCTTCCAGCTACCCCCCATCACATCGCAGGAGACGAAATGCTTCCACATCGTAGCAGCACTGCCACCTGACATCGCTGACGCTATAGAAGATCTGCTCGCCTCCACTCCATCTGAAAAGGCTTACGACGAACTAAGGAGCACTGTCCTGAAACGTCTTAAGGTGTCCGAACAGAGCAGGCAGCAACAACTCCTGTCTCATAAAGAGCTCGGTGACCAGCATCCCTTGCGACTACTTCACCGAATGCGACAGCTGCTCGGCCAAGAAGCGTCAGAGAAGTATCAATAACTATTTCTTCGCGAGTTGTTTTTGCAGAGACTACCAGAGTCAACACGGATGATACTCACCAGCTCAGACGATGCGACCCTCGAGCAGCTGACTCAACTTGCCGACCGCATCACTGACAGCACAGAGCCATCACAAATGCCTATTGTGGCTGCAGGAAAGTTCGAACATGCGGATTGGTAACGTCGCTTAGAAAACAGAGTTGACCGACTGGCTGCAGCAGTCGAAACCTCCTGTGCTACAAACACCATTCTGCACGGCAGTGTTTGTCATCACGTGCTCGAAGTCTGCAGCACCGCGACCGCTCAAGTGAGACAGAGCAGAGCGTCTGCTGGTACCACCGCCGTTTCAGAGAACAAGCCACTTACTGCACCCAACCATGCTCGTGGGTGGGAAAAGCACCAGCCAGTCGCTAACGGTGGAATGTGACACGGGCCATTGCTCAAGCCGCCTCTTCTTTGTGGTCGACCACATCACCGGCACATGCCTCCCTGTCGATACCGGAGCTGAGCTATCCTACCAGCAACAGCTCAACATCGCCGATGCGGCAAGTCCATTCCCAGCCTGATTGCAGTCAATAATACTGGTATTGCATTATATGGAGTGCAGTTGATGACGATGGACATCAGAATGAGGCGTACATTTCGTTGGCTCTTCATTGTGGCCGACGTCCGAATTGCCATTCTAGGCACGGACTTTCTGGGCCACTTCAATCTTAACGTTAGCATTCGTGAGAGTCGTCTCAAGGACAAGGTCACTTCGCTCGCAGTTGTCGGACTGAAGTCTGACCTATTCTTATGCGGGATTTGCACTCTCAACTCAATCTCACGCTTTCAAAAGACTCTGGCAGAATTCCCTTATATCACCAAGTATTTGGATGGAGCAAAAGACATGGGATCCCTGCTCCTAAAAAAAATGGCACGAGAAAGCAAGTGAGCTATTGAAGCCTTATTTTGACTGATGTGGTTTAGCTAATATGTTCTGGAGCAAGCCACCTCGACATCCAAAAAAGCAGGCGTCACTGCTTTACATAAACGAGTGGATGCTTATTGTGTATTGATGCTAGCCGCTGACGTCAGCATATCACGTAGCCTGATCAAGCAACCCTGAATGGAAGAGTGTCATCGCCACGGTTAGATCTACATATATAGCAATGTAAAACCAGTTATACGCAGTCTGGCGTCTGGTTTCGTGATGACGATAAAGATGCATTGCCGATACCGCCTGGTGCCTATGCTGCCACCTCATCCCACCCACGCTATTTAACAGTGCGAGAGGTCCACACTAAAATCCTCATCTAGCTTCATTCGTGTGAACCCAATGCGCCAATTGTATTTGCACTGTAGCAGCAATACCTTCTTCAAGAATGCATAATTATCTGGTCTGAAGACTCCAAAAAGGGTATATTACTGACTGTTCACACTTCATTGATACCATCAAACAGGACAAGAAAGATGGATACAACAGGCTCTGAAGAGTGAGGCCACTGACTGAAGCACTCAGTGGCTTGCCATCAACCATTGAGGACAGCATTATTTTTAAATGTCAGCTTTCCTTAAAACCATACATGCCCTTGAGGCCTATTAAGAGGGACTACAAGAGTGGGTGCAGGGCTGCTAATGCCATGCCAGGAACACATTAGTATTGGAACATCTTCTCAAGCACAGGGCTGCTATAGAAACTGGGCAGGACATGGTGTACTAGTGGCAGGAATTATGAGAACGAATGAATATATATGTGGATGCTTGTTACTCCGCATATTGCATCAAGTGTACAGTATGAAGGCTGAGTACGTCTTAGTGAAGAAAACACTCGTTTGTTGTTAGTTGCAAAACTGGTTACAGCAGAGTGAAAAGCTAACCCAAGATCTCAATTTCTAGTGCCTCTAGAGACGAAGAAAGGTGCCAGTTGTGGGATTGAAATCTTCATCATGACGATCGGTATTTTGAAGCCACCAATGCCACCTGTCAGCTATTCTGCAAGAAAAATGCTTACTGAAGAATCAAGGAGATGCTCTAATCTCGATATAACGAACTCAGATATAACGAAAAATTGGTCATAACCAAGTAAATGAACAATGGTTTTGCAAAAGCCATAGTATTAAGAATAAACCTTCATAACGAATTTTTGAATATACCGAACTTAATTTCGTATAAGATGCAACCTTGTTATTGTGAGGTTTGAGTACTACCAAAGGTCTAAGTCAAAACATTAAAATAACATGTCACAATTGCGAGTATGTTTTATTAACTGTTCACTTCAACAGCACGGCAGATGTACCGTATTTACTCGATTCTACCGCGCCCTCGATTGTAACGCGCACCCGATTTCCACCGCGAAAAAAAAAAAAAAAAAACGTAAGACATCGATTGCAACGCGCACCCATTTGTTTTTGCTGGCCCGTACGATCACACCACTCGAAAAAACGATTCCTTTCGGGATTGTCTTCCATTTAAATATGAGGTACGGGCGAAGCTTGTGCCCATCTGACGTGTAACAGAGCATTGCCGTCACTGTAGTTTTACCGTGGACCGATGTCAGCACGCGAACTTGCTTCGCCCCCTTCTCGACAGTTGTGGTGCCAGGCATGTCGAAGTAAAGAGGCGTCTGATCGGCATTCCAGATTTGCCCAAGCAGGTAGCCGTTGTTGCGCCGCAAGTTTAGGACGAACCTCTGAAAACTGTAAAGCTTTTCATCGTACTTCTCCGCAAAAGTTTTCGCATATGCATGTTCCCCTTCGGAGGGAAGAGCCTTTCCTCTTCATATAGTTAATTAGCCAGCACCTGCTCGCTTTAAACAGGCTCCGCATTAGACTTTTTTCTAAGACTAATTGCATAGCCCGCACTTGGAGCAGTTCTGTCATGGGCCGCTGTGCCGCTCGCTCCTCAAGCACATACTCGCCGAGCAGCTTTTCAATTTGCGGAAACCGACCCTGCTGTGGTTCACTGAAGCCTTTGCGTGAAGCTTTGCTGTCGACAATCTTCTGCTTTTGTTTCCGCCGGTCCCGCACGCACGTTTCGAGAAGGACCGCGATGCGGCCCGATTTCCGTCCGTTTCTGCACACGCGATGACTTTTCTTTTAAAAGCGGCATCGTGGTGCACTCGAGTTTTTGGAGTCGGCCCTTCCACGTCGTCGATGCTAATGCACTACTAGATGACGAACTCCTCAGCACACGTACGAAGCGTCGCACATGGTAAACACATAGGCAGAAATAGCCGACGCACCATGCCACGGAGGAAACCTCCGTGCACCATGCCGACGCACGTAGGGGGCGGCCATCTTGGATTTGCGATGGCAATAGATTGACCGTAATTTTTTTGTTCGTACTCGATTCTAACGCGCATGCGATTTATGAACTCGCTTAACCGGAAAAAAGGTGCGCGTTAGATTCGAGTAATTACGGTATGTATGTACAAGCATGTGCTGTGTGTTAATAACAAACAGAACCTACTTCTCCATTCTTTTTTTTTTTTTTGTACAGTAGTCAGGCTAAAATGAGGCCCACTTCGTGAGCGTTCTCAACAAGTCGCATCAGGGACACCATTAGAATCGTTTCTAACTTTTTCATCTGTGTTTTCTGCATTTCCAAACAAACATGCTGTTTTTGCATCATAAAACACTGCCTTAATCAAAGAGGCTATTTCAGAATGTTGTACCTAACACTCTGTGTTGCACGTGAAATCGGCTTGCCTCAATCAATCTTTCAGTGGGGGCTGCGCTCTTCGTTGTGGTAATTTGTCTTCAAATCACAATAAAATAAAATATTGAATAATATGCTATTGAGCTCCTGGAGATCGCTATCTGCACATGAATAAGCCTATGCTTTCACTTCTGAACAATTGAACGAATACCTTTTCAAACCCAGGCGGATCTTCTTGGCTGATCTATAACCACCTATATTCTTACACTAATTCAAGAAGTGCGAGGTGCCTTATGAGCGCTTTGCCGTAACAGATGTTTCATCTGTTTTGTTAATCTGAATACACAGACTAGAATACGAACGCAAGACAAGAGGGCGCTGCTCTGCTCACTGCCTAATGGCGCAGTGCTAAGTATTTGCACTGCAACGAATACCCGCATTCAAGTGCGCACAGATTACTTGAATCAAAAAGCTTTCTAGAAACGCTTTGCCGTTTTGGTCACAGAACCAGTTATTGCCGTTGATTACTTGTTTTTACTTTTCAGAGACTCTAATTGTGATGACTCCATGCTTGACGTCTGAAAGCTGCACGCAGTGGGTCCCACTGGGGGATCAAGGTTCGTACATGAAATTTAAAAAAACATTTTTTGCGTAAGTGACTAAAATGGTTGCTAGGGAGAGTTGGTACTACATTATTCACATTATTCAAATTTTATCAGATACTGCTCAAGTGCACATTTCCAGCAAATAAATCTTGTTGTAAGCCAGTGCTACTGTCTGTTTCCTTCTTTTTCTAGTCCTCCATTTTTGGTGCTGTGTTTATGTGAATAATTGCATAAGTGAACTATGTCAAATAAAAAAACACACATTCATTGACACAGTAAAGATTAACTGACAAATGCAATGGCGCACTAGGTCACTAAATATGCCACCTTTACTGCTAAAGAATTGGCATAATAATACCGCAAGAAATTGTAAACAAATGACATCGCTAAGGCACGGTGTAAAACATGAAACCATTCACACAGAATTTTTTGACAATTCACGAAATGTGACGTGCCTGATGAACCGAAACGCCTTGAGAACATAGTTGTAATGTAGGAGACATGATGGTTTCATGAAGCTCTATGTTTGATAAACTTTATCTTTCTCCTACGCCACTTCTGCACCACACATTTCTCGCCGGTTTCATTATAGAGTGTCCACTCCAGCTCATTACATATTTGTAGTGGCACAGCAGCATAAAAACACCCGTTATTTGCAGATCCACTGGATCAACAACGTCTAGCCGAATCATAGCTCCAACATTGCTCTGCTAACCATCCTGGCCCCGCAGACACTTGAAAGTAAATTACATGTTCTGTATTGCTAAGCACTGCAAATCAGTTTTGTGGAAACCGACAAGATGGTGCATGGTTTTTGGCTATAAACATGTCGATGTATGTGATGAATCAGAGCTTCTCGGCTTTTTTTCTTCTTTTCTTTTATCACGAAGCCTATAACGGCGTACCGAATGTTTCATAGAGTTTCCTAATATACACTAGGAAGAATTCTGGCACTAGTGCCTATGGTAGCTGCAACACATGGCACTTCAGCGAGCATGGGAATGATGGGTGCTACCTGTATTTGTCTAATCCTTGTACTTCTGACCTGCTTCTGGCTCTGCATGTGCGTTCATGTGGCTTGAAGCTGTTTTCTCACGAAACGAAAATCAGCAAATGTTCAGCGGTTGCGCTTCACTTTATTCTTTAAAGCTTACCACTTTAAATTGGGTCACGAAGTTCAAAAGGATTTGTTCTTTCCTTCAAAACGAAACCGAAACCAGCAATAAACGAAACCGCAAGTACGATGCGCCACCTGCAAATACGAAGACTAGGCAAATCCGTGTACTACCCATCATTCCCATGGTCGCTGAACGATCGCAATGCCAGAGCCCCTCTAGTTAATTTTAGGAAACTCTATGAAATGTTCCAAATATTCTGCTGACATAATTCTGAGACCCATGTCGTGGTCGGGACTAACGACACTAATATTCTAAGACTAACGACACTAACATTCAGTTTTGGCCTAGGGTTCTTTAATAGTCAAAAGCATAATTTACTGAGCCCACTCCTACAAAGCTGTCAGGGTTCCTTTATAGGTACGCTATATAAAGTTAGCCGTGTTGCACGAGGTAAAAGTGTGTTGTACTTATCCGTTATAGTCAGGTCACAACAGTGGCCGCTGAGAGGGAGGACATGAACTTGACAGCCTCAACAGTAATCGTAATAACACGTCGCGTGTCGATACTTCTCTATATTTATTTTACATCATATTTGTGACTACCTCGCATTACGTGATACAGACTTTCGCAGGAGGCAAATTTTTCCGGTGGACCGTCATTATCACATATATCATAACCCCATTAGGAAATTGCTGCTCATGCAGCTGTCGTTGCTGGCACCGGCGTTCCATGTCTCACACGTCCAAAAACATCACTGGCCTGCATCATTTCAACGGCGGAGTTGTTGATACCAGCTGTAGGTTGCAACTCATCGCCATGAAAGCTACCCTTATTTTGGACCGGCACATGCTACGTCCGTTTTGTTCTTCCTGTTCATCTTCTTCATGTTCTGCTTCATTCACAGAGCACGTGCATCTACTTGTCCGTCGCACAATTCATATAACTTCGGTGGGTTAGAGAATGATTACAGAGAGAAAGAGAAAAAGATCAACACAGCAGGTAAGAGAACTAAAAAAAAAATAAGAAAGGTAAAAAGATTTATTCTAACGAAAAAGCTTTTTACCAGGTGGGATTAAAACCTGTGTGCCTGTGATTTTAAAGCAAGGGTGCGGGATCTTCTATTGTAACGCTGGCTAGACCAAAAAAAAATTTCACACATTCTCACTGCATGCTGTTGCAACACATGTTATAAAAAAATCAAAGACCTCGCTGACCCTCAAAACCTATACCTTTTTCGAGCTAAAATATCGGAAATGATGTGTGCAGGAATGCTGGTTTTTGTTTGTTTGTTCCACGGACGCTTTCTTTTTTTCTTCTTTTACAGCTCCACTTTTAAGGCCTCCTGCACAGAAGATGGCACAACGACGGTCCGATGTCATCAGGCACCTTCAAGCTAAACTTTCTAAATACAGTCGAGCCATGAAGCGTCTGATAAAGCAGCAGAAGCAGATGCCCCGAACTGCATCGGATGTCCTTAAGACGTTGACCTTTGATGATAGACAATATATACACTCTAACAGCCATACATATCAACTCAAAGGCTAAGAGTAAGGGCAGGCGTTTCACTCTATGGCCCCAGAAATTCACTTTACATTTGGATAAGCAATGCCCAAAGGCATCCCACTTCTCATGAAAGCACATTACTTTGCCCTCTCGGCGATTGTTACGAAGGTGACTTTCAAGCATTAAAATGACTCCAGGGATCATGTCTGGCGTACTGCAGGCCATTGCTTCGTAAGCAATGTCTATGAATAGGCGAGATCGCATTTGCACACTCATATTCCACGAAATCATGCTTAAGAGAATCCTGTCTCATGATGCTGCCCAGGATATTGTGCATGGGTTTACCTATGCCGTTGGCGAAGGAATGTCTTCAACAGCTGACTGCGCATTACTTTTTGTTCTCTCCGGCATATCAAGAAAGTGGGTACAGCCACTTGCTTACGCTGCTGGCTATACTTCAGCATCACCTTCTGTGATCTTGGATACCCTTCTAAAACTGATCGAAGAGCTTGAGAATTCTGATTATATATTAAAAGCCAAAGTGTGCGACTAAGGGCTAGCAATGTAAGTGTTGCAAACGATTTGGCCATAACAGCCAAGAAACCCTTTTTCATTGCTAATGGGCAAAAATTGATTTCATGTTTGATGTGTTGCATTTAATTAAGACCACAAGAAATAACCTGCAGGCACACAAGCTGACCATTGGCACGGAAACCATGGATTGGTCATTCATAGCAAAACTATATCACTGAAACCATGAGATCAGATTATGATCGGCACCGAAACTAACAGAAAGACACATTTTTCAAAAAGCTTTCAGTAACATGAAGGTAAAATGAGCTACACAAGTGTTCAGTGCGTCAGCATGTGTTGCCATCATGGCATTGATGTACGTCCACCAACTTCCTGATGAAGCTATGGCAAAGACATACTTCTGTGATAGAATAGATAACATTTTTTTATTGCCTCAACGGCTCTAAACCCAAGAAAACTGAACAGTAGGTGCAGTGTGCCATACGCAAAGGGAACACTGAAATAACCAAGTTCACCTGAAAACAAATCCCTCGGATCACACAGTGAAAATTCGATGAAAGAAGGCAGTCGCAAACAATTAGAAGTTGGCAAATCGCCATTAGGGGTGTTGTAATGTTATGGGAAGACATCTCAACAAATTATTACTTTTCTTCCTTGATGACGTGCCATTTGCAACAGGATCCACTAGAAAACATATTTGGAACTCTTAGGCAGATGCATGGCTGCAATGTCACCCGAAATGCCTTGCAGTTCACCACTGGGCTCAAGCACATCATGATTAAGAGGCTATTTAAATTACCCACTGGAGATAATATAGAAAAAGATAGTTTTCTATGGGAACTCTCCAAATTTTCCCTGCAAGACAAATCCTTTGGGGACTACGTGCAACGTTTACATCACAACTTTCCTTCTTTGGAAAAAATATCACAACTACTTTCAAATATCCATTCAAATCTACGACATAGTGCAACATATAGGTCGAGATTTAAAAAAAAAATGTCACTAAAAAGTCACCCCTTGACCTATATACCGGTCCCCTTGGCATAAATTGAGTTAATGTCTGACAACAGAGAATGCCTCATGCAGCAGTAGAATAGCTCAGATCCCTGGAACACGGACAGGAACATGGACAACTGGCAAACCCGAGAAGCAGGATTGATTGATTGATTTGTGGGGTTGAACGTCCCAAAACCACCATATGATTATGAGAGACGCCGTAGTGAAGGGCTCCGAAAATTTGACCACTTGGGGTTCTTTAACGTGCGCCCAAATCTGAGCGCACGGGCCTACACGAGAAGCAGGATGCTACTACGGTGACACCGCAAATGGAGGACTCGAGTAATGAGTAGGTGCAATGCGCAGGGTGTGAGTGCGACACCATTCGTGAATCTTGAGGAGGCGAACGCAGCTGCGAGATACAACTGCACTCAGTGCATCAAGCTGAGTATTATGCAGTCAGATATAGTACAGGGGCTGAAACTAACAAAAAAAGAATAGTTGCTACGAGGGCAACAGTTGGAAGAGAAACTCGCACAGCTCCAGGAGGCCAAAGTGGAATGAAAAATCCTAGCAGAGGAGATGGAAGGAAAGGTCAGGGCGATACAGCTGGCCAAAGAAAAATGGGACGCCTGAGCAACAGAGTTAGAAGCAAAGGTCACGGGGATGTAATGGGGCTAAAATAACCAAGTGCCCGCACTTGAAGGCTGACTACAGGGGGGTTAGAAAACAGGAGGAGATGAGCGCACAGAAAGAACAGCTGCTGGCATTGGTGGACGGAGACCTGCCGAAGGTGGGCCCAAAGGGGATGAGTACATCGGCACTGGCAGCAGTATTACAGGGAATGTCAGAAGCGGAAGCTTCAAAGTTGTGGCAGAAAGAGAACACTGAACGTGCTAAGGCAAATCCTGAGCTAGGAAACGGGAACCACGGTAGCAATCGTGGGGAGGGCTCCCAGAACACAGAGTGGTGGGAGGTAAAGAGAAAGAGAGCCAGAACAAGAGGAAAAAAGGGAAGACGACACAATACCAACACCAGGCAGAACAACCGGAGAGTTTCAGTGCTGATTGACTGATATGTGGGGTTTAACGTCCCAATCGGGGGATTTGCAGCCAAAGCCTCAAGCTAATAAGGGGGATTTGCAGCCAAAGCCTCAAGCTAATAACGTGCTGTTTTCTAGGTCATCGGACGCAGTTGCCACCGGACGCAGTTGCCACCGGACACGTGGCGTCCCCCTTTACCTTGCACCGTGACTGGCAATCACCACTTCATCTGAGGCAATCAGCACCACACCGGCGCTGCCATTGCTTACCGCTTCGACTGCTCATCGCTTCAAGCACCCTCAGTTCAGCCCCGCCGTAAAAAGGATCGCTCACGCCGACCGAGTGGGGATTTGCAGCCAAAGCCTCAAGCTAATAACGTGCTGTTTTCTAGGTCATCGGACGCAGTTGCCACCGGACGCAGTTGCCACCGGACACGTGGCGTCCCCCTTTACCTTGCACCGTGACTGGCAATCACCACTTCATCTGAGGCAATCAGCACCACACCGGCGCTGCCATTGCTTACCGCTTCGACTGCTCATCGCTTCAAGCACCCTCAGTTCAGCCCCGCCGTAAAAAGGATCGCTCACGCCGACCGAGTGGGGATTTGCAGCCAAAGCCTCAAGCTAATAACGTGCTGTTTTCTAGGTGAGTGTGTAGCTACTTGCTTGCCCTTGCTGAACTTCTAACTGGCTGCATATCCCCCAATTGCACACTGTCTATTGCACACTGTCCCAATTGCACACTGTCTATGTATGACTAAGTATGGGTATTGATTTGTGCACTTACCGCGCTCGCATCGGCTGTTTCACTCAGCCGAGAAAAAATACGGGATCATGTAATCTTTTGTGGCTCCGTCCGTGTTCATTAGGTCGCCGTCACTTGCTGGGTGGACGCCTAGTGCTTGTGTTTTTTTCGCTTGCTCATTTGCTCATTTGTGCGGGCGACGTTGAGCTTAATCCAGGTCCTGACAAGGTTGACCAAGTGGTGGCACTGGTAAAGGAATTCACTGCTTCAAATGAACGTTTTCAAAAGGAAGTGACGAACAAGCTAAAAGACATTCACACTACTGTAACAGACCTCAAAAGGCGGCTCTCCAAAATAGAGGAGCGTCTTGAGAGCGTTGACAACTTAAGTGAAAGCGTCAAGGCTGTCGGCTCTGTTGTGCAAGAGTCTCAGGAACAGTTGAAAACCATTGAGCAAAAACAGACCCATCAAGCCAACCTTGTTGTAGATGACCTGAACAATCGAATGAGGCGCAATAATCTCGTGTTCAAGGGTGTTCCTGAGCAAGCCGCTGAAAAATGGAGCGATACAGAAAAACTCATTCATGAATTCGTCACGGAAAACTTGGGAATTCAACCAGGTGAAATTGAGCGAGCCCATCGGGTCGGGCAACGCAAACCCGATCGCACTCGACCTGTTGTTGTCAAATTCCTAAACTTCAAGGACAAAAGCAATATTCTGAAAAATGCGTTCAAGCTGAAAGACCTGGCAACCCCGCGAGTGTGGATCGAGGAGGATTTTTCACCTCGTGTGCAGCTAATTAGAAAAACGCTTCGTGATTTCGCGCGTGCGAAGCGACAGAAAAATGAGAAGTATAAGTTGCAGTTTGACAAGCTTATAATGGGCAACGTAATTTTCACCGTCGATTCCTCGAGCAATAAAGTGGTCCCCATCCCGAGACAAGACGCTCCCGCGATTTATGAATGACGCCCCATTGAAACCGAAGTTAAAAAGCTATCTATTATTATAGCTAATTTTAGAAGTATTTTTCGAAAACAAGATCACCTTTGTGCGTTTGTCGAATCCTGCTCGGCAGACATCATAGTGGGAACTGAAACATGGCTGACGAGTGACGTGTGTAACCATGAATTGTCTTTTACTAAAAACTTTATCCTGTTTCGAAAGGACAGAACGGAAACACGAGGAGGTGGTGTTATGATTGCAGTAAAAAAAGATCTTCAAGCGCGTCTGCTTGATACGGGTTCCTGTATTGAAATTTTGTGGGTATTGGTCCAGCTTTCATGTGTAACTTGTGCCGTTGGGGTTTGTTACCGTCCGCCTGACTCAAAAGAAACCTTCGTTAATTGCCTAAACGAATCATTGAGCCTCGTATATGACAGATTTCCTGGCTCTCCTGTGATTCTCGCGGGCGACTTTAACTATCCTGGAATAAACTGGCGGACGGGCACAGCCGATAGCGGCGCAAGGATAGCTGAATGTAAGGACTTTCTTGACGTGATTTCGTCTTACGGTTTAAGCCAAATAGTTTCTATGCCAACACGGGGGGATGCTATCTTGGATCTTGTGCTTACCACCGAACCGTCAAACATGTCTGTTAATGTGTTAGACTGCATCAGTGACCATAATGTCATCCATTGTGAATTCAAGTTAACGCGTAAAGAAAGCGTGAATGAAAAGAAAACAATTTATGATTACGCACGTGCAGATGTTGAAATGATCTATAGCGAACTCTCGTCCTTTTGCGTAGAATTTTTCAACGGCATGCAGCATCGCGACAGCAATGAGAACTGGATGATCGTCTGTCACAAGCTAATCGAACTCAAAGAAAAATACATTCCAAAAATACACATATCTGTGTCTACAGGGAGCGCTTGGTTTACCTCCCACGTGAAGCGATGCATTAACAAGAAGAAGCGCTTTTATTCAAGAGCTAAAACCTTGCAATCTGACGATGCCTGGAAGGCTTATCGCGAACAGTCGCAGTTATGCAAAACCGAAATTGAGGCAGCAAAAGACAAATTTTTCAACCATGACATCTCCAACATGTTAACTGTCAACACAAAAAAATTCTGGAAAGTAATAAACCCCAAGCCGTCGTCTTCATGTTTCATATCGATAATGCAAGGCAACGAGTTCCTCCCGCCCTCTGAAGTCGCTACTGCGTTCAATTCCTTCTTTTGTTCTGTTTTTTCTCGTGAGCTTCCTATTACCGACAATATTCACCTCGGCTCCGTTACCTCCATCATGGAGGACATCGTGATCACTGAAAAGGGAATCGAAGCTGCTATTGATCGTCTTTCTAGCAGCTCTGCTCCTGGTCCAGATGGTATTTGTCCTAAACTGCTAAAGTTAACTAAACCTGTTATTTCTCCCATTTTTGCATGCCTTTTCCAGCAATCGATTCAGTCAGGATGCGTTCCTGACGGATGGAAAGTTTCTAAAATAGTGCCAATTTTTAAATCCGGAGACCCGTCATCTGTCACCAACTACAGACCAATCTCGCTGACCAGTATACCATGTAAATTATTAGAGCATATCATATCTTCGGCAATCATGAAGTACCTAACAAAGCACAACCATCTTTTCAGCAACCAGCACGGCTTTCAACAGGGTCGCTCCTGCGAGACGCAGTTATTCGAGCTGGTCTCTGACATTTACGAAGCTGTTAATGACTCATCGCAAATAGATGCCATATTTATCGACTTCGCCAAGGCGTTCGATAAGGTAGCTCATAACCGTTTATTACAAAAACTTCGCTATTTTAATATACATAGTCAGGTTGTGAATTGGATAAGGAATTTCTTAACCGACAGGTACCAATTTGTAACTGCCAATGAATTTTCTTCCTCACGATCACTGGTCAAGTCAGGGGTGCCTCAGGGCTCTGTATTGGGGCCTATTTTATTCCTATTGTATGTAAATGACATCAGCAATAGCATTTCATCTACAGTTCGATTATTCGCAGATGACTGCGTAATTTATAGACGAATAACTACCACCTCTGATAGTGACGCTTTGCAATCTGACCTTGCGAAAATTGCAGATTGGTGTGAACAGTGGCAAATGGAGATAAATACTTCGAAAACTAAGGCTGTAGCCTTCACTAGAGTGTCTAATCCTAAGCTTACTCATTATTTGATAAATGACTCAGTCATCGCGCGTGCGCATACAATAAAATACTTGGGAGTTCATTTATCTTCTAACATTTCATGGAGTGACCACATCGAAGCAATCTGTAGCAGTGCATGCAAAACTCTTGGTTTTATCAGGCGTAACCTTTATTTGGCAAACAAGTCTACTAAATTATTGGCCTATGCGACGTTGGTTCGCGCAAAACTAGAATATGCATCTTTTATTTGGAACCCGCACCAGTCTTATCTCATCAACAAACTCGAAGCAATTCAAAATAAAGCAACCCGCTTCATTACCAAAGATTATTCACGAACATCAAGCATAACTAACCTAAAAAAATCTCTGAATCTAAGCACCCTAGAGAATAGAAGAATCATAGCACTTCTATCTCATTTCCACAAACTTTATCACTCATCATCATCGTTCCGCGTACGCCACATCACGGCCGCCCATCGTATCTTTCCGCGCCTGGATCACCCCTTTAAAGTACAACCCGTTTTTGCTCGAACAAACTTCTTAAGTAAATCCCCCCTCTTTCTCGCAATATATCACTGGAACAAGCTACCTGCCGACGTCGTTTCTTCCCAAAATCATGAAGATTTCATGAATAAACTTAAAAGTTATTTTAATGAAAGTTAATATTGTTCTTGTGCATATCTGCTTTGTTGTACTTGTTGTCGTTGTTCTTGTACGCGGTATTTCAATGAACGTGAATTATCCTTTCTTTGCATCCTTTTGTTGTTTTGAACACTGCGAAAATTTTCCTTAGAGTTTTGTTGTCCTTTTTTTTTTTTTTTTTTTTTTTTTTAGTAGTACTTTCTTTATTCCTCCACGTAGCATCTCTGTACTGTTAAGTAATAATATCTCTACATATGTATGTGCATATTTATATCAATCGTTTGTATTTGTTATTCAAATTATACACTGTAATTGTAACAGCTTTATTGTGCTACAACTCCCCTATGTAATGCCTACCCAGGCCTTTAGGGTACTTGAATAAAAAAAAATAAAAAACCATGATATGATTATGAGAGACGCCGTAGTGGAGGGCTCCGGAAATTTTGACCACCTGGGGTTCTTTAACGTGCGCCCAAATATGAGCACACGGGCCTATAACATTCCCGCCTCCATCGGAAAAGCAGCCGCCGCAGCCGGGATTTGATCCCGCGACCTGCGGGTCAGCAGCCGAGTACCTTAGCCACTAGACTACCGTGGCGAGGCACAGTTTCAGTGCTACACCAAATGGAGTGGCTGAGGGTAACAAAGAATGCAGGGTCATCATTGCGGGAGGTGTGAATGCATACGAGCTGAAGCCTATGGCCTTGAAGGTAACAAACTGCGATAGACGAGTTATTTTTAACACAGAGGCAACATCAACACTCAGCAAAGCAATAACAAGAGTAGAGACAACCTGCAGCAGAGTCATAAAAACTGTTGATACTTGATGGTATGGCACGCTGACATGTTTGACCTTCAGGATGGCTCAGCACCGCAAAAAAGCACGAATTACTTGCGAGAGAAGATAAAACAGTGGAGAAGGGATTACTCACAGAATCCCTATCTTGTGATGCAATTTCCCACAGAAGAGGATGAAAGCAAAACCAAGTGTTGGAACGAACATGTGAAGGCACCATGCCAGGAGCTAGGCCCATATGCTTAATTTGTGGGGGCAGAGGACACAACAGGGCAAAGGACATACAAGGAAACAGCCAAGTGGCTAGGAAAGAAGCTTGGGCACCACATGGGAACTGATTACAGCTCTTGGTGAGATCCTGACGAAGATGGGTCAAAGCCCATAGGTGTGGAGACATGGCAACCAGCCGCATACCGACCTCCACATGTACCAAGGATGGAGAACAGTGTGGATGGTCAAAATGTGACTTTGATGGCAGTGGGTCAGAACAGAAACGGAAGACCTTGTAGGGGCCCTCGTTGAACTAGATTCAAGCAGAGTACTATGGTAGTAGGCTTTCTTAATATTCACGGAGGTCGACGTGAAATAAAGTGGGAGGGGCTTGACAAACAGATTTTTGAACAACAAGTGTCAGTTTTTGCTGTGACAGAGACTCACTGACGTGAGCAGGAAAAGCCACCAGCATGTGCAGGTATGCATTGGGAAGGCTGCAACAGAGAGAGCACAGAACGCCGGGGGGTGGCCTTGGGGTGATGTGAAATGAGGAGCAGCAGTGGACACGAGAGCAATCCGAATGTCAAGACACATGTGGGTAAAGGGAAAAATAGCAGGATTGGAGGTGGCACTAGCGGTGATCTATCTCTAGACAGGAGCCCATAAAGATATCAACAGCCGCATATGCATGTGTTTGAGGCAAGATATTCAAAAATACGAGGAACACTACAAGGTCAGGGTAGTGGGAGAATTTAATGGTCATATAGAGGAGATGGATGGGAGGACAGATGCGACTGGAAAATGGTTGCTTACACTTGCTGCAACTGAGGAGTTGGTACTAGTGAACACTTCAGAGAAGTGCCATAGATAGATCACTTGGGCGAGCTAGAACCAACACACGTGCATAAATTTCGCCCTTGTGTGAGGGTGGTCGAGAGAGGGCATTACGTGACGGCACCATCACCATCATCGTCGGGACTTGGCCAACAGAGGGCACTACATGATGGCACCATCATCATCATCGGGACGGGAAGAGGATTGTTGGGGTTGCGTGTGTGGGAAAAGGGGAGTTCGGTGTGGTTGTGGAGAGAGGCAAGTCGAAGTTTTGTGTTGTGCGTGATTTAGGGTTTGCGCGTGACAAGTGGGGGCTCGTCTGGGACAGCTTCAGGCCCGACAACAGCAACGCACGACATGCTTAGGCTCCAAGGTGTAGTTGAAGAGCTGTTGCTGGGCACCGCCATGGAGCGCCAACGAATCGCGGTGGTTGTGCGCGATCGAGTGACGGCGACGCCGCTGCCCACCGCTCCACACGTGGGACTGTGATGGCAAACGCTGGCGCAGTCCTTCAGGCCACCGACGACTCTGCACCTCCCTCGCTACTCAGGTGTTATAGACTTGCAGTTGCTGAAGGAGTTTCTTGAACGCCTGGAAAACTTCTGCCTCGTGACGGGGGTCGCCGCCGATAAGCGACTGACTCGCATGGTACCAGCCGCCCTCGAGAGCGGCGAGAAGTTGTGGTGGCAGTTCGTGTGCGGGTTCAACTCGTGGAAGCAATTCACTGCCGCCTTCCGCTCAGAGTTCTTGTCGATTGACGCGAGGCATCGCCTGAAGGCGGAGCTCGAACAGCGCACGCAGCACCCGGAAGAGAATTTGAAGGAGTTTATTTATGTGATTGCTATGTTTTACGACCGCATCAGGAAAGAGGTCTCTGAAGCCGAATAGGTGCAGCGCGTACTCAGGCAGATTCACCCTCAGCTGTAAGATTTGGCGGAGGGGCATGCCTACAACAACCTCGCCAAGTTGGTGAAGGAAGCCGATGGCTTAATGAAGCAGGCTTGGTGTCGCCTCCAGTACAGACCACCACCACTTCCGAGCAACCAAGTTGCCAGAGATCTGGCGTTCCGCCCTAGCCCGGACCTCGACCATTGCTCACTGTAGCAGGCGAACACTATGGCGACGGCATTGTTTACTTCGTTTGGTGCCACCGACATCACTGGCCACTGCATCCAGCTGCACCAGACCCGTCGTACTGCCGGGACCGGCAGTACTCGTGCGACATAGCGCCTCTAGTTTCACCCTACGGGCCGGGATCGACACTGCGGCAGGAGCCCACGAGTGGAGCAATGCGTGTGCACTGCCATTGCTGTGGTGGATTCGGCCACATTTCTCGTAACTGTGCTACGGGTCGACAAATGGGGCCACCCGTTTGCTTCCGGTGCAAGCGATCGGGGGAAAAGCGCACGCCGCGGCGGTGGCCCAAGCTTTTGGAGCCAAACCCAAGGCGGACGTACGCGTTCTGCATTTGGCATCAGGCTGTCACAGTCAACCACGTCTCTAAAGTGTCATATCGAGTGGGCTGCTGGTTGCCGCAGACAGCAGTTTTTGTGCGTTCCTGACCTGTGCCGCGACGTCGTCCTTCGTAGGGATTTCCTGACCGTGAGTGGCATCTCCCTGCCACAAAGAATTGTGCCCTTTGTCAAAGCCGTTAAGGAACAGCCAGAGGCAGTGGATGATTCTGGAGACAGTCTGCGCTGCATTTTTGCTTAGGGTGATGCGAGTGTGTGTGCCAGTGTGCCGAACGCGACTGCAAACTGCAATGTGGTCATTCCCAGCCACTCATCGGACCTAGACCCACCGATGAAACACGTTTTAGAAGAGTTTAGTGAAATCTTCACCACTACTTCGGGCTGCACTGCACAACCCTGGCAGATCATCGCATAGACACAGGAGACAACCCACCTGTTCGATGCAAACTGCGACCAGTGAATGCTAAGAAGCAGGCTATTATGGACAACTGCATTCATGACCTGCTGGCACAGAACCTCATCTGCCCTAGCCAAAGTCAGCATGTCAGTGCTCCTGTCTTCGTTGAGAAGTCTGGTGGCTACCACATGGATGTGGATTACCGCCAGCTGAATGCACGCACTAAGGTGTCAGTCTATACCATGCCCAGAACTGATTGGTTGCTGGCACAGCTGGGACGAGCCAGGTGGTTCTCAAGTTTTGATCTTTCACAGGGTTTCTTTCAAATCCCTGTTCAAGAGCAGGATATTCCAAAGGCAGCGTTCATTTGCCATCGGCGAACCTTGGAGTTCATGAGAATGTCCTTTGGAGTTGCCAGAGGTTCTGCCACGTTCCAGACCCTGATGGACAGACTACTGGAGGGAATCAATCACCAGTTTGCCATGGCGTTTCTCGATGATGTCCTGGTGTATTCGGAGACCCTAGAGGATCATCTCGAGCATGTTCGGGAGGTGTTGAAGCGGATAAGTTCAGCACAGGCGGCCACTGACAACACAGGAGGGTGATGTCGTTCTGCTCGAAAGTCACTCCCCCAGCGATGCCACCAAGGGTTTCTCATCGAAGCTCGCACACCGGCCTTCCGGTCCCTTTCGGGCAGTGAGACGTAAAGGACAGAAATGACTTCGTTCTAGTAGACCCCAAAACGGGTCGTTGCCACGGTGTGAGACACGCAGATCAGCTGACACTCTACTATGAAGCTGCAGGCGATGTGTAGTGATGGCTTCACATTTCGAGAGGGGGGGGGGGGCCAGTGAGGGTGGCCGAGAGAGGGCATTACGTGACGGCACCATCATCATCATCATCGAGATGGGAAGAGGATTGTAGGGGTTGCGTGTGTGGGAAAAAGGGAGTTTGGCGTGGTTGTGGAGAGTGGCAAGACGAAGGGGTGTGTTGTGCGTGATTTAGGGTTAGCGCGTGACACTGGTATCACCCAGACTGTTCCAGGTCTTGCGAAGAATGGAAGTGGATGAAGATTGATTGGGCGAACTCGGCAGTGAAGACAACAGAATACGCCTGTTATTCTGTAGGGGCTCTGAGTACGATGAAAAACAACATAGCGCAACAAGAAGACCAATGGTGCAGGAATTGCAGGAAATGGCAGCAGAGTTGGAAAAGAGGGTATAGGTGGTGGACACCTATGAAGTTCTTATAATGGAAATGACACGAGTGCTAAACCACAAAACTACTACGAAATCGACACAAGAAACTGCAGCAGTTATAAAGACCAGGCGTGAAGCAAACCGTCGACAAACAAATAAAGATGGGCATGGGGAGAATATTGTCCGGACGTGATATACTTACATGTCTCTGAAAAAGCACACAGCCAAGCTTATGCAACGAAGCATTCATCGAGTCAATGTCCAGTTCATGCAAGAAATGAAGGTTGCAGGTCCACAGGCATCACAGAGATTCTGGCGATACATTAAAGCAGGCCAAAGCAGGAAATGGCAGCGTGTGCTACATGCAACAGCAGAAGGAAAAATGTGGAAGAAATGGCATGCCTCCCTCTGCTGGAGCAATGGCTGTGTAGCAATATACATGGCAACATTCGGGAGAATAGAAATGCTGAGGAGGCACAGGCATTCGTACTACCTACCGGGGAGACCGAACAGAAGGCAGAACTTCGAACAGCACCTACTAATAGAGAACTTGGTGCAGCAGCTAGAATGAATGGCGGCACTGCAGCAGGCTGGGACGGCATACCCATGAGTCTAGTGAAGGCTGCAGGTGAGGAAACGCGCCAGACCATTCGAGATGTCCTTAAGCAAATTATGGTGATCGCTGAAATCTCTGAATCATGGAAGGACAGCAGGGTGATTCTTTTGTACAAGGGGTCAGGTGACAAAAGGGATCTTAAGAACTACAGACCCATAGCAGTGACACCGGTTTTGTACAGGATGTTTGCACAGGTGGTCAGGACAAGGTTACAAAATTAGGCAGAGCTAACTGGTGTGCTGGGAGAATTCCAAATGGGCTTTCGCACGAGCAGATGCATTGAAGATACTTTATTTATTCTGACACAATATATTGAAATTGCTGAACAGAGTCAGCTCATTCTTGGTGGCTTTCCTAGACATATTGAAGGCATATGACTGTGTACATCGTACACTACTCTGGGCCATTCTGCAGCAGCTGGATCTTGAGGAGGAGGATCTGGATCTCTTGAGGTCAATGTATGAAGTTGTAACAGCCAGGTCAAATGGGGGGGGGGGGGGCAAGTAACAGCGTATGTGAACGTTGAGTGTGGGCTTCGGCAGGGGTGTCCTTTATCGCCGCTGCTCTTCATGCTATATGTCGTAGGTGTTGTGTCTCAAAGGCTAGAAGCTTCAGGGCACGGGTACACACTGCAGCACATGGAGCAGGGGCATGTGGTGACGACGTGGGTCCCAGCGCTGATGTACGCAGAGGACATTGCCATATTGGCACACTCGTCGGATGAGTTACAGGCCCCACTGAACATATGTGGGGACACGATGGCCACACTTCATCTGCAGTTCAATCCACAAAAGTGTGGGGTAACGATATGGGGACCGAAAAGGTACGTTGAAGAAACATAGTGTCTACAAGGAAGCACCCTACAGTCCACAGATATTGCAAAGTACCTTAAAGTGCATTTGAATTCAGGGCCAAGATATCTTGAGCAGCACGAGCAAGCAATGAAGATGAAGGCAACAAGATACTGGGGCATTTTGGGTAGGCAGACTTTGTGGGCCTTTAACAGGTATGAAGTGATGAGGGGGCTGTGGAAGATGGTAGCTGTGCCAGGGCTGACGTATGGGAATCCGGTGCTGTGCATCTCATTCGGTACAAGGGAATACCTGGAAAGGCGTCAGAGAGAGGCCGGCCGAATAGCCCTGGACGTGCACCGGCAGACACTGGTTGAGGCGATACAAGAGGACATGGGGTGGTCTTCCCCCGTGGATTGTGAAGCGGTTGCTAAGGCAATGTACGAGAAGTGTTTCAGGCACCTCCCCAGTGCCAACCTCGCGCAACAGGTTTGGGTGCACATCATCTTTGCCAGCTGTTCAACAAAATGAGCACGTTGCACACGCAGTCTGTGGGACCGATACCATCTACCCACGGTCTGTCTAGAAACACAGGGCGAAGTGCAAGTGGCAGTGCGAGCAGTCGGTATGAAACAGAAAAGTGGGTGAAAGCGGCCGAGAAGTAGTCGTTCATGATTGTGTATATGACGGGAAAGTGAGGCATTGCCAGGGAAGGGTTTTTCAACAACTCCCGAGAAACTGGTTTGCTGGTGGAGGCATACTCTGACGCACTATGTGCTCGACACTGGAGGGCTCACTACGTTGACATGCTGCAGACGGAATGTACCCTTTGCAATGCAGCAGAGGAGACGATCAAGCACATAGTTATCCAGCGTCCGGGTGGTTTCTCGCCCTTCGAGACAACATCACTATAGACTGCACTCGGTTTTGTCGAAAGAGAAACCCAGCGAGGAAGCACCAGAATACAAGTGGGAACTACCAAGCAAAGGTTGAAACTCTGGTGTTAGTACAGGGCGTCACAATGATTCCAGCTGATTCCAGTGTATTTCTGTAGTGGTGCGGACCAAGGTGTGAACTACAGACGTGTGGTGACCTAACCAGCTCTAACTTATTAACCAGCTCTAACCAAATTTGTTCCGCAGATTGCTGAAGTCACAAAAAAACACAACCCTTGGATCACACGTGACATCATTCATACTAAACGTAAAATAAAAAGACTAAGAAAATCTAACAAATCAAGCCTAGTCTATGGGTTTCAAGAAGAAATAGCTTGCTATCCCGGTCATTGAGGGTAAAAATCCGTAGTGCCAAAGAGAACTTCTGCAGCACAACACTAAGTAAGTTTATAAGAGAGTCACCCCAGAAGTTCTGGCAATATCTTGGTTCAAAAAACAACCTCCCTACTATCGTTTCAGCGGAGCAGGAATTAATGAAAGCTAATTCATTTAACACTTACTTCCAGTCTGTCTTCACAGCTGACAATGATAAACATACGTCGCTTCTGTTTTGGGGTAAAAACTTAAGTGCTTTAAGCTTGCCTCTACTGTCTGAGCCGGGTTTGCTATCACTGTTATTGAACATTGATGGGAAGAAAAGTAGTGGACCCGACGGGATTCCCAATGCGTTTTTGAAGCGTTACGCTGAATCTGTGTGTAAATACCTTTTTCTTATATTTTCAAAATCGCTTAAGGATTGCCAGGTTCCATCGGAATGGAAAATTGCAAAAATTCTTCCCATTCACAAAAGTGGTGACTCGTCTTGTCCATCTAATTACAGACCAATTTCTATTACGTGTACTTTCTGCAAAATGCTTGAGCATATTATTGTACAGTTCCTTACTGAATACGTAGAAAAAAATGCTATTCTCCATTCCAATCAACACGGTTTTCGTCGCGGACTATCTACTGTCACACAGCTGGTTGAGACCTTGCATGACCTTGCCAATGGCATTAATGATCAATCGCAGATTGACGTAGTCTTTTTAGATTTGTCAAAAGCTTTTGACCGCGTTTCCCATCCCAAACTGATCCAAAAGCTAACCGGTATACTGGGAAAAGGACCTATGACCAAGTGGATCGAATACTATTTGACCGACCGCTACCAATTTGTTCAATATGGTGCACATGTGTCTGACACGGTTCCAGTATTATCGGGAGTGCCCCAGGGTTCTGTTTCAGGCCCCATGTTGTTTCTTCTTTTTATTAATGACGTTGCAGACATAGCCAATGTAAAAATCAGATTGTTCGCAGATGATTGTATCCTGTGCCAGCGAATAGACAGCTACCAGGATCATTTAAAACTAGATGATTCGCTAAAAAAGGTCGAAACCTGGTGTCGAGAGTGGCAAATGGAAATAAATACTGAGAAAACTTTCGCTATCTCAATTACAAAGAAAAAAGCAAGGGCAAATTTTTCGTATTCGCTGAGAAATGTCCCACTTCGCAACGTCGCTGCCTGCAAATATCTAGGCATCTTGATATTGTCCGACTTAAATTGGACTGCGCATGTCGAACATATAACAAAGAAGGCACTCGGCAGGTTATTTTTTCTTCAGCGAACTCTTCATCATTCAACACCCCAAACAAAACTTTTAGTGTATACCATGCTTATCCGCCCAATCCTCGAATATGCGAGTGTGGCCTGGTTCCCCTTCACAAACAAACATGTAGCCGCGCTTGAAAGAATACAATGTAAAGCAGTCCGTTCTATCTATAACCGTTATAGGCGTACCGACTCACCTACTGCTCTTTTGATAAGAGCGGATCTGCCCACCCTGGCAAGCCGCGCCAAGCTTCATAGTCTGAGATTTTTGTATCTGGTGCTACACAACTCTTTGAAAATAAATCCGGGTAATTATGTTAAGGTTAACAGTAAGCGCCAAACACGAAATAAACATTGTCACACACTTGATGAGTATCCCTTCAAGAACAATGTTTTTGGCCACTCTTTTTTTCTGCGAGCCATACGTGCTTAGAATGCCCTGCACCCCACCGTGTTGACACAGCCGACAGTTGATGAATTTGTTAATCGAGTGAGTGAATGTGTGCTGACTTTTATTTAGACGTGATTTCCTCAATCGATGATGTCGCAAGTTTTAACTCTGTCTGTACAATTTCGTTGTGTATTTGTTTTTTTTTGCTAGCCCCAGCATTTCATCTGATGTTTATATTCATGAAGGCTCTTTGCCTATCACTGCGGCGAATTTTGCACTATGTTTGAGATATTCGCTTCAAAATTCAAGTGCTTGCAACATGTATTCTTAGTCTGTGTATTGCTTGTTTTAACTATGCAATGTGACACCACTCCTGTAATAATCCCATCACGGGAGTGACAGTATTCTGAATAAATAAATAAATTAAATAAATAAACTTACTGTGGTAGTGCTGTACGGTGACGTTCCTTTCGAACAATGTGAACACACTTCTATTTCAAGTGTGGGAGTATGCATTAGGTTTTTTATTGTTTTCCTTTTTTCTTTTTTTTTTTTTTTTTTTTTTGTTGTTCAGGCCATGCCGTGCATGGAGTGTAGGCGACCCGATCCAAAGGGTATAGCCGTAACGCCATTGCCATGTTTCTTGGGCATCAGAATCGACATCGCCTCCTGGACGCATTTTCTGGTGACGCCATTTTTCTTTTCTTGTTCACTCAGTGTTCCTAGCGAGTGGCGACCTTGCTCTGCGGCCAATTATGAATACTGGGACGCTGTGTAAGTTCACCGGCGCGTTTAAAAGAAAAGTTATTGAATTCGCGGAAGTGAATGGCAACATGGTGGCGTAGCGGCAGTTTGGAGTGTCCAAGAAAAGCTTTAGGTACTGGCGCAACCAAAAATCCTTACTGTCGGTATGTAACGCATGGAAGACGTCGTTTCGCGGTCGCCGAGCTGTGCACCCGGAACTCGAAGACAAAGTGGCGGATTTCGTTTGCGAGTACCGTGCCAGGTCCCTGCCAGTAAATGCGGAGCTCATTCCCAAAATAGCCATCGAGCTCGCCCGTGAAGCCGGTCTATCGAGAGAAAATTTCAAGGGGTCCATTTATTTGGTCCGCCACTTGATGCGATGCAAAGTATTTGTCCTTCAACGGCACACATCAATTTGCCAGAAGCTGCCCGAGATATAGGAGGACAAGTTGATAAAGTTTTAACTCTACGTGAATAGCTTCCGGTGACAGCATGGCGACATGTTAGGCCAGATCCGCAACACTGACGAAATGCCAGTGTGGTTCAACATGCTGTTGTCCACGACAATTTGCGAATGCGGGGCAAAAAAAGTGAAGCTTTGGCGACTGAAATTGAGCATTCGCGCTTTACCGTTATGCTTTCCTGCACGGCTGAAGGCAGAAAGTTGCCCCCGTTCATCATCTTCAAGCGGAAGACGCTGCCGAAGAAGGCCTTCTCGCGGGATGCCATCGTCCATGTGCACGAAAAGAGGTACATGAACGAGGCCCTAATGCGCGAGTGGATCCGCACAGTGTGGAACCGGCGGCCCGAAGCAATGGAACATGCAGCACTGGAACATGCTCGTGTTCGATTTGACGGCATCCGTGAAGGACAGACTTCACGGCGGGAAGACCGATCTTGTCGTCATTCCGGTAGGGATGACGTCAACACTGCAACTTCTTGATGTCGTCCTTAACAAGCTTTTCAAGGACCCTGTGCGTGTGTTGTTCACTGAATAGATGGCTGGCAACAACCCGCGGACCCTGACAGGCCCACTGCGCAGGCCACCTCTCGCAACAGTATGTAGTTGGGTCTCCGAGGCATGGAGGTCTCTGCTTGAAAAATGGTAATGCACGCATTTAAGAAGCGCTGCATCAGCAATGCTCTCGACGGCACCGAGGAGGACTTGTTATGGTAGGCGGCTAGTGAAAAGCAGTCGTCCTCGGAGGAGAGTTGCGACAGCTTGGTGGACTATAATGTGAATCAGTGAACAATTCTGCATTTTTCTTTTTTTACTGGTCAAGATAAAGGGGTCGACCTATATCCCGCTTCAACCTATATTCCGCATTATACAGTACCTGATGATTCTTCTGCACATTACGGTGCTAGATACTTGATCAAAATGTTTTTGGAAAAGGATGAATTTGGCAATGTGACTGAAAGTCATCAATACCTTCTCATGCTCAAAGCATATCACAGGCCAGGCAGGCTTTTTGGTAACCTAGTTGTACCTTCGGAGGAAGACTTCAACTGCCTACATCCAACAGGTGGAACATCATTTCCTGGCTATCATAGAGGGCATAGCACGCACACCATGTGTATGTGCTGCATTGTTCCAGATCCTGTCTGATGCCACTTCATTCCGTTTTTGTTCTGAGCGTCGCGCCAAAAAATTCCTCTTCATGTTTAGCAGAGTGCGTCTTAGCTGGCACGTCCATTTCGTGAACGGACAAAGTTCGCTCCCGTGCTTCAATTGATTGCAGGCGATTAGAAAAATTCAAAGCGTAAATTTCGTTATAAACAGGTTTCCATTGAAGAATTTCCATAGGTCCGCCACGGTGGAGCAGTGGCAAGGCTGCTCGATTTGAAGGTCATTGGTTCGAATTCGGCAGCCGCGGTTGCATTTCAGTGAAGTTGAAATGGTAAAGGAGCGCATACCGTGCTATGTCAGTACACGTTAAAGAACACCAGGTGGTAGAAATTTCCGGAGTCCTCCACTAAGGCGTCTCTCATTATAATATCTTGGTTTTGGGACAATAAAAACCAGATATTACTATTAGTATTGGACAAGATCACGATAACGAGACCTTTATTCATTCGCTTTCCTCAGTGCTTTCACTGTTGTCATGCAGGAAATCACAGAGCCATGCACCTGGGGTGTTTTCATTACCTATGCCTGACTCAATTTTTAATTAACAATGCCCATGTGACTGAATTGTGCGTTATTGTATTTCGCAATAGGTTGAGTTTAGAGGATGTGTATGAGAACTTGAACATTTATGAATGTGTGTCAAGACGATAGGTGTGAGAGCAGTACACTGGCCCAACAAGAAAAAACAAACGTAGCCCATTCGCACCAATAAGGTAAAAAGTGTGCATAACGTTGCAATGTACCAACAAAAAATGTTGATGTTTGCACCAGAGAGGTCTTGTGAGAAAAAAAAAATCCCACTTCTCCAATCAGTGCATTCGCGCACATGAAGGAGGACAGAAGCTGCACGCATTGTGCTAATTTTTCTTATTTTGTGAGAGACGCTGCCGGGCAACGCAACGCTGCGGACGCGCTTCACGTCGGCTCAGCCTTTTATGAATGTTTTCCGCAGTTTTATCAAGTCAAAAACTGGCAATCGAACACCACTGGATAGAGCGAGTCCATCCGAACACTTCTACACCAAAAACCTTGGTGAGAGACCTTTTTTTGAAGCTTTTTCGATGTGAAAAACCACCCGAGCTACAAGTGTGACCAGCTAAGCCTACACCGACAAGGCCGACGCCGGCCTCGGGAAGGGTGATGAACGCTGCCGAGTTGTAAGCCAAGGGATCGGACGCACCTCCGAAATGGACGTAGATGATGCAGAAGTGGGGGAAACTCCAGGTAATGATTCCGGGAGGACGATAGCGATCCAATGAGATGAGACGCTGACGACGACGCGGAGGGCTGGATCGAAGTCATGTATAAAAGGAAGAGCCGTGTGCGCCCTGGCGAAGAGACAGCACAGAAATGCACCTGCTCAAGAAGCCCGACACGCAGATGTGGGAAGAGCATCGTGAACAAGATTTTACAAGCATGCAAGATGCCAAGGCTACCTGCAGATGACATCAAGATAATCGTCAGACCAATAGACGGGCTGAGCATTAGACACACGTGCAGAGCCAGCCTCAACGAAGTGATACGCCAAGAAGCAGGGGTGAGCAATGAAGAAATCTTCACGATCTGCCCCAAACCCACACAAAATATCCTGGTAATCAGCACACCGGATGATAAGACGGCGACGAAATTCATCAAAATCAAGGATTTAAAAATCAACGGAAAGAAGTACGAGACCAGCGCGTACGTCTCGGCACCAGAACATAAGGCCAAGGGGATAATCCGCAACATTCCCTTAAAGTACACACATGATCACCTCATGCATGCACTGGTGAACGCGAGGAACCCTTCATTGGCGTACGCCAAGAGACTAGGGAGCACGACCACCGTGATACTACTGTACGAAGGCAACAGGATCCCTTACTTCAACAGCATCATGAAGGCTTACTTCAACAGCATCATGATGAAAGTTTCCGTCTACCCGAAGCAAATAGACTTTTGTAAAGAGTGCGGGAGGCTCGGGCACAGGCCCGATGTGTGCCCAAGACCGCCAGACAAGTTGTGCCTGGCGTGTGGTGCCAAAAATCCTACCAGAGACCATGAATGCACTCCCGAGTGCAAGCTCTGCGGAGACGCACACCCCACAGCAGACCGGACTTGCAGAGCTCAATTTAAGACGCCATACTTCGTAAAGCAACGAAGGTGGGCTGCGAAGAGAAACGAGGAAGAACTCCAGCGGGAAGCCGACTCACTAGATCAAGACACCTGGGGAAGCAGCAACACACAACTAGCCCGTGAAACTACATCAAGGTCCAGATCCAGATCCAAGTACAGGCTGGGAGCCTGGGGACTACGTCGCTTAGGGTCGAGGTCCAGAAGCAGACCCAGTACCAGGAGAGGCCGAGATCCACCTCGAGGGGAAGGACGCCCGAAGCGACAACGAAGCAGCAAAGAGAACAGAAGACGCCAGACAAGGTGGGCTGGTCAGACGTAGTGGCCAATCGCGATTCGGCAAGGTCCGGCAATAATAGTAACGCTAGGGATAATTACAGAGACATAGAGAAATGTGTAGAGGAATACAGAACGGAAAACACGCTACTCAGACAGGAGCTAGAAAAGGCAAAAAAGCAAAACAGTGAATCAGCTAAAAAACTTGATGAACTACAGCACACACTTAAAAATGCAGATCATAAAAATGCAGATACAGACGTCGCCTCCGTCAACCGCCATCACGGCCGTCTCCACGCCAGCGACCAAAACCACAGGGGAGGGAGAGAATGAGGAAATATAAATGGTAGCAGTGGAAACAGCAACCAGGCGCCAAGCGATAAATCCCGCTGACGAAGACCAAAGAGCAAAACGACTCAGAAAAAGAGGTCAAGAGGCTCCGTCCTAGCACGAAAAAAAACAGACATCTTCGAGGACATGATAAACAAACTGTCGGACAAAATGGAGAAATTGTTCGAGATGCTGGTCGTGCGACTTAGCGACAGTGAGACGGAGAGTAAGGCCCTGGAACTAAAACACGACAAGCGGCTCGAAGAGCTAGAGAAGAAAATTTCTTAGACATGGCGGGCACTAAAATGAGAAAACTCGTCATCTGGCAGTAGAACTGCCGTGGCTTCTCTAATAAAAAAGCATCGATGGTGCAATTAATCAAAATCACCACATAAAGAAAAAGACCTGACGTGATCATTTTGCAGGAGACATTCGACCACAAGTCACGGATATCAACCACATTCTTATAGAAGTCGTGCCACGCAGCAAAAAGGAGAGCAGCAATTTTGTCCTAAACGTATACAGCAGCCCATATAAAAAGGGCTTAAAGCATAATTTCACAGAACTAATTAACGAAACGAAGAACATCGCAGGCGACAACCGACTTGTTACCGGAGGAGATTTTAACGCTCCACACACGCAGTGGGGATATGGGCACTCGTCGAAGAAAGAAAAAAACCTTGCCCACCTCATCGAAAAGGCCGGACTAGCCATTCTGAATGAGCCAGCCTCGCACACCAGAATCGGTGTAGGTCCTCACAGGGACGCCACGCCGGACTTGACCCTCTGCAAGAACGCCGGGCGAATCACGTGAGAAAACACCTGTAGCGTCATCATCATCGCCATTCATCATCATCGTCATTTTTCTAGCCACCGCGCTACGCCTCTCGTGCAGCTCATGCGACAGCTCGTGGCGCGAGCGGTGGAGAACGAGCACCAGGCCTGGCGGTTCGGACGTGGCAGCTGCTGCCGCTCCGCTTCGGCAATCGCCTTTGATAATAATGTGGCGAGAGAACGACACGACCACGTTGGCCGCTGTCCGGCCTTCCTCTCTTGCTACATTGGTGACCTCAAGGACACGACCTTCGGTGAGCTACCAGCTGCCATGCTTCCGCCACTCTGCCCGCCAGTGCCGCCGTTCCACCCGGCCTTACCCAGGACATGGCTCATGCGGCTCGACGCCGCTCTCGCTGTGAATGGCGTCGCAAACCAGCCGCTTATGCACGCCATCTTGCTCGACGCGCTGCCGGTCCAGTTTCGCCATCTTGCTACCACATCGATCACGAGCCCGCAGCCATATGACGCCCTCTGCACTGCGCTGCTCACCTGCTACGGACTCACGTACTAATTGCTTCCAGGGTGCCGCGACTTTGGGGCTCTCACTGCGTCGCAACGTGTGCTACCAACCGGCACGCAACCCTCTAATAACCACGACCTCACCACTACGGCTACGACTCCCTCTACCTCAGATCCGGTCACAGGAACATTGAACCCTGCACCCGACCACAACGACGAGGTAGAAGACGCTCGCACTTCCACTGACTACACCACCGAGAGCTGCGTTCCGTTGGCGCTCACGTACAAAGGTTCACCGCAGGTGCCTGCCACATGCACAATTTCCGTGACATCAATGGCACGCGACACCTCAGCGACCCCAGACTCCACGACGGCTACCTTGCCGTGCGCCTCGGAGTCTGAGCACGAGATATTTTCACCCATTATTCGGCACCTGATTCCGGAGCTTCCACAGTCGACATTATCCAATGAACATGATCTTCCATGAACCTTGGCAATCTGATCATCCTGCAAGCAGCTACTATTATCTCCCTTGACGTCTCCCGCAGCTGAAGCTGTTGCCCGTGACATGCTACAGCAGAACTTCTGAGATGCTGCTACAATGACCAAGGACCAGATGACAGATTTGCTAATGGCAGAGCAGCCAGCACAATCCATAACCACCACACAGGCGCACATCCGTCAGGCTTCCCCGATGAGCACGGGTGCACCAGCCAAGTCTCCAGTAGAGCCCACGCCTTCCGGATCCCTTGGCCAACCTCCGGAGCCTTGGAAGGGCGACACCACAACGCAACAATCTACCTTGAATTCAGACATGACCCTCATCATGACCCAGGCGACTACCGCCTTTGCGCGGAATCGGCAGACCAATCACAGTGGACCTAACTGCCTGCAGTGACTTACGTGCGCCATTTCCACGCCCGTCGCCTCGGTCATCCGTGCCGGCATGTCAGCCACACTGCAATGCTCAGGTTGGTGTTCCATCGACGGCTACGTCCGGGCCGGAACTGCCAGCCCACTGCTCCTTGTCAACAGCCATGTCGGCGTCATGTGTGCTGTTGGAGACGCCGCCACATCCTTTATGTTTCAGTACTCGGTCGTCCTGGTTTTGTTTCAATGCATAGCACCATCTCGCCACCATCCCCAGTTCGGCCTCTCCGGCGCCCTCCCACGGCTCCACCTGTGTGTACCTTTGTCAGACACGGATTCTCGAAGCACCGGGTGTGCTCTAGAGTGATCCCGCCAAGTCATCGTGGGACGCTCGTGTTTATGGCCACAGCGACCCGGCGCTGCCATCTTTGCCCGCTGTGTTTCTCCCAGTGTCGTCTGCCAGGGACCCGCTGGTGGCCGATTGTCCCTTCCCGTTGACGACCTGGACTGCTCATGGACCCCGTTTCGTTTTGCGAACCTAACTCGCTTGTATATACGCTCTCATTATTTTCGTTCCGACTTCATTTCTGCGTGAGGGGGGGGGGGGGGGGGATCTGTAGCGTCATCATCATCGCCATTCATCATCATCGTCATTTTTCTAGCCACCGCGCTGCACCTCTCGTGCAGCTCATGCGACAGCTCGTGGCGCGAGCGGTGGAAAACAAGCACCAGGCGTGGCGGTTCGGACGTGGCAGCTGCTGCCGCTCCGCTTCGGCAATCGCCTTTGATAATAAAGCGGCGAGAGAACGACACGACCACGTTGGCCACCGTCCTGTCTTCCTCTCTTGCTACACACCTTTGAAGACTTGAGAAGTGATCACAGGATCCTCAGCATCGCCCTAGGCGATCCTCCTACCAGGAATTGCAAACAGACAATCAGGCGCGTAGATTGGGACAAATTCCGCAAAAGCAAAAACGAGAAAGAACAGGGACCCATCGAAAACATAGAAAAAAGGAGCAGTGAACTTCTAAGAGACGTAGAAAAAGCCACAACCGAAATGGAGTGGGACGACTGGTTGGCTCGACGAGAAGAGGAAGATGAGTGTGGCGGAACCCTCTCAATGCGGATGGACAGCAGGCTCGCACACCTTGTCGAAGCCGAAAAATCTATTCAGAAACGGCTGCATAGGCAAAAACATAATCGAAATCTAAGGAGAAAACTCGCCGAGCTAAACAAGCACATCGAAACACACTGTACCCAGCTATGCCATCAGGAATGGGATGAAGTGTGCGACGCTGTGAACGGCAACATAAACACAGGCAAGACATGGAAAATCCTGAAGCACCTGCTGGACCCGTCGGCCACTAAAACGGCAGTGAAAGCGGAAATGACCAAGATAAGACACAGGTATAAGATAAGACACAGACACAGGTACCCCCGGTCACATCAGTGGAGTCATTTGCCAAGGGAAGAGAGCAATTTTCAGCTGACTTTGAGAATTTGTTGTGAACCGCACGCCACATGCTACACTATAATGCTTGGCTTGCGTGTCCTCGGTAGCCTCGACTACCGATTGGCAGCGTTTTCTTACAATGCTCAAAAAGTGTTGCAGGGCCCCTTTACATTTGAAGGGGGGCTTTGCGGCAAAGTGGATTTCTCCTTAGGTGCTTTCACGGTTTAGCACCCCTACACCGCAGTGAAAGAACTTTTACAGGCGGCACATTCGGATTAATATGCCTTTATTCGTTCCTTGCGAATACTTCGAAATTTTCCGCAATATGAATTCAGATCGAAGCGAATTGGAATACCCTACTATTCGTTCGAATATTTGAAGCATTCGAATATTCGCACAAGCCTAGTCATGATCCTTATGAAAACTATAAATGAATGAGGTTTCACTGTCTCGATCGAGTTTTCTTTAAAAGGAAGTGTACTGCAGTCAGAAGCCTATGTTCTGGTGTAGAAGTATCGAAAAACTGCCTCTGAACATTTCCGCTCTTGAGCAGAAAACATAGGATATTTGTCAAGCAGCTTAGATGCTTGAAACATTCTGGTAGGAAACAAGAGTACCGTAATTAGTCGAATCTAACGCGCACCTTTTTTCCGGTTGAGCGAGTTCATAAATCGCATGCGCATTAGAATTGAGTACGAACAAAAAAATTACGGTCAATCTATTGCCATCGGCAAATACAAAATGGCCGCCCCCTACGTGCGTCGGCATGGCGCGTCGGCCATTTCTGCCTATGTGTTTCCCATGTGCGGCACTTCGTACGTGTGCTGAGCAGTTCGTCATCTAGTAGCGCATTAGCATCGACGGCGTGGAAGGGCCGACTCCAAAAACTCTAGTGCACTACGATGCTGCTTTTAAAAGAAAAGTCATCGCGTGTGCAGAAACGGACGAAAATCGGGCCGCATCGCGGTCGTTCGGACTTCCCGAAACGTGCGTGCGGGACCGGCGGAAACAAAAGCAGAAGATTGTCGACAGCAAAGCTTCACACAAAGGCTTCAACGGACCACAGCAGGGTCGGTTTCCGCAAATTAAAGAACTGCTCGGCGAGTATGTGCTTGAGCAGCGAGCGGCACAGCGGCCCGTGACGACAGAACTGCTCCAAGTGCGGGCTATGCAATTAGTCTTAGAAAAAGGTCTAATGCGGAGCCAGTTTAAAGTGAGCAGGTGCTGGCTAACTAACTTTATGAAGAGGAAAGGCTTTTCCCTCCGAAGGGGAACATGCATATGCGAAAACTTTTGCGGAGTACGATAAAAAGCTTCACAGTTTTCAGAGGTTCGTCCTAAACTTGCGGCGCAACAACAGCTTCCTGCTTGGGCAAATCGGGAATGCCGATCAGACGCCTCTTTACTTCGACATGCCTGGCACCACAACCGTCGAGAAGAAGGAGGCGAAGCAATTTCACGTGCTGACATCGGTCCACGGTAAAACTACAGTGACGGCATTGCTCTGTTACACGTCAGATGGACACAAGCTTCGCCCGTACCTCATATTTAAATGGAAGACGCTCCCGAAAGGAGTTGTTTTTTCGAGTGGTGTGATCGTGCGGGCCAGCGAGAAAAATGGGTGCGCGTTGCAATCGATGTCTTACGTTTTTTTTTTTTCGCGGTGGAAATCGGGTGCGCGTTACAATCGAGGGCGCGGTAGAATCGAGTAAATACGGTAAACATTCTTATGCAATGTTTCAGCAAGGCACACATCACTAAAAAAATGTTCGGGCTACAGAAACTGAAAGTGCAAAAGAGGAGCGTTTAAGCCCACCCTATCTTGCAAAAGCTTGGATGAAACTGCACATAAGTTTAGCAGCCCCCGACGACAAACAACTTCGCAATCTTTTACACGAGGGCAACTGCGCTGTCACTACCAAGGAGATGATGTGCCGGTGGGAAGTGCTAGATATAGACTCCACATGATTCAAATATGGAACTCTCTTTAAGTGCCTCAGTGAGGCATTTCTTCAGAGGTATGAGAGTGTGTGTCGTCCTCCACGCCTTCATGCTGAGAGTTCAAGTTCTTTGTTCGTCAACCTGGGAATGGTGTAAACATGGTACAAGGATGCATCCCTGCCTACAGGTGCACTCTTTCACGACAATGGATAAACGATGCAAATAGTACACCTCGACAACACAGCCCTGGGCCTCCCATTGTCAGCAAGTCACGCTATTGATTCGGGCCTGCCGCTTGGACAAACATGACATCGCTCACTCCAGTTTTTAATTCGCTGAAAATGACATAATGTGAGATACTCTCAGCCAGGTAAACACCAACAGACCTCTCCTGATCATGAGCAGTGGTGTACGGCTTGCTGCCAGACATAATGAAGGGCCTCTGCAGTCAGTATATTCCTGTACAAAATGTAAACAGGCCCAAATGTCTATGTATATCGACATAATTTTTTGCCACCTCTCACCCTCAACAGCAAGACCTGATAGCGTCTGAGACCATAGTAAAACATGTGATTTTTGGAGGTAGACTTATGACATGCCTTGCTTTGTGTGAAGTAAATGCGGAGTCCAGTTCACGTTTCACACATCATTGTGCGATCACTACACAATGATAGAGAACCTTGATTACCAATGAACATTCGATGTTGCCATACCCCTAGAGCAAGCAACGGAGCAAAATAATGCTGTTACCTGCTGCTAAATCATTGTTGAGGCTGAACTCCACCTTTAGTTAATCCAGAGTTTATTTTGACCGTTTCCTTGTTAAATTTTTCGTACTGAAACTACATATGTGAAAACCTTTTTGTAATGAAGTTTTTCAAAAATTTCTTTAAGGGACTCTCAAATGGTTTTGACAATTTGGTACAAACACGTTGGGTCGGTAGACCAAGTATTAGTGGTGACTTACAGACCGGTTTGAGCTTTCTGCGCAAACTTTGTAATTTATTACAACGCTTTAAAGCTGTGAATTGCTGCAGATCGCTACGACTCAGCCAAATGCGTTTCCAACTGCCCATTTACATAATGACATGCTCTTGTAACGAGACGTCATCGAGGCTGCTAAATGATTGACTGCGGAAAGGGCGGAAGTAAGACCAGCTGAAAGTGGCACCTGACGCAGCAGATATCAATCCCTCCATGATGTTCGTCTCTGTTGCCAGACAGCGTGCGTGCTGCCTGGCGCAGCGTGGGGTGGTCTCAAAGATTGTGAGCAACCTTTCAGCGGAGGTCTAGACTGGGCAAAGCTCTAATTGTCGATTGCGCTCAAGAGAGCTCTGTGATCACCAACGTATCTCATGAGTTGAATAGACAAGGCAGAGGTGAGACGGAGGGTATGATTTAGTTGTCCGCAGCAACAAAAGAACACAATGTGTCGCTAAATTTGTGATGCAAATGGTTTGATAATACCTTAGCCAGTGGCGTAACTAGGGGGGGGCAAGGGGGTACAAGTGCCCCGGGCGCCACTAGGGAGGGGGCGCCAAGCCGAGTCCTCGGGTTGGCGCCCCCTGGAAAGGTTGTCAATGTTTTTTTCCGTAAAACCGCCTGGAAGGGGGGAGGGGCGAGGTTGTAATGTACGACTGGAAGTGGGGATGGTGGTGAAGGAAAGGGTTGCCGCAATGGCTTTTGCATCGGGAAAAGGATCCTCTATTTTCATTTTGCTGCGCTACCTCCGTGCCTTCCCATGACCCTCGGCTAAGCTTTGTTTTGTGCTCCGCAGCACTGGGTTAGATGAGTTTCAGCGAACCCCACCAGCCTCCCAAACCACTTACTGAAAGCTTCCCTGAAACCAACCACGTACGTAAACAAAATAAAATAAAAAAGTTCGAATGCACCTTTTTTGAGTAAGAACAGAAAACTCCAACGAAATAGCCGATCGTCCAACGACTAATCGTCCACGCAGCGGCGGAAGGAAGGGCGAATATAATCCGTGACCTCGGCACCAAAGGCTAAACAAAGGCGTTTATTCGCAGAGTTCTCTGGAGGAAAGACGGAGAAAGCGTGACACGACGGCGACGTTTGTTGATTCCCTGCATCGCGGGCGCCAGCAAAGCAATAGAAGGGCGGGGGTCAACGTTTCCCACATGCCATCCACCGCCATGGGCAGGTTCATCCTTTGGCCCAAAGAACACGCACCTGCGAAAAAAGCGCAGAGCGTAGTGTACCCGACAGCATGTGCCGACTGCCCCGCTTCGTACGTTGGAGAAACCAAGAACTTCCCTGAAAGAATGCGGCCGCACAAGGATGACCTCCATCAATGGAACAGCGAACGGAGCGAAACGGCAGAACACTCCGACCAGTTTAACCCCCATACCAGACCCGAGGGCGCGGTGTCTAGCTGGTTGCTTTGTTTTGTACTCACCCTGCATTCCTTGGGATGCACAAATAGCGCGAAAGCTTAGGTACGAGAAACTTGGGCCTGGGAAGCGCCCGTGCCGTCAAGATTTTTGCAGTGTGGACTGGAAGAGAACAATGACGGGTAAGGGACTTCCGGAAGTTTGAATAAAAAAAGAAAAATACTATACAAAAACGCGGGCGTAGCTCATCGAAATCAGAACTGGTGGCCCTTGGCCTCCGAAATGGCCCGCCGCGCGCCAGTAGGCAATCGCGGAAGCCTACATTAGCGCTTTTAATGGGGGGGGGGGGGGGGGGATTTTGCACGTTTGTAACACCAGATGTTCCTTGGTCCACACCTGTCGTCCCGTGTTGGCCACCAAAAATCATGGCGCGTGCCTCACCGACGCCAGCGTGCATGGGCAGACTATCTACGCGGAAAAGGCCCATTCTAACAGCGTGCTTCTTCTAGCAAAGTAGATGCGCAAATTGTGTAGTAGTAGTAAATTAATCAGCCTTGCTCGCTCAGGAGCGTGAAGGCCGCCCACAACGCTACATATAAAATTTTTGAAAATATTTTTTTTTTACTTTTTGACCTTCGCACAAATAGTTTTCACCACCATGAGGAACTCAATAACCAGAAACGCAGCTGCCGTTGCATAGAGAAAGAAGCAAAATTTGTTTTCAAGACAGAGTTGATGGGTCTTATCAACTTTGTAGCAACTGTTATGTAGCAACTATCATAAAATGTCGCATAGTGAGACATTTTGCGAAAGTACTTTGCTTCATTTTACAAGTTTCATAGAATGTTACTTTATTGTTATTCAGTAAATTTCTACATACACGAAATTCATGCTCGAAATTTCTTCTTTGTAACGGTAATATTTGTCTGTTACATCTTCATGAACTTTCGAGAACGACGAGTTGTGAAACTAGTCCCTCCGTGTTGAATATGTTCTATATTTTTTGCCTCCTAAAGTTATATAGGCGCTTAAAAAGAAAACAAGGTTCCTTTTCGGGCTGCTTGGTGAGATGGGCATAAAATATAAAATATTCAATCAAATCGAAAATACTAATTTTCAGATCCGTGTCGATCTCTCATGGAATCACCCGTCTACGATAACAATGGTTAGGAGACAAACTGCGGACATGTCTGCCGTGTAGCTAGCATACCTGTAACCGTGGTTAGCCGTAGTGCTCGTGTGACAGAGGTATTAGTGGGCTTTAGTTGAAACTGGGGTATGCCAATCAAAGTACCAAGTAAAAAAACTTTTTTGCGCTACAAGAAAAATTCGAAGTTTTGCATCTCGCATTCTCTTTAAGGCCCTTCTTCCTGCCATGTACTCGCACCTAATGTTGGATCGCGAGTCTGCGAAATTCCGCTGAGGCAGACTGTCGATCGGCAGCGCACCTGTAGGCCGGTTGAAGTTACCGGCTGTCTCCTCGATGGGCCAGGATTCCACAAAAAGCTGCTTATAGTAATCGACCTCTAAGTAGACCACGCGGGAATTGTCAAATTCGATGCGGTTGTCGTTCACCACGCTGTGCTCAGGCAGCTCAGCGAGTGTATTCCTTTTTCACTGAAACTTGCACATGTCGTTTTTATGTTGCCTCAGACTCTCGGGGAAGTTCCCCAGCTGCATCGCCCGCGAAGGGAGCGTAACTATGAGCACGTGCATACCTGCGAAGTTCAAGTATTCTGAAAAAGGTGGGGGGGAGGGATTGCGCCGATTTATCTCCCCCCCCTCTTTTTGCACCCAAAAGAAAACTGCGGGATCAATTAAATGCAATCTTGCTTTCGTGGCGAGATGTCGCTTTAAGGTATAAAGTCTGCAACCCCCTCCATCGCGGCAATAGCTAAAGCCGCGGCGAAGCAGCGGCCATTTGCACGTGTGGTGAAGTATATGATGCCGCTTTCTAACTCGCCGAGAGCAATCACATGAATGTGTGATTAGAAAGAAAAGGAAAAGGCACGTAATTTCTGCAGCCCTATAGGGAGCACGGCGCAGTGCCCTTCGTGACGACACCGCTTCAACACCGACAGAGTAAGGGCGCGAGAAATTGACCATTTGCAGAAATCTGCAAGGCGGCTTTCCTGCAAGGTTGTTTTCTAACCAAAAAGGAAAAAAAAAGAAAACTATCGTGCCCAGTCTGCTTTTCTCGCCCACTGTGCTTTTACCACTCCTATTCTAGTGAAGGCACGCGAGTGCGACAAAACGACTTTTTCCCCCAACAATTACTGTGTGGTTGTCCCACCTCTAACGAACCCTCACATCGCATGGAGGGCGAGGCACCTGTCGTTCGTAAAGAAGGGAGTGGGGGAAGGCAAAAGCACAATGAGTGAGAAAAGCAGTTTGCGAACGAGACCTTTTGGTTGGAAAACAACTTTGCAGGAAAGCCAGCTTGCTGATTTCCGCAAATGGTCAATTGTGTCTGCTTTTGTTTTGATGAATACCGGAGAGTTCATAAGTCAGAGTGGATCACGTGATTGTGAACAAACATTTGGTTATCGTTGATGCAGCCAATCAGTTGCCCTGTGTGTGTTACTTAGTAGGCCCTCTCACAGGGTGCCGCCATAGTCCTCTTTTCGCTTCCGTGCAACAGCCCAGGAAGGAGGGATTCCTATTGGTACATGCCCTTGGAGGCGTGGTCTTGGTGTTATAAAACTACAATGTTAGGGGTTATGGGTCGATCCAGAGAAGCGAGAAACGAGGGTCAGTCAACCGAACGAGAGTGGTCAATGAGACGTACATTCGCGAGTTAAATTGTTTAGCTACCCCAGAAGCTCCACAGGCATTGAATATTGAGTCTCCGGACCGAACAAGATATCCTAGAGGCAGGCCACAACCAGTCGCTACATGACTCCATTCCTGCAAACCCCGAGTTGAAATCCCAGCTCACTTCTCCAGAGTTTGTCACCACGACGAGGGACGTCTTCGCAATAGAACTTCTGCCTAGGTGTGAGTATTTTTTACCTATGTTATTCTTTTGCACATGGATTATTACCACTACGTTGACACAAACTGCTGAGAGTATAAAGGTGTTATTCTCGGGAAAATATACAGGTTGTCCCAACTATCATAAAACCCGATTAAAAAAATGAGTAACTCCGTTACGCGAAGCAAACCTAGTGTACATTGTTCCTAGTAATTTGGAGCAACCACTTATAATTCATTCATGCATGAGAATAAATTAATGAGTAATCAAAGTATTTATAATTCCGCAAGTACTCACCTGATTATATTCATTGGAGGGCATGTTTAGTTCAATTACTGTACAGCTTGAAGCTTAGAATATACTTACACATTTAGTTTCTCATATATGTATGCATAAAGTGTTATATATGTAGCCATTGATGAGGCTATTCATGTACGATAGTTTGTATGTATGTTCCCCTATGGAACGCCGGTGTCTCCACTACTATTGCTCTTTTTTATTGTAAATGTGCTTGCAATGATTCGTATGCTATAAACACATTTTCAAATTAATTTTTTAATTTTTTTTTGTAGAAGCCATCGCCTAGTTCTTCGTAATGTTATGTTCTTGCATTTCTTATTCCAATGCAGTTGCGTTGTGTGACGAATGTACTGTGTGGTGCTAGAGGCCTAGTAAGGTGACTTATAACGTCGCCTTTAGTATCCTGCGCCACGACAATCATCTACTGTCAAACAAACGAATAAATAAATAAAGTAATTGAATGTTGAAATTACATCTAACTGCGCTATTTTCAACAACGTATTGCATCCACATTTTTTTTTTCCTGTTGATAAAGAAAGCCCACCAAATATGAAAAGTGACGCGTAACCAGACTGCTGCGTACATCAGGAAGCAGTACCCTCAAACAGGCTCAATGGGAGGTAGCCAGCGTCAAGAAATAGATGCAGAAAGAAAAAAAAAAAATGTGCATGGCCCTTTGTGCCAATCCCCGGTCAAAGAAACACGCCGCTTTGAACTTACAGAGTCAGGCCGTAATCAGAACAGTGCTCCGGTCGCGTTATCAGTGGAACGGTTGACCGCTAGATATGAATAATTATAGTGACATACAGTTGAGCGAAAGGAATTCCTGCAAACTTGCAACGCATGTTGGCGCGCCCTGAACACCCTTGTCAAAATGCGGAACGCTGCTGTTTTCAGCGGACAAGAGGCAAAGCGGTTGCTTGCTGCTCTTTTTTTTCTTCCTCAGGGGGGCGCGCAGTCATATGTTATTTTCTGATTTCGCAGGCTTTTTTTATTGGCCGCAAAAATGAGAGCGCAATCAATGCGTTGTTGAAAATGGCGCAGTTGGATGTCGTTCGAACTTGCTTACTTATGTCTAATTGTTATTTTGATAATTACGCGAGTACTTGTCGAGTTATGAATTGAATTGTGACAACTTACTTAAACTACTTGACGAAGAAATAGTGGTGCGTACTATAGTGCACTGTCCACTGGGAATAATATGTGCGAGGTTAGCTTTGCGTACTACCATTTCTCCTTTTTAAAATCATGCTTCATGATAGTTGAGGTTTTTCTACTTGAACAACGTTTTGAGCAGTTGGGTTAACCGCGAGTTAACATACATTTATGGATAGAAAACGGAGCTGTGAAATTGTAAATCCACCTTAATATCAGCAACAATTCTTATAACCAAGGCCGATGATGCCACCGCAGTGGATCATTTGCCGTCACCAACCTTAATCTGAGAATGTACGTATATTGCCGCGAACTATGCCTTCTCGTTTGTGAGACCAGCGTTATCTGTGTGAACGATGTTGGTGGAGAGGATACGGCAAGGTATAAGAACGCTTCCACTAAAAGCGCAGGGACATTCGTTTTCCGCCGTCGTCGACCGGTGGGCTGTTTCTTCACCACCTGTGTTCCTTATCATTTTTTTGCACTTTTGCCGAGCACAAGTTCGCTCTAATAGAACTAGCTTTCCGAAAAACTCTGAATCGTTCCTGGCTACATGACAATACACATACATTGTGTCTTCGGTGACAGCAAGTGTTCAGGCGACTGGCCGCATAGCTGCATTGCTTGATGGCTAAAAAGGCATCTGAATGTATAGTGAATGAACGGCTCAAGGATTTTTTATTTTTTTCAGCCAAGCAAAGCCATGGACCGGGTGACAAAAACAAAAAGAAAAGAGAGCGGAGCTGAAGGACGCAAGAGGAGAAGGCTACAGGCGCAGGAAGCTGAGAAGTCAAAAAAGTTTTTCGCGCCATTTTTTGAAAAACCTGGGGCAAGTACTTCATCATGTCCTTTGGAAGTAGCTCCATCTCCTGCCACTTCATTAATGTCCGTACAACTTGACGAAGGAGTCGTTCACGAAACTTCTAAACACAGTATGCTATGCGCAGACAATCCCGGGGATATTGCAGTAGAGGAGGAGGACAACGGAACCGACATTGGACTTCGGCTGGTTGAGCCTGTTGCTCTGAAGCTAAGCAAACTGGATTCCACGAAGCACCCTCAACCTATCATCTCAGAACTCGTTCAGAAGCATGACCTAGGTCTCTTAAAATTTGACACTGGTACTGGAAAAGCCGTTGTGTCTGACGCTGTACGAACGGAAATTGTTAAACTCGGGGCCATGTATTTCCAAAATCGGGAAGGACCTTTCTTGCCAACAAACAACCGATCAATGACTAAGAGTTGGTTTAAGAAGAAATTAGGTGATGGTCGTGGTGAAGAAGTCACCCGTTCGTGGCTGGCCTACTCTCCTGCCAAAAAGGCAGCATTTTGCATTTGTTGCCTCCTTTTTTCCCGCTCAGATCACCTATCATCTTTGGAACAAGAGGGGGGATTCACCAAATGGAAGGCACCCGAGAAGATCACCCTTCACGAGAATGCAAAGAATCACCGAATGTGTTTCTCACAGTGGAAAGAAATGGAAAGAAATTTGATGCATACTACGGGAATAATTGACGCTGACCTTCAGTCACAGATGGAGAAAGAAAAGCACAAGTGGCGTGAAATTTTGACGAGAGTCCTCCACTGCATAAAATTTCTTGCTACACAGAACTTGGCATTACGAGGGCATCGAGAGAGTTTTCAAACCAGCCGCGAGAACAATGTCGGAAATTTTCTTGGTCTTTTGAAGTTAATTGCCGTTTTTGACCCCGTTATGAAGCAACACCTCACATACGTTGAAAGTCATCCAGGGTCCACTTCGTACCTATCGCCTTCTGTACAGAATGAATTCATTCACATGATGGCTGTCACAGTTCGCGAGTCCTTGCTGCGAAAAATCCGTAAAGCCAAATATTATGGCATTATGTTTGACACCACTCCCGACCAGGCACACCGTGAGCAAATGTCAGAAGTTGTGCGATATGTGGAAGTTGACTTTGATAAAAAATCTGTTTATGTTCAGGAGTCCTTCCTCGGCTTTATCCATGTAAAGAACAAAGACGCCGAGAGCTTCGTTGACGTGATACTTGGCAAGCTGGAAGAGGACAGAATGAACTTACAGGACTGTCGGTCACAATGCTACGACAACGCTGCCGTGATGGCTGGACAAAAAAGTGGTGTCAGTCAAAGAATCGCGGAAAAAAACAAACTGGCAATCTTTGTAAACTGCGACAACCACTCACTGAACTTGGTTGGTGTACATGCTGCTAAGGAAGAAGCCATGATGATGACTTTTTTTGGGACCATCGAAGCACTTTACGTGTTTTTTTCTCGCTCAACGTACCGTTGGGAGAAATTAAAAAATGCAGTGCCTGTTGTTGTGAAATCAGAGTCTGAGACCAGATGGAGTGCAAGGGTCGAAGCAGTGAAGCCGGTCGGTAGATACCTTGAGAAGATACTTGAAGTTGTTCAGGAAATGTCAAATAATGACCAAGAAACGAGCGAGACGAAAAGTGATGCTGCACTACTGCAGAAGCGGATATTAAGTTATGATTATTTGATTTTGCTGGGCTTTTGGAACAAGGTACTTGTTCGCATAGACCGTGTTCAAAAAAGACTGCAAGATCCTAAAATGAACTTTCACGATGCTGCCTTAGACATGAAAGCTCTCAGAGATCACTTTCATGAAGAAAGGGAAACTCTGGTAAGTGAGTCACTTGGTGAAGGGCTTCGTCTCTGTGAGACGTATGATGTCGACGTTGAAAGGCGTGCACGACGAAAAAAACAGATGCCTGGTGAAAAGTCGAAAGGAGAGGCGTTGACGGCTAAACAGGAAACAGAAAGGGTTATGAAATGCACACTCGATCGTCTTCATTCGGAAATCGACCAGAGGTTTACTCGCCTGCAGGACACCGACCTCAAGTTTGGCTTTCTGCTCGACATCAACAAGCTGTGCTACAGCGAAGACAAAAACGAACTAAAAACAAATTGCAACACATTTGGCAATTTCTACAGTTCCGACGTTAACGCGCAAGACCTCTATGAAGAGATTTTAGATTGTAGGCTGCTGCTTTCACGGCGTATTGACCAGACAGTATCAAGACCGGAGGAACTTCTTAAATTTATTGTGGAGTATGGTGATGATGGCGTATTCCCCAACCTTCGCGTCGCCCTTCAGATGATGTTAACCATTGGAGTTTCCATCGCTGGCTGTGAGAGGTCCTTCAGCAAGCTGAAGCTAATACTCTCCTATTTGCGTGCCACAATGGGCCAAGACAGACTTACTGACCTTGCGCTACTGAGTGTGGAAAGAGAAGAAACTGAAAAAACGAACTTTGACGTCATTATAGAACAGTTTGCTTCATCGAAAGCAAGGAAAGTGCAGCTCTAGTTTTTACGGAGTGTTCCAGTGTATAGTGCATTTTATATTTGTCTTAATATCCAAATGATGTAAATAAAGTGTTTTAAATAAAAAAACGGGTTTTTCTTGACAACAATTATTCACGATCAGCGTTACAGCACTGACGTCATAAAAGGCAACAATATGCGATAACAGGGAGACAACAGGGTTTGCCGGAACGAGTTTTTTAACGCATCATTAGCACTGATGAAAAAATGCAGGCATCATATGCAGATTTGGCGTACGCAATAATTAATTTTGAATGATACATTTCACGGTAATGTAGCGAGAAATGGTATGGACTATTTACATATGCCTAGTTCGTGATTCTATTTTCTGTGCTTATATGGATTTCATGAATTTCGCATATTTTAAGTAAAGCGAGATGACAAGAAGTGACCACCAAGGTCCATTTTTTGTTAAACTTTTTTTGCTACCATTGTGGACTTCTGGTGTGTTGTGTGATGCATGGACGTACAAGGCGGCTATAGTACACTGTAGTACAACAGCAAGAATAATAATAATAATAATAATAATAATAATAATAATAATAATAATAACAAACATTATCACGGGCATAATGAGGGGCGCGGAAATATATTTGCCCTGGGCGCCGTCCTATCTAGTTACGCCACTGCCTAAATGTTCACAAAACTTGAGAAAAAAAACAGCTTCAGGGTCTTTTTAATTTCATTATATCTAGGTTCAGCTGTACTGCAAACAGAGAGCAACATAATGGCCCTCTTTGACCTTGAGGGATCCCACTTTCCTCGAATCCGTCTGTTTGTGACTCAGTGATCCCAAGCAGCTCAGTATTGTATCCCCTCTACCCTCTCATCCTTCATGCACGACACACAACACCACCGACACTGCATATGAAGAATGACACAGCGAAATTATCAACCTAAGTGCCTGCTTTTGTGAAGAGAAAAGGCATACAAGAAAGGTTGAGAGGTGCAGTTTGTTCCCTAAACACATACTATGAATTTTGAATCGTGCTTTATACATGCGAGAGTCAAGTGTGCAGCACGTTTAAGACAGGCACAGTGATTCTTTTTCGGAGAGTCGTCGGACGCACAACTATTCAAAATAGACTTGATAAACGACTCCTACAGAAAGTTCACGAGCTTCTCAGAGTGCTGCAAATGTAACTCTCACATGTAAGAAAAAAGTCCAAAGGGTTTCTTTTCTTATTAGAGTGCGTGACGATGTATATGCAGTAGATGGAAAAGAAAGGTGTACACAATCCACAACACACATGTACAGTTCTCATGGATTGAAATGAGACTTCAAATTTTTTGTTTTAACAATTGCATGTGCCATTGCAGTTGCACAGACTTTAACTTACAATGGTACGATTTGGATCAAAGACGATGGAAATGAAAGTATGTGTGATACTTGTTCCTAAACCATCATGAGAGCACAACTAAATATAACACATAAGAAGAAACAGACGAGGACAGGTGCACATGACCAACTACCAGTTGGTAATATGAGCCTGTTCTCATTTGTTTCTATGTTCTCACGATGGTTTTAATTTTCTGTTTCAATCCGTGAGTACCGTACAGTGCAAAGAACGTGCAGAGGATCACTTCAGTCCGTGGCCTTCAAAAACTGCTGATAGACCAGCCCAACAGCCCAGAAAACCATCTAGGTGACTTTGTAGAAAGAATAGTTGAATGAGTGGACCAACAAATGGGTGATCTAGCTGGTAGGGACTCACGTTAAGTCGGGAGTGCTAACGCACGCCGCAATTTGATGACTGCGCATTTTTGTACGGACATAAGAATGAGAGCCAGCCATCGATTAACTTGCACGAGTCAAGTGCCTCAACTGTGATGTAGGGCACCTCGCATGCCAGGCAGATAGATACTGCCTCTTGCCTGGACATGCACAGGTAAGATTTTGTGGCTCCTATCTGTTCCCACGCTGGTCACCTTTGCCGTCGTTAGTCGGCGTCTGCGTTGGTCCGACTTCACTGGCGTTTGCATCATCCAACTTTTGACACGAATTCACTTGATGGCGACCATGGTGGTAACGGCCAACAGCGTCTGAAGCGCCTGCAGCGCGACCTGTCCGGCAGCCAGCACCCAGTCCAGCCGAAGCACGTACGTTTGCCACAGGAGAAAGTAGAGCACCCCGAGGACTGATGGCACCGTCAGCACCATTGACAGGGCGAGGCACGGACTCCGTTCCGTCAGGTTTCCCCGCTTGCCTGCAAGATGACAGAATATTCGGTTTTGGTCGAACACGGCTTCATGTCCAACCCTTTGCAACATACAATCTTCATTTGGAGATGCAACCTTTGCCGTTTCTGCGCACTACTGGCAAGGAAGAGACCACAAACACTGAGCTAACGCTAAATTAAGCATCCACATTTCCTCAAGAAGGGGGCCATTTTTCTCAAGTGGCTATATGTTAGACACAGTCAGCCCAGCGAGAGCCCAAGGGTCTAATTGGCGTACTAATTGTGATGTGAATTCCAATGTATTAAAATGGACAAAAAACAAACCTTACCATCGGTGCGATCAGAATTCACATTTGATCTCCCCGACGGAAACGGTAGTTCTTCGTGCACTTCAATTTACATCACAATTAGTAAACCACAATTCAACACAAACAATTATTAACACCGCCTACGCTTTATCTGGCCAAACTGTCTGCTAAATGCATTCGGATGTACCTAACTTGTTGGCTTAGATTAGTCTATATCACTTTTGGTTTGTGTGTTTTGCCACAGACAATGGCTTTAGTCAAAACAGTAGAGCATTTAACCAGGCATTGGACACGAGACATATCGGCAGTAATTTCAAAATATAAAGAAATAACAAAAAACATTTGGAATGCTGGCTGCCAGCTGATGATCATCATGTGTACTTTGGACAGGTCATTGAATTTGGTTAATAGTTAAATATCATATGACTGACTGTAGATGGTATAGGTAATTACTTATATTTTATTGACAATTACTCACTGTAAAATGATCTGATTCTAACACTTTCATTTGCTTGATATTTAGTCTCCGGAGCCCGACCTCAAACTATGAGAATGTGATGCATTTATAGACAGTTGTATAAGTCGCAAAGGGCTAATACCACATGACACAGACATTTTTGTGACAATGTAAACTTTTCCTTGAGTGTCTCTTGAAAAGTACCCGATTGCCATTTTTGTTCTTGTCACTTGTAATTCTTTTTTTTTTCTACCTTATCGCAAGTTTTTGCTTTGCTGCTGTGTGTTGAATGTGACACTTATGCTGCCATTCTTGCCACTTAAGCAAGCCAGCTATGCTGATGTGGTGAAATAATATTTATTTCAAATGGTCAAGAGAGAAGTAGTAAGGGAACTCAATATACAGCAAAAATTAAATTAAGCTGAGCAGACAGAAAAGCCCATCAAGGAATTCAGAATTCTGATGTTCTTTTTTTAAATGAAGAAAGTAGAAATATTAACAAAAATTGAAGTACCACTCAGAAAACTTTAAAGGGTTGGGAATTTGCAACCCTTTATCAGTTGCTTGTACAAATAACGCTGGCTTCCAGCAGTATAATCAAGTTCAAGGACTAGAATCGCAGAATCTGCAGCAGGCACTTTTTCAACAGGTTGTTTAACAAACAGATTGCTATGTTACACAAAGTAAGGCTAGCAATCTACTATTTTAGGCTCCAATCTGGCATAGATGAACAAAAAGCTGGTATAAGGAAGCGTAGCTGATGCAGCAAGCAATGTGACCTTTGTGCTGCCCATTGTTTCAATGCCAACAGCAGTTAGGACGGAGCGTGTATCAGCCGTCTGCTAGTCTTTGTCGAGATAGCACATAAATGCCTACATTCACCTATGTATTATAGTTTATGTGCTTTATACTGAGTGCACACGCAAACATTGTGTAGGACGTGGAAGTTCTTGGCAAGGTACGATGCAGTGACCACGGAATGGTAAGGTTCAGAATTTGCCTGGACTTGAAGAAGGAACGACAGACGCTGCTACGCAAGAAGCCAATCAATGAGCTAGCACTCAAAGGGAAAATGCAGAAATTCAGAGTCTCGCTTCAGAACAGACACACGGCTCTTATAGAGAAAACCGGCCTTAGCGTGAATGATAATCTGAGGAATGATAATCTGATGAATTAATAATAATCTGATGAGAATCATTATGGAGTGTGCAGTGGAAGTTGGAGGTAAGGTAGTTAGACGGGACACTAGCAAGCTGTCACAGGGGATGAACAACCTTATTAAGAAACGTCAAAGCATGAAAGCCTCAAACACTACAGACAAAATAGAACTGGCAGAGCTTTCGATGTTGATTAATAAGTGTAAAGTATTTGATGTAAGGAGGTATAACATGGAGGGAATCGAACATGCTCTAAAGAACGGAGCAAGCATCAAAACGGTGAAGAGGAAACTTGGGATAAGCAGAAACAGAGTGTATGCACTAAGGGACAAGAAAGGCAACGTAACTAACAATGTGGATGGGATAGCTGAAGTAGTGGGTGAGTTTTACAGAAATCTGTACAGTAGCTAGGACAACCACGATCATAATGTAAGAGCTAGCAGTAACCCAGATGACATCCCGCTAGTAATGATAGAACAAGTCAGGAAAGCCTTGGAGAGAACGCAAGGAGGCAAAGCTGCTGGCGAGGATCAGGTAACATCAGATGTGCTGAAAGACGGAGAACAGGTTGTGTTAGAAAAGCTGGGCACTCTCTTTACGAAGTGTCTCCTGGTGTGGAGGGTGCCAGTATCTCGAAAGAATGCTAACATCATCTTAATACATAAGAAAAGAGATGACAAGGACTTGAAGAATTACAGGCCGATCAGCTTGCTCTCCATTGTATTCAAGCTGTTTACAAAGGTTATTGCTAACAGAATTAAGACATTAGAATTCAATCAACCGAAGGATCAAGCAGAATTTCATACAGGCCACTCAACAATCGACCACATTCATATTACCAATCAGGTGATAGACAAATGCTCAGAATACAACCAACCACTATACATGGCCCTCATAGATTACGAGAAGGCAATTGATTCAGTAGAAATATCCGCGGTCATGCAGGCACTGCTGAATCAGGGCATCGACGAAGCATATATAAGCATCCTGGAATAAATCTACAGAGGTCAACTGCCACCATAGTGCTACATAAAGAAAGCAACAAAATACCGATAAAGAAGGGTGTAAGACAAGGGGATACGATCTCCCCAATGCTATTTACCGCGTTCTTACAGTAGGTTTTCAGATGCCAAGAATTTAAAGAGTTAGGGATATGAGTTAATGAAGTACCCTGCACTTCATGGATGACAATGCTTGCTGAGAAACTCAGAGGACGAATTGCAACTCATGATTACTGAATTAGACAAGGAGAGCCAAGACATAAGTCTTAAAATTGATCTGCAGAAAATGAAAATGATGTACAACCTTGGAAGAGAACAGCACTTCGAGATAGGTAATAGTGCTCTTGGAGTTTTAAAAGACTACGTCTACTCAGGACAGCTAATAGCCATAGAGCCGAATCACGAGATTTAAGTATCTTGAAGAATAAGAATAGGCTGGAGCACATTTGGCAAGCATTCTCGTATCACGACTAGTAGATTGCCACTATCCCTGAAAAGGAATGTACATAACAGCTACATCTTGCCGGTACTTACTTATGGAGCAGAAACCCGCATGCTTACAAAGAGGGTTCAGCTTAAATTGAGGACAACACAGCGAGCTATGGAAAGGAAAGTGATAGGAGTAACCTTAAGAGACAAGAAGAGAGCAGAGTGGGTCAGGGAACAAGCCAAGGTTAAGGATATCATCGTTGAAATCACCAAGAAAAAGTGGACGTGGGCCAGGCATGCAGCATGTAGGCAGGATAACCGCTGGTCATTAAGGGTAACTGACTGGATTCCCAGAGAAAGCAAGCGGGTGAGGGGGGAGGGAGAAAGTCAGGTGAGCATATGAGATTAGGAAGTTGGCAACGGCAAGCACAGGACCGAGTTGACTGGCAGAACATGAGAGAGGCCTTTGTCCTGCAGTGGGCTAAGTCAGGCTGATGATGATGATGACTGTGGTCGGCCGGTCAACAAGCACAGTTCCTGCTTGAGCCCCTCCACCCACTGGCCTTTCTCGTGATGGAGATAGTCAGCGCGTTTTCTCACAGCTTGAGCCATGATTTTTAAGTTCTCCCAAATACTTTTACTCACGTAAAAGCGTACGACATGCGAAATTATGTTACAGTAGCTTGGTCATTACACCTAACCGCATTGTGGAAGCAATGCTAATGGCCAAAGTGCACCTGGAGAGTCTATATACAGTAGACTCTCAGTAAACGAAAATCTCTTGAACAAAACAGCTGCTTAAATGGAACAAATGCTTCTAACAAGATTGATTTTATCCTTGTATTCTGCAACCCTGGTAATTTTTCGGTAAACGAAACTCCTGTTAAACGGAACATATTTTCTTGGTCCCTTCAGGTTCTATTTAATAACCGTCTACTGTAATTGCCATTACAATGTGAAATGCCACGTACATATTTAAGACCCTTTCCATTTTCAAAGGAGTACTGCCACCAATTTTCGAAGCTTGGTTCACTGAGCCATTCAGATACAGTGTATCTACAAAGGTGGCTGTCAGCAAGTAGAAAGCTCAGGAAATGCGGATAAGGTATTTTATTCTGACATTAAAGTCGATTTTGGCATGGCATGTCTAATGGAATCCACAATGTTATGATATCAAACTACAGTGTCAATTTTGCTGACTTCATGCACCAGCATGGCTGGTTGTTATGACACAAGGCGGCAAAACATTCGAAATGGCCGCCAGTGCGTCACCGCAGAACAAAGTGGCTGTGGAAACGTCACAATACCTCGTTCGAGCATGCCTCCAGAAGCTCATACCATGCTGCAATATTAAAGTACAGTAGAGATTGAAATTAGTTTTTACAAACATACTACAGTTACTTTTTCAGGGAACACTCAAGCTACCAGCGAATTGTCCTGGCTCAAGAGGGCTTGGCCTCTCATCTGACACAAAAAATGCCAAAGGAAATTTTTCAAATCCAGTGCCTCTTTCAACAATATCAAGCAGTGCTTATGTTCATCTACCCTACCTGCCAGGGCCACTCGGCTTCACAGAAAGAGGGCAGAGGAGTAGATGAAGTTTAACATGATTTTTGTGTTAAAAAAGACCAACACATGCGAGAAGGGAGCACCTGCCAAATTCAAAGAAAGTAGATGGTGTCACACTGCCAAAAACGCCTGTGTGAGCCGATATTCCGTGAGGCCAAGATTTTACGCAGAAGCCGAAACAAGTAAGCCAGTGAACTCTGGGAGCTGTACCATATAAAGATAAAAGGAACAAACTGTGTCGGTGAGATGTACAAGAATGGTATTAGGCATTTTGATGGCATAACTGGTGTTGCCTTGACATGCGCTTGGTACGTATGTGCACTAATGTGCATACGTTTCAATGCAACTTTTGCAAAAAACCTCCTGTTAGTGGCAGCAGTCCTCTCTTCTCAAACGTGTTTGTCTTCTCAAAGCAAAAATCGCAGTGTTAAAAGGGCCCTGCAACACTTTTTGAGCATGGTCAGAAAACGGTGCCGATCGGTAGTATAGGCTCCTGAGAACACGCGAGCCAAATGTTATAGTGCAGCACATGGCCTGGAATTCACAATTAATAATCAAAGTTACCTAGAAATTGTTTTCTCTCCCGTTGACAAATGACGGAAGACGCTCAAAATCATACATAGATTGCCCATTTATCAGCCATTGGCTGATTTCAACATGGCGCACTCAGTTGTTACAAAGATTGCCGCGAGAGGCCGTCACTTGTCCACGAGTGATCACACTGAAAAAACTGCGTATTCGAAGAAAAAAAAAAAGTGCTAAAGGTCACGAGGCACACGTGCCATTTTTTGGTTTGCCCCTCCCAACCCTTCCTGCTTAGCTTCCAGCGCTTTCTTCGAGACGAGAGAATGTGATTGCGGCGTGTGACAAATCTTTGTAGCTCTGCTCGTACTGCACAGATTGTTAAAATTTGTTTGCATTAAATTTATGAGGCAATATGCTTTTCTAGTGAATTATTTCCATAATTAATCAAACAAGTGTTTCGGGGGACCTTTAAGAACCCACCAGCTCACACAACAGCAACTTCTAATTAAGGAAAAAGTTTTGTTTACAGCTTTGCCTAATCCCTCTTTCGTTCTGCTTTCTCTAAACAGCCATGTGATTATAACAGACGACAGTACTGAAAAGTCACGCACTAACCCAGGCTGATGCGTACGCTCTCGACGATTGTCAGGAAGGCCAGCAAGCACACCTCGGAGGCCATGTTGCCACTTGGATAAGGAAAGCTCAGTCCTGCATCAAGGGGAGGATGTACAGCCATGAGAAATACAAACGAGAACACCAAGTTTGCGTTTTAACTTAGCTACAACTGCTGGTGACATGCGGATAATAATGTGACGCGTTGATCGGCAAGAAGTACAGTATTCACGGATTTGAGACACAATAGACCCTCTTCAAAATTGTAAAGCTCGCTTTCCTGCTACGCAGTTTGCCAGAGTATTGGCCATTAGTCACTTTCTTGAAACAGTGTTTAGGTGCAGTTTGCTTGTGCTATGACATGGAAAATGTAGGCTCAGCTCTCCTGACATTAATGCGCGTAATAGACAAGCCCCAGCATTTCAACTAGGACCTCGTCTCCATTTGAAGCAGGACAGGTGCTGCCATTAGTAGGGCAAACATGCAGTGCAGAGAAGCGCACTTGCAGATTATGAAAAAGGGTCTATTCAATGCACACACTTTCACTTCCAGCATCTTCAGTTTGTGTCATATTGGCATAATTTTGGCTCTAACACTCAAATTGGAGCCAATATTACCCTCAGCGGCAAAATTCTTATTCACGAAACAAAATTAACTTGAGCACCATACTGAAAGTCTTGGTGCTGCTCTTGAATCCCTCTGTACTGTACATTTTCACTTAACTATCTTGTGTTACAAACAACTGTGAGCTTTCACACATTGCAGTCAGCCACTATGGCTGCTTGAAGGTAACTCTAATGCTACCTTTTATATTACTGAATGCAAAGCGCCTTGGCAAGTGCAAAGCATACTGAGCATCGAAACAGTGTTGTAGTCAAGACAGCCATTCAGCTCAGTCCTGGCTGTGATTTCGGGTAGCGTTGCTAAGCTACAGCACCTCCAACATACTTTTCACATGCTATGACAGTCAGGCCGCACTGCCTTACCGGATGAAACAAACAATAAGGATGTTGCCTAACCACTGTACTATGGAAAAAGCAAGTTAACATGCAAATAAAAATACCGGAGTACTTCATATTGCTGTTTACATGCAACACAGTAGCAATTGTACAGCAAATTCGAATGCTCCGAATATTTGAATAAATATTGGTGTATCCAAATTCACTTTGAACATAAATTACTGAACATTTTCAAGTATTTGAAATGAAGAAACAAATGTGTACAAGTTTGCACGTAGCCCCCCTGTAAAGGTGGTTTCACTGCCGTAAAGGGATGCTAAGCCATGAAAACACCTATTCAAAAGAAATCCGCAACGCCGCGATTCTACACTTTCAAGGCTAAATAAACATATTACCCTCATATCAATTCATTGTCTTTTCAAGTTTAAAAGCTTGTTATATAGGCTTATATACTCTAAGTATCATAAATTTTAAAACATCACATATCTTACAAATTATCACTTGCATTCTACAAAAAGTCAAGTCCTGCTACTATTTAAGGTTGTTTCCACTTCCTTCACATAAAAAAGAATGGCATTTTTACATGCCTCATTTCAGTTAAAAAAAAAAAGAAAAAAACAATGTGCAGGTTAATTTGGTCATGACAAATATGCCCATTTTTTTTTTTAAATATGTAATACACATGCTAATAGAATTTGGTTCGAAATTATTCGACCAAAATCACTATTCACTATGAACCTGAAGTTCACTATTCACACAAACTTACCAATTATACATAAAATTTTCAAATATAAAACAGTGTGCGACACCTTAAGAAGCGTTCATATTTTTTCTGTCATGCTCTACAACACAGGTGCCCAGTCCGGTAGCAGCGACACCAAAAAGGCTATACGTATGGGGCTGACACGCAATCGTGCTCGCGAGTGTTTACAGATGCCGCCTTTACTGCTGCGCTCCAAATGCTAAGGAATGCTGCGGTGCATCTATTTTTGCCCCGAAGAATCGCCTAGAATATTTCTTCCATGCAGCCCCGTTCAAATCATCGATCATGGATGCATAGCACGGCATGGCAACTGCTTTACCTTTGAACAGCAGTAGGAACAGTTCCACAGCTGCGAACAAGACGTAGAACCAACCACCAAACACCAACAGCACTTGGTAGGGCAACGATGAGAGCTGATGGACCATTGTCAAGGGAAACAGACAAAGCAGAGATGTACAAGAAAACGTAGCTGATCCTTAATGCAACGAAAACTTATGTGATGAATTACTGCACTGCACATAACAAAGTGAACAATAAATATGGCTGATGGTGCTTTACTTCAATGACTGTTCTACAAGGACGGAACAACATACAGTTCCAATATTGAAGGGAACAATGGGTATTGTAGAGTGAATATGTGTTCACTCGTAACCATGTGTTCTGAAAGCACGAAATACCTCATTTCAAAGACGAGACTCTTACAGCAGAATGTACAGCACACACGTGCGTGGTGTACAGCAACATGTGTTGTTTGGCACACAGCAACAGCAAGCCGACACTCATATTGTGTGAGATTGCACCGACTTTGCTTGAAAGATTGACTTTATGAAGCGGCCTTTGACTTTATAAACTGCAAGTTTGTCACTGACATAGCATGTGCACTATGCATCAGAGCTGTAATTGACCAATAGGCCCCCAATAGAGTCAAACAAAGTTGCACTAGAGACTAGGAAATGAATTCAGCATGTACAAAATCGGGTATAAATGTATGAGCTACAACACCTGCTTTTTTGTTTTTCAGGACGAAGAGAAACATTAGTTTGTTTTGGACTGGCCACGTAGCGCCACCTATCGTAACACATGCCAATAACCAGTAACTCTGAATGCATTACTTGCAAGTGACGTCAGTTCCAGCCTTCCATGCGCCATCACTAAACGAAGAGAGCACGTGTGTCTCAGTGACCGCGCTATGTTAACGTTTGTGCAGCAGATCGTTAGGCGTAGCAGGCATGTCTTCATTGTCTATCTTGTGCTTATGAATCATTGAGCACATTATGCAGCTTTGTATTATCTGCTACAATGTGCTTGGTGATGGCGGCGCATGCCACCAAGATCATCGAACCAGCAGCTGCCCTTACGATTTTTATTGACTGTGTACAGACGTCAGACTCTTACAGACACGTAGCACCACTTGTCGACGCAGTTTTGGGTAGTGCAAAGCCCGACTCCAATGCCAGGTGAAACTAGTTTGGACGAAACAAAGATTGGGCTACATTGTAAGCGTGTTTGCCCATTCAATCCTCAGAAAAAGTGCACGTCCCCAAACCGCCATGACATGCTTGCTGGTTCACTCGCCAGAACGATGACGAAAACAAGAGCAGACGCAACAGCTCCGCGCTCTACGAAGAAATACCTTAGTCGACGTTACTGTTGCATTGTGAATTGCCACCAACATAAAGGACGTCAGTTTTACTGTTTCCGTAGCTGTCGCGAAGCAGAACAGCGAGAGCACTGGATACAGGTCATTGCGAATGTGTTGGGTAAGTGCATTACTTGCGATCTCCACAGCCAATCGCACCAGAAAGCATAGTAATTTAGGCCACCTGTTGCTGTTTTGAGTAGCCTTGATGGAGAACCGTGATAACTTTGGTTATGAAGCTCAACAGAGCCTCTAACCAAGGTGCGCGCCATGCAAGAGTAGACTAGTGACGTGCCCAATAAACATCGCACATGCTGCAACCACTGATTATCGGAGGTGGTTGCCACCACGTAGCGTTGATCGCAAAGATAGGCTTTGAAGGCTCTAAGCTACGACTTTAATTAGCAAATGTGACATGTACATTATACAGGTAAATAGCAAAATGTTGGTTGTGACCGCAATCACATTTTTTTTGCCGCTGGTCTCCGCGATTGCCAGAGCACAGGAAGCGAGAGATGGATGGAGAATGCAACTGCGAAAGGGAAAATCGCCGGGAACATTCGTGCGGGATAGAGTGAGCTTCCTACCACTGATTGCAAAGATATAATGCTCGTGTGTGCACTTCAATGCTTTGGCAACATGTGTATACCCAAATTTGCACGCTTAGACGTTACAGAACGCACGTCGAAGTGCTTGCCTCGAACACGATGTCATGCGGTGCTCGCTCGCACTTAAATTGCGAGTTGCAGCTAGCCGAAATAACTGAACATCTTTAGTATTGAACCCCAAGTTCGCTTTGATGAGCCTTCTATTTTTTGAAGCAAGGTTGGATTGACGGAAGATGCTTGCCAGATCCTTCATATTCAGGAAACTGCGCCTATGAACGCTTGCTTGCAGAGGGCTCTCCTTGCACTACCCAGTTATGGCCAGCGCGGCGATGAGGGTGCTGGCAGCGGTGTTTACGCAGTGCCACCTGGGCAGAGTCTAGCATCTATAAAGTAGGCCAGTTTTTTTTTTGTTTTGTTGACCATATGTTGGTCATAGAAAAAGAAAGCACTTAGGTGTGGTTACGGGGTGGCACTCCTACGACCAAATGCGCACCTCGGCATCATCTTCACTGCGTAGCATGGTTAAATATGGAACCATGTGACTACGTCTGACAAAGTGGATTGCGTGCAGAAAACGGTAAAGAGATGCACAATTCCGGCTCCCTAAAAAGCGCAGCTTTGACTCTCCTGCTGACAGCTTGCAGGCAACGTGAAAATCAAGAACTTCGAAAAGGTTCGTGAGATTTCACGCAACGACAGCGGAAGAACGTGCGGCTGGCACACGCCTTGATCGCGAACGAATTTCATTTCATTTTATTTCCTTAAAGACCTGCGAGGGGGTATTACATAAGGGGTGGGTAATTATAAACACAAAACATAGAAGCCAAAGATTTAACATAGAAAGCGTTTATTGATATTTTCTACGAACGGTGATAGGCAGAGAATGGTTGCAATTTCACTGGGAAGGCCGTTCCAGTCTGGCGCGGTACGTGAAAAAAACGAGGCAGAAAAAGTAGAAGTCCGGGAGCGTGGCCGAGCAACTTGAAGCAAATGGCTCGTGCAGTGAGATATGCGTGTTGCGGGAACGATATAAGGTGGGGCATGCAAAGGACTATGAAAACGTTTGTGGAACAATGACAGGCTGGCGATACGACGGCGAAGTTCTAGATCTGGTAAACCAGATTCTGCTTTCAATCCAGATACGCTGACAGTTGAAGAGTATGAACAGTGAATAAATCTAGCGGCCCGGTTTTGAAGCGATTCGATGGCATGTGTAAGATAAGACTGTCGAGGGTCCCGAATTGGCGATGCGTATTCTAGTTTAGGTCGAACGATAGATTTGTATGCTTGTAATTTTACGTGTTGTAGAGCGAGGCGTAAATGGCGTTTAAGGTAACCCACTGTTTCATTTGCAGATGAAATGATATTAGTGACGTGTATGTTCCATGAAAGGTCGCTACAAAGAGTCACGCCCAAATACATGTATGACGCAACATTTTCTAGCGGGATGGCATTAACTGCGTACGGATACACAAGCGGCATGTGGCGGCGATGGAATGAAACGACTTTACATTTACTCGGGTTAAGTTCCATGAGCCAGCGCTCACACCATTTCTGGAGGCAGTTTAGGTTGGCTTGTAAGGATGACTGTTTTGAAGTGTCAGAAGAAGTACTGCGCAAAAGAGCCCATCAAGTTAAGCTGCTCGTCTTCACCAGAGCCGCCGCGCGTTGTGCGGATATTTTTGGTCTGACTACACGGTATCACACCTTCGGGATCACTTCGAGGAGTGCTGCGGGCAGAACTGCCGAGTGCAGAACAGATGGCCTAACTGTTCAGCGAGTCAGTTGCTAGTGTAGCACGTTAATCCGCACCAGGCACTCCATCCACGATACGCGACATCGCGTCTTAGTGACCACCGGAAAAGGATACAATTTCATCGCCATCCGCAGCTGAAACGAAAGGTAAGTTTCAGAGCAGTACAACGTGAACACAAAATAACTGAAAGCTGAGTTGAAAGGTATTCGTGCGAAAAGACCTTGTGCAAAACACGGGCACGAGAGAGAAGTCAAGACATCACGTTGCTGGTGTCTCTCGTGGCTGTGTTTGCACGCACAGTCTTTTAAAGTAAACATGTCATTTATTTTCAGGAGTAACTAAACAAGTTGAATCATTTCAAGCCGCGGAAGCGCGTTCAACAAGGAAAGCACACGATCTCACCGCTTGCCATGCCGAGAAGCGCGGGTACCGTCTGTAAACAAAAGTGACGTGCTAATTCGGCATACTCGCGTGACATCATTACTTTGGTATCTGAGTTGAGGTTTATTTTCTAAAATTTGTCTGATTATTAAACAAACAAATTTAAAAACAAAGTAATTTAGTTTATTTGCATCAAGATAAGATAGTCAAAAACACAATAGTTGGGTGCGAAGCGGTGGTTGTAGCTTATCCGTCAGGTCCTTTTTCCTCCGGACCGGCCACATCAGCTGAAGTGGCCCGAGTCGTGTCCCCGTGTTGGACCCGTATTTCGGAGTTATAACCCTCAGGCCGAGTGCGCAAGTATACGTGTCCGTGCGCTCTCTGCAGTGCGGATCTTCCACCAGCGCGATACCCCGGTGACCGACGGTTCCATTTCGGTTGCCATTGGCAGCAAGCATTAGCACGTGTGGACGTCAGCCTCGTCTCTTCTGCATGTTCCTGCTCTGAGCCTGCCTCTCGTCGTCATGTCCGCTCCGCAGCCGCCACAACAGCCGCAGCCGCTCAAGCGCTGCATCGTCAAACAAGTAAGTGCTTGGGGACGAGCGCCTGCGCTCGTCCGCGGTGTTTATTGCGGCGAGCGATGAAGCGGTAGTGGCATGCCTGGCCATATGGAGGCGTGGGTTCGCCGTGCCGCGCCGATAACGCTGTCGGCCGCCGATCGGCATCTTGACTCGGGCCACCGATCGCCGGTGTCGATAGAAGAGCGCCCGGTTCACTTCGTGAGACCGTGTCCGTCCGAGCACTACTTAAGCGCCCGCGGTCCCGACTCCGAATGTTCCTACGTCTGCGCGCTTTTATTACGGACCTTCGCTCTTGAGACGGCGTTTCTCGTCGCTCTTGTTGGTGTTCGAGCGCACACGTCGCTACCTCGGTGTTTTTATTTCTTTTTATGTTTGGCCTCCTCGTTGTTGACTCGGGCGTCTGCGATTGTCCCCGGTGTAGTACAAAACCCTCACTGGCAGCGTTATTTCGTGTTTCTTTTTCTGTGCGGTGCAACGGCCTCCAACCGCTCTCAGCTTTTCAATTCCTGCGTTTCCCGTTGTAAAGGGAGCCAGATAGCAGGATGTCCGCGCTCGGAGGCTCGTCGCACTGGCTTAAGGGGTCCCGTTTTGCGATCGCAGCTTGAACAACTGAGTTGTGGCGACAGCGTGGTTTCGGGCAGGTGAGCGAGAAGGTGTCTTTTTTGCTAAAGGGTTGCTGCTTCGAGGTTTCATACCACGTCTTCCGTGTGGCGTCGGCGTGGCGCAGTGTTGACCCGGTTTCTTTAGTGTTTGTTTTTTGTTTCTTGTGGCGTGCGCCTGCAACTTGTTTGACCGACCGTCCCTGTGCGGCAGCGCTCTCGTGAAGCTACGCTCGACACTGATTTCGCCGCTCTGGCGATGTCTCCACTCCGCAGGCAGTCGCATCGAAGAACTTTTCGTTAAACCTTAAAATCCTTTTTGCCATTGTAGGCACAAGGGGGAACCGCGAGTGGCGTAGACGCAGCCTTCCTCGGCGCGCCGGTTCGGATAGCCCGTCATCTCGTGCTAGTAGGTGTTCTCTGGTAGTAGCCGGCATTTGTAACACCCTGGCATGCCACTCGCGCCATGACCCGGAGATAAGCGCGGTTGCTGGTGTTTGCTTGTATTTGACCGCCGCGAGCATGGGTATGATTTGTAACGTGTGAAATGTGACTCGTTCTAATTACTTATTTTTTTAATCGGTCGTGTTGAACGAAATATCGCGCTGCAAAATGTGACAATTCTCTACCGATTGTGCATGACCGCAAATACTCGTAGTTCTTGTGCGTCAAGGAAGTATGATTTCTGAAAATCTAGCCAAATGAAGGCAGATGAAGAGATAATGAATCCACGCGGATGACGGGTGCAAAGCGTGTAGTCCAGAGATCTGAGAAATTCATGCACTAAAAATTGCACCGCTCGCACTGTTTTCAGTTCCATGGAGTGTTTTGACCCGGATTTGGCTTGATCTGGAAGCAGGTGTTTCTTCAAGGTCACACATAACTGCTGCCAGGTCTGTTCACAATCGAGAGGGTTGCTACCTGTTCATTATGATTATGCTCTCAGATTGTGATTTCACCTGTGTGTGTGCACCAAGCTATTAGTCTGCATCATGGAGCAGCGTGCATTGCTGATTGCATTCAAGATATCCGACCCAGTTCAGCCCAGGTAGCTTTTAGAAGTGCCTGTGATACTCCAATGTAAAAATGGTAATTAAATTTTGTGAAGAATGTGTATCTTGTTGTTGCTCTGTGTCCAAATGTTTGGATAATCTGGTCAGCTTAGCTAGGCTTTAGAGCATAACTTGTGCCCTCCAGCTGTAATCGTGTATCGTATTGACGGTGCTGTAAATAATGGCCCTGTGGCATGTCCATGGTACAATTGACTAAGCACTCCTATTTAGCCCTCTGTTAAACAGCTTTGCGGACGCACACTCTTTGGTGTTGAGTCAGTTCGCTGCGAGTGTTGCATTTTCTCAAGTGCTTACTGTGACATTGTAGGAGGGAGCACTAGTGTAAGCCTTTCCATATACTTTTATAGGATCTGTTTGTACTTCATACATCTGCACCATCTCAATTCTCATGCATACTTCAGAAATGCTTCATTTTTCACAGACTACCAGACCGATGATATCTCTTTCCCTGTAATGATGCAGTATGTCCTGAGGCACCGGTGTACCACCAACAATTTCGTCTAATTCGTCCTTGCACTATAGAATGCTACCTCATTGCGTGTTATGTAGCCCTTTATCTCTTCTCAATTTTTTTTTTCAGTGTCCCAAGTTTCTGTCGATATGTTTGCACTGACAAAAAAAAAATATCACTGAAAGTGTTGCTCTGTAGTACCTCAAAGCTGTAGTAAATGGTTGTACACTGTTGGTATGGTGTTTCTATGGGTGAATATACCGTACATCTTGAATGAAGCACTGAGCGAAAGTCATGCATAAGGCTCTTGACAAGTTCAGCCATCTGAGCGATACATTCAGTCTATTTTCGCTTCATGAGATTATCCAAACCATGTTTGCACGCCCTGTCTCTAACATAAATTTAATATGAGCTAAAGAAACTGAAAATTTGTTTGTTTGTATTAATTTTTTGTGCCTGTTAACTGTGTTGCAATAGTTGTTTCTATGGCCCGATTTCAGTAATCACGAGTTTGAAGAGGGACAGAAGTAGTAATGCTTTGCGGCTCATTTCGCTGAAGTGATTGCTGAAGCTGTGAATGCTTATGCACAGTTCTGTTACTCATTCACCCACAAGGTCACAGCATCATTGATGACACCTCGTCTGACCTTTCGAGTATGCTTTAAAGGGGCCCTGCAACACTTTTCAAGTAGCCATGGAATAGACGTACTAAAGGAGCTCATTTCTCGTTAATCCACTGCCTGGGAAATTTTTAGAATAGAGTGTGAGCAGAGTTTAACAATTTTGTCCCATGCTGGAATTACTTTCTCTCTTCTCTCATTCCGACGAAAGCATTGGAAGCGAAGCAGGGAGAAATGGAATACAAATTTTATGTGTGCCTCGTGACCTTGAGCACTTCTTTTTTTTTTTAATACGAGGCTTTTAGTGCTATGGTGCGCGCATTGCATGAACAAAGTCACGGCCTCCCGCGGCAATCCCTGTAATGACAGAGCGTGCCATGTTTGAATGAGCCAATAGCTGATACAATAGCTGTGACCAGTGATTTTTCAGCTTCGATGATCACTTGTGAGAAAATAAAGGAATTTTTAGCTGACTAAGAATTTATTGTGGATTCTAAGACACGTTCTGAGCTATAATAATTTGGCTCGCATGTTTTCGGGAACCTCTGCTACCAATTGGCAGTGTTTTTGGCCATGCTGAAAAAGCGTTGCAAGGCCTCTTTAAATGAGCACTGGCACTAAGTTTCGAAATCAAGATAAGTGAGACAGATTCATCTAGAAGTTTACAAAATATTTGGAAATATCAAGGCCCAATATGGCCTAGAACGTATTTAAAATCAATTTTAAAGTGTGTGCCATGCGACTGAGTGAGATGCGCAGCCCCTCGGAACGCCGACATCAATGCAGCGGAAGTGTAAACAAGCCTACGTGACGAGTTTGTTTTGGCTGTTAGCGTGGCACGTGCCTTTCGCTACTTGAAATTTCTACTTCCATGCTTGCGGCTTTGCTTGGACTGGCTGTCAGTGCAGCGTACACCACTACGTCACAGTTTTGCGTGTTCACGTGGGCAGCTGTGTTTACATTGCCCCCGCAACTGCTTCTGCCCAGCTCTTTGAAACTGAAACTGTGACTTGGTGCTCTAAAAACGTCTTCAAGTAACTATTGTGCACTCGGACAAACGAGGTTTCTATCCGTGATAAGTGGCTCGTAAGCTACTAATTGTACAAAAAAAAGGTCCAGAACGGTTATGTCAGTGCTCTCTCAAAATGCACTATTTCTTTCTTGCCTTCAGGGCACAAGGGTTAGGCTCACTGCACAGCAAAAAAATAGAGGCATTTATCACATATTCTATACAGTAAGCCATATAGCCAGGTTGAGCTAGCTACTGACTGTATTAAAGCATGCAATATGATAATTGTTAGGGTTTATCCCAACAATATCTCGACTGGTACGCGGCGAGGACTGTTATTCCTCACACCTCTCGCTCTGTTGTCGGGATGCTATTGAGGTGGTTTTAGGCTGCTTACCCCAGGAATGCTTTTCTTTTTTCTGAGAGGGACATGCTCAAAGCACCCACATCACTTCATTCTTCACCGCTCACAGGTCTCCCTATTTGAAAACAGCGTGTTTTGGCGTCACCGCAGCTTAAGCACACATAGTTTCAGGCGCTCCTCCGCTGTGGGGCGCTAGTTTCTCATGATGTTTAGGTGGGCGTTGCATTGGAGCATTTAAAATGTATATTCGGCACTACTATGCGAACCTATAAATTACTGTAAAAAACTCTCACACAACACTTTCGTTGTCAGGGTCCTTTAAATGGAACAACTGCCTCTAATGTGGTTGGTTAGGTGCTTCAATTCTGCCTCCCCTGCGCATCACTCTATAACTGAAGCTCCTGTTAAACAGAACATATCTACAGTTCATTCATGTTCTGTTGACTATAATCTACTGTATAGTCATGAAGAGAGGCGTGACACTAAAGAATGCAATAATGACAGATGGAAGGTTCAAGAGATGAGAATGTCGCTCTCTAACGAATCCCGCAAGTCGTGATCGCCGCCGATTTCGTTCAAACCATGGATGAGAGAACCACGTTCTCAGCTTGCCAATGCGCTATTTACGTGGTATTTTTGTATTTTGATGGCTTTCTCTGCAGCTTGCAAAGAATGGTATGTGTGAGCTTTTCTTATCACAAATTATGCAGTTAGGGTTTCTGAAGACGCTCTCAAACTTTGCAAGTCCCACTTCTTGCCAGAAGTCAATATTCAGCAAGTTAATTAAGTCATCATTGTTAACAAATTGGTTTATTACAAAACCAAACGTTGTAGCGCACAACATAGAACATGCTAATGATTTAATTTACCAACCTCTAACATTGAATTTTTTAGCCATTGGCTAAGGATAGCTGGGACGCCCGGTAAAATGAAAATAGTGTTCTGGGGTGTTTGGGGAAACCTTTTGTTTTACCGTAATATATAATTGATAGCACTTGGAAAGGAGCTACTTGGATCCGTCAGTGCGGTAGTAGAGAGGTGCTAGGTTTAATGCACCGTTATCGGCCTAAGACCACTTCCGTCTACGTCTTTTGCCAAAATGATTCACTGAATGCAACCAATGCATGGCATGCTGTTGGAATCAGCATTACGCTTGGGCATTACAAGTTGTACTTTGAGGAAGGACACCCTGTTTTTCATTTCTTGGCATGGCTTTAGGTGATACGTCACTTTCTTTTCTCTGTGTTACTTTTTCTGTGGGCCACTTTCTGGTTGACCTTCCTCGTTCATTCGTGACCGATGGTGTAGTCACTGTCGGGGTTGTGTGACTGAGGTGTTGCTCTGCCCGTGCCCCTTGCAGGTGCTCTCGGGCGACACCGTGGTGATCCGTGGGCAGCCCCGCGGAGGTCCTCCCCCTGAGAAGACCCTCTATATTTCGAACATCACCGCGCCCAAGCTTGCCAAGCGTCCCACCGAGATTATCGCAGAGACAAAAGATGAGGTGCGTGCCACATTTGTGTAAATAAATAAAAAAATACCACAAGCAGTGCTACTGATGGTGACTAGTAATAAGTTGCAAGGGGTGTAGCTAGTGCTGTGCCTTCTTGCCCACTTGGCATGCTGTCTTTGCACCATGCTATATGCAGTGGCACATGCAGGTTCACTGAAGTTATGCAGATGTGCCCTTCAACACTACCCTGTCTGCTCACATCTAGCATTCCCCCGATTGCACACCAAATGATTTATTTTTGCCACATGAAATCGAACATGCAGTTCTTTCAGTAGTGAGATATGCTCTGTTTTTTCCATATTTCAAAGAATAGTAGGTGTCGTTTTCCAAAATACCATATTCTAAATAAAAAATTGCAAACTTACTGAGTTGCTGTAGTTGTGCAATATGTCTATCGTGTTTTTCAAGTCAAGTTTATTTCATATTCAGTTCGGTTACGTGGTTGGAATAGTACAGGAGGAGGTCCTAAAGATTCAGAGAAAGTGACAGAGGATAATTACAAAAAAAGTACGGCAAAACATCCGAATTTGTGAGCACGACAAATGAGCTTGATTAGCAGTAACAATGCAATTATTACATAACATGATGTTAATACTACTGATAAAATTAGACATGAAAATAATCAATAGCAGGCGATTGGATTATACAAACGTTCCTTGTCAATGTCTAGTTGGGTCAACTTGAAAGGACGTTCAGCGAAGTTATTTAACTATACAAGGAGCAGAGGATGAAAAGGGGAACGCAGATGCATATATGTGCCCCTGTTTTCATCCTGTTCTTTTTTTCAATGTTTAAAATTTTTCCTAAATCTGTTGCCAACCAGCCCATTAACATACCTTGCTTTAAAGGGACACTAAAGAGCAAAACGATTTTTGTCGTACTAGTAAATTGCTCTCACATGAATCGAAGAACGCCAAGCTTGCAGCGAGAAGACGCTTGGTAAGCGAGAAAATGTGCAAAGATGAAATGTGGGTGGCTACACCACTTTGCCGTTTCTGCACCATTCGCAGTGAGACCACATATTTCTATGGCGACTACTGTGGCCTGCGTAGTTCAAAGTGAAGTTTCCTCTGAGGGGGCCATAGACTTAACATACCAACTTTGAATCTGTAATCCATGACATCACATGTGAAGATTTTAGCGCACATTTTGAATATGGAACTTTCAACTTGACGTTTTTCTGGTATTAATGAAGTTAAGATAGTGAAATCAATGACATTAGAGTTGTAAGAGTACGACTTATCATTAAAACCGATATATTGTTTCTATTTAGAGTCTCGTCAAGACAGAAGCAGCATTTTCTTCTCGTACTGCAATACACACTAGCGCGCACTAGTAAGCGCACTCTCTAGATCGCCACCATCGGCTAGATGGCTAGTGATGCTGCTGCCAAGGATTGTGACCAAGAACATAAACAGGACTATTTTTTACATTTGCTGGGGCAACCTTCTGCCACGTTTTCTTTATCTAGATGGAGCCTGCTGTGCCTTGCTAAGCTGCGCTTCACTGTTGATGAGGGTACGGGCATAATTATAAATACTAAACGGCGTCGCAAAGCAAGACGGAAACTGGATGGAGCACATGAAATGCTTCCTCGCGTTTTCGTCTTGCTTCGTGGTGCTGTTTAGTAATTATGAAGCCTTACCAAGCGGCCCAGTTGTCAGTTTTTCTGTACAGTACATGGCCTTGGCACTCATACCTCTGCTTTAGAAGCCTGACTCTATATGAAGCGGCTGTTTTTTGGCTTTTCTGTGTTATGGCTTTGATGATTTTTCCAGGTATTATTGGTACTCATGCATATATTTTGAAGGCCCCGCCTCCGCTCGTGGGGCGAAGGGGGGTCAGTGAGCTGCAATCCGCAGGACATGAGCCAGCAACGCTGGGAACAAGAACCACCTTTAATTCACGACACAAAAGAATTTCAACCAGCCTTCCAGACAGGCACAACACGGCACTAGCACACACAAGATGCTATGATGCGGCATTTCCACTTCAGAAGCGCTCACGTGGCAGAAATAAGAAATGCAGAAAGCCTTGGATAAATCGTGATCTTTACCAGCGCATAAAAATAAAGAATAAATTGTATCATGATTTCATCCGTTCGCGGAACACAGACGCCTTAGCTGAGTACAAGAAATATAGAAACGTTTTAAATTCAGAAATGCGGAAGGCTAAACAGAACTACTATGAAAAATTATTTGAAAGCGTTTACAATGACCAGAGGAAGCTATGGGAGGTCATAAATGGGCTTACGAACAGAAAAAAGGGTTGTAATAGGACACAGGACCTAACAATTAATGGTCAGATTTTCAGTGGTGAAAGGTTGGCCAATGTCATGAATGAACATTTCATAAATGCGGGTTCCTTCATCTTAACGGATGAAAAGCGAGATAATGCTCCAACTCCTGATAAATCTCCTTTGCCGTATTCTATTTTTCTCGCACCCACAGATCCGGTTGAAGTAGAAAGATTAATTAAAAAACTTAAAAACAATGTTGCATCAGGGATTGATGAGATAGGTTCTGTTGAGTTAAAAATGGTGTCACCATTGATATCTAATGTCTTGGCCTATATTATCAACCTCACCCTCACTAACGGTGTATTTCCAGAGCAGCTAAAAGTAGCAAAAGTCACTGCAGTACATAAAGGTGGTGATATCAATACTTTAGCGAACTATCGACCTACATCTGTGCTTCCAACAATATCAAAAATATTTGAAGGGGTTATTTATGATAGACTTGCATCCTTTTTTGATAAGCACCAAATAATAACAAAAAGTCAGTATGGTTTTCAAAAAAATAAATCAACAGAACAAGCTCTACTGTATATCAAAGATAAGATAATCGAAAATATGGAAAACAAAAAATATACTCTTGGGCTCTTCCTCGATCTTCAAAAGGCATTTGACTCCATACAATTCAAATCATTGAATTATAAATTATCAAGTTATGGGGTGCGTGGAGTTGCACTACAACTGTTTAAAAGTTACCTAGAAGATCGTTATCAATATGTAAAACTGAATAACACTATTTCTGCAAAGATAAAGTTGAACCAAGGAGTCCCCCAAGGGTCTATACTGGGGCCATTATTGTTCCTTGTCTATATAAATGATATTGTCGATATACCTCATTCTCCTGAACTTATAATGTACGCTGACGATACGAATGTTTTCTTTACATCAGACAATCTATTATCACTTGAGGTCAGTGTAAACAATTATCTAAGCAATCTTTCAAATTGGTTAAGGCAAAATGGACTGCGCTTGAATGCAAAAAAAACAACCTATATGATATTCCGACCTATAAACAAACCTATTAGTAACATAGCTGTAAAATTCGAAGGAAATTGCATCGCACATGTTAGGGAACAAAAGTTTCTTGGTGTATGGTTTCAGGAGGAATTAAACTGGAATACACATGTAAATCATCTTATCACCGCATTAGCGCGAATAGTTGGTTGTTTTTTTAGAACAATGCACTTAATCCCATTGAGGTTAAAAATAAGTATGTACTACGCACTCTTCCATTCTAAAGTAAGTTATGGGATGTTAGTCTGGGGAACGACATCACAAGGGAATTACCATAAGTTAATAACTATACAAAAGAAAATATTGCGCTGCTTTGAAAATTACAGGGGGAATCTACAAGACTTGCGCACTGCTCCACTATTCATTAAACATTCCATACTCAGAATTGATCAATTATATCATTTTAAATTACTTCAGTTAATACAAAAGACTAAGCTATATGAAGAAAGTTGCACCGAAAGACCACACTACAGTATGCGAGAACAAAAGAAACGAGCTCCTAGAACAAGAACCAAGTATGGAAAACAAAGTATTGCTTACCAGGTACCTCAGGTTTTAAATACCCTTGCAGATCAATTGAACTTTAGGGCTAGTAGTGCGACTTTCAAGAAACAAATAAAGAACTTATTCATAACCACCGGTCTACACTACCGAAACTACGTAATGGAGTCTCATGCCTCTGCAAATGCTTAAATTGTTCATCAACTTCTATGTCAATTATACGAGTGTATACAGCGGAATTCATTGTATCCGCATGCATTTTGTGTCTGTTTTCGATGTTGTTTCATTGATATTGTTTTGTTGTGAACTATAATGAGAGTGACCTCTAATTCTTAAAATGTGTTATGTAAACTTCTTATGCTATTTATGTTTGAATTTTGTGTTTACAATTTCAGGTTGCTTGAAACCAATGTATTGAATATATATATTGTTTAAGCTTTGCACTGTCACGAACTGCGGAGGGACAAGGGCCTTTGTCAGGCTGTTGGCCTTTAGCCCTTTGCCCCTGCAGTGAGCTCTGTATCCGGCTTACTGTAAATAAAAATCCTACTACTACTACTACTACTACTACTACAAGAGGACCAAATACCTGGAACAATCAATCCCCATAGAATATGGCGCAAATCATAATAGCAGGAAAGAAAACCGACACGAAATATGCAGTAGAATACGGTCTATCATGAGTCGATGACTCGAATTTCACTGTAAGTTGCGTGTCGATTTCCTTTACTGCTGTTCTGTTCCACAAACCAGGCGCGGCCACTGCTCTGTAGCACGCTTGGAAGAAAAACACCATCATGGCTAGTGCGACTGCCACAGCATCCCATCGCTCGATTGTCACCCAAAAGCCCGCGGGCCCGTCTCGCCTCCCTCCTTATTGGCTGGCCACTTTTCCGTTTCCTGTAGCTTTTTTGGACTCTGACACTCGTCCCGCCCATGGGCAATGGGCGCGTGTTCTCCTCCCCCTGCTTCTATCGTGCGTGGTGCAAATAAGGGCCCATTGACCCGACAATGTTCTGGTGATTTATTGAAATTACAAGCTATGCTTTACTCTGATGAGCAGTACAATCATCTTATGAATTGCATCTAAAGGAACTCAAGACCCAAACGCCTAATCTCTAGCTTGCATTGGTAAATTATTCCTTGAGTGTAGTTTGTGTTCGTAAGTTTATGACTCTCAACAGAAGAGAATTTGAACATCGTTTCACTTTAGAATTTCACATGAAACCCTGAGTAGCTAAATTCTTGTGTAGCACTGTGGATTTTAGTCTTACTCAAACTTTCTGAAACTTGCCAGATTGTGCCTTACTTGCAGTGAACTTAAGTTTGTTATAACCAGTGAGAAATTGTGGAGCCCCAGCAAATTGTTTGAAACATAAGGGATGTCACACAAAGTTGCTAAGGGAGCTTGTGAGGTGGCATCACTACCGTTATTTTCTGTTTATGAAAACAGCATTTTGGGAAAGTTGGTAATTGATCATTTTAGTAACACAGCGCAGCAAAAACGACAGAAAACGGGGAATCGCTGGGTGTGCTTTCCCTCTTGCCTGTGTCTTTTTTTTTTTTGTTACGCAGCCATACTGAAGGCTTTTTATGGCTTACCAAGCATTTTCATGCAGTAAGAAAGCTGTCTTGTCATTATGAAAAGCATAAAGTTTCCTAAAATCAACTAGAGGGTACACTGGCGCTGCACTCGTCCAGCGACCATGGGAATCATGGGTACGACATGAATTGCTAGTGTTCGTGCTTGCGGGCAACGAATGCACTTGTGGTTTCATGTATTGCTGTGTATTGGTTTTGTTTTTAAGGAAAGAACCAACTGTTTTTCACTTCGGGACCCGATTTGAAGTTGTAAGCCTAAAAGATGAAGGTGGTGAAGCATAACTGCCGAACCATTTGTCGATTACTATTGTGACCAAGCAGCTTTAAGCCACGTGAAGCCAGAACGAACGTAAAGTACGAAGACTAGGCAAATCCATGTCATACCCATAATTCCCATGCTCACTGAAGCGCTCGGCAGTGCAGCTTTCATAGACACTAGTGCCAAAGTTCCCTCTAGTGGATATTCAAGAAACTCTATGATGGAAGGATAGTATCCTAGCACAAGCGATATATTTTAATCTTTAGCGCCCAGTTTTTTAATTGTAAAAAGAAATTTTCAGGGTAGAACAATGCAAAAAAAAGTTAATATTACGATTAACTGTAGTACGAAAATATGCGAAGAGCCACACAGCAATGGAATTGTGCCGTTTTGTGTATACTTTACAAACTGTAGCTGTGACACTGTGATGAGAGAGCATTGATCGTGGTGTCCTGTGTGTGCAGCCCTTTGCATGGGAGGCCCGTGAGTTTCTGAGGAAGAAGCTCGTAGGCCAGGAGGTCGTCTTCTCCGTGGAGTACAGTGTCAACGACCGGGACTATGTCACGCTCTACCTGGGCAAAGGTATGCGTGGGGCTCTGGTGGTTTCTACAGCTCGTTGGGTTTCTACGATTTGCACTGTGTGACAGTTTCTCGTCTTGCACAGAGAGATGGATATGCAAGAATAAAGACGGGAAGATGACTGTTCCTCGTTAGCCTTTGAAAAGAGCGTCACACTAATATACACGCATATTGAAACACAAAAACCTTGGGCTATAGAATGAACATGCTTTCTGGGTGCTAGAAATAAGAGTAGGTGCCTTCCTTAGACCTGAATTTGTGTGAGAAGGTGACACCTTTTTATTAGTATAATATGGGCTTAATTTTGACTTGAACACTTGCATCAGGGCCAACATTACCTTTAGCAGCCAGATACAGCGGACCCCAGTTATGACTTTCAGGTGACCACAAGAAACCATCGTATAATCAAGGTGTCGTATAATTGAAAAAATAGGAATACCGGCAGTGACACTCAGCCTTGCAGAAGAAAGGGTACAGACCACCTGAATAATCCCACAACATGACGTCGTGCTTCTCCAAGGAAGGTAGGTTAAATTATTCTTGCCAATGGCAGCACGGCTTAGTTGAAGCACGTATGAGCAAATCTTTATTCTCAACAATGAAAAAATCTAATCCAGCGCTGATCTTTCTCCTGATAAATTGAGTTTGAATATCTCCTGCGTGTGAAAACCAAACTGAAACCACGTTGCTAACAGCCTCCCGTCAAAAAAGTTGGACACAGTGGCATCGCCATCACACAAAGGCAACAAACCACGAGGTTGTCTAGAATGCCTTCTTCCTCGGCTGAGCTTGTACTGTAATTTGTTGCCTTGTGAAGTACAACACTGGTGATGTCCCGCCTTTTTAATGAACCCTGACGTCAAGTGCAAGTTGTAAATAGCTGCATCGCACGCTTCTGCGTGCTCAAGCTACTGACTGCGAGTGCACAAACCAAAGCAGAAGATCAGCTGTGCGTCGACCAGGAAGTTTTCACACACTGACAACATGAAAATATCGGAATCTCAAAGATGAGCTTTTCGGCCAGCTGAAGCTGCTCTAAGCGGAGCTACTCTAAATAACGACCCTGGGTACACATGCTATCCAGGCCTATGCAGAAGTGCATGAACTTTCTGTAAATAACTTTTCCATTGTAAATGTACATTTTGTCCCAATCTCCACTTTCGGAATCATCAACCTAATAGAACGCAAGTTCATATTTTACACTCGTGAGTATTTGTTCAACGTTGTAATCCATTTTTGTTATTTTGAACGTAAATGAAATGTCATCGTAAGATGTGGGGTTGGCATAAAACTGCTTCATATATTCAAGGTTTTCAATGCATTATGTCTATGGGCATTTTGCTGGGACCAAACGAATTTGTCGTAAAATGCGGGTCATCACGGTATCGGGAGCTGAAAATTGCAGTTCCATTGTATCGTCTCACAAAACTCGACTTTTTTCTTTCTGCGATTTTTCGGTTTTTAAAAGCCGCATCCCCCCTTTACGATTTCTTCAGATTAAAAATTTTTTTTCAAAAATCCTCCTTCAAATGCTGATCCGCTTAATGTAAAAAATTTTTCACTACTGTAATTTCAAAATGCTGAATGTTTCAGAATAATATATCAAATTTTATGCCCCTCATGTCTACACAATGGTGCTAAATTACGAATAGGGACTTTGAAGTTACTCATGGCTTTAAAATAATGCCAAGCTCCGTACCTGTCACTATCATCATCATAAGAATGCTTGTGCATTTCTCTATTTGCCCGCCTTATTCAAATGTGCGAAATGCGCGATGGCCGTGTCGCCATCATCATCGCCTGGTACTTGTTTTTCGTGCCAGGCTTCACGCTCTTGCTTTTTTTTCATCGGGCAGCTTTACCTGTACGCTTGTTGCACAGCTGTTTTCTAGCCTTTTGGTTGGTGGTTGAATGTTGAAGATGAGCTCCGGAAGCGGCACCTAAGGAATGCTTCAACAGAGTGAAAAATGCAACATGAGTGGCTTTTGGGATGAAGTCCCCGATAACCACCTGTGCACGCTTCAATAATGCTCAAACACTACGCATAGTTGGACGATGGAGCATGCACGCGAGCTTAGCTGATGACCAATAAGACCCGACCCATACCATATGTTGTTCTAAGAAAACGGCATGACAGCGAAGCAAGCATTAAAAGAGTGCGCGGAAACTAAGGTAAATCGGTATTTAACGCCGATGCTTCGCAGTACACTAGGATCTCATTACAACAAAGTTTCATTTTACATGAAAATAAGTTATGTCTAAAAATTTGTTATGAAGGTTGTTTCTAACATTAGATCTATTGCAAGACTATTTTTAATTTACTTCGTTAATACCGATATTTCGTTATATCCGGTTTCGTTGTATGGAGGTTTGAGTGTACGTAAGAAGAATGTGTGTGCTCGGTTTTCAGCAGTCGACCTGCCTACATTAGGATAGATCCTGCTCTTCCTCAAATAAACGTGCCCTGGTTCCTTAATATATTGTGCTTGCTTGTTTTCTCACACTCATTAGTGCCTAACGCGGCCACGAATGTATGTACAGCGCAGGTAAGCGCAAGTTTTTAATACTTTTATTACAGTCGAACCTCGATATATCGAACGGCGCGGCAATCGCAAAACAGTTCGATATATCCAGAATTTGATATAAAAAATCACGAAAAAAATGCGTCAACAGCTTGCTGAAAACAACCAAGGAACCGTTCAAGCGTGGTGCAGTAAATACTCACTTGAAGATTCAAACATAGTATTTATTATGTTGGTTTAAAATATTGAAAAAGAGTAGCCTGCTTTTTGTTGGCCATGGCGTGTTTGATGACTGCGTCCTCAATATAGTCCAGGCGATCTATAAGTGATAGGCCGGTGCCTTCAATCGCGCCGCCACTGCGGCGCACAAGGGCCAAGGCAGCTACGATCCACCTAGGCAGAGTCTTCATTTGGCTGCTCAGCAGTAGCTTCGGCGACAATCTCCACATCCGTGAGCTCCGCTGTGAGCTCCACCGTTCGGAGTTAGGCCTGTCGCACACCACAGCGCCTGACAGGCCTAACTCCAAATGCACGAACACTGCGAGCACAACGACCGATGCCTGCCAATGCTACGGGGGAGGAGCTTGCAACAAGTGCGCAGTGTGCCGTTGACACCATAGAGACTGCAACGACTGCAAGCTGCAAGGCTGCGGCGTGAGTCCGGGTGTAAAGCGCGCACATGGCGCGCCCATGCCGGCTCGCCTGACTGCTTTCCCCTCCGTGGCTTTCTCTTTCCCGGCGGCAGCGCGGGCCGCGTCTGAGACAGTCGTCTGCGTCCTTTCTCTCCTCAATCTTTACCTCCCACTCCCCCTTCCCCCACGCGAAGCCGTGTCGGTGCCTTCGCATTGAAAGAAAATAACAGCTCCGCGCTTTTCACTTTCCTCATTCAAGAACCTCTACCGCAAGGCTGCGACGCGCGTACGTTAAAGTGGCGCTCTCGGCGCCATCGATGTGTGCAGCATTCGTAAACGCCCGCCGCTCTACCGCTACTTTCGAGAGTTGCGGGAAAGCTCGCCGCCTGTCAATGGAGCGCGGGCGGTTTGGTGTGGCTGAGTTCGATATATTCATTATATGTCAAACTTTGTTCGAAATAAAAAATCAATAATGCATGCGATTTCCCACGTGATATAGGCAAGAATTCGATATATCCGTGTTCGATATATTGAGGTTTGACTGTAGTATCAAGGATGTCTCCCACTGTTACATTCTTACATGGAGGTTCCAAATGCATGTGCTTCCATGGAGTGACTGCAGGGAATAGAAAAAGTTAGTTATATCGAGGCATTCGTTATAAGCATGTTTAACAGTACCTTCATAACGAATTTTCAGTTGCAGCAAACTTATCTTCTTGTAAGATGCAACTTTTTCACAATGAGCGTTGAGTGTCTATCCAGGCTTCAAGTGCAAGCAGCATTAGGCTGACATGGTGAAACTTTCCTATGTAAGTTGTAAAAAAGACTTGTCTGGGTGTGCATGGGTTGCTAGAGCTTCTGCACACCTTGTTGTGCCAGCCGTGACAGGTGGCTGAAACTTCCTTTGCAGATGCAAGCGGCGAGAATATGGCAGAGTCCCTGGTTGCAGCAGGCCTCGTGGACGTGCGTGCTGGGGTCAAAGGAGAGTGAGTGCTTTCTTTCTGATCAGTTCAGCCTGTGTAATCACCTAAGGATGCATAGGCTGCGCAACAAAGGACGCAGTTTTGTGGAATTCTTTTTGTAAAGTCGAAGTTTCATCGAAAACCCCTCTTGTAGGGAAAATTCATGGTGGGCAATAGCAAGCATTGACCAGTTGCTGATTCAGATTCAGTTGTTCGTGGTGAACAAGGCCTTTGTGGAGGGGCCCAAACATCAATTTTGTTTTTCTTTCAACGACTGGTCAGTGCTTGCTATTTCTTGCCAATTTCTTTAACAACTGGCAATATCACAGAGTAAGCTTCATTAGTGGATATGAGCTCTACAAAGGTCACAAAAGTGCCTACCTGGTTGAGGATTTTTAATTCAATATTTAAATTAAGCAGGGCATTGCTGATGTTGAAAAACACTTTCGCAGACTCTAAAATATACAGCTGGTATAAAGACCAGTCAAGGTAGCCCTTGTGTTGCGGTGTTGACAAAGTCTGTGGGTTAAAGCCCCCACTATAGTCTGAGGTGTTTTTTAGGATGCGAAATTCCAGCCCTATACTGTATGCGGACCCCAAGAACCTCTAGTCGGAATTCACAGTTTTGGTTTTCGTATGGTGGGAGGCTACTATAAACATTAGTCTTCTCTGTTACGTAGGTATCCTAGCACTAGCCCTACTGGTGCCAGTTGCCCCTGCCATCGCTTAACAACAGCTACGATTTTACCTCATGTCAGGACCGCAAAAGCAGAATTCTAGGCTCGTGCGAATATTTGAATGCCTCGAATGTTCGAGCAAATACTACGGTATTCGAATTCCTTCAGTTCGAATATAAATTGTTAAAATTTTTGAAGTATTCGAAATCACCGAATAGGTGTATATTATTCTGCATGTAACCCCCTCCCCCCTTCTTGTAAAGGTAATTTCACTGCAGTGGAGGGATGCTGAGTCGTGAAAGCATCTATCCAGGTGCATATCAGTTGGCATGTAACTGACTGTAAAGATGGTTTCACTGCAGTCAAGGACTGCTAAACTATGAAAACACATAATAAGAAAAAATCTGCAGTGCCGTCAAGTCTCACTTTAAGGTTAAATGAACATATTATCCTCGCATTGATGCACTTTAAAAGCTTGTTATACCAGCTTATATGCTTCTAGTATAGTAAATTTTAAAATGTAACATATTTTACAGGTTATCACTTTGATTTACCAAAAGTCAAATCTTGCTACTATAAAATTTGTTTCTACTTCTTTTGAGCCAAACAAATGGGCATTTGCACTGGCCTTGTTCGAAGTTTTTTTTTAATATTTTGCAGGTTAGTTTGGTTCTGACCAATATGCAAATTCTTCTTTTTATGTGATATATATACCATTTGTTTTGAAAATATTTTTGACCAAGATCAGTTCATTTCGTACTTAAAGTGCACTATTCGCACAAGTCTACAGAATTTGCCAGCATTTACAAGAAAAAACCTCCGCCGACAGCAACAAATGCTGCGCGTTGGTGGACATTTTGGTAGAGTAGGATTTTGTTAACATGTGCACACTTTTTGGGAAAAACAGGATTAATTGTCTGGTTTTCTACCTCAGCTCCTTGTAAACATTTCCAAATGCTCTATGCAAGAAAGGCGTAATTTATTCTGCAGTTTGCCGATGATGCTCATTGATTCACAAGATGCAAAAATTGGCAATTAGCATGTAGCTAAAGGGACTTCGTGCCAGGTACTGATTATACTCTCAAGAGCCTGAACATGCACTAAAATGCCTTATAAATGTGCTAAAAGGCATTGAAGTTTTTTCAGACATGACTGTGGAGAACTGACCGCTAAAGCGTTGTTAAATGTTTCGTTCAAGCGATTTTGTTGTCCCTGGAAAGTGTGAAAAACCAGACGTTGGCTGTATTGTGTCACTAGTACTTTTGCACCTTTTGTCTTTCTCGGTTCTGTTGACACTGATTTGGCATGAAATAAAAGCCGTCTTTCTTGCTGGGGATGTAAAAACTGTGAAAAAAAGAGAGAGAGAGAGACCACACAGACGCTGACAGTGCCTGTGTTGTCTATTCTTTAGTCCTTGCCTACTTTGAGCACCGTTTTTACATTCCAAGCAAGAACCACCAACTAGCCTAGCTTTCTCTTCTAGAAAGACTATGTCGCTATCGTGCAGGGCACAGCAGCGCTTGCGAGAACTCCATGAGGAAGCTCAGGCAGCAGGTCGAGGAAAGCACGGCCCAGACGCGGCATCGCACGTGCGAGATGTCAAGTGGACGTTACGAGACGGGGAGGACCCGCGCACCTTTGCCGACCGGTTTGGCAAGAAGCCCGTGCCCGCGGTCGTTGAACACGTGCGGGACGGCTCGACTGTGCGTGTGTTGCTGCTGCCAGACTTCCACTACATCACGCTCATGCTGTCAGGCATCCGGGTGAGTCCAGCAATTCTTCTACTTGGACCACTTGAGCTGGACTCGATAGAAGCCGTAACTTTGGATCTAGTTGCTCCAGTAGCATACACAACCTCTAGAGGTGGTCCATGAATCAAAATATGATCGTCTCTGCAAAGCTGTTATTGAGTTCTCTTAATGGAATGCCATCAGTGGAGTTTTATTAATGGAATGCCATCAGTGGAGTTTTATTGGTGGGGTGCTTCTCAGGGGAGTGCTATTAGCGAAGAGCTATCACTTATACCCTTGTCACACAGCAAATTAACATCATTTACAACGAATGACAGTAGGTGACATTTTAACTTCATGCTGTCACAAGACAAAACAAATACAGATGAACCTGCCTGTGATAAACCTCCATGCAAAGAATTTCTCGCGAGGTTTTTTATTCCCAGCCAATACCAGTGATGCTACCGCTGCGCCAAACTGCGCCGAATTGCCCTGACTGCTACAGGCTGCTACATTTCCTCTATATTTGGCGAGTCTGCGCCCAACCTGCGTCAAATACAGTCAACTGCCGATTTTTTGGATACCTGAATTTTCGGACATGCCCGATAATTTGAACATCTTCACGGCACCGCCACGAGCCTCATAGAATACGAGCCCCATAGAATCAATCTATAAGGAAGTCTGAAATTTTGGACGCTCGAACCCCCCGGAGTCCAATTTTTTTAAATTTTCGTTGCGACAGAAGGGTTGAAACCACCACTGACCTCCAGTGGAAACCACCACCACTGCGTCACACGCGATTGCGATCGCATAAATGAGCGCGCCAGTCTACTGTGGCGGCATCTGTTTCTTGGACTCGTTGATCGTTAGCGGAGAAACACACATGGCCTCCGAGATTCCTAACACTGGCCGTGTTTATCGTGCAAGGGTGCTTCGCTGACAATCGAAACTATCCACCTGAAAATTTTTTGGCGCCAATAAAGTTCCTTTCGCTTTAGCACTTGTGCTCGTGCGTGCCACTCTGGCTTCCTGCACAGCGCTTTCGCGAAGCGTTTCACCACTTCGAACTAGAACTAACCGTCACACACCGATTTGGTCTGGTCACGCTGCCTATTTTGAATGTTTACCAGCGCTACCTCCGGAGTACCCGAGGCACCGTCGCACTGTTTTGTTTACGCAGCCCACATGGTTTTTGGCTAGCCTAGTGCGTGGTTGTGCGATCGTGTGAAGTGGGCTCTGCAATGCTAAGCCTAGGTGCTTCGACGCTTGTCAGCAAACTCCTTTGTTCACATCGTGAGGATTTCGCTTGCCTGCGATGGCCCCCACTACGCCTTCGTCGTCCTCGCCGATAGCATCGAAGTGCGGAAAATAGTACTGCCGGTTAACGATGGAGAAGAAAGCCGCCATTATTAAGTTGGTGAAGAGTGGCCAATCGCAGGCTGACGTGAGCAAGGAGTTCGTATTTCCAAGCAAACAGTTTCCGATTTCCTGAGGAACAAAGACAAGATCTTAGAAGCGGCCGAAAAACCGTCTGGTGCCCAAAAGATGATTGCAATCCAAGGTGTTCATCCAAAGCTTGAGGACGCTCTCGTCGTGTGGCTTAATTCAATGATTGCCAAGCGGTTGCCAGTCTTGGGGTGCATCTTGAAACAAAAAGCTGAAACTCTCACGCTTCGAATGGACATCACGGATTTTCAGTTCATTGATGGATGGCTGAGAAACTTTAGGCATCGGAATGACCTCAAGTTCAAGAAGATGTGTGGCGAAAGCGGTGCCGTCGACAGTGCAGTTATTGTGCAGTACCGCAGTGGAAAACTCCAGTCTTTGTTGCAGCAGTTCTCTGCTGACAACATTTTCAACTGCGATGAAACTGGCTTGTTTTACAGGCTGCTGCCAGAAAGAACACTTGCTTTTGCTGGTGACGCATGCCATGGTGGCAAGCATAGCAAATAACGGCTGACCGTTCTTGTCGGCAGCAACATGTCTGGCAGCGAGAAACTTGCTTTGTTAGTAATCAGGAAGTCCAAGAGCCCGAGGTGTTTAAAAGGGCCAATGCTGCCAGTGTTATAAGAAGCCAACAAAAAGGCATGGGTAACGCAGCAGTTGTTCGAGAGTTACGTCCGCAGGTTGGACAGGAAGTTTGAACAACAGAACAGTCGTGTTCTGCTCTTCGTTGACAACTGCGCTGCTCATGGTCACATCAATAACTTGAAGGCTATCCAGCTGGAATTCATGCCGCCCAACACGACTGCGATCCTCCAACCGATGGACCAAGGCGTTATCCGTAATCTGAAATTTTTTTACCGTTCACGTATTCTGAACCGCATGTTTCTGTGCTCGGAAAACGGGAAAGGCTACAGCGTTGACCTTCGGACTGCTGTCAGAATGCTTGGGGAGGCATGGAAGGCAGCAATGCGAGACACGCTTCGCAACTGCTTCTGCCACGTGGGCTTCGTACTCGACACAGAGACAGCAGACTTGCCTGAAGAAAGCGACAGTGTGACTGACCTGTGCCCTCTTATGGACTATATTATCAACGACCTCCGCTCTGCTGGTGCTTCCATGCCCGCGGAAATTATTTTGAGCGGTTCGTCGACACTGACAACGAGCTCGACTTCTGCGCAGAGCTACCCAACGACGAAATAGTCAGTCAGGTTAGGGCGGATTCAGATGACTCCTATGTCGAAAAAGAGGAACCAACGCCTGCGCCACCTACGACCGCCGAATTGATGCAAGCATTGATGACGCTGTCATTGGTGTACAGTGATGACATGACCCTTGCTCAGATCAAGGCGAATGTGATCACATGCAAGCGGAACGCCGTTCAAACAAGGATCAACAAGTTTTTCAAGCCACTGCAGCTCTAACACCGGCTGCCCTGACGGCACCCGCTGTCGGCTGCATGCATTTTTTTTAACGGCTCTTTTCAGAGCCACCCCACTGATGCTTTGGCAAAGTTCCGGAAGCCTGGTACTTCGACCCTGACCCTCTTGATCCGAGAAATATCAATGAAATGATGTGTTTTTTGCTTGCATTAAGAAATATTAGCAAAATGGTGCGTTTTTTTTTGCTTGCATTGAAAATTATCAGTAAAATAATGCATTTTTTGCTTGCATTCATTTTTTCGGACTGCCCTAATTTCCCGATGGTTTTTCGCTCCCTAGAGGGTCCGAAAAATCGGCAGTTGACCGTAGCGTGCTCCATATTTCTTCCGTTGAAGATGGCATCGCGGTGCACCTGTGTAAGGTGCTACCCGAGTCAAGCCAAAGCGAATTGGGCCAAAGGTCACTGTTGGGACCATGGATTATTGGGACGCATTGAATGCCCGATTTTTCAGACGTTTTAAGGACCTGAAAATCTTTCTAGAAAACATTTATGACTTTCTATTTCGCTCAAGTAAGCAAATCCCCACGGCCCCGTCTGAAATAGATTCAATGCCTCATAGAGCGCACTTATCAGGTATTTTGTTGCACGCCCGGGCTGCCGTAAATACCGTATTCACTCGCGTAATTCTCACACTTGCATAATTCTCGCACCCCCCACATCGCCCAACAAAATAGGGCTTTTTTTTTTCCTCGAGTAATCATCGCACCCCCGAAAATAGCTGCAATAATGCCGTCTGCTCGTTCCAGCCGATGATAATGATAGTGCATGCCATCTGGCGCCATGTTTTAAGCATCAAGCGTAAAATTATTGCACGAAAATTCAATCCAAGCCAAGCCAAAGCTGCAAGTGCGCATTTCGGCGTGTTTTGTATGTTGTGTCGGTAATCTTGTGACGTTATGGGGCGATAGTGAAGCTACATGGCTGCTTTCAAGTTGAAAGGGATTGATCATGCACTAAACAACGGCAACAGGGCCGCCGGTAGGCCCTTCGGAGTCGACGAGTTTTGTGTTCGCTACTGGTGACAGCAGCTGAAAGCCACCAAGACACGTTGGGCCTGCCGTTTGCTTAAGACTGGGATTGATGGTAAACTTTATTTCTTCAGAAGGAAACTGCAGACGATTCTGTTAAATAGCCATCAGCCCAGTAATGACATCCTACGCTTACCTTTTGAGGGCTCTTGTTGAGCTTCGACCGTTACCGCTACGCCCGCAACGCCCACAAGCTTTGCGTATGGTATTTTAATTTCTCGACTATTTGATCGCACTTTTTGTGTCTCAAATAAATCTTGCCTTGTGTTGAGCCTCTGCTTTTATTGTTTAGGTAAATTTTAATTGGTACTTCTGAAAGCTTGCTGTTAGTTGCTGGTGTGAGAATTCCAATTCGCGGCCACTTAGTTTCCTTTTTCGCTCTGTACGTTTTTGTAGAAAGTTTTTCCCGCGTAATTCTCGCACCCCCCAACTTTGCATCCGTTTTCTGCCAAAAAAAAAAAAAAGTGTGAGGAATATACGAGTAAATACGGTACTTTCAGGGCCTGCCCTGAAAGTACCGTATTTACTCGCATATTCGACTGCGTTTGCATTATTTGCAAACACAGTCGACCCTCATTAAACGGAACTTGAAGGGATCAGTAAAATGTGTTTCATTTAACAGGAGTTTCGTTTACTGAGAGATGAACAGTGGCACACAAAGCAAGAACAAAACCAATCTTGTCAGAAACATTTGTTCCATTTAAGCAGCAGTTCCGTTAAGATTTCCGTTTACTGAGAGTCTACTGTAGGCATACCGTGATGGGCGCTGCCGATACCAGCAAAGCGTAGAATGAGTTGCATATTCATTGCATATAGAAATGATGACGCAGAATATAAAGGGTCTGGCAGAATAGAAGAATACTTGTCCGGAAATGTGCGATGCGTGTGTGTACTTGAAGACGCGCCACTGTACGAAAATCTCCGGCGACATTTCCAGTCCCGTGTGGCATCAATTGTGTGCAGCACATCGCGAACGCAGCTGATGCCCTTCCTACCGGGGCGTTTTCGTATGCACATGTTTATCATGAGATGTATTCTTGATGCCCACTTCGTTCGTGGTCGCACAGGGGCGCGGGGTTGGCAATCTGCTTTTGATCGCGAAGGTCACGAGTATAAATTTCCAGCGTTTTTACTAATAAAATTTCAGTGTAAGTCAGCACTCTTTCGGTCTTTGTTTCTTCTTCTGTAGTTACGTCGTAACTACTCGTAGTCTTGCGTTGTGCAAATATGTTGATACTCATCTTTAGAGGTCTTTGACACTCATTAGAGGTAAAAAGCACAAGAACACTGTCCTTGCCTCGCTCTATTCGCTCTTATGCACAGTCTACTCATCTAAGCAGCATGTTGTAGTCTGCTGGGTGCCAGGACACCGCGAAATTCAAGGCAACGTTCTGGTGGACCTGCTAGCTGGATCCGCCAACAAAACCACTTCTAATACATCGATACCAGTTTCTGCACTCGACTTGAAACCTTTTTAAAATGAACGCTCAGAGGCTATTGGCAGATCACATGGGACACACACACTGATAATGAATTGCTTGTCATCAAGCCGCAACTTGGTCATTGGCTGCCAGTATCAGTCACGCCACACAGAAGTAATGCTTACAGGTTAAGAACAGGACATACACATACAACACATTCATTTCTTTTGTCTGGGGGCGATCCACCTTTGTGTGATAGGTGTGGGGAAGCACTCACTGTACTTCACATTTTAATCCAGTGTAAAGAATTAGACACGCTGAGAAGACAACACTTTTCGTTACCCTACCGACAACAGATACCACTCCATCCTGCATTGTCCGTCGGTAGGGAACCACTTTTTAGTCATAAATCATTGTTAGCGTTTTTAAAAGAAATTCGTACTTTTCATATCATATACCCGGGCATTCCGTCTCCGCTGCGGTGGCTACACTCAACAAAGTACTTGCCTCACAGCCCTTGGACGCAAGGGTGTGAACGAGTGAGGCTATTGTGCTAATGCCATACATGTCCCCCATCGTTTTTATTACAGCAAAGTTTTGTCATTCATTAACACCACACACCTTTCACGGCATGGTCATTTTTTTATTACTTCTATGTTTTTACCCACCTTAGCGCGAGGCATTTTACGGCCCTTATACAGCCGCTTATCACAATCATTGTCCATATCTCTAGTAAGATGAACTGGTGCTCTTTGGCCTTAAAATGGTCCTTGCGCCACAAAACATCAAAACAAACACTCACTAGAGGTGCACTGATGCTTGCTCCTAAAGTGGCACCTCCCCCAAAGTTTCTTCATTCAATATGGGGGGTCCTCTCTGCTTGAGCATTCGATGGACATGCAAGGTGTTACCACGCGTGTACGACAAGCGACGGCTTGTTTGGTCTCTGCTTCAGCAGCGCTCGTCAACCCCTTTTCCACGCTTTTACCCGAGGGTAGAACTCAAGATCCGCGGGTGATGGGATCAGTTTGGACTTTGCACGACACATGATGGCAAAAACTCGTTAGAGTGTCCAGATAATTATTATCGCAATAATAGCATGGTTTTTTGTTGCTAAATAAATTTTTTGGGTGAGCTCTGCCTTGAGTTTTCCTATTGCTTAATTAGTGCATTTGTTTTCTGAACTTTTGCCCTGAAATTGCATATAACGAAAACCTACTTGTAACAGGGGGGGGGGGGAGGGGGCATAAAGTGTGCCATTGGTAGTGTAGGCGGAGGGGGGACGTCAGTGAACTTTCGCGCACCCTGAATGAGAATCCTGTGCTATGTGGCTACGGGTGAAATTGTGCCTGGTGGAACTCGTGTTCACATTCTGTACAGTAGTGAAAACAGGTTCTTGCAATAGCGCTGGTGAGAGCAATGAGAAGGAGCAAATTATGGCATCGGTTATGCAGTTAGAGTGCGTAAAGTACAAAACTTGTTTCCTGTGCATCCACATACAGTGCCGTGTGTCTTGAAGCTTCGTGCAACTTTTCCTGTATATACTGCACAAACTGTATTTTTGTTTTCTCTGTGTAACTGGACTGAAAGGGTGGATGCTGCGTGTTGTAAAAAGCAAAAATGCAGTATGTGCACTGCAGGACATTGTAACGGCCTTGAGATTTGCACTTCAATCAGACGGTATTCAGGACCTTAAGCGATTGGTCCTACAATTTCAAGTTGTTTGTTAGAAGTTTGTTTGTAATGAAGTTGTTGTAGCACTGCGAGAGACAGTAATGTGCGGGAAAGAGGAAGGATAGACTGCGCTGTTTACTACGTCTTTTACTTATATTTTTACACAAACATACTGTTGTGTGCAGTGCCCATCTTCACGCCCTGGCGAACCAGAGTCGTCCCAGTACTCGGAGGAAGCCAAGTACTTCACAGAGTCCCGGCTGCTGCAGCGGGACGTTGAGGTGGTCCTCGAGGGTGCCACTAACCAGAACTTCTTTGGCACTGTCCTGCATCCGAACGGAAACATTGCTGAACACCTGTTGAGGGCAGGGCTCGCCCGTTGCGTCGACTGGAGCCTTGCCTCAGTCACCGGTGGAGCGGACCGCCTGCGAGCTGCCGAAAAGTGAGTTGGCCTAAACAAGGGAATCTTAGGGAAAACAGTGCAAAAGACGAGGACATTGAAAGACTAAACAGGGCTAGTAGGTAAGGATTCATACAGTCGAACCCTGCTACAACGAAACTGACGGGGCGCAGAAAAATTTCGTTGAAGCGAAAGTTTTGTTGTAGTGAAATAAAAAATAGCTGATCTGAGCCAGCGAAACAAATGAACGTTTATTCTCAAAATTCAAAAAATGTCCGCTGCTTCCTATTCTTTCCCAGCAGCGTCACGACGTCATTCTCACCCATGCATAGTAAGGCCATGGTGAGAAGCACGCTGGAACAACGCCTAAAACCGCCTTCGGGAATGAACCAAAAAGTTGTATTAACACGTTAACACCTGCAGCTGTCCACTGCAAAAGTATCTGACAACGCCGAAATGGAACGTAGAAGTGTGGCAGTTTGGACTAGTTGCTATCATAGAGTTTCTCAATATACACTAGAGGGAACTCTGGCGCTAGTGTCTACGGGAGCTACAATGCACAGTGCTTTAGCGAGCATGGGAATGATGGGTAGTACACACATTTGTCTAAACTTCGTATTTCTGGCCTGCTTTTGGCTCCGTGTGGGTTCGTGTGGCTTGAAGCTGTTTTCTCACGAAACGAAAATCGGCAAATGTTCAGCGATTGTTCTTCACCACCCTATTTTTTTCGAATTGCCTTTCCAAATTGGGTCACAAAGTTCAAAAGTGTTGAATCTTTCTTTCAAAACAAAATCGAAACACAGCAATAAACGAAGCCGCAAGTACGATTCGCCGCCCTCTAGTACGAAGACTAGGCAAATGTGTGTAGTATCCATCATTCCCATGGTCGCTCAATGATTGCAGCGCCAGAGTGCCCTCTAGTTAATTTTGAGAAACTCTATGTTTGGTATGACATGACGATAGTTATACAGTCGACGACTGATAATTTGGACCCTACAGGAATGCAAATAAGTCTGAATTATCGAAAGTCCGAAAAAACGAATGCGTCAGAAAAAAAAATACCTTTATTGACACTTCAGTCTACCGGTGGCCGAAAAAAGTTGTTAATGCGTTGCTGCATGCACTTCCGCTTACGTGCACACAAGTCCGCCTGTATCTCCGCCAGTGTGATACGATCGCTGTTCGACGATGAAAGAACAGCGAGGACTCGAGACAGGTCCGCATGTGACGGCTCCGGAGCACACAGCGCGTCATCATCGTCAGAGTCAGAACCGCTGTTTGACGGTTGAAGCTGCTCAATTATGTCATCGTCGTTCAATTCGGCACACGACGACACTGCACTGTCGACGTTTAAAAGTCTTCAAACGTAACAGTGTCGGGAATCGGCACACCACAGCCTTGCAGGTCGTCGATAACGTCTGCATCTGAGCTCGATGCGCTGGGCTGCAGGTCCGGCTCTTCAGTTGCATTGTCGGGTTCTTCGGCTGCAGTGTCGGCGGTGTCGGGCTCACTACGCAACGTAAATCCTGCGTGCCGGAAACAGTTGCTGATCGTGCCTGCCGGCACTGCCTTCCAGGCATCAGCAAGCATGCTCACGGCTGACATCAAATCAACGTTGTATTTTATCTGGCTCTTTAAGCAGAGCAACACGCTCTGCAGCAAGCGTGAACAATACAGCACCTTCAAATTCTTCATGATACAGTCAAACCTCAATATATCGAACATGGATATAACGAATTATTGCCTCTATCGAACGGTTGCTATATCACGCGAAAAATCGCATGCATTATTGATTTTTTTATTTCGAACAAAGTTTGACATATAATGGATATATCGAACTCAGCCACCCCAAACCGGCCGCGCTCCATTGACAGGCGGCGAGCTTTCCCGCAACTCTGGAAAGTAGCGGTAGAGCGGCGGGCGTTTACGAATGCTGCACACATCGATGGTGCCGAGAGCGCAACTTTAACGTACGCGCGCCGCAGCCTTGTGGTAGAGGTTCTTGAATGAGGAAAGTGAAAAGCGCGGAGCTGTTATTTTCTTTCAATGCGAAGGCACCGACATGGCTTCGCGTGGGGGAAGGGGAAGTGGGAGGTAAAGATTGAGGAGGGAAAGGACGCAGGCGACTGTCTCGGACGCGGCCCGCGCTGCCGCCGGGAAAGAGAAAGCCACGGAGGGGAAAGCAGTCAGGCGAGCCGGCATGGGCGCGCCATGTGCGCGCTTTACACCCGAACTCACGCCGCAGCCTTGCAGCTTGCAGTCGTTGCAGTCTCTATGGTGTCAACGGCACACTGGGCACTTGTTGCAAGCTCCTCCCCCGTAGCATCGGCAGGCATCGGTCGTTGTGCTCTCAGTGTTCGTGCGTTTGGAGTTAGGCCTGTCACGCGCTGTGGTGTGCGACAGGCCTAACTCCGAACGGTGGAGCTCACAGCGGAGCTCACGGATGTGGAGATTGTTGCCGAAGCTACTGCTGAGCAGCCAAATGAAGACTCTGCCTAGGTGGATCGTAGCTGCCTTGGCCCTTGTGTGCCGCAGTGGCGGCGTGATTGAAGGCACCGGCCTATCACTTATGGATCGCCTGTACTATATTGAGGACGCAGTCATCAAACACGCCATGGCCAACAAAAAGCAGGCTACTCTTTTTCAATATTTTAAACCAACATAATAAATACTATGTTTGAATCTTCAAGTGAGTATTTACTGCACCATGCTTGAACGGTTCCTTGGTTGTTTTCAGCAAGCTGTTGACGCATTTTTTTTCGTGCTTTTTTTATATCAAATTCTGGATATATCAAACTGTTTCGCGATCGCCGCGCCGTTCGATAATTCGAGGTTCGACTGTACCTTGGTCCATATATTGCAGAATACTGGTCGTATTCGGCAGCAGGTATTCTAGCTCGATGGCTTTCAGACAGCTGATCGGCGCATGGGCAGTACAGTTATCTACAAACAAAAGGACCTTGCGCTTTTGCAATTCAAACTTTCGGTCCAATTTTCCGACATACTCTGCGAACAGCTTCTGCGTGACCCACGCCTTCGTATTGGCTTCGTACCAGACAGGCAGATTTTTTTCCCCCTTAAAACATCAAGGGTTTTTCGATTTCCCGATTACCAGCAGCGGGAGGTTTTCTGTGCCAGAAGCGTTGCAGCAGACAACGACAGTGACTTGTTTCTTGCCGAGTTTACCTCCGTGGCAAGGTTCTCCAGAACGGGCAAGTGTCTTCTCCGGTAGTAGCTTATAGAAAAACCCGGTTTCGTCGATGTTGAAGGTGTCGTCAGCCGAGTAGCGCCGAAGCAGCTCCACCAACTTTCTACCGCGGTAGTTCGCTACCAGTGTGCTATCCACGGCACCGCTCTCGCCGCACATTTTTTTGAAAGCTTTTTAATGTTCCGCTTTTTAAAGTTCCGGAGCCAGCCATCGCTGAACTTACTGTAATTACTTGAATCTAACGCGTTCCTTTTTTCCGGTTAAGCGAGTTCATGAATCGCATGCGCGTTAGACTCGAGTACGAAAAAAAAATTAATACGGTCATTCTATTGCCAGCGGCATTTCCAAAATGGCCGCCCCCTACGTGCGTCAGCATGGTGCGTCGCCCATTTCTGCCTATGTGTTTCTCATGTGCGGCACTTCGTACGTGTGCTGAGGAGTTCGTCATTTTGTAGTGCATTAGCATCGACGGCATGGAAGGGCAGACTCCAAAACCTCGAGTGCACCACGATGCCGCTTTTAAAAGAAAAGTCATCGCGTGTGCAGAAACGAACGGAAATCGAACCGCATTGCGGTCGTTCGGAGTTCCCGAAACGTGCGTGCGGGACTGGCGGGAAAAAAAGCAGAAGATTGTCGACAGCAAAGATTCACGCAAAGGCTTCAGTGGACCACAGCAGGGTCGGTTTACGCAAATTGAAGAGCTGCTCGGCGAGTATGTGCTTGAGCAGCGAGCGCCACAGCGGCCCGTGACGACAGAACTGCTCCAAGTGCAAACTGTGCAATTAGCCTTAGAAAAAGGTCTAATACGAAGCCAGTTTAAAGCGAGCAGGTGCTGGCTAACTCTATGAAGAGGAAAGGCTTTTCCCTCCGAAGGTGAACGGGCATATGCGAAAAGTTTTGCGGAGGAGCACGATGAAAAGCTTCACAGTTTTCACAGGTTCGTCCTAAACTTGCGGCACAGCAACGGCTACCTGTTTGGGCAAATCGGGAATGCCGATCAGACGCCTCTTTACTTCGACATGCCTGCACCACAACCGCCGAGAAGAAGGGGGCGAAGCAAGTTCGCGTTCTGACATCGGTCTACAGCAAAACTACAGTGATGGCATTCTCTGTTACACGTCAGATGCGCACAAGCTTCCCCTGTACCTCATATTTAAACGGAAGACGCTCCCGAAAGGAGTAATTTTTTAGAGTGGTGTGATCGTGCGCGTTGCGTGGGTGCGCGTTGCAATCGATGTCTTACTTTTTTCTTTTTTTTTGTCGTGGAAATCGGTTGCGCGTTACTATCGAGGGCGCGGTAGAATCGAGTAAATACGGTAAATCCATCAATGCCAAGGCGAAGTGCCAATGTCTCGGCCTTTTGCTTCAAGAGGTGGCCGGAAACGGGAACCCGTTGAGCGACGGTAGCGTTCAGCCAAATGCTCAATGCTTCTTCCAACTGCAGATGAACACCTTGGCGCACCCTCTTTTGTTGACTTCCGGATGATGTCTCCATCGCGCCTAAAATCTTGTCCTTATTCTTCATGTAGTCCGATATGGTTTGCTTCGAAATGTTTAACTCTCGAGCAACTCCGACTTGCGGACGACTACTGGGCACTTGCTGAATGATGGCTGCTTTTTTTGCCATGGTTAGCGTTGTATATCTGCCGCGTTTCGTCAGCGCGGCCTTCGGCGCTGGCTGTGAGGGCAACGTTGGTGCCATTTAACTTCAGATCTTGTGAGACAGCTGGACGTAAGATAAAGGAAGTCTCAAAATAAATATGAACGCGCGCAGAATTCAGCAAAACGCTGTACCGCACACACATGTGACAGAATGGCGGCGATAGCCGCACAGCGAGGGTGGCGAGGGTATACAGGAACCGGAGTGTGGGATGATCGCGATGTCGGTACAATCCCCCACAGTTGAGCCATGCCTCCAAGATCGGCATTTTTAAGTGCAAATCTCTGAGGCATAAAGTTGTGATCGAAATAAAGCCTCATAGATTACCAATTAGCTTTCGTTTGGATCTCTGAGGCCATACTTTGTATGGTTTGAGTGCCGGAGGAGATAATGGCTGTTGATTGGGCATGCGCGACAGTCGGGCAGGGTCCGAATTGTCGAATGTAGATCTGGCAGCTGTCCGAAATATCGGTCGTCTTTACACATTACTTCTATTAGACCATCGGCGGTGCCACACTACTGTCCGAATTATCGGTGTCCGATTTATCAGTCGGCGGCTGTAGTGCGAGAACAGAACGAGGACAAAGAGACAAGAAGGACTCGTGTTGTTGTCTCTTTGTCGTAGTTCTGTTCTCGCACTATAACTATCGCCAAGATGGAGGCAGGATATCGTGGAGCAGCGACTTTTGCATTATTCTATGCCATTCTTATCATCCATTACTCGCGGCTAGCTGATTTTGTTGACAATGCGGACGAACAGTCGCTCTGATTAGTTATCATACTGGCCAAGCGCGAACATAATGATAAGCATCGGAATAAAAAAAGGCATCGTTCCGCGGTTGCACCCAGCAGCTGCGTGAAGGAAACCATGAACTGAGTGACTGAGATTCAGCTTCGGATCGTCTGCGGCTCAAGAATAAGCCAGTGGCAAAAGCAGGGCAGTCTCATTGCCATCGCTATCAAGCAATGGCGGCACCCATACTTGCTGAACAGCGGCAGTATAGCGGCACTTTCTAGTGGTGCCAAAGCGTGTTTTAGACTTCGTTGACGCATTTTCAGGTTCTGAAAATGCATCAAAATGTTAAAGATTGGGTGTACTGCATAGCAATAAGTATATGAGCCTGGAATTGCATCGTAAATTTTTGTTGAAGTGGGAAAATCGAAGAAAAAAGGCTCGTTGTGGCGACAATATTGTCACGACGTCAAAACAGAGGTCTTGCTGCAGAGATTGAGTCACCAGAAGCAGGTCGATCTTTTTAATTAGAACGCGCAAGCTAGTTCTTTTTAGTCCATTTCGTAGTCCTTTGTGGCGCATGCACAACTGCCATCGTCTTTCTTGAGCAAGCACGTGACATTTGCCTCCCTCCGAAAGAAGCATCGTCCCGATGCGCAACTTAGGTGCTCTACAAGGCGTATGAAATGGTCGTACGAAAACGGCAACCTGGAGCTAATTAACTTGATAAATACGGTTTCATACGCAGGACGTGCACGACTTCGGGCAAATGCTTTTGGCGCTTAGAACTACAATCAGTGTCGGGAACAACTTCGTAGTTCACGTCGTTCAAGCGTCGCGTGACGCTGTATGGACCAAAGTACCGTCTTAGCAGTTTCTCACAGTCCAAGTCGACGTATCGGAATCCACACACACACTTTGTCGCCTGTTGTGTAGCTAATAAACTGGTTTCGGGTGTCGTAGCGTTGTGCATCTTGATGCTGCTGATGACAGATGCGCACGCGCGCGAGCTGTCTGGCTGCTTCGGCACGCTGAGTGAATTCTTCGGCGTCTACATGGATGTCGTCACACTCATGCGGCAACATGGCGTCCAATGTTGTCGTGACTTCGCGACGATAGATCAGACTGAACGGTGTCATTCCAGTGGTTTCTTGTCGAGCGGTGTTATAAGCAAAGGTCACGTACGGCAATATCTGATCCCAGTTTTTATGTTCCGTGTCAACATACATGCTGATCATGTCTGTGAGGATCCTATTGTGGTGCTCTGTCAGTCCGTTTGTCTGCGGATGGTATGCAGTTGTTCTCCGGTGAGCTGTACCGCTGAGTCTGAAAACCGACTCCAAAAGCTCTGCAGTGAAGGCAGGTTCTCTGTCTGTGATCACTGCTGTCGTGGCGCCATGCCGAAGGACGATGTTCTCGATGAAGAACTGAGCGGCTTCTGCTGCTGTGCCGCGCTGCATAGCTTTAGTCTCCGCACAACGGGACAGGTAATCAGTGACCACAATAATCCATCTGTTCCCTGTTGTGGAAGTTGGAAAGGGACCCAGGAAATCCATTCCAATCTGGGTGAACGGCTTTTCTGGTGCTTCGACTGGATGTAAAAGACCGGCTGGCTTACTGGGCGGCGCTTTGCGTCTTTGGCAGTCGGTGCAAGTTCGCACGTGATGGTGAACAGCAGCAGGTAACTTTGGCCAGTAGTACTTGCATCGCAGTCGGCACAATGTTCGGGTGTAGCCTAGATGACCAGAAGTTGCTTCATCATGGCACGCTTCCATAATCATTTTTCGAAGAGAAGCAGGCACGACGAGCAAGTGCGGGTTACCGGTTGGTGAGAAGTTTTTCTTATAGAGAACATCGTTTCGCAAGCAAAAGGATGGCAGTCCTCCAGCAAATGACCGCGGCACGTCTTCACGTCGTCCTTCTAAATATTCAATGAGTTGGTAACAGCTCAGGGTCACTGCGCTGCTCTCGTGCAATAGTGGCCGTGTTGACAACTCCCAAGAATGCCGCGTCAATGTTTTCGTCATCAGAAGCGACAGTTTCCACTGGCGACCGTGAGAGACAGTCGGCGTCGGTGTGCCTCTTCCCAGATTTATAGACGACGGTCATGTCAAACTCTTCTAGCCTTAGGCTCCAGCGCGCCAAACGACCAGATGGATCTTTAAGGTTGGTGAGCCAGCACAAAGAATGATGGTCGCTAACAACCCTGACGGAGCGGCCGTACAAATACGGACGAAATTTGATGACTGCCCACACCACGGCGAGACACTCCTTCTCGGTGGTCGAGTAGTTCTCCTCCGTGCGAGAGAGAGTTCTGCTGGCGTAGGCTATTACTCTTTCACAGCCGTCTTGCCACTGCACCAGAACGGCTCCTAGACCTACATTAATGGCGTCAGTGTGAAGTACTAAAGGGGCGTCCTGGTCGAAGTGCGCCAGGGCTGGAGGTGTTTGCAGGCGTTGCCGTAGTTCATTGAATGCCATTTGCTCCTGCTCACCCCAAAAGAAGGGGACGTCCTCACGTGTGAGTCGTGTCAATGGTGCCGCAATAGACGAAAAGTCCTCGATAAATCGCCGGTAATAGGCGTACAACCCTAAGAAGCGTCTCACAGCCTTTTTGTCACGGGGTGCAGGAAATAGCGCTACGGCGTCTATTTTGGCCGGGTCAGGTCGAACACCTTCGTGACTGACGACGTGGCCTAGGAAGCTGAGTTCGTTGAAACCAAAATGATATTTTTCTGGTTTAAAGTCAGGCCGGCCGAGCGTATGGCTTGGAGTATGGTGAATAGACGGCTGAGATGTTCCTCGAATGATGCTGAGAATACAACATCGTTTAGATAGACCAAACATGTTTTCCACGTCAGGCCTGATAGTACAGTGTCCATGAGATGCTGAAAAGTGGCTGGCGCCGAGCACAACCCGAAAGGAAGCACCTTAAATTCATAAAGGCTATCAGGTGTCACAAAGGCCGTTTTTTCACGATCTCTCTCGTCGACTTCTATCTGCCAGTAGCCGCTTCGGAGGTCCATCGAAGAGAAATAGCGCGCATGACGCAGCCGATCGAGTGAATCGTCTATGCGAGGCAGTGGATAGACGTCTTTCTTCGTGACTTGGTTCAACTTGCGATAATCAATACAGAAACGCAAGCTGCCGTCTTTTTTCTTGACCAAAATCACGGGGTACGCCCAAGGACTTTTCGAAGGTTGTATGACGTCATCCACGAGCATCTTCTGTACTTGCTTCTGAATCTCCTCGCGTTCTTTCGGAGCCACACGGTAGGGGTTTTGCCGAATCGGTCGTGTGTTGTCTTCAGTAATGATGCGGTGCTTGGTCAATGGTGTCCGCTAAACCTTTGACGTACAAGAAAAGCAGTCTTCAAATTGGTGTATACCGTATTTACTTGCATAATCGGCGCACTCGCATAATAGGCGCACCCCTAGTTTGGTCGCGGAAAATTCGATTTTTTTTAATTCCGCGCATAATAGACGCACCCCGAACTTGGCCGTGATCAGAAACGATTCTACCCCCAGCGGTACAGTTGGAACGCGGTCCCCGTACCCTGAAGAAAAAAAGAAGGCAAATCGACGAGCAAATAAAAAAATTTGAAGTGCAACGACCTAACCAACCTGTTTGTGGAAATAAAACTTGAAAAAAAAAAGCGTCCATGAGCGAAAAAAAAAAACGGCTTTTCCATCAAATACTGATACTCCCCAAATCGCCGCGCTTTTTGGAGGTCACGTGTACAACGCCGGGGGCTCGATCACCATCACCACCATCAGAGAAAAAGAAAGAAACGCCATTTTGCAAGCGGTGTGCGTATGTTGTGGTCGTGTATTGAACTTTGGTTCCATCATGGGGAAGTACGCGAGCTACACGGCTGGGTTTAAACTGAAGGCAGTGCAGTACGCGCTGGAGCACGGCAACCGGGCTGCAAGCAGGCATTTCGGCGTTGGAGAAACCAGTATTCAGTACTGGAGGGACCAAGAAGAAAAACTGAAGGCGACGAAATAAACACGACGGGCTTTCCGCAGTGCCAAGACCGGCAGGTATCCGAACGTCGAAGAGGAACTGGTCCGGCATATACGGGAGCTACGACAAGACGGCTGTGCTGTGTTGTTGGATATTGTGCAGGCTGAGGCGCGCAGAATAGCTCGAGCGCGAGAACCGAGTTGAAAAAATTTTCGAAAATTTTACCCCGCGTAATTGGCGCACCCCTAACTTCGAGCCTGTTTTTCTGAAAAAAAAGTGCGCCTATTATGCGAGTAAATACGGTAAGTCCAAGCAGGCGCTTCCTATCCGAGGGCGGTAGCGTGGAGCAGATGTCCACCGACAAAGTTGTCGAGGCAGGGACTGTCGCGTTGTCTGGTTGCAAAGCACAGCAATCCCCGGCTTGGTCTATGTGGTTGAAGTAGGCAATTGTGGTACCCTTCTGGATTAGACGGCGCTAGTTGCTGAAGTTTGTGAGGAGCACTTCTGCCTGTCCACCAGTATGCGTTAGGATGCCTCTCGCGATGGAAATGCCTTGCGTGAGCAAAAGAGCGACTATGTGCTCCACTATCACATCTTTATAGGAAGGGCACCCACTGGACACAGACACAAGGCAGCAGGATCTCGGTGGGAGCGTCACATCGCCGGCTATTCGCAAACGGCTGCGTAGTTCGTCGCTGCTGTCGTCGGCATACGGATGTGCGCCAAACGTCACCATATGTTGAGGGATGTTGATAACAGCGCCATGATCTCGAAGAAAATCCATTCCCAAAATTAGCTCTTTACAGCAGTCTGGCAACAGGACGAAAGTGGCCACGAAGCTAAAATCCCCAATGTGAAGTCGAGTGGTGCATTTACCCGTGGGAGTCATCAGCTGACCACCAGCACTCCTTATGTGCGGCCCTGTCCACAGTGTCTTGACCTTTCTAAGGCGGTCGGTGAGTTCTTGTCGCATGATAGAGAAGTCGGCGCCTGTGTCGACCAGTGCTGTAACGTGATGTCCGTCTATGAGAACGCCAAGATCAGCACGGACAACTTCACCGGCATTAGTATTCGGCGCCGTATTCGTCGTGGTTGTCGTCATATCTTTTTGCGATGATAGGGGGAACTTTTCGGTGTCTCGACGATTGGCAACCTTGCCCCCGGAGGTCGCACCGTTCGAACTGTTCGAGCCAGTCTTCGACATCCTCGTACTCTTCCCCATGGAAAACTTCAGGAACGCGAGGATGTTCAAGAGTCACCTGGGAGGGAAGAGTGGTCTGCGATGCAAGGGTAGCCATGGATGTGGTAGGAGCTGCCATGCTGGTTAGAGGCGGAACAGGTGTGGACTCCGGACTTAGGCCTAGTAGGCGCCGACTGAATCGGTGCACCGGAGTCGTGACGAGGGGCTGGGTTTCCCCGGCGCGGTCTAGGCGAACGGCCTCTGGTGACGTCCGCGTAGCTCTGAAGGAAGTCACGGCGACGTGCAGGAGATGGAGATCGCCAGCGACGCGGTGTAGTTGCTTGGCCAGTCGACAGTTGATCGGCATCGTGGGCGCGACGGTCTTCAGAGCGAAAAGGAGCGGGACGAGAAAAGTTCCCGAACCCGGAATCTCTATGACGGCAATAGCGGGCAATGTGACCTGGTTCTCCGCAGCAGAAGCAAATAGGTCAACGGTCGGCCATGCGCCACAAGTCAGTTCGGCGAGCTGGTGGTCGTCTCATGGAATCCCGTTGCCACCAAGGTACGGCAGTGGGTCGTGGCTGGACGGGTGTCGCGACAAATGATGGTGGAGGAGGACGGACCGCATCAGCGTAGGTCGCGGGATGTGGCTCAGGATTCGGCGCGGGTGGTGTAACGGCTTGCCTCAACTCCTGGCGGACGATTTCGGCAACAGATGCGACAAGCGGTTGGGTAGGAGGGACGAAGAGGGCCCGAAGATCCTCACGCAGTATTTTCCTAATCATTTGTCGCAGGGAACTTTCACATATGGCAGTGTTCTCAGCTGCAGCACTTACTGCCGTGTGGTTCGGCAGGCGGTCAAAGTGTCGGTATCGTTGTCGCTGTGCGCGCTAGATGACAGTCGCCTCTCTTATGAAATCATCTACTGTTGTAGGTGGATTTCGTAAGAAGCCCGCAAACACTGGTTCTTTGACACCCTGCATTAGGTGACGCACCTTCTTCGCCTCGGGCATGTCAGGGTCAGCTCGTCGAAACAGATGGATCATACCCTCTGGGTACAGGGCGGCTGTTTCGTTGGGTTTTTGTACGCGAGCCTCAATCAGCTGCTGTGCGCGATCCCGTCGGTCCATGTTCGAAAATGTGGCGAGGAGCTTTCGACGGAAATCTTCCCAAGATTGGAAAGTAGCCTCGTGGTTCTCGTACCACGTGCGAGCGCTATCTTCCAGGGCGAAATATGCACGGCCTAGTTTGTGCTGTTCGTTCCAGTGGTCAGATACAGCGACCCGTTCGAACTGTTCGAGCCAGTCTTCGACATCCTCGTACTCTTCCCCATGGAAAACTTCAGGAACGCGAGGATGTTCAAGAGTCACCTGGGAGGGAAGAGTGGTCTGCGATGCAAGGGTAGCCATGGATGTGGTAGGAGCTGCCATGCTGGTTAGAGGCGGAACAGGTGTGGACTCCGGACTTAGGCCTAGTAGGCGCCGACTGAATCGGTGCACCGGAGTCGTGACGAGGGGCTGGGTCTCTGGACTAGGTGACGGTTTCGAGCAAGAGTGTCCTGCATCCGGTTGTAGGCTCCAGCATGTCCACCAGTGTCACGACGTCAATACAGAGGTCTTGTCGCAGAGATTGAGACACCAGAAGCAGGTCGATCTTTTTAATTAGAACGTGCAAGCGAGTTTTTCTTTTTCGTCCATTTCGTAGTCCTTCGTGGCACATGCACAACTGCCATCGTCTTTCTTGAGCAAGCACGTGACAATATTTATGCATTGACTCCTAAGGACCACTGACGGGGAATCGTGAATTTTTCGTTGTTGTGGAAATTTCGTTGAAGCGGCCTTCGTTGTAGCGGAGCTCGACTGTAGTTGCGAAACGGCGCCACGAAGTAAGGCCAGAACACAGAGCTGATGAAGCAGGAGGGTTGTTTTGTGTGCTGTTCTTGTTTTCATCTCGCTTTGTGGTGCCTGTGGCATACATACAACCACACGTAGCGCAGCGAATGTGTGCCTTTACGGTCCTTGTCTTTCACGTGATTTTTCTGTAAAATATGTTCAACCAACTAGCCAAGACGTTTATTCTGGAAAAGGGGCAAGGATCTTGCAGAAAGAATCGCAGTGTCACTTTTAGGCCCACAAGGCTGAGTGTTCAAATTCGTGGCCACAAATGGAAAATTTGTTGATGCCAGTTCTGTAGGCTGATGGGCAAGAAAACGCATAGACTACAGTGATGGAAATGCTGCTACAAGTGTTTGAATGTGCTACATTTTGTTGAAGCTGCTACATCTTTGGTACAAACCAGAGAAACTGCTGCAACACCGCACCAAAACGTGAATGTCCTAGTGGAACGGAACGACAACAGAAGCCTCGTGCAACATGAGAGGCCAGTTTTTGCAGACAATGAACATTATTGTAATCTCGAGGGGCGGCTAGGAAAGTTCCCTCTATGGGGAAGGAGCCGCCGCGGGCAGCTCCCACGTCGGAACGGGCAGGCCGTGCCTGACTGCCACGTCGCGGGCCCCCTGGACAGCTTGTAGCTGAGCGGCGAGGTCAGAGCGCTTGAGTGCCTCTTCCTGCTCCGCTTCCGTGGTGAGACGAATGTTGTGCCGTAACGAGGGGCACCACCAAAGCGTCTGCTCTAAACTGCAGAGGAAATAACCTCAATTCAGACAATCGGGCTTGTAAGAGTCCGCGGACCTGCTAACCCTGGCTAAAGCTGAGATACCGTATTTACTTGCGTAATCCTCTCACTTGCATAATTCTCGCACCGCCGGCATTGACCAACAAAAACGCCATTTTTTTTCTGTAAGTAATCATCGCACCCCCGAAAATCTCAGCCGTAATGCTGTCGGCTCCTTTCAATCACTGATGATGACAGCATACAACAGCTAGGTGCCATTTCTTAGCTTTATGCGTACTATTATCGCACTGTGTACCAATCTAAACCAAGCAAAAGTGGCAAGTGTGCATTCCGGCCTGTTAGTGTACATTCTGTCTGTTATAGCGTGATACGATTGATTATGCACTAAGCAACGGTAACAGTGCCGCCGGTAGGCACTTTGGAGGTGACGAGTTTTCTGTTCGCTACTTGCAACGGTAGCTCAGGCAGCTGAAAGCCACCAAGTCGCGCTGGGCCTTCCATGTGCCTAAGACTGGGATAGATTGTAAGTCTTTATTTCGTCAGGAGGTAACTGTGGACCATTCAGTGTTAGATGGCCATCGCCCCAATGTTGACGTCGCAATAACCTTTTGCAGGCTCTCGTTGAGTGGCAAACGCTAATGCTACACCCGCAAGCATTGCATGCGTTATTTCAAAAAACTGTGCTATTTGCTTGCAGCTTTCATGTGTCAGATAAATCTTGCCTTATGTTGAGCCTGTGCTTTTATTGTTCAGGTAAGTACTTCTCAAAGCTTGGGATAGTCGTTAGCATGAGAATCCTGAATTACGATCACTTCATGTTTTTTTTTCTCGCTCCGTACGTTTTCGCGAAAACTTTTCCTCTTGTAATTTTCGCACTCTGCAACTTTTCCTTGGTTTTCTGCAAAAAAACAAACAAACAAGTAAATACGCACGCAGGCGTGAGGTGGGGGATAAACCTGCCTGCTGAACTCACAGTGCTCTGTCAACTTGTTGAATGTCTGACCGGAAATAGTGCTCTGTCAACTCGCTGAATGTCTGGCGGGAATTCTGGTAGGGCCCCATGTCTGCATCCGCGGGCACCCTGCAGTGGGCAAGTTCGCGCGCGCGGGCCCTGTTGCTTTTTCTTCAGTATGTACTGTATTTACGGACACACTCTTATAGCAAACACCTCCACCTTCAGTCGTCGAATTCTTGAATTTTTTTTTTCTGCCACGTATAATGCACCCCGCACATTACTTCGCTGCAGTCAAGCTGACATTTTGGCGCCTCCTCAACCATTGGGTCTCTTCCGTTTTTTATTATTATGCCGACCCCCTTCAGCTACCTTGACTCGCTCCCTTCCCCCACCCTCGCTCGCTGCCGCGCTTCGTATTGTTCTTCTATTTGCGGGCTGCACATCCCATGTCTTTTTTTATTATCCGTGTGCCACAGCAGGGTTCACGAGCGTTGCGGCAAGGCAAGATTTATCAGACACAAAAGTCGCAAGCAAATAGTTAGCAAATAAGCAAAGCTTGCAGGCCTAGCGTTAGTGTTCGTCACCTAGCGGGAAACTGCAAAATATTTACGCACGAAATCAACCTTGGGCTGATGGCCTATGTAACACCTAATCGTGCGCAGTTGCCTTCTGACGAAATTCTTTTGCCATTCATCACAGTCTTAGGAAGACTGAAATATGACTCAAGACCCAACGTTTTTTGGTGGCTTTCAGCTGCCGTTGCCAGTAGCAAACACAATACTCGTCGACTCCAAAGTGCCTGCTAGCGGACCTGTTCCATTGCTTAGTGCATGAATAATCACCTTCAACTTGAAAGCAGCCATGTAACTTCCGTATCCCCCCCCCCCCCGTAAAGTAAGCACAGAACGAACACAACTTGCACTTGCCACTTTGTCTTCGCTTGGATAGGATTGGGGCTCTTGTGTTGATAGTACGCATGATGCCTAAAAGACTGTGCCAGGCTGTCGTGCGCTATCATCATCAGTGGTCGGAAGGAGCAGACGACATTACTGCTGCAATTTTCACAGATGCGATAAGTATTCATGGGGAAAACAAATCTTATTCTTGCTGGGCAATGCAAGGAGGGCTGTAGAATTACATTAGTGCGAGGATTACGCGAGTAAATACGGCACATCCCGGAGGCTTTACTTGAGCCGACTGCATCATCATAAGTACCATTTTGGAATAGAGATCATAGATGCTATGCTTTTTTTTTTCACGGGACTCCCTGAAAGTTGTTATGGGTGCCTTGCACTTAGCCAGTCTTGCTATTATTATGCAGGCAATAGATAGAAATTTGCGTGTGAAATTTTCGGCATAGGCACTAGAGAGATTGGGTAGCTAAATGAGATTACCTTATAAACCGGAATATAAGTCGAGATATTTACAATAAAACAGAGCCAAAGTCACCCATCGTCTTATATAGCGGTGTCAAGCCGACAGTGCACCGCTGTCTGGCAACATGTGGCTTGTATGTGCATGAGAAGCTGGAAACGGCCATATTCGCATGCAAATCCAATAGCAGGTGGTTGGTTTTTTCTCTCTTGTCTGTTTTTTTGTGTTCGTGATTTGGCTCCGATCTGTTCTAAGTTCTTGCTCCGCTTGACATTGTGTTTCATTTTTAGTGGTCTTTTCTTTTCGTTCACTGAATATGAGTAGCGGTACGAGAAGGCACTACTCAGCTGTGTTTTGAACTAAAGGTTGTTGAGTTCGCAGAAGCGAATGGGAATATGGCTGCTCAGCGCCGCTTTGGCGTATCAGAAAAAAGCTTGCGCTATTGGAGGGTGCAGAAAGGGAAGCTGCAGATGTGCGATCCTAGGAAAATGTCATTTCGTGGCCGAAGTGTAGTTCACCTGCAGCTGGAAGATACGCTAGGGAACTTTGTGTGGGAATTTCATGCGTGCTCGCTGCCAGTGACCGTGGATACCATTCGCAAGAAAGCTGTGGAACTCGCTCGAGAAGCTGGGCTCACGAGAGAAGTTTCGTGCACCGAATTCTTGGGTGCGTCGATTCATGAGACGCAAAGGATTTTTTTCCCAGTGGCGCACATCCAACTGTCAGAAGTTTTCCGACGAGTTCGAGGACAAGCTTATAAACTTTCAGGGCTTCATAAACCGGCCTTTGGAGCAGAACAACTACATGATGGGGCAGATTGACAATGCTGATGAGACCCCTGTGTGGTTTGACATGCCTTCATCAACTGTGATCATGCAGCGTGGCGCCAAGAATATGAAGCTGTTGTCCACTGGCAACCAGCACTCGGACTTCACCGTCATTCTGGCATGCGTGGCAGATGGTAGAAAGCTTCCGTCCTTCATCATTTTCAAATGTAAGACAATTCCGAAAGAAGTGTTCCTGCCAGGTGTTATTGTTCGCGTCAACAAAAAGGGATACATGGACGAGGCCATGATGCTCGAATGGATAAGAGTGGTTTGGAACAGTTGGCCAGGTGCACTTTTGCGTCTCTGCAGCGTGCTGGTGTTGAATGCGTTTCGTGGTCACTTAACCGACGCAGCGAAACGCGCACTGGGAGATGGAAATACGGACCTTGCCTTGATACCAGGTGGTATGACATCCACCCTCCAACCGATCGACGTTAGGCTAAACGAGCCGTTCAAGGTACGAGTACGGCTGGAGTACCAAAAGTGGATGGCCAGCGGCAACCCAAAGACACCGACGGGCCGCCTACAGAGGCCTTGCTTGCGACTGTTTGTGGCTGGGTGCTTTCCGCCTGGCATCCCTTGCTAGATTCCATGGTGGAAAATGCTTTTAAGAAATGTTCCATCAGCCACTCGCTGTATGGCTCGGAAGACAATGCACTGTGGAAGGAGGCCATCGACAAACTCCTCAGAAGACAGTGGTGCTTGGTCTGGCAAATAGGAACAATTGCGATGGTCATTGAGGGGAGCTCCGGCGATAGTGGTGCGGTGAACCCAATTCGCAAATAAATGTCGCTTGGAAATTCTGGGTTTTCTTTTTTTTTTTTTTCAGTAATCTGAACTTGGGGGGTCGACCTATATTCCCACTCGACCATTAGTCCTGTTTATATGGTAGATGGTATTCATGTAAGCTAATTTGTATCATGGACATGACGGGTATGAAAAACATGCTGTATGGATTGAATACGGAATGAGACATGGGAAAAAGTATGGAAAGTTAAAATTAGCTTCAGTGGAAACTACGTTGGTACATTACATATAGGAATTTGCAGTAAATTTACACAAGAGGGAAAATAAAATAAAATAAAACTGTATTCCAACTAGAACAAAAATCTTCAGCCAGGGTCACCATGAATGATGTCGAATACGGCCCCACTTTCACACTGTGGGGCTGATAGATAAATATTTTGCTGATAGATAAATTTGTCTATATGAGAAGAGCATGATCTACAGAACCATAAAATTCTTTAACAACCAACAGTTGAGTTTGTTCAGAACTTTGTGCTCAGCCTAGTTTTGAGTGAATCCAGTACATCGTACGACGATCCGCGGAAAATAAAATTTTGCTTCAGACGATGTAGCGGAAGTTCAGGCGCAGTTTTTGCTACTAAGTTGTTGTATAGCACAACAGCCATGTTTGTTCGTTTGTGCTTAAGGTTGCCGGTGTGGTTTGTCTGTTGCAGGGAGGCCAAGGAGAAGCGATCGCGGCTGTGGAAAGACTACACGCCCACGGGCATCCCTATTGATGCCAAGGAGCAGAGGTTCGAAGGAAAGGTGAGTCTCCTCAAAATGGTCTTCTTCTTTACTACACTCAAACTTCAATATGATGGAATGGTGCAACATTTTCCAAGCATTTTGCATTCCTCTTCAAATAATTTTTGCACGGGTACGATGAAAACCAGATCATCCCTCCTTTATCTCGGTTAAAGCGACACTAAAGTCAACTTTTCAGTCAACGTTGATTGTTGAAATGGCAATCCAGAAACCTCGTAGTGTTACTATTGTTCCAAGGAAGAGCCAATTTTGAAATAAAGTCACGTTTTAGTGCAATGTGAATGATGCAACAATGAGTGGTGTAAGGCCTCCCGCTTCTTGCTAAGGGCTCAGCCGTGATTATCCATCATCATTATCAGCCACAGGTGCAGCATTGCATGCTGCCACGAATGGCGTAGTAGGTACTTCGCGTTTGTACTTGCTGTAGCTGCTCCAAGAGCCTCAACAAGAGGCCCACTTTTGCAGCTTATGCTATGACTGGGCTGCATGTTCTCTGCAGGCCCGAAATTTTTCAGACCAACCGTTCTAGTTTGCCTGTCCACAGTTTTCTCAGTATGGCTCCTTTAGTGTTTCTTCTCAACATTGCTCTTTGATTGCACGTATAATCTCTTACGCGGGTGTCTGCTTTGTCCCTGACCATTCCTCTTTCATTTAGGTCGTGGAGATCGTCAATGCAGACGCACTGGTGGTCAAGGTCGGCAATGAGATGAGGAAGATCTTCCTCTCGAGCATACGGCCACCAAGGTGAGAGCTTTACCACAGTTTTCTTGGTGTGCTACTGTGTAATTTGCGTTTTATTATCCCTTTGCCTGGAGCCGATGTTTTGGCCTTCAAAGGTTTCTCGCTCCTTCGGTGTTTTGGTATGCAGTAATCACGTAAACTGAACCTCCTTAATTTGTAGATTTGAATTATTTGGACTGTTCCCTGGTCCCAGCCTATGCATGGTTTAATGGCATCAAACTCTCCTCAAATCAGCCACATTTGGCCACACCCCGGTAGATTTGGATGATCCTCCTAGCGCAACGAGCACAAAGCATCGCAATTGTGCGATGCGAAAGAGCGAAAGTGGCTTTCACGGACAACTGAAGCGAGGTGGCGCTGTTGTAATCGCCACCTTCACCTGTCACCCATGTGACCCAATAAAGAATTTTTTGATCTGTATATTCCCTTCAATAAAGGCATATTACATACTGCATGCATTTATCTTTTTGGCAAAAAAAAAAAAAAGAAATTATGCTGGTAGCTCGAATGGAACAGAAGTTATTTTCTCTCCAACTTGGCAAATGTGCCAGAATTGATGTTGTGAGAAAACGAAAAAAAAAAAAACCGTTTGAAAACACCCTTTTTTTGAAAAAATACCAATAAAATCTTATGAAAAAACACCAGGGCCATAATCTGGATGCATCCCATCCTTATGCTTCTTCTTGACCAGCTTTGACGCTTCTTGACGCTTCTCTCTATTTATTTGAGGCTGCACTTCGACGAAAATCCTCCCTAGCCCTCAGGGATGTGCTGCTGAATATCGTGACGTCTAGCTGCATGAATCGCAGCAAGTGCATTGAAATTGTCCATGTTGAAGCACAGCACAGCTTCTGCAACAACAGCTTGCACAGCAAAAAGAGAAGCATGCTGCTCCTTTGATACCGAACTCCAAATCACAGGTTGGAGGTTTTCCTGTGAATTCTGAGTTTTGCCTCACTGCCGCACCACTTGACTCCGAAAAAGCTCTCAATTTTTCGCGCTGTCGCTGACACGTCAAAAGACCCTCAAACGTCGTGGTTGTCTCGCAGACGTGCATGTCGCGAACTTCACTGGCACCAATCACATCAGCGTCTATCCGCACATGGCCAGAGTTGACATTGCGCGCGCTATCAGGGAGGCCCGTGTCTACGCGCACTTCACCGTTGCCGATAGCATCGGCGCGTTCATAATGCACAGAGCGTCCTCTATCCGTGGAAGCCGTCTTGCACACTCCCAGTTTACGGGCGGCCAGTTTACCGGCGGTCTTTGGTTACGACGGCGTTATCAAACAACGACAACGCTTGCTTTTGCGACACAGTAGCAGCACCATTGGGCTTTCTGTCTCTGCCTTTCATCCGTTATTATGCTGCGATCAGAACATTTCGCACCGCTGGGCGTAGCGAGACGCACAAGCACATTAGGGATATGAGTCGCGACACCTTCGCAAAGGCGATACCCTTTCTATATGGCGGCAGACACTGCCAGCAAGTTTTCCTGGCCAATCAGAAAACGCCTTTTTAGTCACGTGCATCAAGCAACCAATGCAATCACGCGCTGCGCGTTATTTTGGCTTCGTTTTTTTTTTTTTTTTTGCTTTTGTGAGGGGCACATAGTTGTCCACTGAAAAAGAAAAAAAAAGCTTAAAACGTGACCTTTCCAATAAGACCAAAATGGCGCTGGTGGAGCGCGTAGTTCACGTGCCGTCAGCGGTTGGTTATAACTTGAGAAATAAGGAAAATTTTGAAACCAAACTTTGCTGATAGGTGTGGAAGGCCACCGGGAATGTGAAAATGATGGGAGAAAAAATGTGATTTTTGGGCCGATTTTCAACTTCCAAGTGCCGCGCCCTTCTTAACTTCAGCTGCGTGGGCAGGTGGTGCCATCTAACTGTGGAATGCGCAACCAAGCAAGCAAATAACTAAGCATGTGTGTCCTGCTTCATCGAAGAGGAATGGTGATTTTAGTTGGCCTCCATATGCATCCGAATTGCTGGTGTCATTTTCCGACAGCTCCAAAAAGCTTGTGCAAGTAGCACGGTCAGTCACAGACATGGAATGGCTGTTGTGGCGATGTTACTTTTTTACTGTGCGTCTGCTCTTTGTCACTTTCACGGTGTTTATACTCCTCACTGGTGCGACTGGCATGTTTGGCGCAATTTCTAGTGTTTGTAAACTTTGTTGGGCAAAAACAGTACTGCTCAGCTGGTTTTCAGTTTTAGTGGTATGTTTTTTCTCTTACTTAATATAATTTTTCAATTTGCTTAGTACAGTACAGTTGAACCCCTTTATAAAAGGCATGCTCTGGGTAGCAATTCTTGTCTTCAAATGAGATCTCTCATATAAACAGCGTACCTCGTATTGATGCTCTTATCAAGCCGTGTTTTACTGTAGGCACCCTGGTGTCTTTTATACCCATCCGTCCCTTATGTGTGTCCTCTATCCGCATGTGTGTCCTCTATCCCTTATAGCAGTATCTCTTATAAAGGGGTTCGACTGTATTGGAAACATTTTGACGCTGGCACAACAGACGAAATGCAAAAAGACCTATGGGCGCGAACTCGCAACTCAGTTGATTGAATGAAGTACGCAAAATATATATATTCCAAGGTAATTCAAGAATGCATGTGCGTAAAAAAGTCTCAAACAACCAAACAAGGAAGCACGTAAAAAGAAAACAAGATATTTGAGTATTTCTGCTGCCAGGCCCATGACAGAAGTGTCTGGGGAACATAACAGCACCATTACTTTCGCATGGGCAGAAAATCGCCGTAGTTGGCGCTGCAATTTTTTTATTAGGTGCTGCTGGTGATTGAAGTCTTTCGTAACCATGTTGTCAAATACATCCAGCATGTATCAGCGAAACTAGCCCTCCCCATACTGCTTACCGCAGAGTGAAACCGAAACGATAGTCATAGGGCAGCGCGTTGCAACCCCCACCCCTCGCGCAAAGTTTGGATGTTACAGCCTTTGGATCATACATACTCAGTTTGCTGGATTATGATGGTCCATTGTTTTGAGAGAAGACTGTACATCAGTGTTGACTATAATGTCACTGCATTGTTTCTTCAACTGCAGGCGTCCCGAAGAGCCCAAAGAAGCAGCGCCAGGCGGGGGTAGCAAGGAACGAAACTTCCGGCCCCTCTACGACATCCCCTTCATGTACGAAGCGCGGGAGTTCCTTCGCAAGAAACTCATTGGCAAGCAGGTGCAGGTCTGCATCGACTACAAGCAGCCCGCGTCCAACTCATTCCCCGAGAAGACATGCTGCACAGTCACCATTGGAGGAATGTGAGTGCAATTCTCTCTGAGGCTAATGCGTAGGCCGCTCTCGCAGTTGACAATTTTAAAGGAATTAGAAATGCTTTCTCCCATAATCCTTAAAAACTGTTTGCAGTAGTGAAATTTTCCTTAAGTGTTAAATTCTAAATTTGAGTGAAAGTTCCTTTTCTTTACAAATCTGTCCATTACAGATTTTTATGGACATGTCTAAAGATTGTGTCACCTTTGTTATGCCATCACTGGCTCCTTGAGCAAAGATATAAGAAAATTTGCAGCAACAAGAGCTTAATTTGAGCGAGTTGGTTAATCTTGGTTGTAGTGTAGTAAGACCACGACAATTTCAGAAAGAGACAGAAAGGACAGGGAAGAACTGTCAACTGAATTTATTCAAGGTGCTTCGACCGCTGCTATACTGAGTGCAAGAACAGTGCTCATGCAGGACGACACATGTGTGACCATGAAAAAATATTCTGAACTGAGCAAAGAATACTATGTGATGGTGTACTGATGCATTGATCCTTGGCCCTCCTGATAAAAATGCTTCTGTAATCTCTCTTTCATTCTTTGTTCTTGCTTTTTTTAAAACGTCTTTTATGGAACATGAAATGGTGCTTGCATTCTTTACAGTGTACAGCTATAATACTGCCATAGCCATTCCAGTTAACCGCCATTTGGTTAACCAGAATGGCACGGCAGTCTCTCGGTAGTCCTTTTTGTCTCTTCCTACAGTTGTCACGCTGTTACTACATCACAACTGAGAACATCTGTAATTTTGGATGCTGAGTATCTTCAGTGTTTATTTGTCATACTTTCTGCTCAAATCGCACATCTGAAAAAGCAATTTTCACCATTTCTGACGTATTTCCCCAAAGCCTCAAACCAGCGCTGTCGTTTAGTGATCCGTTTGCAGTAGGCTTGTGCGATTACTAGAATGCTTCGAATGTTCGAACAAATAGTAGAATATTCGAATTCACTTCGATTTGAATTTAAATGATCAAATATTTTGAAGTATTCGACATGAACGAATAAGTGTATATGTACTAAACAAACCTGCATGTTATTGCCTGCAAAGGGGGTTTCACTGCAGTACAGTGGTGCTAAACCATGAAAGCACCTAACCAGGGGAATGTCGCTCTGCCGTGAAGCCCCACCAAAATTTAAAGAGGCCCTGCTACACTTTTTGAGCATGGTCAGCAAACGCTGCCGATCGGTAATCGAGGCTATCGAAAACGTGCGAGCTAAATAATATAGCACAGCACGTGACTGGGAATTCACAATAAATTATCAGATAAAAATTGCTCTCTTCTCTCTGCAAATGACACCTCAATGCCGAAAATTGCTCGACACAGCCATTGGCTGATTTTAGCATGAGGCGCTCGTTCGTTACTGGAGTTTCGGCCGCGACATGTCCACGCGTACATTCACGATCGCACTGAAAAGCCGCGTATTCAGAGGAAAAAAGAGAGTCCTCAAGGCCACGACCCGCACGTGACGTATTTTCTGTCCCTGTGCCATCTTTCTCAGCTTTGCTTCAAGCACTTTCGTCGGGACAAGAAGAGAGGATGCGATTGCAGCATGTGGTAAATCTTTTCGACACCGCTCATACTGGACATATTCTAAAAATTTCTGCAGCGGTTGATTCATAAGGCAGAAAGCTTCTTTAGAGAATCCATTTCATGGCTACGTAAAAACTGTTGTAGGGTCCCTTTATCTGAACATATTATCCTCAAATCCATTGATAATTTTTTTTTTGTCGGCTTACACACTCTAACTGTAGAATAATGTTCATATTTTACAGTTTATCACTTGCATCCTACTGAAAATAAAATCCTGCTTTTTTTCAAAGTTGTCTCGACATCCTTCGAATGAAAAAAACAAAATAGCGCTGTTGCATGGAGGCCTTGTTTTGAAGAAAAAAAATATTGTACAGGTAAGTTAGGTCATAATAAATATGCCCCATTTTTTTATACGTCATATATTCTATTCGATTTGAAATTATTCGACCAAAATTACTATTCGCTTTGAACATAAAATTCACTATTCGCACAAGCCTAGTTTGCAGCCGTGCCATATTCCAAAAAGCCTGTTAAAGTGGTGATTCAGCTCCACTGTACTCTGGTACAAATCATGACAACATGAAATCCTCGTTTTTGCCGTAACAGGGGCCCCCTCTAGCCATTGGTGTCTATGCATTTTCGTGATGCCTTGGCCAATTGCTTACATATACAGGCAGTGCTTGCACTCAAGCATTTATGAGTGCAACCACACCATGAAGTAGTTCTTCTGGAAGCGTTTATTTAGATTGAAATCAAATTTTTGGTTAAATTTCTTTTATTTTCTAGTTAGAACACAACCTGTGATTGGTCAACTCAAGTAGTGAATTGCACCTATAGCAGCATCAATTGTGAGTCGGCGCCTGCACAGAAGCGGGCGTAAATATGTGCTGGCAAGCACTTAATTACAGTGGCAAGACGTCATCCTTTGAGAGATTCTAAACTAGACAGCCACAAGTTTTGCGGACACCCCACCCACTAATGTTGTGTGCTATGCAGGTTTATAATATCTACAACTTCTTGGCATTGTCAATAAAAAATAAACAAGCAGTTATCGCCACCTGCTGCAGTCACTGGTCAGACAACAGGCGTGTGGAGCAACATACACCGCAAATGCAAGGGTTACCAGACTGCATAATGTGCAACGCTTCACGCTGAACACAAAACACCCGCAGAGAATGACCGCCTTGCATCACACCAGGGATTGAAGTGCCAACCGACAGTGCATGTCTCGGTCGCTGTTGCGAGGCAGTATTGAGCGCATATACAGCAAACAAACCTGTACAGGGCGATTGTCGTTACCGAACTCTGCACAGAACACACAGAAAAACTCTTTTTGTGGAATCTAAATTGCGATGTGTGGCATTAAAGTCGATTTTTGTGAGTGTGATTTTAATGACAACACCAGTGGGTTGTCGGAAACAGCGGAGGCAGCCATTTTGGTTGAGCTTCGTAAGCATTGAAGACCTCTCCTTTTGGTTCCGTTCGTAAGCGCATTGTGAAGGCATAATAATTATATGCGCGGTTTAACATCCTAAAACCATGATATGATCATGAGACGCCATAGAAGAGGGGTCCGAAAATTTTGACTATCTGGGGTTCTCCAACAGGCACCTAAATCCAAGGACATGAGCATCAAACGTTTTTGCCTCCATAGCAAATTCAGCCACCGTAGCAGGGATTCAATCCCACTACCTTCAAGTTAGCAGTCGAGTGGCATAACCTTATAACAAAGTTGCAGCTTACACGAAAACAAGTTCGTTCTATCCAAAAATTTGTTAAAAATGTTTGTTCCTTACACTATGGCTATTGCAAGATTATCTTTAATTTACTTTGTTATAACCAACATTTCATTATATCTGGGTTCGTTATATTGAGGTTTGAGTGTAAACCATTGCTACAGGGCACTGTGGGAATGCAGTCGGCTGTGACATCACAATGACAGGGTGAAACCATTGGCTGGAGGGGGGGTCCATGGATGTGGAAAAGCCGCATTTTTTAAAGTTGTACCCAGGTATAGCAATGCAGCTACTGTTGTTGAAGCCCCGAAACCCACTTTTTAGGCAGCTCTGCAGTGCTGCGATCAAGATAGCGAGAGTTGTGAAAATTTGCTTGAGACACTGACCGATGGCTGTGAACCGTGACACAAGAGCACGTTACAGTATTGGCGTTGAGGTGTCTGAAGGAACTGGCATTGTCTCTCCTGCAACAGTTTTCTCGTGGGCACCTGCTGCCAATTTGCAATCTTCTGTGATCTCTTCGATGCTGATTGTTGAAGTTGTGCAGCGTCCACTTCTTCTGGACATTAGAGGGATTCCTGTTGCAACCGAGAGTGCGTCTTATGTGGGTCGAAATGTGGCACATTTTAAATTTTTCGATAACTCGGGCCTGTAACTCACTGCAAAACTTAAAAAAACAAGAATAGTTCAGAGCTGTGCTGGCTATGTACAGGCTCCCCTTTGAGGTATTATTTCATGGCAATGTTAGGCACATTTTTGTACAGCCATCATTGCCAGTGGAATATGCTGGGAATTGTGCATATTCTTTCATTCTGAAAACTTTGAGAGCTTTGTAGACAAAAGACTGAGCTGTCGCAAATGTGAAACATTCAACCAAATATTCGTTTCATTTCATTTATTATCACATAAGGTTTGAAGGCATTGGTAACACAAAAGGAGCATTAGAAACGTGTATAAGAATGGCTGAAAATTGTGATGACAGAATGTTTCATCAGTGTTTAGAGTGAATTACAGTTTCTGTCTATTGCTCTCTTGTAAACAGCAATGTTGCCGAAGCATTGGTGGGCAAGGGACTGGCCACCGTGGTCCGGTATCGGCAGGACGATGACCAGCGCTCGGCACACTACAACGACTTGCTGGCTGCTGAGATGAAGGCACAGAAGTCTGCACGAGGACTGCACTCTAAGAAGGACGCCTCTGTCCACAGAGTCGTCGACCTGGCTGGTGTAAGTGCTGTGTTCTTGTTATACTGTGCCAGGGGCGAGCGCTTATTTAAGGGGACGCTAAAGTGAAGCAGGGAATTAGTTTAGATTGATAAGAAACAATAGTGTCATTAACTTCAGCATTGTCAATTTATTGATAAATGAGGAAATAAATGTCAAAAGTCTCACTTTTAAACTTTTTGCCGAAGTCTCTGATAGTGATGTCATGAATATCAAACCACTTTTTTTATATTTTGACTGCATTGGCTGAAATAGTTTACCGAAACTTAGTATTTGAAGCTCTGGTTCTCTCAAAATAATTTACTGCATGTTTACCAATTCGAAACTAGGCTCTAGGAAATGCCGCCAAACTTGGTGGCATCATGGCGTCTGGTGCGCGAACATCAGGGTGTCATCTCGGCCCACATTTTCCTTTCACGCAATTTCAGCTTACCCAGCATCTTCTCGCAGCAAGTATGGTGTTTTCGGGGTCATGATAGAGTAATTTGCTATGCTAGAAAAATGTTTTTTCTCATGTGTCCCTTTAATGCAAAGGTGTTTCTTAAGTATGTTAAGTGTATATACAGAAAGTGTCTGCAGGCATTTCCGATGGAGGCGGAAATGTTGTAGGCCCGTGTGCTCAGATTTGGGTGCTTGTTAAAGAACCCCAGGTGGTCGAAATTTCCCGAGCCCTCCACTACGGCGTCTCTCATAATCATGTGACGATTTTGGGTCGTTAAACCCCACAAATCATCATAAAGTGTCTGCAAGAGTCACGTTTTGAAAGCATGTGACCTCTCCCTCTAGAACTGACACAGGCGCAAAGGACTGCCCTAGCTGAAAAAGGCAAATCTCTGCAGCAGGCATTGCAGCACTCCTCTGTAACAGAAACCTAGCTACATGAAATGCTTTTGTGTTCTCACCTCATAAGAATATTTTGAGACATACTCTGCAACTATTAATGTGTTTAGTGCAAATATTTGAAGAAGAAAAAAAAACACCTCCCACGAAAGGGAACCTCGTGTAGATGCAAAGCAGTGGGTGCTAACGCTTACACTGGCGGCAGCGTTGATGCTGGTGTTCATCACAGCGTCGCGCAGAAGAGAAATCTGGGGACGCGCAAAGCATCAGTGAAGGACCAGAGTTACTGTATACACTACCGTCTGGTAGCGGAGTTGCACCTCTGGTGCCCCCATTCGTCAAGCGCGCTCACGGGCACAAGAAGCATTCTTTCAAAGGAAAGTCAAATGCAAGGCCTTGAGGGTGCCGGCGACCGCCGTGCCGCTGGCGCCACCACCACCCCTGCTCAAGCAGTGTGACGAGGTGACCTGGCTGAGTGCGGAATGTACTTCGTTAGTATTGTCGTTGTGTCTTGTGTTGTCCATTTTCAGTGAACGTCGGTGTTAGTGGTGCCTGTGCGTTGCAGCGCCGTGACTCAATGCTGCGAAGTTGCGACGAGCACAGGATGCCACGAGAGATCGAGCATGCGTGTCCGGATAATATTTTTGTTTTGTCTGGTTTTTTTATATGCTATGTGGCTATATATAAGGTGCACAGAACGAAAGATTTTATTTCCAAAAACTGATCCCAGTGCCCCGAAAAAATGTTTGAAGGTGGCGGCACACGCATCTTGCTATTGTTGCTGCAACGTTTCTCGATTTCGGAGGAGAATGAAGTGCCCACTATCAATGCTGTGTTGAAATTTTTTTCTTATAGTTTAAATATGCATCACAGTGAATTACCGTATTTACTCTATTCTATCGCGCCCTTGATTGTAACGCGCGTCCGGTTTCCACGACAAAAAAAAAACAAACAAAAAAACGAAGACATCGATTGCAACGCGCACCCATTCTTCTCGTTGGCCCACTTGATCACACCACTCGGGAAAACGACTCCTTTAAAGAGCGTCTTCCGTTTAAATATGAGGTACGGGGGAAGCTTGTGCCTATCTGATGTGCAACAGAGCATTGCTGTCACTAGTTTTACCGTGGCTCGATGTCACCACACGAACTTGCTTTGCCCCCTTCTCCTCGACGAATGTGGTGCCAGGCTTGTCGAAGTAAAGAGGCGTCTGATCGGCATTCCCGATTTGCCCAAACAGGTAGCCGTTGTTGTGCCGCAAGCTTAGGAGGAACCTCTGAAGACTCTGAAGCTTTTCTTCGTACTCCTCCGGCAACTTCCGGCATATGCCCGTTCGCCTTCGGAGGGAAAAGCCTTTCTTCTTCATAAAGTTAGTTAGCCAGCACCTGCTCGCTTTAAACTGGCTCTGCATTAGCCCTTTTTCTAAGGCTAACTGCATAGCCTGCACTTGGAGCAGTTTTGTCGTCACGGGCCGCTGTGCCGCTCACTGCTCAAGCACATACTCGCCGAGCAGCTCTTCAATTTGTGGAAACCGACCCTGCTGTGGTCCACTGAAGCCTTTGCGTGAATCTTTGCTGTCGACAATATTCTGCTTTTGTTTCCGCCAGTCCCGCACGCACGTTTCGGGAACTCCGAACGACCACGATGCGGCCCGATTTCTGTCCATTTCGGCACACGCGATGACTTTTCTTTTAAAAGCAGCATTGTGGTACACTCGTCGAGTTATTGGAGTCGGCCCTACCATGCCGTCGATGCTAATGTACTACAAGATGACGAACTCCTCAGCCCATGTACGAAGTGCCGTACATCGGAAACACATAAGCAGAAATGGCCGACGCGCCATGCCGACGCACGTAGGGGGCAGCCATTTTGGAAGTGCCGATGGCAATAGAATGACCATATTCATTTTTTTTTTTTTCGTACTGGATTCTAACGCGCATGCGATTTATGAGCTCTCTTAACCGGAAAAAAGGTGCGCGTTAGATTCAAATAATTACGGTACATTCATGCTTTTTTAAGCTATCTGCAGAACCAAAATATTCTGAAAAAATGGCAAGCTCGGTCAAAATAAAAAAAATTTGGTATCCTTGATGCACCTTGGCACATTTCTTGTTTTATGGAAAAAATTTAAAAAAAAGTGATAATATAGAGAAATATATTTTCAACATTCCTACAAAAGATTGTTTTCCTAGATGCAGCATGATAGAAAAAAAGAAAAATGAAGAAGTGAGTTTTTTCAAAAAGCTGATTTTCGAAGCAGAAAATGTAAAAGAACCTGGTCTCAATTTCAACCAAAATTTTTTATCAAAATGCACTTATGTCACTCAGTACATGGTTTAATATTATATGTCCTCATTTTCTTTGCCCATGAAATACTCTGTGTTCAGATGGAACTATTTATTCGGCTGAACTTGTGGCAAGGAAACTGAAGGTCAGATTACAGAAGCGCTAGGGCACTAATAGCGGCGAACAGAGTGCCGACCGGCGATCACTTGGCAAGCAGTGAAACGCGTTGGCATTCACATCTGTGTAGTAAAATATTCCATTCTTATCACTGGTCTCCACGAAAGTCCTGGAATACCTAATCTCAAGTGTTCACATCTTGTGGGCAATCTTGACAGAGCGATCTACAATGATCACGAACATTCTCGGACAATGATGTGCTGTTTGCACTGAGCATTCCTGACCCAGGCTTTGTGGGCGACGGCAGAATCAAACAAAAGTTAACGTAAGAAACACATGTGGCAATACTAATTTGTTTAGTAGCGACTGTTGATTGTGTTGGCTTTCTTCCCAACCTCTGGTGTCATAGGACTTGACTTCCTATTGCCCACAATACCTTCCAAGCACTCTTTGAAGATGTAGTGGGCCTCAGCAGCCGACACTGCCTGCCCCGCAAGGTCCTCATTGAGTGGTCCTTCTAGAATGCATGTATCATTTCCATGTGCATGAATTATGCCTCCTTTCCAATTTTCAAAGCACACACGATCCACATCTTTAGAGACAAACTTGCTGCAAAACTTTTCACACTCACGCATGGTACGAATATGGCATGAGTGTGTAGAGGTAGTGTACCTTCTAAATAGGAAATAACTTACTCTGTTGACTGAGAAAAGTTGCCCTGTAACTGGTTGTCTCCAGAGGCGTGTTTCTCGTATCCAATGTTATCGACGCAACGAACATTGGAAAACCAGCCAAATTGGTTCCAAACACTTTATAGCAGATTGTCCCTTGTAATGGCATTTTGCAAAATGTGAGTCGGGCTTTACAAAAACATATATAAATCATCTTGAACTACCTTTCAGTCATAGTTTCAACGAGGTAGTGTTAAAGAGCTCGTTTTGCAAAAATTTTGGCATCTGCGTCGGCGTTGTTGGTTGTGAGCGAAAAATTATCTTATGCGTGACAGAAAGATCGAGAACAATGCACATAAAATTAATGATAAAGATATGCTTGGTCGGAGTGGGGATCAAACCAGGCTTATTTGCGTGGTAAGCGGATTTTGAACTACACGACCACGCGTCTGCTTCTGAAAACAGTGAAAAGAACTTTCTCTGCTTGGAAGTGCAGGAAAAGCAGCTTTTATGATTTACAAACATACGTGTCTTGTATGCATGCTTCGCGATGCAACATGAAATATTCTAGTAATGCGTGGTACAAACGCCCCATTGCCAGCAGGCATCAGAACATGTGATTATCAATATGGAGCCGGTCACCCACTACAAAAGACACACGCTACAACGCCTATATCATTTATTAAGGTCGCATAGTGGGTGTATAGCAAGTTCGAAAAGCTGTCATGCACTAAGTGCTTCAAGTACGCACTAGGTACTGGATATCGCTATTGCGTATGACTCCTAAAGGCGGAGGTTTAGGGTCCCCTAATTTTTAATAATCTGAATCATTGCGACGTGAATTCGGTGGCGAGAGAAATCCATCCTGAATGCTTTATTTTTTAATGTAGAAAGTATAAAACTAAAACTTTTATCTTGGCCCTGTCTAGCGAGTTGCAGGTCAGACGGACAGAAAATTAAACCTTCTGAAGTAATTTGTATGCATTCATGTGCGCAGCTTGTTTCTCTTAGTGAAAATGAGCCAAGAGTAAAGAAGATCAATTGAGGTTAGGAATAATTGAACCTCTTCTGTAATGAATGTGTATCTATTTGAGCTCGTTTTGCTGCATGCATTCTTTTTACAAACTGTATAAGCAATGGTGAAATCACGCTAAATTTCTAGTGGAAGATTTGATTTTGTTCATGCGAAAAGGGAATGAGAATGAATAATATTTAATTAATAACTACTATAAAATGTAAATCCGTATCACTGGAATATTTTGCTTTCAATAAAAAGTTGACTGCCTTAAAATAATGTGTGAATTTGATGCATCATGGACACTTATTCATAAGTTGCACCTTAAGTAGTTCACATTAGAGAAGGTCTGTGATAAGTGCATGGCCATGGAGATTGCACCACTTCAGAAAAATTCAAAAGCCTGCATTAATTTTTTTCTATTTCCCTGCTTGAATGCTGACATAATCGTTGTTTGTGGTGCTCTGTTACGTTGCTGCAATACTTTGCTTGAGTTTCACATGTTCTTTGTGAAATAAATCATTTTTCTCGCACTCTTAGGACTTGGCCAAGTCGAAACAGTTCCTGCCCTTCCTCCAGAGGGCGGGCAAGATGGAGGCTGTGGTGGAGTTTGTGGCGAGCGGGTCCCGACTCCGGCTGTACATTCATCGCGAGAACTGCCTCGCCACCTTCCTTTTGGCTGGTCTGTGCCATCACACATTTTTTTTTTGCAGACTGCTTTTGGAAGCTGGGGTACTTAAATGCATATTCAAGGGTCGTATCCTCGACAAGTTCAGTCTACATGAAGTTTTTGAAAAGCAGTCTGGTGCGAACGACAAAGAGAAAAAATTAGAATAGTACTTCTGTTACATACAGGCACTGCCGCAAGTGCTGACCAAGTTTTTGCATCTTTGATATTTCTGACCCAACAGCGATTTCTGTTAGTACCAAGACAATTTCTGATTGAAAAAAAGCACAAGAAGTGATCTCTTTCAACTCTTTCTATGCTGCGTGAAATTTGTAGGTGTTATTTTGTAGGTTACACATGACAATTTTAGCTGAAGGAACTAGCTCAAACCTCAATACAGTATAGACCGCTTATAACGTAAGTCGCGGGATTTGCAAATATCCGCAATATGAGCGGTACCGCACCACAACCATATAAACCTTTTTCAAGGGCCGCTTTTCTACAAAACGTATTGAGCATGCAGCTTCGCGTATCGAAGAATCGGAACATGCGATACGTGCTTCTGACATTTAAATTTTTGAATGTTAAAAGAATGTAACGTGCTAAGACATGCATTGCCAATGAAATGAACGCGAAAGGGGGAGGGGTCTAACAAATGAAAGTGTCATCGCGGAAATTCGCCCACTACCAGACAACCTCGATTATGCGCATTACACAGAAACTCTGTCGAATCACGTCCAGAATTTGACGTGTTGAAAGACGTCAATCATATTATTTCACGGGTTCGCACCCGATTTGAGACATCGCAATCAAATCACGAACCACTGTTTGAGCGCTACACGTGCCACCCTCTTTTTCATTAACGATATGTATCCCTTCCCGTCAAGTGTGGCCACCGCAAAAAGTTTTGTTGATTCGGTATCAAATCGCAACATAGATTCACGCGTCTGCTACCGATCGAAGCGCAACCAACGCCCATTAGGCCTAGCTTGCGGTTTGGTATGTTGTCGCGAAAAGTTTGTCGAAAACATGAAGATTCCGCATCAAAAAGATTACGCACAAAGCTACTCATGTTACTGAAACCAACCCTATTTTTCTCGTGAAAAGTGGAGTTAAATTTTCATTTCTTCATTGAATATCGCCAAAATGACCTGTCATGCCACCTGTTCGAGGAAACCTCAATAATCCGAGCTGCCCTGTCACATGACCGCAAACTAGTATACGTGGTCAACAATTTTCCTGTTAGTATTGATATATTGTTCGCTTCTTTATAGTAAACAATATTATTCCACAAAGAGGTACATATAGGCCTGTGTTAGAAGTACAGTAGGCTCCTTTTAAACGAAACCTGAAGGGACCAGGAACATGTGTTTCCTTCAGGAAGAGTTTCGTTTATTGAGAGATAAACCAGTTTACAATATTCAAGTTGGAAACCAAATATATTAGTGGCAGTGGTTTCATTTAAGCAGCAATTTCATTTAAGAGAGTTTCCCATGTCCCCCCCTTAAGAGTGAAAGTGGCACGGCTTTTGCATGACGTAATCATCTCATGTTTGTCAGCGCGTCTTGAATAATTTTTTTTCTGTGTGCTCGTGAAAGTGTGCATGCAGTTTCTGGTTTGCTAAGATTTTTGAGCTACGTGGTTTTTCTATTTAGTAGTTGTCTCAGAAATGACGTGTAATGCTAGTCGGCACGGCCGCGCGTATGTGCAGTGACGTTTTTGGTCACTTGGCTTGGCTCATGTGTCGAGAGAGTAACAATGACTTGGCAACCCATCCACAACACAGGCGCAACAACCTTTGGCGCACGCGACGCGTTACAAATACAGAGAAGCTGTATAAAGCCACATAATCTCATTGTAAAAGCTTGTTATTTTCAAAAGTACTTGTAAAACCCAGAATAAATGTGGTAGCTACAGGAACTTCTGCGAAAGCAGAACGATGGCAGCGTGCACAGGTCACTAGAAGGGCTACCGGCATCGCTATTGATTCTCAACGTTGCTAGGCAAAGTGCATTATCGTGTTCATAGCTTTTCAGATTGAAAAATACTGCTTATAAAGTTACTACTATGTGCTTTTTGGATTAACTATGGCAGCTATGAACACTATGAAGGGTAAGCATTCTGTTGCGCCGGAAGAAAACAGGTAAAAAAAAAACATACTGGTCGCTTTAAAGGGCCCCTAAACCACTTCCAATAACTTTTAACATTTCAAATAAACATGCGGTTTGTTCGAAATGCCGTCATGACAACATTGCCACCGCAGCACTACGAGCTGTGACCACCGGAAGTAAGAATTCCTTCTCTATCGGCCTTTTGGCAGTGTTCAATCCCTCAAGTTCTTGCAGTGATGTCAGCTTGTAGTCTGCTCGTCATCTACAAATCGTTGCTATATGTTTGGGCACCGTTGGTCCGCTCACCGGTACGTGCACTCGCCGCACTTTCTCTCAACACGGGGAAGGGGAGCACTCGACCAGAAGGAGAAACGAGCCGACGAATGAAAGAAAAAGCGGAACAAATGAAAGCCTCCTTTAGGGGCGAAGCTCTTCAAAGCCTAGCTTTGTCGGCTTCCATCATGCTACACAAAACTGAAATTAAAACTTAACACCTGCACAACAAGAAGCGAAGACATCTGTGAATAACAAGAAGAGTAACAAAAGGCTGTAATAAAACAAAATAAAAGGCCACAACCCCGTAAAAACATGGACATTTAACCACTCATCAATCAAAGCATATGACAAGAAAGGATAATAGGAAGAGATTGATGGTTGATTTGTGGGGTTTAACGTCCCAAAACCACCAAATGATTATGAGAGACGCCGTAATAGTGGGCTCCGGAAATTTCGACCACTTGGGGTTCTTTAACGTGCGCCCAAATCTGAGCGCATGTTAGCGTTTCCTGCAACATTTCCGCCTCCATCGGAAATGCAGCCGCCGCAGCCAGGATTTGATCCCACGACCTGCGGGTCAGCAGCCGAGTACCTTAGCCACTAGACCACCGCGGTGGGGCTTAATAGGAGTAGAAAAAAAGGTTGGTAACCAAAACAAAATGGAAGGCCACGACACCACAAAAGCCGCAATGCCAACAAACTACCCAGGTGTTGAAGGTGCAGCAAGCAGTGGCTAAATGCCTGGAGTGTTGTCCACCGGAGGTCGAAAGTGTTCTACATTGGCAAGTGGGCAAGTGGTCAATGTCATGGGTTATTTATGCTAACACCGAACAATCCTCAGAACTATGCCTGGTCTTCTTTGCATCATCAAACACTTGTAACAGCACTATACAGTCAACTGCCGATTTTTCGGACACCTGAATTTTTGGACATGCCCTATAATTCGGACATCTTCGCGGCACCGCCACGAGCCCCATAGAATCAATGTATAAGGAAGTCTGAAATATCGGACGCTCGAACCCCCCCCCGGAGTCCAATTTTTTTGAATTTTTGACGCGACAGAAGGGTTGAAACCACCACTGACCTCCAGTGGAAACCACCGCAACTGCGTCACACGCAATTACGATCACATAAATGAGCGCGCCGGTCTACTGTGGCAGCATCTGTTGCTTGGACTCGTTGATCGTTAGCGGAGAAACACACACGGCCTCCGAGACTTCTAACACTGGCTGTGTTTATCGTGCAAGGGTGCTTCGCTGACAATCGAAACTATCCACCCGGATATTTTTTGGCGCCAATAAAGTTCTTTTCGCTTTAGCGCTCGTGCTCGTGCGTGCCACTCTAGCTTCCCGCGCAGCGCTTTCGCGAAGCGTTTCATCACTTCGAACTAGAACTAACCGTCACACACTGATTTGGTCTGGCCACTCTGGCTATCTTGAATGTTTACCAGCGCCACCTCCGGAGTACCCGAAGCACCGTCGCGCCGTTTTGTTTAAGCAGCCCACATAGTGTTTGGCTAGCATAGTGCGTGGTTGTGTGATCGTGTGAAGTGTGCTCTGCAACGCTAAGCCTAGGTGCTTCGACGCTCGTCAGCAAACTCCTTTGTTCACATCATGAGGATTTCGCTTGCCTGCGATGGCCCCTAGTCTGCCTTCGTCGTCCTCGCCGATGACATCGAAGCGTGGAAAACAGTACTGTCGGTTAACGATGGAGAAGAAAGCCGCCATTATTAAGTTAGTGAAGAGTGGCCGATCACAGGCTGACGTGAGCAAGGAGTTCGGCACTTCCAAGCAAACAGTTTCCGATTTCCTGAGGAACAAAGACAAGATCTTGGAAGCGGCCGAAAAACCGTCTGGTGCCCAAAAGATGAATGCAAGCCAAGGTGTTCATCCAAAGCTTGAGGACGCTCTCGTCGTGTGGCTTCATTCAACGATTGCCTAGCGGCTGCCAGTCTCTGGCTGCATCTTGAAACAAAAAGCAGAAACTCTCGCACTTCGAATAGACATCACGGATTTTAAGTTCAGTGATGGATGGCTGAGAAACTTTAAGCATTGGAATGACCTCATGTTCAAGATGATGTGTGGCGAAAGCGGCGCCATCGACAGTGCAGTTATTGACCTTGACCCTCCTGATCCAAGAAATATCAATGAAATGGTGCGTTTTTTGCTTGCATTGAGAAATCTTAGCAAAATGGCGTTTTTTTTTTTGCCTGCATTCATTTTTTCGGACTGCCCGAATTTTTGGACGTCTTTTTTTGCTCCCTAGAGGGTCCGAAAAATCGGCAGTTGACTGTACCACTATTATGGCAGCATTTAGAAAAGTTCACATGACTACGTATTTGTTGTACACTCACACCTAACTGCAATGCTACAACTAAATATTGACCAGAAAGTGGTTTAGGCACACTTTGTATTATGAATCGTCCTTTGCAGGCATCTCGTGCCCCCGGGCGGGTCGAGTACAGGGTGGCCAGACCATTCCCGGCGAGAAGTTTGGTGAGGAGGCGTTGCAGTTCACCAAGTCGCTGTGCCTGCAGCGCGAGGTGGAGGTGGTTGCCGACGGCATCGACAAGGCGGGCAACTTCATCGGCTGGCTCACCGTCGAGGGCAAAAACCTGTCGGTGGAGCTGGTCAAGGAGGGCCTCGCCTCAGTCCACTTCACGGCCGAGCGGTCTGTCCACTGCCGTGACCTCCAGCTGGCGGAAGAGCAGGCCAAGCAGCAGAGGCTCAAGGTCAGTACTGCCCGCTGACTTGACCTCCTGAACACATGTAGGCGGGGAGAGAGGGATTTTCAGTGCAGTTAAATAAGAAGCACTTGAATTGAGGACGATGCAGAGATGGTGAGAAAGATGAATGGGCGCAACCTTAAGGGACAAGAAGAGAGAGAAGTAGGTCAGGGAACATGTGGGTGTTAAGAGGGGACATGGTATGTGGAGTTGTTTTCTGTATATGTGGACCAAACATGATGAAAATATACATGCTAATGTAGTTTCTCCTACTGATTTAAAATATGCGAAAAATTTCATCGTAGGTTAATTAATTGAAAAGATACACAATGCTGTCACTCTATTGTTTTCGGAGACAATAGAAAAAGGGCTTATCAAAAAGTAAATATAATTGCATAGCTACACAGTGCAATTAGCAATAAGTGCAATGCTGCAAGCAGATTTCATATTAAAGAAAAACTAGTGATTCTGCAGATGATGAAAGTTGAGGAGTCATGTCATGGATATCACATACAAAGAAATTTAATACCTTGTAAATTTATATGGGCAGCAAATAGAAATTCTGCTCTCAGCACTTTGTGATACACAGATTGGGCTTTATGTAAATGAAAAAATTATTGCTCTAGCTGTTCTAGATTGCAAGATATCAACCCGACAAACTAGTAAAGTCACCAAAAAGCATGTTTTCAGAAAACTGAAAAAAAACTAAGAAAACTCAATCATTTACATACCGCATATACTCGCATAATGATCGCACTTTTTTTTTTTTTTTCAAAAAATTGACTCCAACTTCGGGATGTTACTCGAGGTAAATTTTCTGTGAAAAAATATTCTGAGCACCGGAAACGCAAAAAAGTCGCTAATCAGAATTCTTACGGTAGCTATCATGAATATAACCAAAAATAAAAGTAAAGGCTTACATTTGTAATAAAACCCACGCATTACACAGGAGCTACATGCATGGCACACTGCCCTTGCTATTTTTTACCTCTCCTACCCCCTAACGTTCATTCAGACTCCAAAGCATCACTGGCGTCAGTGTCGTCGCCACACGATTCCCTGTTGGAACTGGCAGTGTCTTCACTGTCCCACAGAGGGTCATCTTCCGTTCCGTCGAGCGCGTTGAAAATGCCAGCGACAGTTCATTCCGCCGCATGAAGCGTGTCGTCCAGCCGGAACTGGCGCGGAAGTCTTTTATGGCTGTTCCCAGCCTCTGGGAAACTGTGTACGTCTGCGTCCGTATTATATCTAATGACAGTGCATAACCGTCCTTGCGCATGTCCTTCACGTATTCGAGGACTGCCTTTTCAATGTCAGGGAACTTGCCAGATTTGGGTCTGCGGAAAGCCTATCACGTGCTGTTAGTAGCCATGAGCATGTCGAGCTGTTTTTTACAATATTGGATCCGGATTTCGTCGACGCCGAAATGTCTGCCGGCAGCGTGGTTGCCGTGCTCTAACGCGTAGTCAAGCGCCTTCATCTTGAACGCGGCAGTAAAGCTCGCATACCGCCCCATGGCGAAACGGCACATCAACAGATGATTACAAATCACACACAAAAAAAAGTGGTCTCGGGGAAGAAAAAAACATTGGTGCAGGATGAACACAAGTCGACCAACAGGCGGCCGCCGCAGTAACAGTGGGGGATGTCAAAACAAACATGGCGGCTGACAGAGCGAAACACTCCGTGGAGCGAAGCCACCGCATCTTTTTCTTCTTTGCGTCAGTTATAGAGGTTGTATGTCACGCGCATCAAAACAGTTTCTTCCATCTAAATAAGGAATGCTTTCATTTACATCAGTAAATTTACGGCATTAGCATAGTGATGCCCGCTTTCAGATCACAAAAACAATGATAGGCTAGACATGGCGCATGATATGTCGATGCGGCAAGTTCAGGGTGCGATCATTATGCGGGGAAATTAAAAAGGCGAATTTCGACAACAAAATTTAGGGGTGTGATCATTATGGGAGGGCGATCATTACGCGAGTAAATACGGTAACTGCACTTGAAAATGCTCAGTATGCACCGGGCATGTAGTCCTTTTGACTATGAGTCCCTGTGTGGCGCTTTTTCAGGGACTAATGCATGTTCTCCGTTGCTTGTCGTTTCTTGACTGATGCTGCTGTGCGCCGTCGATCCTTTTCAGCCATGCGGCTGCGGCTTTGCCAACTGGGGTTTAGGCTCAGCTCTTTCATAATGTCCTCTGATGCCTTTTTATTGCCTGCATTGAACTTGAGCACTATTTTTGCCACAGCTGCTTCCACAGTGAATAGTGAAGCATGTCGCTCCTTTGGTGCCAGGGTCCAGATCATTGAATGCAGGAATTTGTTGTTATTTTGGGTTTTCTCTCGCTGGCATCGTTGCAACAGCTTTCTGTCTGACAAGTGCTCATAAATGGGAAGTAAGGCTTGACAGACATGTGGAGGCAGCTTTCGACGATGTTTGGGAATGGGCTCCCCCTTGGCCTTTGCCGCATTTTGTTTGCACCAGGAATTTAGACTAGGTGGGCACAGAGTGTGGTTTGCCAAATCATCATTGGACGTGTTGTGATGATAAGTGGACATCACTGCTGTGTGCATAGCATCAACATCACCATTGTGTGTCTTCAGAGCCCACCCATAATAATTGGTAAGCTTGGAGATCAGGTCTCCTGTCAAGCGGCCCTTTCCCACAAGACTCTCAAGGCCAACAAGTTGCACAAAGCAGTGCCCATACGCTTTTGGAAATGATTAATGCAGTCCTCTTTTTCCAATGGGATACAGTCAAAACCCGCAATAACGAAATCGCCGGGGAAACCGAAAAATTTCGTTTTCGCGAGAATTTCGTTGCCGCGAGTATTGGACATAAAAACAGTGATACGGCCAGCAGAACGAAAATTTATTGCCAGAAGTCGGTCAACTTACTTTGCCGACCCTTGCCATGCAACAACTTCAAAGCTCTCCCTTCACACTGGAAAAAGTGGTTCCTTGCTACGTCGTCGTCTTGTGCGCCGAAGAAGGAGCGAAGGGTGTCCAGCGCATCCTGAACAACCCGTGGGTTGTTTTGGATGCGCTAGCGCGTCGTTACTGCCTGTAGTCTCGCTGTCAGCGGAGTTAGGGCTAAAGCCAACTCCGATGACGCACCGCGCTCGTAGATCGCGCGCTCGCTCTTAGTAATCTTATCGTCCATTCGGTGCGACCACTCGTAATAATGTGACCGTGCCGCCGCTTACAGCTTTGTTGCTTGCGACGAAGCACGTCGCCACGAGTGCGCTAGCGCGTCGTTCCTGCTTGCAGTGTCGCTGTCGGCGGAGTGAGGGCTATAGACGACTCTGATGACGCGACGCGCTCGTAGTAACCTGATCGCGCATCCGCCTACTGCTCCTAACTAATGCGTAACTATATCTTAAGTGATCATCGAGCCGTGAACACGTCACGAAGTAGCAATTTTCGAAAGCCATGTCCTCGCGACGCACAAGCAGCTGACGACGATTTCCCGGAGCGAGCATCAGGCCAATGGCGAGGTGAGCTCAAGCAACATGGCAGCCGCAGCCAATCAAAGTCCTCGAAACGACCTTCGCACATTTGCTTTTTGTGCGCTTGCTTTAAAGGGAGGAGCCAGCTGAGGCAAGAAAGTTAAACACGAAGAAATGCTCTTTCAGTACCCTCGCTAGCGCGGCAAAAGCAGACGTTTATAAATTTTGAGTGCGCATAACACGCATACGAGCATATCTTCGACAGTTATCCTTTGGCAGGAGGTTAAAATAAGGCCTGCATCGTGGTAGAAAATTCTTTAATGCGGGATCGCTGTCCAAAAACACTTCGTTGCCGCGAAATACGTAATATATGGGCTTCTATGAACGTTCGCCGGAGATTCGGAAATATTTCGTTGCCGCGGGGATTTCGTACTCGCGGGGTTTCGTTATTGTGGGTTTCGACTGTATACCCATAAACCTTATCTTTTTGTAGCGCAAGGTAACTGCGGCTGTTCCCGTCGCAAAGCACCGTGGTGTAGCGCAGGTTGTGCCGTTCAAGTGACCTCCTGAAGAGGATGAGGGTAGCCTCAACCTCCCTTTCCCCAGCCTTCTTGTCACTGTTTTTCCGACACTGGTGATGTTCCTTCCACGCTGCATAAGAAGGGTCACCTTCCTTTGGGCCGGACTCGCACCTAGCACAAAAGTTGCTCAAAACAACGAAGTCAAGCACCAGCCTGCTGAACAATTCTATGACGGTGCCGAGACCGATATGCAACAAATGATCGTGAGTCATCCATGATCCATCAAACGACACCGCGATGTCTCCCATGTGCCTCTACAGTAAAAGCTCGTCAACTCTGATGTCACGGGACCGCATAAAATGTCCGAGTTAACTGAATTCCGAATTATCGAACGGACCATGAAAACAAAAGGAAAATGTACAAGGCACAGGCAAACCTTTATTCCTTAAATAAGTGCGTTATTTTTGCTTGCCTCGCCGTCGGAATTTCCGACAGAACGATCTTATTTCATCCCATCAGGTGGTGGTGCGCACGTTCACTGTCGCGAGAACAAACGCAGAACTCGAGGACAGCGAGGGCTTCGGCGGCCTCCTGCACGGTGAGGCGACGTCGCGTCGGCTCATCACGTGTTTCAATATCATAACCTGTCTTTCAAGATCATTTGCTGGCTGCTGTGGCCGCTTAACTCCTGTGACGGTCGCCATCAAGCGCGACAACGGCGACAACGCGCACAAACACAGCCGCTACACACGAAGTCACAACACAAAGAATCAAGACACGAAGTAGTACACCAGTAGGTGTAGCTAACGCCTCCTCTATTCAGATGCTTGCCGCATGAAAAAGAAAACAGCTGCCACACCCTTTCCCTCCTTCACTTTAGAATGTTGTCGGTCGCTAGCGTCACCTGTGGCGGGCGGTGCAACAATGCAACACTTTGCATAGCCTCCGAAATAGTGGTGTACAGGTGCAGGTCTCGAAGAACTTTCGATTGACGCACCCCTATGGGCCGCAGGTGAAAAACGCTTAGCTGGTACCGCCCGCCGCCGTGATGATAGTGTCGGTCGCGAGTACCGCGCGGCGCTTGCTCAAAACTGAAGGCAGGCCAACTCCGCTGGGAGCGTGAGCCATTCCTCGGGCTTCTTTCTAGAGGAGGCGTTGGCGTAGCATGGGCGTAGCGAGCAGCTGTTAGTAGACACTGGATGCGCCGGTGGCCCAAACGCTTCCACCGGGTGCTGACTAGCGCCACCTAGCAACTTCCCGTCATTCACTATCATCATCGTCATATTCTGCTGCAGTTCGCTCGGCTTCGGTATCTCCAAGCCGCCGAGATCGTGCGACTCTGGAGTCCCGATAGCCCTCTCCGGAGTTGTACGAGATAACCGGTGCGCGGCTAAATCCTTTCGAATTAATGAGCATTTGACCTCATTGAAATATACACAGTTTTGCCGGGACCGCGCCGCGAGTCCGAGTTTACCGAATTTCCATGTTAACGAGCTCCGGATAAACGAGCTTTTACTGTATTAAGTTCGGCGTAAAGTTCGCGAACTGACCGCGAGTGCTAATTCCGTCTTCACGTAGTGTTGCCATGTTTTCGTGTGAAGACCCCGACGGCTGATGCCCATCAACGAGAACACATTATTCAGCACGGTCTGTGTGTTCCCCATTGCCTGCATGGCATGCGCGGCCAAAACGTTCACAGCAAAGGGTTTCATGCGTTCATCGCTACGTACGCGCGGCGAGCTCCACAACGACGCTGTCTCCCCACAGGTCGAACACACAATATGCAACTTCACGGCGAGTCCGAATTCCGGATCATCGCGGACAATCTGCAGTTCTCCATTGCATGCTTTGCACTTTGCGAATGCCAACAAAGCGCTGTTCACTGTGTCCAAATCTATAATTGTGAACACGGTTTCATCAGGCGGCCGAGCTGCTTCATCGGCACCATCAACCACGAATGCGCATTTCCGCTTCGTCGCTGCAGTGGATGACAACTCTGATAACTTATCTTCGGCTTTAGCTCGCTCCTCTTCCAAGTCACATTGCTGCCGATAGATAGTATCTAGACGCACGCGACCGCTGCTCGAAGGCTCCGCGGCTGACGGACTTTGCACAGGCTCCGTGACAACTGATGCGGTAGCTAGGCCTTCCGTGGTAGCGTCGACGACTTTGCCATGGGACGCGGAGAGTGCAGCGTCTCGGGGGTTTCGCTGTATCACGGAGTGCTTCTTGAAATTTGCGACTGGCGTCCTTGGCACCTTTTTCGCACCAAACTTGTGCCGAGTGCGGAATTTGCGCTCAGAATTTGACATCATGAAACTTCTTCGCTGACACTGAGGCAAAATGGCGCGCATGGACGCGTGCCTCCACGCACGGAGCAGACGAACCCAGGAGCCTCCACCAATAAGGAGGCAAGCTCAAGTCACGCGCGCGAAGTAGCGAATAGAAAGGCGCTCTGATACTTCTTTTTGCTGCTCATTTTACAAGCTGCCAGTGGTTTAATTGGACCCATTCTGGCGTGAATTTGAAGGCGAAAGATGGCTCTCTCAAATGAGATCAAGCGGGCCGCACTGGCACACATGAAAGGGCAGGGGCGCGTCGCAGAAAGTGTGCGATTTCAACGTCGATTTCTGCTTTGATTTAGCTAGAAAGCTCCTAAAGGGTCTTAACGGCTAAAATAATGATAATATAGGCATGAAATTCACGGTATAAGCGCACTAGTAGCTGTAGATTTCAAAAACGCTATAAAAAAACCTGTTTTTTTCGCGATTTTTCGGTCTCTACAACCCGTGTCACCCCTTAAAGGGTCATCTTAGCCGAAATGAAGAACAAGGAATGGGTATGAGTAGGGCATGTAGCGCATAGGCAGGATAACTGCTGGTCATTAAGGGTCATTAAGGGGACTGGATTCCAAGACAAGGCAAGCAAGCGAAGGGGAGACAGAGTTTGATGGGCAGATAGGATTGAGAAGTTGGGGATAACGTGTCTTTAGCAAGCGCAAGACTCTATTTATTGGTGGAACAGTGGAGAGGTCTTTGCCTTACAGTGGGTTCATGATGATGCATAACAGGCACTAATGTAACAGACAGCTAGGTGTAACAGACACAATTTTGAGCAGTGAGCAGAGGTCATGGAAAGAAAAACCTCGACAGAGCTTGACTAAGCTTACCTGCCTGTTACAGTACAGCATTAAGCAGTCGCAGTACACACAGCTTGTGCATTAAAACATGCAAAAGCAAAGAAAAAACGTTACATCCAGAGAGTCATCATCATTTGAGACAAAATAAGCACTCGCATGGCATTTGAAAGTCCATCCCGGACTTTCAAATGCCGCCACATTTGAAACTTTCGTTTCAAATGTGGCGGCTGCATTTCCGATGGAGGCGGAAATGTTGTAGGCCCGTGTACTCAGATTTGGGTGCACGTTAAAGAACCCCAGGGGGTCAAAATTTCCGGAGCCCTCCACTACGGCGTCTCTCATAACCAAATGGTGGTTTTGGGACGTTAAACCCCACATATCAATCAATGCATTTGAAAGTCCAGATATCAGCTTCAAGAAAAAAATGCTCCAAGCTCAGAACTACAACATACTTCAATACACCATTTCGTGCGAAAACATTTAAAGATTGAGAGCATGGCATAGTTTTAGCTTTGGGATGAAAAATCATCGCTTTTGTTTTAGTTGCATTAATTTGCAAAGCATTCAAGTTTGGCTATTGCACGAGAATGCAAAGCATTTCATTAACATTCCTCTGTAATTTGTCAGCATCTTCACCGCTAAAGAAAACACTCGTGTCATAGATGTGTATAACAAAAAATGCCTTGGAGTGAATGTAGACAATATTATTAATATATAAATTAAACAAAAATGGCCCTAGGATACTTCCCTGCAGCACACCTAATGTAAGGCACAGTGTTTGTGAGATATGTGTGCCCATTGACACTAACGATGTCAATTATTTGTCTGTGAGACATAAAAGATTTGATCACTTCTAGAGCATGTCCTCTAATCTTGTAATTTTGAAGCTTGGCGAGAGGTATTTCATGGTTCAAGCTGTCAAAAAGCTGTCAAGCTGTCAAAAAGGGCTAATACTGGATGTTTTCCTCGAAATTATTAAGAATAAATTCTTTTGGGGCGAGCAGTGCCATTTCAGTGGACCGTTCTTTTTTTCTGAAACTATGCTGGAATGGCATTATCAAGTTATGTCATTTGATGAAACGGGGAAGGCGAGTTAATTACTTTTTCTATGCCCTTCGATAAAACAGGAAGGAGAAATATCGATGTATAATTAATAATGCTTTTCTTATCTGCCTTTTGAAAAATACGAATGATCGTAGCAATGAAAAAACAGTAGCTGCTTTTAAAGTAAAACTGATTTTAGCTGCCAAAGCCATTGGCAACTGTGCTGCAGGGTGGCAGTTTGGCAGGGATGGGCGCAGAATTTGCAGTTTGGTGGTGAAAGTAGAAAGAAGCTTTTTGTGAGTGTCACGGTCTCGAAAGAAGCTTTCAGGGCCAGACCCTCTGTGGTATGCCACATTTAACCAGTGAAGAAGTGTTGCAAGACTTTTTCAGACTGGTCAGAAAACACTGCCAATCGGTAGTCAGGGCTCCTGGAAAGATGGGAACTTGACAGTGTAGCAAAGCGTGCGATCTCAAACTTGCAATGAATTGTCAACATCAGGTAGAAATCGTTTCCTCTTCTTTCTACAAATGATGCCATACAGGAGGACTCTTAACTGGGCTAGTTGCTAAGGGTTATAACAGTGCCACAAAGCTAAGAAAAATACACGAAGCCACTTATGTTTCGTGGGCTCCTTTGTGTTTTCATCTTATTTCGTGGCACTGTTTCATAATTGTGATGCCATTTACAAAGTCCAAGGCCATTGACTGATTTGAGCCATGTGGGCCGCGTAGTGTTACTGCGGCTGCCGCCGGATGCTGCCACCTGCTCGCACGCGGGCTTGTGGTACCACGAAAGTAAGCCGCACGTTTGAAGAAAAAAAAAAAAAGTGCTCAACGTCATGATGCACGCGTGGCACTTTCTTTCCCCTGCGTCGTCGCTCTCTGCTTACTTCGCAGCGCATTCCTTGCGAAGAGAGAAAGCAATTACAGCATGCAGCAAATTCATAGTTGACAAGAGTTGATAAATTTTTGCTGTACTCGATTTGTGAAGCTGTAGACTTGTTTAGCAAAGCCATTCGATGGTTATTTAAATAAAAGTGTTGCTGGGCCCCATTATCTGTAATGCACTGATGCCTGCCATCTAAGCATGCTTTAATACACACTACTGAAAATAACTTTCGTTTGGCAAGTACGTCGTGGCGCAAGAAGCAATCAGGCGCTTCGCTGAAATCTGAAGACATGGCTCTCTTTCTCGAAACTAGTGTCAAGGTTGCCAGTCGATTCAAGCGGTACGTTGCCCCGATTTAATATGACCCTTGGCCACGTGCAGATCTGGGAGGACTATGAGGAGACCGAAGACACCAAGCCCCAGGAGGTGATCACTGACCGAAAGGGCAACTACCGCAACGTAGTGGTGACAGAAATCAAACAAGACCTGTCGTTCTACGTCCAGTTCTTTGATGATGGTCAGTAACTGTGCCCTTTCTCTCTTTCTCACACCACAATGATTTAGTTTTGTTACCTTCATGTGTGTAACGGTGTCTTATAGCGGTAAAGTTCCATTAACATCAGGTAATTTAGTGATGTAGCTATCTCGATCATGACTCCATGTCTCAGCAAGTGCCCACATGCAGGATTAAAGTTTTGTTGTTTTCATTTTCCACATTAGCTGTTTATTTGAATTAGTGGATTAGTGTGTGAAGTAGGTGTCCCCGAACACTGTCGCTCACTTCGTTGGGTCTGCCCGATGGCATGGTGTATGAGGCTACAATCAAACAATCTTTATGGTTTCTTAAATATGCATCAAGCTGTCTGTGGAACAATACGAGTAATGCATAGTGATTACAGAAGTAGGCCTCGCACAGCTTGATTGTTTGTTTATAGTCATGGTAACCGTCATAGGACTTCCATGCTGCCTTCGCTTTAAACTATCAGTTCATAATCTTTTCTCGGTAGCCCTAATCCGCATAGTGTCTGCAGCCACAGCTCTTTTGAATGAAATAAGTGCAGTAGTTATGCGAGTAGATGCAGTAGAGCCCCTGTACAGTCAACTCACAATAACGAACTCCTGAGGAAATGAAACTGTCACCACAACGAACTGTTTTCGCAGCGCCTGCGAACCCCAGTAGGAGTCCACGTATTTCGTAATTCGGGTAAAGAACCACGTTTTTAGCACAGTCCCTCATTATTCAAATTTTTGAAATAAAAATGCGCAAATAATCTACTTTCGTAACATTAACTGAATTCAAGAAATGCTCAAATACATTCCTGATACACACATGCAAAAATATCACCACTGAGCACTTGAGCAGCCGCCACCATCATTGTTTACAATAGGAAAGAAAAGCTGGCAGTGGTAATGATGATGGTTCACCCATCGTTATGGGCGACTGCAGTGTCCCAACCGAAATACATTTAATTAGTGCAGTTAATTAGCATTTGTATAAGATGAGCCATTCATAGACGACAGTTTCGTCAGTGTCGTAAAAAAGTGCCGGGTTCTAAAAGGTGGGAAGGGATCACAGGGCATGGAGTTGGCGCAGACTGCAAAGACTGCACACAGTCTTCAGGCATCGTAGCTAGATGAAGGTGGCAGCCATTGCATAGATCCAGAGGTGCATTGTTGTAAGAACCGCAACCTCAGCCGAAAAGATGTTATGGGGAGTATTTATTTGGGTTTCGTCAGTCAAGATCAGAGTGGCATGACACTGCACGGAGCGCACAAAATGCAAGTCAACAGGCCAACCTTCACTCAGCATTACAGTCGAACCCCACTACAATGAAACTGATGGGGCGCGGAAAAAATTTCGTTGTAGTGAAATAAAAAAATATAGCTGATCTGAGCTAACTAAACAAAGGAACGTTTATTCTCAAAACTAAAAAAATGTCCGCTGCTTCTTATTCTTTCCCAGCAGCGTCACTACGTCATTCTCACCCATGCATAGCGAGGCCATGGTGAAAAGCATGCTAAAACAACCCCTAAAATAGGCTTCGTGAACGAACCAAACAGTTACATTAACATGTTAACACCAGTAGCTTTCCGCCGTCAAAAGTATCCGACAACGTCGAGATGGAGGTAGGGTATCGTGGAGCAGCGACTTTTCCATTATTCTATGCCATTCTTGTCATCCGTCAGCTGATTTTTTTTATAATGCAGACGAACAGGTGCTCTGATTAGTTACCACACTGCCCAAGTGCGAACATAATGATAAGCATCGGAATCGAAAAAGGCATCGTTGCGCTGTTGCACCCAGCAGCTGCATGAAAGAAATTGTTAACTGAGCGGCTGAGCTTTAGCTTCGGATCGTCTGTGGCTCAAAAGCAAGCCAGTGGCAAAAGCAGGGCCAGGGCAGTCTTATTGCCATCGCTATCGAGCAATGGCGGCGCCCAGGCTTGCTGAACAGCGGCGGAATAGCGACGGTTTCTGCTGTTGGCAACGCATGTTTTAGACTTCGTTGATGCATTTTCAGGCTCCTAATATGCATCGAAATGTTAAACATTGGGTTTACTGCATGGCGATAAGTATCTGAGCCTGGAATTGTACGTAAAATTTCGTTCAAGCAGGACGATCGAAGAAAAAGTGTTCGTGGTGGCGACAATATTTATGCATTGACTTCTATGGACTGCTGACGGGGAATCCTGAATTTTTCATTGTAGCGGAAATTTCGTTCAAGCTGTATTCGTTGTAGAAAAGTACGACTGCTCGACGACATTGTCGTTTTCGTCCATAATGTGGCACTTCAAGGAGCCCTGCAACACTTTTTAAGCATGGTTAGAAAACTAAATATTGTAGCGTAGCAAATGTCCTATAAATGATCAAAATCAGCTAAAAATTGCTTTCTCTTCTCTCAACAAATAACGGAAGACGCTCAAAAATCACTGGTAGAAGGCTATCGATCAGCCATTAACCGATTTGAAGCAGAAATTTGTACTTGATTGTTTGTTTATCCGGTTGTTACAAGAATTGCTGCAGCGCCGAGGGAGGTCGCAACTTTGTTATAACTGATAATTCGCTATATCTAGGTTCTTTATGTCAAGGTTTCAGCGTAGGCATTTGCTTAAAATTCGGTTTCTACTAATTGTAATGGACCTTTCCTCTTTCAGGCCCCAAGCTGGAAGAGATGACGAAGCTCTTGCGTCAGGAGTTGGCCGAGCACCCGCCTGTGTCAGGTGCCTACGTGCCCAAGAAGGGGGAGGTGTGTGCTGCGAAGTTCGTCGAAGACCAGCAGTGGTACAGGGCACGCGTTGAAAAAGTCCAGTCCAGCGGTTCAGTCGAGATCTTCTTCATCGACTATGGAAACGTGAGTCACACGTGCTCTTCACATTTGAAAAATCAAGCAAGGTCCGGTGTGATGTTGCCGCTAAGCATTGGTTGAATTTCTACGTAATTGGAGTACAGCTTATCGTATAACAGGATTATGATGCAATGACAGCCAATAATTATGCACCAAGTTCTTGGAGTTCTTGTGCTGCACAATCGACTGTTTTAGTCGGCTCTTTTCAGGCCGTTACCTAATTCCTGTTCTACTGTCTTGGCACCAGACACCATCTCGTAAACATTGTGCTTGATTTTGCCCTACAGACACCTTCAAATACAGTTTTTATCCTTGTGGGCTATTTGAAAACTGTTATTTATTGCCTGCTTGTTCTCTTTCTTTAAAATAATTCTTGGAAACTACCGTATTTACTCACGTAATCCTCGCACTCACATAATTCTCGCACCCCCCACATCGCCCAAGAAAAATACGATTTTTTTTTTCTCGAATAATTGTCGCACCCTCGGAAATTGCCGCAATGATGTCTGCTCGTTCCAGCCATTGATGATGATAGCGCGCACTATCTGGCGCCATCCCTTAAGCATCAAGCGTACTATTGCACAGAGATTCAATCCAAGCCAAGCCGAAGTGGCCTGTGCAAGTTGCGGCGTGTTTTGTATTGTTGTGTCGGTAATCTTGGCAGGTTATGGTGCGATACTGAAGCTACACAATCGCTTCAAGTTGCAAGTGATAGATCATGCACTAAACAACGGCAACAGGGCCGCCGGTAGGCCCTTCTAGTCTACAAGTTCTGTGTTCGCTACTGGTGACGGCAGCTGAAAGCCACCAAGACGCGTTGGGCCTGCCGTGTGCCTAAAACTGGGATTGATGGTAAACTTTATTTCTTCAGAAAAAAACTGTGGACGATTCTGTTAAATATCCATCAGCCCAATACTGACGTCCTACGCTTACCTTTTGAGGGCTCCTGTTGAGCGACGAACACTACCGCTACGCCCGCAACGCCCACAAGCTTTGCGTATGGTATTCTAATTCTCGACTACAGTCGACTCTCATTAATTCAAACTCGAAGGGACCCCTAGATTTTGTTTGAATTATCAGGCTGTTTGAATTATCAGAAGTTCTCATATATGCGACTCTGGGTAAGGTGACAGCACAAATTATGATCAGACATCTATATTCACACTTTTAAGCATCTCTAGATCCTAACTACACAAAAACAGAGAGCGGTGCATGTATGGTCAACAAGTTTATTGACTATCTACTGCTGACTAGACCTTTTAAAAAAATCATGGATGGTCAACTGCTTATTTGCCACATGCGCATTTAGCACAAAGCTCTCGATGCCAGTAAGTGCTGCCAGTTGATTCTGAGAGTTTTCTGTTGTTGTCAGAAATTTTCTCACTTTAGCAATGTACTGGAAAGCCTGTGCAGTTGTCACATTTTCCACTTCCGGTTCTTCTTCACTTTCACTGCTGTGTTGTGCTGGCAGCACCTCTGCCACCAAGTCATCGAGTGTGTCCTCCCTGCACACGCACAGGTTATCATCAGTAGCTGCATAACTGTCGAGGTCGGCAGCTATGTTGTGCGCTTTTAGAGCAGACAGCACTTGGCTTTCATCGTCGCCCTCAGTCTGCAAGCAGTCAGATGAAGTGGCAATGCTGCAGCCAGGTATGCGGAAGGCATGCTCGAAGCAGTTCCTTATTGTTGCTGATGTGACAGCATTCCATGCGTCGGCGAGCATGCCCAACGATGAGAGTAGTGTGACACTGTAAGGCATGGAATTGTCTATACATATCAGCATTCTCTTTAGCAGTGTTTTCCGGTAATTAAGCTTCAAGCATTTGATTACCCCTTGATCCAGGGGCTGGAGGACAGCTGTAGTGTTAGGAGGCAGAAATTCAAGGCGAATTGCTTCCAGCCCCTCCACGTCGCCGTGCGCAGGGCAGTTATCAACAATGAGCAAAATTTTCCTTTTCACTCGCTTCATTTGCCCATCCAGTTTGCAGAGCCAACCCTCGAACAAAGCTTGCGTCATCCAGGCTCGCGTGTTTCCGTCATATGCAACTGGGAGCGTTCGGACGCCTTTAAAGCACCTGGGACGCTTTGACTTGCCCACAACAAAGAGTTCTGGCTTGTGACTTCCGTCCATATTGGCGCAAACCATGACGGTTAACCGTTCTTTGCTCAGCTTTCCGCCAGTGCAACGCTCTCCCTTGTGACACAAGGTTTGATCGGGCAGGCACTTAAAAAACAGCCCCATTTCGTCGGCATTATATACATCAGCCGGGGAGTATTCAAGCAGCAGGCTATGAAGTCTAGTCTGCCGCCAGTCAGAAGAAACAGCTTCATCGACCACTGCTGCTTCACCACTCACTGTTTTGAAGGAGAGACCGTGGCGTTCCTTGAACCGAGAAATCACAGCCATCGCTGCACTTGAAATTTTCAATTCCCAAGCGCAAGGAAAGTTCTTCAGCTTTCTCTCGTAGGATTGGCCCATTTATCGGTAAATTGGAGCTCCGTGCGCGCTTGAGCCAAAGAAGCACGGCGTTTTAGAGATCCGGGTATGCAGCTTCCCTAAGCCTTTTCCGATCGGGAGCGAAGCGGCTCGCGTTATTCTGCAGCTTGTCTTTGGCTTTCAGAATGGTTGTGAGGGTACTTTTGGTTATTCCATACTTCAGTGCCACTTCGGTCTTCTTTACCCCAGCGTCGACTTCTTGGATAGCGGCCAATTTCTCTTTTAGGGGTAGTGTCCGATATTTTCCTCGCGGTGACATGGTCGATCGAAAAATGCGCAGCACGTAAGAAAGACGGGCAGACCTGTACGCATTCTGTGGGCAGGTCACGTGCTTCGGAGTCGGCCGGCGCCACCGGCACGCCGGAAAAGCAGAGATAAGCCGCGAGCCAGCTTCGTAACCACCGGGCCGTTTTTGTTTTTCGTTTTTTTTTTCCACCGCGGCGCGGAATGCTGAGAAATGATTGTGTGGCAAAACCTTTTCCCTTGAAGTTTTAAGGCGCTTATTTTTCAATATCAGAGTATTATGATAATCATAAGCACGCAAATTTTCAAATATTGCCGGCAAATCAGCAGAAATTTTCCGGTATGGACAGGCAGAAAGTACGAATTAACCGAATGACGAAGTTTGAATTAAGCGGCTTTTAAATACAGTGAAAGCATAGCGAGCCAACCAAAATTTTGAATTTTGTATGAATTAACCGAAAGTTCGAATTATCAGAGTTTGAATTATCGCGAGTCTACTGTATTTGCTTCCACTTTTTGTGTCTCAAATAAATCTTGCCTTGTGTTGAACCTCTGCTTTTATTGTTGAGGTAAGTTCTAATTACTACTTCTTAAAGCTTGCTATAAGGTGCTTTTGTGAGAATTCCGAATTCGGGGCCACTTTGTTTTCTTTTTCGCTCTGTACGTTTTCGTGGAAAGTTTTCCCCGTTTAATTCTCGCACCCCCCAACTTTGCATCGGTTTTCCGGCAAAAAAAGTGCGAAGATTATGCGAGGAAATACGGTATTGAATTGCTTGAAATTCATGTGGTCTTTATTGTTAAGTGCTCTGTATTCACACCCCCTGCAATACATGCAAATAAACATTAATATGGCTTTTGTGTTGTGTGTACGCAGAGAGACACGGTGGATCCCTCGTCCTTGGCATCGCTGCCTTCCCTCGGCATTCGAGACATCCCGGCAGCCGCGAGGGAGTACAGCCTGGCTCTGGTGGCACTGCCGAAAGACGTGAGTGGTCCTCCACTGTTCCCAGTGCATAGACACAGAAGCAGCTAAATGCATACCTGCCAACTCTCCCGATATGGCCTGGGAGACTTTCGATTTCTGACCAGTCTTCCCATTGTACGATCGCGCCGTTAAAGGGGGACATGGGTCTTAAGGCTCTCTCATTTATTTTGGAACCAAATGTGACGAAAGTTGGCATGCTTACTTAGTTTGTTCTCCTGATTCTAAAAATGTAGTTATTTTTTCTGCAGTTTCGTTAGTTAATTAAATAATCAAGATAACGATTTCTATTGTTCTTACCACAATGGCAAAATAACCACCCATCAAAAATTTATAAATGACATAGGGATTGACAGTAGAAAGCATATGGCATACAACGTAGGAAGCACTTTTTTGATTGGGTCATTATTTCTTACTTTAAAGTACACTAAACTTCACAGCTCTGAATATGGCCATTGTGTGGTCACACAAAGGACTAGTTTAAAAAACTTGCATCAAGAGAAATCGAAATCTGCTTCCTGTGTTGTGTGCTCCAAACATATAGCTTCATGCTGCAAAAAAAAAAAATATTCTGCTATCTGTAATAGTTTCCGATATATTGCAGTGATTTTCATGCAGGGTGTACAAAATTGCCATTTTGAGAAAATAAAGAAAACAAACAGTTCTAACATTTTTAACTGTAAAAATTTATGTACTTAGAACTACATAGCTATTGACATATAAATGATGACTAGAAAGCCTAAGGAGTGCAACGTTGCAAGCTGATTGAAAATTGAACGAGTACTTCTGAAATTACAGCACAATAATGTTCATTGCATATAAACATAAACAAAAGCTTTTATAATAAAATAAAAAAGAAACAGCTCATTAGAAATAGGCTCTCAGCATTGTTTTTGTACGCATTTAGCTACATTGTGCAAAAACATTTACAGCTCTAGTTGTCTTAGGTCTACTTTTACCGAACAAGCAAAAGAAAGTGGTCAAAATCTGTGCTTCAAGAATAATGCTGTTAAAACTTTATTTCGCCGTTTTGAGTGAAAGATATTATGGCACGCATACTTTTAGTCAGTTAATATGCACCGGAAACGTAATAGGACATTGATTGCACGAGCGTTTCGTTTCTTCTAGTCCTGTAGCATGTTGTCGCCGTGTGTTCGTCTGCCGCGAGGCCGCTTATCAGTTCGGTGGCTGTACTGACGGCGATGTGCGACGAATCTGCATGCGTCATCCGCGATCCGTCGAATAACAGGGCGATGTTTTCTGGCTTGTCCAGAATGAGTTACCCATAAATGTCGCGAACCAAAGTTGCTCTCTCGCTCACGAATTTCGAAGCTACACGAGTGCCGAGGTGTTAGTTACCTTTTCACGAAAGACTGCCGCATTTTCGAGCGGAGATCGCGACAATGTTGCGAACACGTCGTTAAAAGCAGTCTACCTATTGCCAGTAGCCTCCATTGCGGGGGCGGCGAGCATGTTCACCGCGAACGGATTGACTTTTTGTTGTTCGTCAACACGCGGCGTACTCCACTCTGACGACCCGTCGCGCAGTTCAAGGTCCATTCGTCAGGCGGGGGGAACCGCGGCATCGGCGCGTTTAGGGATAAGACTGTGCTTCTGTTCCTTCACCACAATGATTGATATCTTTTGTAGCTTCACTTTCGCTTTTTACTTGCCGTCCTCTAACTGATGAAGTTGCAAAGCACAGCCGTTCTCAGTAACGTTGTCAGCAACCAATGGGCTCGTACGCGAGTTAGGCCAACACCGGTGACTCTGCGACCGCCGTTGACCACGTCGAGTTCGTTATCCTCGTTGTCCTGAGCTGTAGCGGGGCTCTTTCTCAAGTTCACAGCGGACGAACGACCGCGACACCCTCTTCACAAATTACTGTAGTGCGGAACTTCTTTACTGCCGCAGGCAGTCAGTAGCACCATGACAAAATGGCGCATGCCCATGCGCGTCACGATGGTGAAGCAGACGCCGAAAGCACCCCTTGGCCGATCGAGTGCCTAGGTTTTGTCACGTGCCCCAAGCAGCCAATTGAATCACGCGCTAGTGCTTCTCGATGACGCGTTTTTTCTAAAGAACCAATGAACAAGGCAAGCCAGTGATGGCGGGAAATTGAAGATGAAGAACGACGCTTCCAAACGAGACCAAGATGAACACGATAGCTCGTGTGTAACGGCAACAGTTCGGTGTGAAAAACAACAGTTCAGTGTGGTAGCGTCAATTTGCACTCACATTCATCTCACGGGTAGGTTCTAAATTGATTTTGCGCCAGAAATAATGACGCGAGAACCTAGAAAATTCTCGGATAGGTGCAAAAATAGGTACAGATTCCGAAAATGTCAGCTTCAAACAGTCGATCTTTTTTAGAATTTTGGCCTTCTAAGACCCGTGTCCCCCCTTGAATCTCCCAATAAACTGCCTCAATCCAATTTCTGAAAAAAAAAAAGAAAGAAAAAGAACTGCAATAGTACCTCATCGTGAGCAGTTGTGAGACCACCGTCGCAGCATCTCGTACTTCCTGTGGTAACTGTGCATCATGCGAGCAGTTCTGCTTAGGCTTGTGCGAATAGTGAATATTAGGTTCGAAGCGAATTTGAAGCAAATAGTGATTTTGGCCAAAATAATTTCGAATCAAATTCAAATACCATATTTACTCGAATGTAATGCAAGTTGCTTTTAAAATTTCTCTTAAGTGATTTGGGGGTTCGCGTTATAATCGAAGCACCTACAATTGTGCCTTGGCGGTGCCACCCCATCGGTTCCTTAAAATGGCTATGACAAACCTAGCGATCTTTCAACCTTGTGCTGGTAACATATGCTCCCTGTCAAAATCGAATCCAATTCAATCTAATCTTATTGTTTGCGACGTGCACATGGCGACGTGTTTTGCGGGCAGTTCATTTCCTTTGTGCTTCCGCGACTTCGGCTCGAGCAAATGTCAACGCGACGATTTCAGTACGAAGTGCAATACTGATGGCTGAGGAAATCAGGAACTCAACCGCGGCTCGACGGCTAGATGTGGCAGAATCTACAATTCGTGGGTGGAGGCTACAGCGTGAAGCGCTCTTCAAGAGTGAGCCCAGCCGAAAAGGCTGTCAACCTCGTTGTGGCCGTCACACATAACTCGAAAAAAGAAAGTGGCGGAGTTTGTGATTAAGCAGCGAAACCGCCTATCGGGAGTCAACATTGAGCTGATTCAGTGGAAAGCCCGAGACGTAGCTTGAGAGATGGGAATCCCGCAGGAGAACTTTAAGGCTTTATGTGGATGGGCACAAAAGTTCAGGCGAACAAATCGATTTTCCCTCCAGCGAACAACGTCGATAAGGCAGAAGCTACCAGCAGATTGCGAAGCGAAGCCAGTGGAGTTTCTGCGCTATGTGCTCGACCTGCGCCATTCATCGCAAAGGCCGTTGGGACACAGTGGCAACGTGGACCAGACTCCCACATGCCTATGTTAAGGACTGTCAGCGAAACAGGTGCACCCCCCCCCCCCTCCCCAAGTTCGCATAGGGACAACAGGCGAGGAGAAGAGGCGGCTAACCGTGTTGCTAGTCTTGCAGGATGGGTGCAAGTTGTCGCCATACATCATTTTCCAGCGCGAAACCATTCTGAAGGAGCTGTTCCCCATGGATGTGATTGTCTACTGCCAAGAAAAAGGTTGGATGGACACTCCTCTTATGCTTGACTAGGTCAAGACTGTGGTGTCGATGGCCAGGTGCGCTCCTCCACCCCGCCTTCATCCTAGTTCTCGATTCATTCACACCTTTTAAGAAATCACACCTTTTAAGAAATCGTGAATTGCCAACTGCTCCTTTGCTATAGGTATGTGCCTTCAGCACAAAGCTGTCAATGCCAGTTAAGAAGCATCACGGTTTACCATGCTTGTGCTCTGTTTCAAATATTTGTTTACTAGCAAATCCTTTTATCTAGCAGGCCTGAGGTGCTTACTTTTCATTTTTAGTCTGTTAGGATTATATAAGCACACGAATTTTCAAATTGTAGTGGGAAAGCAGTAGATATTTTCTGGTGTGGAACTGCAAAAAGTATGAATTAACCGAATAATGGAGTTTGAATTAAGAGGCTTTTAAATAGATTGAAAGTATAGAGGGCTAACCAAAAAGTTGAATTTTGTTTGAATAAACCAAAAGTATGAATTATCAGAGTTTGAACTATCGAGAGTCTATTTAGCAGGCTTTGATTTTCAGTAGAATGCAAGTGATAGCCTGTAAATTTTGTCACTGTATTTATTCTAATCTAAGTCAACCCCCGATTCTATGCCGACCCCCCAAAAGTACGAAGCTTGGAAAAAAAAAACTCGCCTCCAATGTAGGTCGAACAAAAAAAAAAATTAAGAGACCCTACTAAAGCTTCACCTTTGAACGCGATAGGGATAGCCTGTTTCTAGTGCGTACTTCCAACACTTAGTGCACGAAACCTTTTTGAACTTGTTGTGTACCCACTACGTGGCCTTAAAGGAAATAGGCGCCGTGGCGTGTGTGCCTTTTGTAATACGTGACCAGCTTGAAACCTCAAAGCCATTATGATAATTACATGTTCTGACACTGGCAATGGGTACTTGTGCCACGCATTATTATTGCAATATTTTATGTTGTATTCTGAAGCATGCATACAGGACGCATGTGTTTGTAAAGCATGAAAGTGACGTTTACTGCATTCCCAAGCATAGGAAGTTCTTTTTACTGTATTCACAAGCAGACGCGTGGCCGTGTGGTAGAAAATCCGCTTGCCACGCAAACGACCTTGGTTCGATCCCAACTATAACCCAAGATTTTTTTATCATTCGAGAAATCGGACGCCTAAGATTTAGCACCTGAAATCACAGATGATTTTAGAGTCGACCCTCATTACTTCAAACTAGAAGGGACCTCTTAATTTTGTTTGAGCTATCAAGAAGTTTGAATTATCAGAAGCTCATATATATATATATATATATATATATATATATATATGGCTGTGGGTGAGGTGACATGACACACTATGACTCGCCATTGATGTTTAAACTTCCTTAAGAGTTTTCAAACCTTAACTGCGCACAATGAACAGAAAGCAGAGGTGTAAGGACCACAAGTTTATCGGCCATTTACTGCTGATCAGACCTTTTGAAAAAAACGTGAATTGCCAACTGTTTCTTTGATATATGTGCCTTCGGGAAATTAGCAGATATTTTCTGGTATGGAACTGTGAAAAGTATGACTAAACCTAATGATGGAGTTTGAATTAAGAGGCTTTTAAATACATTGAAAGAATGGAGGGCCAATCAAACAATTGAATTTTTTTAATTAACCAAAAGTATGAATTATTATAGTTCGAATTATTACGAGTATACTGTATGCGATGGTGCCTATGAGGCACATTAGGAACTTCGAATTTCAAGGGAGTGCGCCTTTCCTTGCCCACCAAAATCAGTTCACAGAAGTTGGAAGAGGGGAGAGGTGGAGGAAATAGTGTCTTATCTTTTGTGTTAAGTGTTGTCACACTTCATTGGTTGTACCAAATTGTGTAAATAAATACGATTTGGCCCTGAATTGCCTCATCCTTGATTTAAAAAAACAAAAAAATATGAAACGCCATCCCTCCAGCACTGCACTAACCTAGCAAGCGGAAACACTTGGATGTTCCTATCTCATAATGTCCTTAGGCATCTTCTGCAACCCTTTTTCTGTAATTTCTCCTCTAAGTGTTTCAAAATTATTTTAAAAATATTCGACAACTGTTTGTAATAACATCTGATTCAAGTCGCACCCGAAATCTCGCTTCACACTCTAGTTCTGTGTGTGCTGACCGTGCATGTACAGTCCAGCCCACATATAACGGCCCCTCTTAAAACGAACTTTCGCTTAAAACACACAATATATGCGTGACCGTGAAAATATACATTGGTTCAATGGCACAAAATCGCACTTACAACGAAGGTCTCCGAGCGCCGCTGATTGGTTACAGCGCACGGAGTCAGCGGTCTGCTGGCTTCCCAGGAAACCAATTTCGACCATTGATCAGGCATCGGCAAGGTGCCCATACAATATTATTGTTTAACGCTGACCCTGCCTCCGCGACCGTCTAGTTGCTGCTCTCCCCAACCCATGGAGGAAGGAAAGCTGTTTCCTTCCTCCATGCCCCGACTGCTTTTTGTTACGCACCCCTCCGTCCTTTGTCCCCCCGCTACTTTGAGCACCCCGCATCGCCAGACGAGGCCCGTGTTTTCACACTTTCACTGATCTTTCGAAGACCGGTCGGCCATCTACCCTGTTTTTGATCGCTGATACTGTCATTGGCATTGCTGGCCTGGAGTGACCAGACTATTTGCCAACATCGTCGGCCACCGACTGTATCTGATAATCTGCGTCTAGTGCACGCGCGTACGCTACCCCACCGACTCTGATAATTTGTGATTTGTTTCGTGTTTGGGACTTGTTCTCGCTCACTTCGCACTCGGCTCAGCATGCCTTCCGCACGCGTGCGGAAGCGTGAAAATGGTTAATAATTTGTGCGGAACGAATCGCGAAATATCGAAGTTCATGAATCCACGCAAAGCCACCGGCACAACAAAACGATTTTTTTAACACGGCCGCCGAGTTTTCGAACAGCGCCGCGTACACCGATCCAGGTGGTCATGCTTTGACTTCTGCGCGTGCAGGCACTCTTTCCGAGTTTTTCTACGTCCGAGTTTCGCAGACCTTTCAAGCAAGCTACCCAACCTGCTTCCTTCCCGTGGGTTTTGGTTTTCAAGGTCGCCCTCCTGCTGCATCCTCCCCTTTCTTTATCAAAACTCCTTGCCCTTCTCTCGCAAGTCTGCTCTCAACCCTTTCACCTGTCTCCACTGCTCCACGACGCCCGCCACGCTGGCTCGAATTAGTTTAGTTTTCTGACTGGAAATGGGCTCAGAGCTGTTCCATGCGTTCTGGCATGTGTGTCGCGTGTGTGCATCTTGCTCGCTCTTGGTGTGCATGTGTGGTCATGATGGCTGACGGGAGGACTAGCACGCTTTTTTCTGCTGCTCAACAACAGGTCGAAAGTGTGACCGCTTGGCTTGAGGGTAATCCGCGCGTTAGGTGCCGCATTGTGGAGCACTTGGTCATAGCTGTTGACCACCTGGCAGCAAACTTGCCACTTCGGGCGTCCCGATATTCAGCTGTGGAGATGGTGAATATTTTGTGGGGGGTGGTGATGGCTACATGCGCGTGAAGTTATTTTCGCGTTGTCGACTCCGACCTGGGAGAGCGGGTGGGACATCTGTTGCGATGGCTTAATTATGGCCGAAGATGATGCGATACTGCGGAACCGTGCATGGATTGGGGCATTGTGAATGAAGTACGTGGCGAGAGCGATTTGGAGGAATCGGATTGCGAGAACGGCGAAACTTTGGAGCCAGTGCATTATGCAGCTTATGCCACGGGCCTCGGGGAACGAGCACCCTGCCGTTTTAAATGAACTCGAGACCGCCTTTATCGCTTCTGCTATTTCAAACACGTGCATAACAGACTTTATGGGGCAAATAAAGTTTGTGTTTTCACTCGCAACTTCTTTAAAAAGCTGTGTTTCATTTACTACTAACTTCGGGATACAACGAACGGATGCCGCGTCACGCTCAGGTTCGTTATAAGCGGGCTCGACTGTACTTCTGATACTTCCAAAGCACACTGCTCTTGGCTGTTGCTTGGTGGTTTTGGCAGCAATGTTCCTGTCACCTGTGGTGCCCCATGGGACGCAGTTGGAATTTCATTCACAACCGCAGTGAACTAAACCACAGTCAGTACTATGCGATTGAGTATGGCGTGGGCGGAACTCCGAAAATGCATGTGCACCCAAGGTTCACTACGTAAAAGCGGTGCTGCTTGTCACAACTGTGGTAGATGAAACTGCAGAAGATGCGATCACAGACAGCAACAAATGACTTCGTTCAGATGGCATACGTGTGGTCAGCCCACATGGATTTATTCATTCATTTATTTATACAGTACTGCTAGCCTCTAGCTGAGACTGTCAGCAGGAGCGGGAGTAACTAGTACAAAATGACGTGAACAAATAAAGATACAACAGTCGTATCACAAGGACAAAAAAAGAAAGTGAAGAGCCCTTCAGCCTTCCAAACACTGGTATGCGCAAACTGATTGCTGAATGATATGACAGTACTTCTCGTGTAAAAAAGTAATAATAATAAGGCTTTCTAAAAAGTGAGACAAGTAAGTGATAGACATATTTAAAGCGTTAGAAACTCTAATGGTCGCATATGTTTGTGAAAACAATTGCAACTGCAGAATTCTTGCAAAAGAGTTGGAGTATTCAGGATTCAAAATGGAATAGGTATATACTGCGACCGCCTTGCATGAGACCACTACCGTATTTACTCGCATAATCCTTGCACTTTTTTTGCCGGGAAACTGATGCAAAGTTGGGGGGTGCGAGAATTACGCGGAGAAAACTTTCCACGAAAACGTACAGAGCGAAAAAGAAAACGAAGTGGCCGCAAATCGGAATTCTCGCCCCAGTCTCTAACAGCAAGCTTTAAGAAGTACTCAATAAAACTTACTTCAACAATAAAAGCATAGGTTCAACACAAGACAATATTTATTTTAGACACAAAAAGTGGAAGCAAATAGTCGAGAATTAGAATACCATACGCAAAGCTTGTGGACTTAGCGGGCGTAGCGAAAACTTTAATCGCTCAACAGGAGCCCTGAAAAGGTAAGCGTAGGACGTCAGTATTAGGCTGATGGCTATTTAGCAGAATCGTCCGCAGTTTCCTTCTGAAGAAATAAAGTTTACCATCAATCCCAGTTTTAGGCACACGGCAGGCTCAACGCGTCTTGGTGGCTTTCAGCTGCCGTCACCAGTAGCGAACACAAAACTCGTAGACTCCGAAGGAAATTACTTGAGGAAAAAAGAAGAAATCGTATTTTTGTTGGGCGATGTGGGGGGTGCGATAATTATGCGAATGCGAGGATTACGCGACTAAATACAGTATGTGCTTGTCTAGGCAGCTTTAGCGAATGTCTCTCTTTTCTGCGTTTTCTTTTGCAGCCCGAGCAAGCACAGGATGCGGTGCAGGCGTTCCAGGACGAAGTGTCGGGAGAGCCGCAGCTGCAGCTCAACGTGGAGTACCGTGTGGGCGGCCAAGAGTTTGTCACGCTGCTCACCCCGTCGGGCACCGACATCGGCAAGACCCTGCTGCAGGAGGGCTGGGTGTTGCTGGAAGAGCGCCGGGACAGGCACCTCCAGGAGTTGCTCCAGGAATACGTGGCCGCCAGGGACTCGGCCAAGGCCAAGCGGGTCAGACGATCTCCTCTCCTTAACCCTAGGCCTGCGGTAACACACTCAAACCCCATTATAACGAAGTTCCATGATACAAGAGAAAAGTTTGTTACATCCGAAAATTTGTGATAAAGGTTATTCCTAACACTGTATTTATTGCAAGACTATTTTTCATTGCCTTCGTTATAACCCATATTTTGTTGTACAGTTGAATCTCATTAATTCGAACACGCCTAATTCGAACTCGCGCTGAGGTCTCGTCAAAGCTACGTGTATTGCAATGGACGAAAACGCCCTGTAATTCGAACATACCACACTCCGAAAATGCTCTCAGCACCCTGCCCAATCTCGCGGCGGCATCTATGACACCTCAATGCTGTGCGCTAAGGAAAAGAAAAGGAAATAAAAGGCTACGGTGGAATGCTTGTTCTCTGTCAAATGCCGATCTGCGACGCACCTGTGCCACGCTTCATTTTCCGTCCTTGCCACGTAAAGACCCTTCTCCTTTTCAACGCTGCGTGCGAAGAGATAGAGGGGGAAGAAACCCATTGTGGAGTGTTGGTTTTCTCTCAAGTGCCGATCTCTTTCTCTTCGCTCCTCCTTTCTCGTTACGTGCTGGCCACGCTGCGGCTGTGGCGTAGAGAGTAGCGGCGGAGACGCAGTCGTTGTTGTCATCCTCTTTAGAGATTGCCGGCGCTGGACATTGCCTCGCGCAACTTCTCTTGCCAGGAGAATGCTGAAGCCGAAGTATAAATGCTTTGTGAGGTGGTGCGAAATTGATTGACTCGCTGCAAGGCAAACGTGTGCAGACGCGATTACTTCAAATAGTGGCGGGTGTCCTTTGACTTGCGAATAAATCTAAGTTTTCTGAAACTTTCCTCTTGTGTGTTAGCTCAATGCACGTGTGCTACTGCATGGTGAGCCCTTCGTTCGTTTAGCTTTTATTAATTCGAACAAATTATCGGGCCCCTTAGAGTTCGAATTATCGATATTCGACTGTATCTGTGTTCGTTGTATAGAAGTTTGAGTGTATTTGGAGGTTCAAAATATTTTATTGGTTATGATAGTGTCACGGATATGGAGAAAGGAGCAGACTGTAGGAACTTGTGGCTGGTAAACTGAACATCAGATTACAGTGATACACACTGGCGCATTTGGCGGCAAACAGAGCATAGGCCGCTGATCAACTGACAACTTGTGAAACGGGCTTTCATTTATACATGTGCCATCCAATATTCCTTCTCTACCAGTGGTTTTTGCGCAAGCTCTGGAATAATCTGGAGTGTTCCCGTCTCAAGGGCGTACAATCTTAACAGAATGATCTACAGTATTTGCAAACCTTCTCGAACAATCAGGCGCAGTTTGCGCTGAACACTCCTGACAGGCTTTGTGGGTGACAATAATTAAACAAAAATGAAAATAAGAAACGCATGTGGCAGTAGTAATCTAATTTGCTTTGACATGAAATGGCAATTCCTAAAATTTTTAAGTACACTAAACTTTCAGGAAATGGACATTTTGTAAATGGAACTGCTGCCTCTGGTATGATTGGCTTCATACTTGAATTCCTTGCTCTTTTTTTTTGTGTTAGTAAACGGAATCGGTGTTAGATCTGAACCGATGGAACACCAGTTTTCCATGAATATTTGGGTTCCTTTTTGAGTTTATTGCATTGAAATCCTATAGATACAGTCAAATCTTGAAACAATGAATCTCAAGGGACTGCAAAAATTGTTTGTGAACTTGAAAAATTGAAGCAAAAATAAAACTTTTTTTTATTGTGCTAAAATTGTAAATGCAACCAAATTAGTCACCTACATCTGCTGGGTATGCATCCACGATCGTGTTATTTTCTAATGAGCACCAAAAAGGAGCCCGAAATATTGCGGAATAAGTGGGCATTTATTTGAAGAAAAGCTCCACATTTGCCTCATGGCTGCAGCTCAAGTGCTGCAAGACGAACTCTTCAGACTACGCATCTTTCATATTCACTTCGAAGCAAATGTTAGATACCAATCCTCGCGTTAGTTTGCGCATGCTGTTTCAACTTTGTCTTTGTCCTTGTTCTCATCACCATTTCCGTGTCGAGACAAATGGTACGAATCTTATCGGTCATCAACTCAGCCAACTGGCATACTTAGATTACAGACTGTGTGTGTCGTTCATTCATTACTGAAGCATTCACTAAGTCTTCGGCAATTTCATCCTGTCGGTCACTCGCATCACATTTCACACTGTTGCTACATTTCTTTCGTGCTGCTTCCAAAGCTCACTTTGAGCATACTACCACCAAGCTAAATTAAAGTGTGAAGACAGAGCAGTTTGACAAAACAAAGGCATCGCAGGAAAGCCTGACTGAAAAAATTAAGTACGGGAGATAGGCATAGGGCTGTCGCAAATTTATAATGGAGCAGGTGAACAGAGAAATCAGTGGGTGTTCTAATGATGGTGGTAGTGCTCAGCATAGAGCTGGGCATTGTTCACCCTGCCACGATAACTTTTTAAATTTACAATTCATTATAATGAGGTGTTGTTTAGGTACAGGGGTGCTACAATTTGACACTTGTTTCTGAAACATTCGGTATTCTGAAATTTGTTATAGCGAATATTTTTACATTGGACCAATGGGCATTTCGAAGATAATTTTCAAAATAATTGCTAATCTGAAAGAGTTCTTCATTTGAGGTTCAATGTAGCAGGATTTGTCTTTAGACATGCTGTTTTGCGGCGTCGAATCCGGCTGAAAAGGTCTTGTCGCTGCTGTATGGACCCGCAATGCTAAAAGAATTATGCTGTATGGACCCGCAACTAAAAAGAAATAATGACGCAAGTGTTGTTGAAAGGCTGTCTTAACATTTGTGCCGATCGGTGCGTTAGCATAAAATCAACTTATTCGGACTTGGTGTCGATGCTCTTTAACAGCAATATCACGTAATCGGTGGTCTAGTAGGCTCGTTTTGATTTCATAACTTCGAATATACTATATCAGTGATTGCGATTCAGTAACCTTTTCGTATTGAAAGAGATGACTCGCATGAAATATTTTTATCAAAAATTCGCATAAAAAAAGCTTTCAGGGGCGGGAGGAGGTTATGGCACCCCTCTTCTATAACTCGCACCTTTGAGCAATAAGTATTGAGCAGGCATATGTACATTGGTGCTTCGGAGTATGCGTGAGTGTAAGCGTGAGCTTATGATAGTAATGCCGAAGTTGAGTAAGTAGAACCATAGAACAGCAATAAAGCTCTCCCAGACTCACTCAAGAAATACAATTTGGGCTTTGGCTCACTCGGACTGACAGTCACCATTGTTTTCCTCAGTCAAACTCGCTCGGAATCGGACGTTTCAAAATATTATTTAGCCCCACTTACTCAGACTCAAACTCGCTGCTCGATCCGAGTCTGAGTGAGCGTGATTCAGTCTACTCATCAGCGATTTCGCTCGCTCGTGAACAGCGCATTTGTTGAAATAATGCTACATGCATAAAACATTGTGCATTGTTCTTTTCGTTGCATTTTAAGTGTAATGATGTCATTTTCCATGTCAGTAGTCATATTGTGCTCATTTTATATTTCCACATTTTACTGTGTGATGTTTTATTGTTTTATAATAAGCTCCCATGGTCCAAAGTGCATTTTTTTCTGCCTCTTCAGCTGGTTTACTAATTGTACATTTAAAATTTTGTTGCATCACCCCCGTAAACAGTGCCTCTAATGGCCTGGAAGGTACTTTAAGTAGGTAAATTTTTGTTGTGCATTCACTCTCTGTTTTCTTCTAAATGAACCTCTAACACCTCATTCAGCCCTCCATTAGCCGAATTTTTATGGTGTGTTATTAAATGCTTTCGTATGCTCACTGTGGCTGTGCCCTCCTCCCCTTGTGCAGCTGAACCTCTGGTGCTACGGCGACGTAACGGAGGACGATTCCAAGGAGTTTGGCTGGGGCCGCTGAGGAGGACCTGTCGCCGCAAAGTCAACTTCTGTTGCGCACAACTGTGGTGTGGGGGAGGAGGGGGTTCGGGCTGTTGTTGGTGGAGGAGGTGCAGCTCTCCGCCCGTTGTTAAGGAGGCTCGCGGGGAGGCGAGGCACTCCAGTTGAAGCACGGGGGAGAGTGGAGTTGTAGCCTCCTCCCCTCATTTTATTGTGAAGACTCTTTCCAAGAACACTGGCCTGCAAAGGGAAGGGGGGGGGGGTGCATTGCTCGTCTTCGACGTGTGTTGCCTGTCTCTTTTCTCACTTATGATTTTTTTTCTTTCCGCATCACTAAAATGTCTGGCAACACTGCTGTGCCCTATTTCAGTGGTTGCGGTGAGGCACAGGTCGGGACAGTGTGCCAGGTAGTACCCGAACTTGTTGCCCCTTTGTACAGAGAGCTTGGGAATGTAAAGCACAGAACCTTTAGCAGTCACACTCGCTCCCACTCTTTGCACACCTAGGGAGGAAAGGCTTCCAGATAATGTAATCAGTGTTGTGTTATTGCATTGTTAAGTGCTCTCCAGCTCCTGGAACACATCAAAACATCATCAATGCAATGCATGCAACAGCATCCGTCGCGTGTCTCAGCTGTACCAGGTGGCATCGCTCGACAGTGTGCAGTTTTGTCTAATATAAAGTCCCAAACAATGCTGCCGAGTGGCTGTGAATCATCAACCTTGGCAATTGTCAGTGAGGGCTTTGTTTGCCCGCGGACTTGCTCCTTGAAACCATTTACAAAGCGCCTGTTGGGGTGCAAGTCTTTGCATTGTTTCGTTAAAATGGAATGTCTCTTATTGTTCTGATTTAACATGCTCTGTAAAGAATCAACCTCAGCTATTGTGGTCTCTGCAACGAAAAAGTGTCTTCTAATATTTGAAGAAACTGCTTCCCAGTTTATGATACAGATGGCCACATTTGGCAATATCTGTCTTCTTCTTATAGATTCTCTTTTTATGTATTATTATTGTTTTCATATACAATGGTTACTTATACATGACAGTAAAACATTGCCCCCTCTTTTTTTTTTCTCTTTAATAAAGGAGTTGACTTTGATGCTGTAGTAGAGGTGTGGTCATATCCTTTGTCTTGATGCACAGAGCCTGAACAAACAGGACCTGGCATGCATCAAAAGTGTGGGTTATATAGTAAGCTATGTGCGTTGCACTGCCTACCAAACTGCTTACCAAGTAGTGTAGTCGGGCACAGCTGGATTTCGAGTTCGTGCGCTTGGAACGAGATTTTATTTGTCTTGGCAACACCAATAGAGGACGTGCACTGTCACAGTGAACAGGTTTCCAATTGACCTGACGTGAGACAGTACCAGGTAGCTGTTTATACAGATCACTTTCCCTGGCTGTGGGGTAATGTGGGGACGTCATCTATATTCAAATGCCCCGCCGCGATGGTCTAATGGCTAAGGTTGCTGGTCTAATGGTCTAATGGCTAAGGCTGCTGACCCGCAGGTCAGGAAATCAAATCCCGGCTGCGGCGGCTGCATTTCGATGGAGGCGGATATGTTGTAGGCCCGTGTGCTCAGATTTGGGTGCACATTAAGGAACCCCTGTGGTGGTCGAAATTTCCAGTGCCCTCCACTACCGCGTGTGTCATAATCGCATGCTGGTTTTGGGGAGGTTATACCCCACAAATCAATCAATCAATCATCTACACTCAAACCTCATACATAGTAATGAACCTATATAGCTTAGTAAAACATGGTCGTGTTGTATCGGGCAACTTTTAAATGCGTATTAGCAACCCTATCCATACAAAGACTGTATTTTTCGATAACTTCGTTGTAGCCAATCATTCCTAATACCCGTATTGTACTTTGATTTGTACAGTGCACTTGCAAAGTACTTATTTGCTGGCTCTTTACCAACCTTTCAAAGCTCGGTAGTTTGGTGATGGCAAACATTAAACAAGGGGGGCTGCATTTGTGCAGATGCTGATTGTATGAATAATTGAAGCTACATGCGTAAGTCGCCAGTGGAACAAGCAAAAGGGTTGTGGCAGGTATTGACTGCCTAGTATGCATGTATGGGTTATTGATCATAAAAAGTGCGCACATGCTTAACCAGCTGTGGTCCTTGTAATGAACAGACCAAGTCTGATTGACTGAGCTTGGTGACATAAATGTATCATATTCAAGTCTACGGGTGGGGGTGTCTGCGAAAGCTTGCAGCATAGCTACCGCGCGCTTCACTGTTGCTGAGGCGCAATCGGAGCCATGATTCATAGGCACGAGCATGACAGGCTGAGAAGAGGAGACGCTCGATGGCCTGCACTCTGTTGAGTAGCCACCTCCGAAATCTCACCGCTGACCTCCACTGTTGCGAAGCCACCTCCGAAATCTCACCGCTGACCTCCACTGTTGCGAACGACGGACCGATCCCGCCGAAGCCACCACTGTTGCGAAAGACGGGGACGCCAACACGGCCTCGAAGGCGCCACTGCTTTCAACTCCGCCGGGAAGGTCACCAGCCGTTTGGTAGCGTATGTTTATCAGCTCGCGACTGCTTCTGCGCAGAGCTGATAAGACGAGCGGACGAGACGACGGTGAGTTAAACAAGGTTTATGTACAGCATATTTACAGAGGCGTTACAATTTCGGCACTGGGGCCGACAGAGACTCGAAGAGCCGAGCTCTTCTCTCTAACACATAGGTCAGTCTTTCGCCTAAGACCGCTGACTCGCATACATGTCGGCCCTCCGACATGGGGTCTCCTCGCTCATAGGAACGCCGATCGCGACACGCCGCAGGGCTTCTTTTATTTACACCGAGTCCAACCAAAGTGTCCAATCAGAAGCGCCGCTGGTCGTCAGGGCAGATTCCGCCAATGGGGGTCGCCGCGCCATGCGTCAGACCACCCGACACGCGGCCGCCGGCTCGCTGTCACGTGCGCCGCTGACTCACTGCACATGGGCCAGAGGGGCGCCGCGCGTGTTCACGCCGTCGAGGTGATCGCGCCAGGCAGACTGCGGGCTGGCCTTGACCCAGATTGCCTTTTTCCGAGGCACGGACGTTTGACGAGGACTCGCTGGCATAACAGCACCCCCGCCGCCAGACAATGCACCGGAAAGACGAGCTGCTTCCACGGGGCTCGGATGTCAGGTGCGCTCGTTCGCCAGGTCCCTCCAGGTTCGCCTCCAGGGCCATGGGGAGAATACAGCTCCAAACTGTTCCGGGAACACATCCCATCTTTGACGACGGATCCCAGCTCCACTGGCTTGTCGCCACAACTTGCTGACCAGCTTCACTCGTCTCTTCTGACCATCTTCGGTTTCAGCACTTGTCGATGGTTCTGCAACTTGCCAAGAACGGATCGACAACAGACAACACACGACACACGCAAGTGCCCTTGGTCACCCGACAGAACACCAGACAAAGTATAGTACAACATATACCTATCTACGTGTTTATCGGAATTTTGTTCCCTCTACATCAAGAGGCACATGTGGGACAAAAGACCCTTAAAATGACAACTCAATTTTTTTTTCTTACGTACAACAACGTAACGGATTAGAATACCACATAAAGTTGGTCCCTTGAGATCACTCTGAACGAGAGCGCTCAGCCCAGGTCGTGATGAGGTCAAAATTTTGCCCCGAATCGCCAGCCAGAAACCGAAAGGTTGAGAAGTTACTAGCTGGAACGCACTGCTCAATGCACCTGCATTAGCGTTTACTTTTTCTTTTTTTCTTTAGCGAACGTCAAAGTTGCGCTGTGGAGCAACATGCTCCACTTCAGTAACCGGCCACTTTTAGGCGACGATACCTATGCGGCACCGAGAGCGGCTCACACTTTCGACGTTGCACAGGGGAACAACGATACGGCTTGCTACGGATTGACTCCTCACCGCTGAGCTCGATATCGTGTTCGATCACCCTCGTGTTTCCGGGGCGGTCCGAAAACACGTCTTCAAACTCGGAACCAATCTTTCTCAGGTCCTCTTTCTCAGGTCCTCCTTCACTTAAGCTAGGCTCTAGGTTTATCTGCTCCCAAATTACTTTCGATCCCCCTTCGATCACCTCACTAGAACTCAAATTTTCTGCTTCCTCTTCCTCTGAAGCCTTCAACAGCTGATTTACGACCGCTTGATGTTGAACATTGGGTTTCATCAAGTTGTAAATTTTGTTCTGCCGCCTTCCTACTTGCACCTCATAAGTTGTATCGCAAGGCTTCGATAATACTTTGGCGGGCCCTTCCCAATCAACCTCAAGCTGGTTCCTTTTGGATGGCTGCAGCCGCATTACCTGATTATCAACTTCAAAAGCGCTCTTCTTCACCGATTCCTCATAGTGCTCCTTCGACCGCACTTTTGCCGCGTTTTTCTGGCTTTCCACTAGCGCTTCAATTTGGCTTTCCACTGGCGCTTCAATCGAGAGATCCTCACGCTGCTCTCGAATGAGCATCTCTCGATCAACTCTCGGCAGCTCGCTCCAACTTTCCGCTACAGGCGAGAGCGTTGCAACCCTCTCGCTCGGACTCAATGGCGCCACGTCGTCTCCCCCAGCGCATACCGCGCCGGCCGCTTCCGCGACGGGCCGCTCGCGTGACTGCTCACATGACTCACGCGGAAAATTTCCTCTCTGAGGTTCCGTCGACCCGCCGACAAGGTCACTTGAGAGTTCACCGCATGGAACCAAGTCAAGCTTCCGCGAAAGCTTTCGCGCTTGCGATCGCGTGAGAGCCATGCACGCTAAGTTGGGGAAGAACGATTTGCCCTGCTCTTTGAGAAGCTGCTCTGAGTTGTTGGAGAATAGATAAGGAAAACGATCATTTAGCGCGGCAGACACAGCTGCTTCGGTGCGAAGCTTACCGAACGGGCCTTCAATGACAACCGTGGCGATTGGTAAGCGAACACTCTGCACCTCGGCGACTTGCCTAATCCACGCGCATTCTCCTGTGAAGTCATCCGGAGACACCAATGAAGGATGGACAACGTCCATGGTTGCCGCTGAGTCTCTAAGTGCTCGGCACGTTTTCTCATTGACCCTAATTTCTTGGAGATACGGCTCCAACAACCGAATGTTTTTTTATGATTCTCGGATCGTTGCGAAGGCAAATTTTTCCTGACAGTTTCTCGCGATGTGCCCTTCCTTTTTACAGTTGTAGCAGATTAGCGGCTTCCGTTTGTTTTCCGATTCAAATGCCTGTGTGGTAGAAACCTCACTCGATCTCTCCGCTTCTGTTTGCCCTTCCCCTACACTGTCCTTCGTAAGAGACGGGTCCTTTTTGAAATTACGGTGCGGAACGGGTTTCCGTTGATCAGGTTTCCTTGAAAAGCCCTCTTTTCATCCTTTTCAACGCGCGCTGCCCTGCTATGCAACTTTCGGCGAGTATAATACTCCTCAGCTAACTCAGCTGCCTTGTTTAACTGTACGTCTCCAAGTCTGTCCTGCAGCCAAAGTTTGACATCCTCCTCGATGCAGCGGTAGAATTGCTCCAATGCAACGCATTCCACCACTTTATCGCGGTCGTCATAAACACCTTCGCCCTTGAGCCATTCAATCAAATCGGCTTTAAGACGAAACGCGAAGTCAACGTGTGTCTCATTCCCCTTTTCAGCATACCGGAACCTTTGCCTGAAAGCCTCGGGTGACAACTTATAACGTCTCAAGAGCACTTCCTTAACCTCGTCATAGCTCTCAAACGCTTCCCTCGACAAGCAAGTTATCGCGTCGGACACTTCGCCGGGAAGAAGAGCTAGCAGGTTCCGCGCCCAAAGAGACTGCTCCAAAGCATTTCGCTCACAGACGTGTTCAAACTTGACGAGATACTTCGCCATGTCCTCGCCTACTACGAACGGTGGCAGTTGGTCCCGAATTCTGAAACCGCTGACCTGAATCGTCGGAGAAGCTACGCTAGGCGCCTGCGAACACTGTAGGATTGCCAATTCTAGTCGTTTCAACTCTAGGCGCTCTTGTCTCTCGGCCTCCTCGCGCTCGCGACGTTCGCGCCTTTCAGCCTCTTCGCGGCGTGCTTTAATATCCACCCAGGCCTCATCGACTTCCTCAGCCGACACTCCCTCATCCTTCATGATCTCAAGGATCGCTTGCTTTCGTTTCGCACGGCCCAAAGTAATGCTGAGTTCCTCACAAATTTCGATGAGTTCCTTCACTTTAAGGTTCTCCATCGTTCACACTAGCCTCTTGCTGTTTGCCCCTGTTAACAATTTACTTGCCGTACCCACTATAAGTCAACTAGCAAGACGCGCAAGCAACTTTTCACTCTCCCGTGTTTACCCCCTCCGCATTAACTTTGGTTTCAAAGCACTTCAACTTGGCTTGAAACGATCAAAGCTCACTCGAGTGCTTCACACAGCCCTTCTCTAAACTACTACAACCTGAGCTAGAGTAGTCTGGTGAACTGAGGGGAAAACATCAGGCACTCACCGCATCGATGTCGCTGACGCCGGCCGATCCCGCAGCTGCCAACCACTGTTGAGTAGCCACCTCCGAAATCTCACCGCTGACCTCCACTGTTGCGAAGCCACCTCCGAAATCTCACCGCTGACCTCCACTGTTGCGAACGACGGACCGATCCCGCCGAAGCCACCACTGTTGCGAAAGACGGGGACGCCAACACGGCCTCGAAGGCGCCACTGCTTTCAACTCCGCCGGGAAGGTCACCAGCCGTTTGGTAGCGTATGTTTATCAGCTCGCGACTGCTTCTGCGCAGAGCTGATAAGACGAGCGGACGAGACGACGGTGAGTTAAACAAGGTTTATGTACAGCATATTTACAGAGGCGTTACAATTTCGGCACTGGGGCCGACAGAGACTCGAAGAGCCGAGCTCTTCTCTCTAACACATAGGTCAGTCTTTCGCCTAAGACCGCTGACTCGCATACATGTCGGCCCTCCGACATGGGGTCTCCTCGCTCATAGGAACGCCGATCGCGACACGCCGCAGGGCTTCTTTTATTTACACCGAGTCCAACCAAAGTGTCCAATCAGAAGCGCCGCTGGTCGTCAGGGCAGATTCCGCCAATGGGGGTCGCCGCGCCATGCGTCAGACCACCCGACACGCGGCCGCCGGCTCGCTGTCACGTGCGCCGCTGACTCACTGCACATGGGCCAGAGGGGCGCCGCGCGTGTTCACGCCGTCGAGGTGATCGCGCCAGGCAGACTGCGGGCTGGCCTTGACCCAGATTGCCTTTTTCCGAGGCACGGACGTTTGACGAGGACTCGCTGGCATAACAACTCGCAGCTCAAACACGGGGAAACAGCCGAATCCTTATGGTCCGTTTGTAAGTTCGCTTTCACTGCGAGGTCGCGCTCTAGGGACCTTATGCATTTTTGACCCGTCACGCCATCTCGCACGTAGTTACTAAAGAAGTCCGTGCGGCGCTGGAACAGCTAAAGTACCCCAGTAATGCGCGCATCTTTAACTTTAAAGGATATCTAAATAGTTCGCTGTTTGCGTGGAGCAAAGGGGTGGTGGTTCAAATGTGCTGACCCGCGATGTCAGAAAATATTAGAAATGCGTTTCATTGGTCACAAATTGTAATAAATAAAAATGACACGAAATAGACGAGACTGAGAAACGGCAGGATGAGCGCTTGTTTCATCTGTTTCTTCATTTGCTTTGCCTGTTTTGCGCAGCTTTTACAGTGGTCAAATATACGAAAAGACGACATGGTGCACAACCTCATGCTCGGTGAAATCGAAACTTATTGTAACACAGCACTTGTCTGTGTTCTTCTTTTTCGTCTTCGTCCCGCGTGCGCTGTTCAACCAAGATGAACAGGCAATAAGTATTACAGGAGGAAGTCTCGAAGTTAACACTGTCAGGGGCACCTCCTATCAATACTGCATTGATGAATACAAGGCAGGGAATTAGTAAACAAGCAAAAGTATATTGGAAACACTGAATGGAAATAAAACAAAGATTCTGGAAGCTTTATATAAAAACAAGAAACAGAGCATTAGCTTGGAAAGCAAAAAAAGATAATTGACATGATTTTCATGTAGACAAGGCACAAAGCAATCTAGTACGAAGCACAAGAGAGAAAAAATAAAATGCAGTTGCTTTGAAACTGTTCAAGAAAGAAAAAAATGAATGTGAAGGTGGAACCTTGAAATGTTAGGAAAAATGTTAAAATGGGTGTTTCTTTAGTTGAACTCCAAGTCTTGTTATATAGCGGCAGCTTTTAATGAACAGAGGTAGTAAGTTCCAAATGTAAATGCCATCCTAGCAATTATGCCAAAAGAGAAATCTTACTGGTTCTACAAGAGCTGTGTCAGAGCTTTATTGGTCTTATTTGAATTCCATTGGCACCAGTGAGACCCCAATGGACCACACTTATCTGTTACCAATACGACCAATAAGGTTCTTATAGGTTGTATCTACTTCTTACTTATATAACCTATAGACAGTGGTGTACCAACTCCTTGATAGGGGGGGGGGGGGGGGGAGCTTATCTAATTCGGCCGGGGACCGGCCTTCCTGAAGAAGGCTGGTCCCCGGCCGTACCGTCGAGGACTGAACAGCACGTGATAAGAACCGTATGTGGACGTACACGGACAGTTGCTTTCGTTCTCGGTGTTGACAGTGGTTCTTCCTCTTTTTTACTTCCTTTGTTTTTCTTTTTTTCTGTCTTTTTTTCTTTCCCCTTTTTGTTTTTTTTTTCTCTTTCCTTTTTTTAGTTCCCTCGCACTCTCGCAAACATCTTTCAAGGCGAGAGGGACGCGGCAGCAACGAAGTTTGTAAGTTCATGTCAGTATAACTCATCCCCTAATGAAGGGAGGACCCTTCCCGAAACTGTTGGGAAATAAACATAGTTATCCTTGTTGACAACGCTCCCGTTGTGCCATATCCCATACCTTCACGAAGACTAACTTGCCCATTGAATTATTACTCCCACTATATATATATATATATATATATATATATATATATATATATATATATATATATATATATATATATATATATATATATATATATATGCGGTGAGAAACGACGGACGAACGTGCGAAAATGTTTATTTCTTCCGAATTTTCCACAGGAGAGCTTGCCTTCGTCAGGAAATACAAGGTACACACAAAAACGCACTTTTTAATAGATAAATATGGTGGGGGCCCCCAACACATGCCCAACTATTATCGTCATAGGTATGGCATATATCGGGTCACTATCAATAAACATGGGCACTTGTGCGATACGGTTATGACTGTATGAAAAAATTGCGAACAAGACAGTTTTCTGCTACAAAGTATGGGGTATGTGCAGAAACATGGAAACGGAGAGTGCTGGGACATACACTATACTAACGTCGTCCCGTCTATATATGATGGTGGGAGATCTACACGGAGGATTCATGGGTTGCGCGATCATCTCTGAGCAAGCGCTTCTTACATCACATCACTTTGTGGATAAGGCGGCGATTCTTCGTGGATCACCTCATAACTCCCTGCATAAATACAATGAGTTCATCCTCGCCGAGAAAGAAAGTAAAATAAGCAGCGCTGCACGAGTGCGCTTCTTTAAGTCTACTTAGTGCAGAAAACCACGAACTTCAACTATCTCCCTGGTTTGTGGGATCAAGTTTCAGGAAAGGATTATAAGCTGAGCTTCCCACTGCTCGATTCCGCTGCTTTATTCGTCGCCACTTTGAAACCTGCTGCCACTGTTCGAAAGTGTTCCATAAGCAAAAAAAAAAAAAAAAAAAAAAACGATCACTGATTTGGTTGATCAGGGACTGAAGCGCAAACCTTTTTTTTTTTCCTCTTTCAGTATGGCAAACCCAAACATTGTAAAGAATTCATCACACTCATAGGCACACAGCAGCTTCTACAGAGCTGCGGTGATGCTATTCCTGTTCTATGGAAGAAAATTATTTTCGTGAAGCAACAATTGATTTTATTAGTCCATAAAAACTTTGCTCATTCCCAACTGTAGCGGTATCAGCCAGCCAGGCACAGCAGAATAAAAGCATGAGCCAGTGATGTAATCTTATAGAACCCTGTTCAGGGCTAGCCTGCTCTGCAATGCTACAGTATACAAGGCGCAAAAGCGTTGTATAGTGGTCCGCACCGCAAAGAGTCTACTAGAGAAATCTTCACAGCAGAATTATAAATTAAATTATAATTAAAGAATTGTTGGAAATAATTCACGATATGCAACACATTTTCTCGTAATATACTGATTCCACCGTAACGTTTTAACTGGGTGATTACTGTGGTCAAAGAAAACATCGCCTTAGTTGTGATTTCCTCATCGTGCAGCCAACAGTGGCCACTGTCAGAAGTGTGTGTGTGGGGGGGGGGGGGGGGGCTCAGCTCTTCTACTACTTCTTGGTAAAGAAAATACGCTCCCCTTGCCCCCCCGGCTGATACACCTTGCTGATTGACATGTATAGGCACCATTAGGATTCAATAGGGGACACCCAATTGTCCCCTATCGGACCAGTAAATATGTATTGGTACCGATTGGCGACTGCTATTGGTACATAATGTCAACAGGCTGTAGTAGGTGAGACGTATTTGTCGCCTATATAACAAATAAATAGCAGCTTTGTCATTTATAGAACTAGAAGGTGTGAATTGCCACCAGAATCAATTGATTGTGAGGTTATATGCATGGTATTAAGAGGCCATATGTATTTCACTTAGTAGGGAATTCAATCAAAAGGAAGTTTTTGATTTGTTCAGTATATGGGGGAGACCCACGCCGAGGGAGGCGCTGCGGAGCGTGGCGCTGTCAGTCAATGCGGGGAGAAAACTGGTTACTCGAGTCTTCGCCCCTCCGCTGTCCCATTCAACCTGCCTTGAAAACGCGTTTCTTTGCTCGCGTTCTGCACGTGTTTTTGAGAGTTTCGCGTCGCGTGCGGTGCGCTCTGTCCGCATTTATTAGGATGCCCCAATTGAGGATGGATGGATGGATGCTAAGAGCGTCCCCTTTATAACGGGGTGGTGACAAGTATGCCACCAGGCTCGACAAAAAAAAAAAAAACCCTTTTTTCTTTTTTTATGTTGGCCTAATGCCTCTACTTCGATAAATTCTATCTTAATGGAAAAAAAGGTAAATTTTCAGCTTAAGTTCTCTGCCATTTACGGCACACTGTCCATATTTTATTTTTCCAATATTTATTTTTGTCCTTTCTCTCTAATTTTCTGCCACCAATACTCTAACCGTCTCTTACTTATTTCAATCGCGGGTGTGTTCAGCTTTCCATTGTTGTCCCTAAAACCCAAGGCTTCCTGTAGGCTCGTGCCCAAACGTGCACCTGGGTGGATATCTCCACATTCAATCAGAACATGCTCCGCCGTTTCCTTATCTTTCCCGCAGCATGTGCATTGTTCTTCTTCTTTACTGAATCTTGCTTTATAACTACGCGTTCTAAGGCAACCCGATCTCGCTTCAAACAGTAAAGCGCTTCCCCTTGAATTATCGTAAAATGCCTCCCTCCTTATTTCATTTTTGCCCTTTCGGTAGTTACTCAAAGCCGGTTTTTTCTCCATAGCTGCCATCCAGTAAATCCTCTCCGCCTCCCTGACTTTTCCCTTAACGCTCTTTGTTGACATATGGCTTACAATACCAGCCGTATATTTACTAGTGAGTCTTCTAGTTCTTTTTCTCCACTGTGTGTCCACGCTCTTCCTATACAAATAACGGAACACCTTCTCTGCCCATCTACTCTCCTTCATATTTCTTAGCCTTTCTTCGAACCTTATTTTGCTCTGCGCTTCCCTCGCCTCAAAACCTGCCCACCCCATATCGCCCTTTACAGCCTCGTTTGTCGTCTTCCCGTGAGCACCCAACGCGAGGCGTCCCACAGTCCTTTGATTTACATCCATTCCCGATTGCACCTCTGCCCTCATGCACACCACTGAGCTCCCAAAAGTAAGCCCTGGAACCATTACACCCTTCCACAGACCTCGAAGCACCTCATACCTATTGTATCCCAACAACGCTCTGTGCTTCATTATTGCCGCATTCATCTTTCCTTTTGCTGCCGAGGCTTTTTCCTGTACCTCCATGTATCTATCACTCTCATTTACCCATACTCCAAGGTACTTGTATTCACTTACCCTCGGTATTTCTTGGCCTTGTATGGACACCGTCTGATCACAGGGATCATTGAATACCATCAATCCACACTTCGTTACACTGAATCCTAGTCCAAGAGCTTCACCTTCCCTTCCGCATATATTCGCCAGCTGCTGTATATCATCTCGACTGTCCGCAAATAAGACGATATCGTCCGCATAAAATAAACCTGGAAGCTTCTGCTCAATCATCATGCCGCCCTGTTTGTGTGACAGATTAAAACCAATGTTGCTACCTTCTAGCGCTTTTTCCATACTCACCATGTACAGCATGAATAACAGCGGGGACAAAGGACATCCCTGTCTCAGACCCTTGCTAACCTCAACGTTCTCTTTGCTACGCATTCCTTCCCACTCTATGCAAACTGTATTTTCTCGGTATATCTCCCTCAAAAGCTGTATACAGTCGTCGCCCATGCCCATTCCTTTCAATATATCCCACAAAATTTCCTGATTAACGTTGTCGTATGCCCCAGTGATGTCTAGGAAAGCCACGTACAAGGGCCTATTCTCTATTTTAGATATTTCTATACACTGAGTGAGAACAAACAGGTTATCGTCTAACCGCCTGTCGACTCGAAATCCGTTCTGAAGTTCTCCCAAAATATCGTTATGTTCGGCCCATGTTTCTATTTTCATTTTTACTGCTTGCATCGCCAACCTGTATAGTACCGATGTAATGGTTAGTGGTCTATACGAGCGAATCTTGTCCTTTTCTCCCTTGCCTTTATAGATTAAGTTCATTCTACTTTGTCGCCAACTGTCCGGTATTTGTCCGTCCTTTAAGCTTTTTTCTACTGCTTTTAACAATGCTTCTTTAGTGTTATGTCCTAGTTCGTTAATGAGGCTAACGGGAATCCCATCTAAACCCGCGGCAGTGCGCTTTGGAATTTTTCCTTCGGCCTTTTTCCAGTTGAAATTATCAAGTACTAGCTCTTCCTCTGTTGCTTTCTCCGCCACACTTTTACTCACCGGGGAGATCCCCTGGACGCTCTTTTGAAACGAATCGGCTGTTACCTTTTGGATGAAACCTAGCGCTTCGTACCCTTCCAATTGATTTCCTCCTTCATCTAGAATATGTTGTTGCGTTGTGACAGACTTCCTACCTAGCGCCTTTATGTGGCTCCAAAAAATCCTAGGCGCGGCTTCCTTTTTTTCGTGTATCTCTGTCATCCAGCGTTCACTTTCACCTTTAATTTTTGCCTCTACCAATTTCTGTACAAGGGATTTTTTCTCTAAATATATTTCCCATATTTTTTTGACTTCGTCCTGCGGCCGCTTCTCCTTTTTTGCCTTTCTATGCTCCCGTGATGCTTCGCGTCGCTTCTCGATTGCCTCCCGGATTTCCTTGTTCCACCAACTTTTTGGCTTCCTTTTTCCTTTCCAGCAAACAGTTTTCTTCTCTTTCCCTATCTCCTTCGTCATTAGATGTAACAGCTCACTATACCTCCAGTCCTTGCCTGGTATTTCGCCTACTTCTTCCTCGACTCTTGCGGCTATATTTATTATTTGTTTGTCATTTAAATACGAGCTGCCAGACTTTGATTCCATGCTCATATTTTCAGTTTCGTATCCCATTTGTAATGTTATTCGTTTATGATCACTACCCAAGCTGTTAATGCCTTCCTCGTCTATCCTCATTTCTGTCAGTTTGTGGTAAATTCCCTCAGTCATGAGACAATAATCAATACTTGATTGCTTGTTTCCGACTTCCCATGTGATCTGGCCGTCACATTTAGGCCCCGTGTTAACTATCTCCAGACTATGTTGCTCGCAAAGATCTAGTAATAACTTCCCATTGGTGTCTGAATATCCGTCAAGGTCATGTATGTGGGCATTCATGTCCCCTAGAAGGATGATTTCGGCCCCATTACCAAATTCCTTAATATCCGCACTCATGCAATCCACTATCTCCTGATTCTTTTCTCTGCAGTTATTCCCCGTCCACAAGTAGGCTACCCCTAGCCACGTTTCCTTTCCACCTACTGTGCCCAGAACCCAGAGGTGCTCTGAACACGTCTGTTTCACTCTAACCCATTTGGCTCCGCGATGAATTAGCATTCCTACACCCCCACCTTTCCTTTCCGATATGGTCCTGTTACACCCTTCCCAAACATAATTTTCAATATGTGGTGGCTCTTCCAAGTCTCTAAGGTGTGTTTCTGTAACCGCATACACGCCTATCTGTTCTTTGTTTAACTGCTCCTCAATCTCTAACCATTTTGCCTTCTTTCTGCCACCCTGCATGTTTATGTAACTAATTGCAACACGCGCCTTTTTCCTTTTTCTTTTACCTTTTTTCTGGTTTTTCGCAATTCTACCTGTCAAAGCGTCCTCCTGGTTGTTTTCCCTGTTACGAGCTACCCCGGACTCCGAAGGGCCCGTGAGCCCCCCAAAAAAGCTACTGCGCGTCCTGCCAGTCGCCAGCCCACCTCGTGTCCAAGCCTCTTATCGAAATGAATCTTGTCTCTTTGGAATCCACCCCACCTGTGCACTTCCGTGTTTAAATCCACTACCTCAAAACCCTTCTCTCGACTAATTCGCCATATCTCTTTGTTTGCGTCGACAACCGCTCTTTGCAGGTTGACGTTGCGTATTGGTACTTCCGGTACTGTGCATACTACAATTTGCACCTGGGGGGACACGGCGCGCATGTCATCCACCCCTTTCGCCAAGGTCGTCGCTAGTCCTGACGATTCTTTTTTCAGGACGTCATTTAGCCCTCCCGCAATTACAACGAGGTTACGATTGTTAGCTTTAGCTGCGAGTTGTTCACCCGCTTGACTCATTACTGTCCCCAGCGTTTGTCCTGGGAACGTCCCTATCGCAACTCTCTTGTCGCCTTTCACCCTTTCTTTGATTGCCGCTGCGCATCGGACTAAATTTGAGTCACCGGCGATGATGACCTGTTCAGACATTCCTTCTGAAACCTGCACCTGGCTGCTGACTAGGTGACTAGCGTGAGTCACGGCTGCTGGTTTGCTCCCTCCCTCCCTCAAAACTACTTCCCGGTAGCTGGGCCCTGTGGCCAATGTATCTGCCTTTGTCATGCCTGTTTCCTTCATCTCTCCCGCACGGGGGGTCGTCGCCATAATGCTTCCGCCGTCACCTGCGTCTTCGTTCCCTTTCACGACCTTCGATAGGCCCTTCTCGGCTGCCCGGAGCCTTTCTTCCATGGCTGACGTTTTCTCTCGCTCCTTCGCCAATGCATTCTCCAGCTCTGCGATTTTCTCCATGAGCCCACTCTGGACCGCCATCATATTTTTCATTTTCTCCTCGAACTCGCACTGTCTACACTTGGCGTCATCTTCTGCTTTCTCCTCCGCACTAATTTCCACCTTCCACTCTACCCCGCACTCTGAACACTTTACGGTCTTTTTGACCATGGCTAGCTCAGTTTACCGATGCCCACGTGTTAGAAAACTGTACTAAAATACACTGGTCTAAGCCAAAAAGAACCACAATAATAAATAAATACGCTACACTTCACAGCACCTGCGCATGCACGTGGTCGGTCTACGCGCAGGCCTCAGCCACGTGGTGGCTGGAGAAAAAAAAAGACAGTACAAAATACTAAAAAAAAAACGTACACCGTAATAGACCTAATCAAGCTTTACGCTAGCGCCTTACGTTCTCATAACGCTACATACAGAGGCAAGCTGGAAACATGCAAAAACACTTATCTGTAGCTGTCATTCCGGAGCTCTCCAAAAACACGGATTTGGGGAAAAGTGAGCGCCCCCTGTCGTGCAAACAGGAAAGCTTTACTCGTGCTTTTGGTTGGAAAACATCTTAGTCAACTGACATGCTCAATGCAGTGTTTAGCGGTTTAAATGTGCTTGTTTTGCTGCTCTGGGACCAAAAACGCAGGCCCATTATTGAAACAAGATGGTAAAGGAGAAAAAACATTCTGTTGACGTTTGTATGCACGGTGTAAAACAAGAATTTCTCGCGTTTCAGCCTGACCAATAACCAAGTGAGGTGATACCTGCACTCCGCTACCTCGACGGTTTGCCAGGCTCATCAAGCCTGCTCCTTCAAGAAGAACATTGTACACTTGAAGTTGAACCTTGATTCATTATTGATATGTGGGGTTTAACATCCCAAAACCACCATATTGTCATGTGATCACAGAACGACCACAACGTCTGTTCACAGGAGCAGCACTGGACGTCGAGCCGAACCGAATGTTAGTGCACGAGCACACCAACCGTCCTCTTCTTCTTCCACACCATGGTACATACTCGCGTTGGCATGGCTAAACCTCGTTCCATGCCTGTGGCAATATGATTATGAGAGACGCCGTAGTGGAGGGCTCCGGAAATTTCGACCACCTGGGGTTCTTTAACGTGCACCCAAATCTGAGCACACGGGCCAACAACATTTCCGCCTCCATCGGAAATGCAACCGCCGCAGCCGGGATTGAAGTTGAACCGTGAAATGTCTGTCGATTAACTATAGGTTCAGTGAGGACGGCTTGTGCACCGTCTGTGAGGTGTGGTGTTTGCGTAAAAACTGCAGTGTTTGCCGTTACTACGGATCACATCGTTGGAACGCACTGTGATTTTGTTACTGGGAGAGATTTTTTATATATATATACAAGTAGAGCATACCATAGGCGTTTCTAGTACACTTTAATACAAGTGTCTCTAGTTAAAATTGCCGAAGTGTGAAATGACGATGTATTAATGAATATGAACTTTACTAATACGCTACATTTGATTTCATAACGTAACATGAATTTCTCCTACTGTGCATATAAGGGCTACAGATGCAGCTGCCACTATTGTGATTATTAAATTACTCGTGCTTCTATGAAAAATGGTTCGCGCAGATACGTGAGAGCGCATCTTCGCGTATTAAGAGAAGTATTGAGCGGTAACGCGGACATAAGCGCGACTCGTGTGCTGCCCTGGTACACTAAAGAGATCAAAGAGTGTTAGTTCGGCCAGAGGAGGCGCTGGTTCGGCGAGCGCTGGCACTGCCCACGGCGAGTCGCGTGCGCCACACTCCTCTATTTCAATAAATGCTCCTCCTCCGACAACATTTCACATACCATTATCCAAGCATCTCATTTCAGCACGTAGCCTCATGGAAGGGAACCTGTCAAGGTTAGCGCTAATTTCTCGGTTTTGCTGCGACAAAAACCAGCGAAAACTCAAAAGGAGGACGATCAAGGCACAACCGAATACACAGTCACCGGTAGTTTTCGTAGTTTTTTTTTTTCGCACCTTAACATGAACTAACAAGCCCAGCTCTTCACGCTTCTATCTCGGTAAAATAGTTTACGCAGTGTGTTGGCATAATTGCCCTAACTACGAAAGCAAGGCCGCTCAACCACGGCTAACGAATGTATGACTGGCGGCTGGCCAGGCTGATGTTTTCCAACCAAAACCAAAATGCCTGTAGAGGGCGCTGCCTGTGCCGTTACTGCTGAAACGAAAGTTCAGCAGTAACGGCTACTTGCACCTGTGACGCCAGCTGCGTCCATCCACGTCCATCCACCTTGACAAACACGTCCATCCACCTTGACAGCCTGAAAGTTCAGTTCAGGCTGTCAAGGTGGATGGACGTGTTTTTTGAGCGCTCCGGATCGACTGCGCAGATAAGTGTTTTTGCATGTTTTGAGCTAGTCTTTATAATTATAAGGCAGCGGTTGAAATCTTCGTAGTACTTATTTTATGGTACGGCTTTTTCGGGGGCCAGACGCCAGGTATTTATTAGTTAGTGCGGGTGTGTGTGTTTGAAATTTTTTTTGTTTTTTTTGCCACCCCGTAGGGGAGGTGCGCGTACATTGAACACGCAATTTTTTGTAGTAGAGCTTAGACTTTCCTTTTTTTTCCTTCGAAGTGCAGGGCTCGAGTTTAGTAATTATAGAGTATAGGGACAATTGGTGTCAGAAAGGTATGGTTAAAAAGACCGTAAAGTGTTCAGGATGTGGAGTGGGTTTGAAAGTGGACCCAAGCGTAGAAGCGGATGGAGAAGAGGCTGGCGCGAAGTGTAGGCAATGTGAGGTCGAGGAAAAAATGGAAAAAATGATGGTTGCCCAGAGTGAACTGCTGAGGAGAATCGCCGAGCTCGAGACTGCGGTGGCGACAGAGCAAGAAAAAACGAGGGCAATGGGAGAAAGACTGAAGTCCGCCGAGGAAGCGCTAGCGAAGCTGAAAAAAGAAGCGACCTACCGAGAGAACAGTAAGGACCCGGCAACGAGAACGGTGGAGAAGGAAAAGCAAGCAAGCTTGGAAAAAACAGGTTTAGCCGGTTCAACTGTCGCAAGGCCCAGCTTCAGCGAGGTAGTGGTGGGGCAGGAAGGGAACAAAGCAGCCGGCGTCACAGGTGCAAGTAGCCCCCAGGTGCAGAACGCTCCAGCTGAAAAGTCACAGCATGTGATAATAGCCGGGGACTCGAATTTAAATCGATGCACAGAAGCCATCAAAGAGAGGGTAAGAGGTGACAAGAGGGTTGCGGTAGGGGCGTTCCCAGGACGCAAGCTGGAAGCAGTCATGAGGCAAGCGAGCGCAAAGCTCAAAACGACAGCTGATAGACGAAACCTCGTGATAATTTCAGGCGGTTTAAACGATGTCCTCAATGAAGATGCAGAAGGACTAGCAGCCACACTGGCGAAAGGCGTCGATGACATGCGCGCCACTTCTAAGGTACAGGTAGTTATATGCACGATACCGGAGGTACCGGTGCGTGATAGCAACCTACAAAGAGCGGTGGTCAACGCAAACCAAGAGATATGGCGAATGAGTCGAGAGAAAGGCTTTGAGGTGGTGGAAATAAACAGAGAGGTGCATAGGTGGGGGGGTTTTCAACGAGATAGAATTCACTTCGATGGGCGGCTAGGTCATGAGGTGGGTTGGCGACTGGCAGGACGCGCAGTAGCTTTTTTGGGGGGCAAGCGAGCCCTTCGGGGTGCAGGATAGCTAGTAACGAGGAAAACAACCAGGGAGACTCTTCGACAGCTGGTATGGACAGATACGATTCCAAAGTGGCACCAATATCTAAGATAGGTAGAGTCCGGGGCATAAATAGACGTAGCCACGAGCACCGAGCCAATTCAGACATAGGGTATATTAACATGCAGGGTGGTAGGAACAGGCTGAAGTGGGAAGAGATAGAAGAACAGCTAAGGGAAGAGAGGCCGATGGTATACGGTTTTGTAGAAACACATCTCAGGGACATGGAACAACCTCCGAACAATCCGGACTACGCGTGGGAATATTGTAACAGAACAGAAGGCAGCAGAAAGGGGGGTGGTATTGGGGCATTCATTCATAAAAGTACAGACTGGCAAAGGGTCAAGCAGGAGTGCAAGGAACATTTATGGCTAAAAGGGAAAGTGGCAGGTCAAATGACACTCCTTGGTTTCGTGTACTTGTGGACGGGAGCAAAGGCCAGAGAGGAAAACCAGGCAATGGTAGAGTGTATGTCAAAGGACATTCAGGAGTTAGGAAGAGAGTGCGAGATAATTATACTAGGAGACATGAATGCGCACATAGAAGATATAGATGGGTATACCGACCCGACAGGCAAAATGATCATGGATATGTGTGAAAGGCTTGATTTGATCATTTGCAACAGTACCGAGAAGTGTGAAGGGCAAATAACATGGGAGGTAGGAAGGCTTCAGTCGACGATAGATTATGCACTGATGTCACATAGGATGTATGATAAGCTCAGGGGAATGCACATAGATGAAGGTGGCTCCAGAAGTCTGGGTAGCGATCACAAACGTATCAAGCTAAGTTTTGGAAGAGCAGTGAAAGTGGGAAGGAGACAAGATGAGCAACTACAGGAAAATTTTTATCCAGAAAAGCAAATTGAAATAGCCACTAAACAAATTGAGAAAGTAATCACGGAGGATAACAAGACAGTGTGGACATACACGAATCTAATTAGACTCTTTGAGCTAGAGCTTGTTAAGACGCGTGACAAATCACCCCGGAAAAGAAGACACAAACCCAAAAGTTGGTGGGATGAGGAAGTTAAGAGAGCCATAGCAAAACGTCAGGAAGCCTCTAGGGAACACAGACATGCTAAGCAGCGGGGTGAACCGACAGATGATGTTGAAAGAAAATGGGCAACCTTTCTAAGCTGTAGAAGGGATGCATCCCTTCTGATCAATGAAAAGATTAGAAGGAAGGGAGCTCAGTGGCTGGCAGATGTACATAAAAAAGATAGAAAGGCAGCTGCGAAATTTTGGAACCATCTAAACTCCCTAAGAAATGAGACGAGCCTAGAGCAGAGTTTTATAACTACAGCCCAAGGTGCTAGGCTAGAAGGGGACGAAGCTATTGAATATATAAGAACAAGGGTGACAGAAAAATTTCAACAAAGAAGTACTTTATGCACCACAATAGACAAGGACGAATCAAGTGGTGCAATGGCTCCATTTTCACAACAAGAGTGGGAAAGGGCTGAGAAAAGGGTTCCTAGTAGTACATCAACAGGCCCAGATGGCATTCCAATTAGGCTGATAAAGACATTAGGTCCGAAGTCTAAGCAGGCTTTGAGAGAGGCAGTGAGCAAAATAATAATCGATGGTCAAGTTCCCAATGGATGGAAACTTAGCAGGATGAGCATGATCTATAAAGGAAAGGAGGAAAAAGCTGACATAAACAACTACCGTCCTATAACAGTGACATCAGTGGTCTACAGGCTGGCGATGCAAATTATAAAGGAAAGACTGCAGGCGTGGATAGAGGATGAGGGGGTGCTGGGGGAACTGCAGAATGGGTTTCGGAAACACAGGAGGTTGGAAGACAATCTGTTCTCACTGACGCAGTGCATCGAAATAGCAGAAAAGGAACACAGGCCCCTGTGGCTAGCATTTTTGGATATCAAGGGAGCGTACGATAGCGTGGTTCAAGAGGAATTGTGGGGAATACTGGACACACTAGGCGTGGAACATGTAGTCACTAATCTTTTAAAGGGTATCTATAAAGGTAACAAGGTAGTTATAAAGTGGGAAAAACAGGTATCCAAGCCTGCAGAGGTAAAACGGGGGCTTAGGCAGGGGTGCCCCCTGTCACCCTTATTATTCATGATGTACCTACAAGGATTAGAGGCAAAATTAGAGGTAAGTGGACTGGGCTTCAACCTCTCTTTAGTCAAACAAGGAAAACTTATTGATCAGGCACTACCAGCATTAATGTACGCAGATGATATAGTGCTAATGGCCAACAACAAAGAAGATTTGCAGAGATTGATGGACATCTGCGGTAATGAGGGAGATAGGTTAGATTTTAGATTCAGTAAGGAAAAATCAGCAGTCATGATTTTCAATGACAACGAAGGTAGTGAGCTTAGAATACAGGAGGTCACGCTAGAGATAACAGATAAATACAAATATCTGGGCGTATGGATAAGCAATGGGACCGAGTATCTGAGGGAACACGAAATATACGTGACGACTAAAGGTAACAGGAATGCAGCAGTCATGAAAAATAGGGCACTGTGGAATTACAATAGGTATGATGTTGTGAGAGGAATATGGAAAGGGGTCATGGTTCCTGGGCTGACGTTCGGCAATGCGGTCTTGTGCATGAAATCAGAAGTTCAAGCAAGATTAGAAATTAAGCAACGTGGAATAGGTAGGCTTGCTTTAGGAGCTCACGGGAATACACCAAATCAGGGAGTACAAGGTGATATGGGATGGACATCATTTGAGGGCAGGGAAGCTAGCAGCAAGATAAAATTTGAGAAACGATTGAGAGAAATGGGGGAAGAGCGTTGGGCTAGCAAGGTTTTCAGCTACTTGTACATGAAGAATGTCGATACAAAATGGAGGAAGCGAACCAGGAAGTTGACTGGTAAATACTTAGAAAACAGCAGGTGGCCAAACCAAAAAGAACTATCGGTTAAGAAGAAAGTGAAGGAAACGGAGACTGACATGTGGAGAATGGGCATGATTAAGAAGTCCGCACTAGAGATCTATCGAACTTTTAAGCAGGAAATTGCCAAGGAAAGGATCTATGATAATACTCGGGGTAGTTCTCTACTGTTTGAGGCCAGGACGGGAGCACTGCGAACCAAGACATATCGGGCCAAATACGAAGGGGTAGACACAGTATGCAGTGTGTGTGGAGAGGAAGAAGAAACTGCCGAACACTTGATAATGTTCTGTAAAGGGCTTCACCCTATAGTTCAGGATGATGGCGCAGAGTTCTTCAAAGCACTGGGGTTTAGGGACCGGGAGGGCAAAATAAACTTTAAGTGGGTAGACTTAACCAGAAGGAGGTTATCTGATTGGTGGCTAAAGTCAAGACACGAGTGAAAATTAAACTCTTCACTGCAAAGTACGAATCCTCAAACTCACTTTTTAAGGAAAAAAATAAATATAGTTTTTGGTTCATTAGGTGTTACGGCTTGGTGGCGCTAGCCACCGCCCGATCTAAAGGGTACAGCCATATCCATCCATCCTGCTCATGCGCAGTAGTTTTCCCGCAAATGGTCAATTGAGGATTTTTTTTTTTTTCGTGGCAGCAATTTAGTAAAAGGGCAGCGAAGCAAGTTGTAGCAGACGACGCCGTCCTCGTCAGAGCGAAGTGCGTTTCGTAAGTGAAAGACGACGCTGTTTACGACGTTAGAGGTGAATAAAACTTTCGGTACGTTCATTATTATATACTTGTTTTATTTGGTTTACTCTGTGTACTATGCACTATGTTTGTTCCTGGATGGATGGGTAAGACCGCTTCTCGTGCTTTAGGTTAAGCGGTTCTTGCGCTGTTACTGCTATTAGTTGGGATACCTTAATTTACTAGCACCTACCCAAGTTATCGTGCGGCGTATACACAACACTTCAAAAATAAATGGTCTATTTGGGGCTTCTTTCTGACCCACAACAATAATTGACATCTATCTCGCGTGTCTTTCCTTGCATTATCACCGTTCTCATCGCGGGTACTTTGAGTTCACGAACAGTGTGCGTACCATCATGATGAGCGCCCAGCTTTCAGAGAAACTTTTTTTTGTGTGTCTAATCTGCAGGGGAAGAGCCCATTGCTATAAAGGCATTTTATCTTGGTCACGTATCAAAAATGCACCGTGTTTTTCGGGCTGCCCCTGCAGACTCAGTAACAACTTGTTCACTGTATCTGCCAACGGACGTGCAACAACGGCTAATGCATTTTTTTCTTTTTTTCATAGTTGTCCAAGCTTTTGGCAACCGCACACTTCCGTCGGCGCTACGTAGATTTAAAAATATATAACAACACATTACCCTTACCACATGTGCACACAGCTTCAACTAGTACGTCCCCTACAATATCGAATAATAGTAGCACCATAAAATATTTATTCACTATTTTTTAACAGTGCTCTAAAGACGGGCGTTGAAAATCTATACCTTTAAGATGGGGACGTGCATCTCCCAGTACCTCGATAGATTAGAGAAACGGTGACGCTGGAATTAACACACGTAATTTTGAATGCATTGTGCGCGTGCTAATGTTTATGAAAAAAAAGTTGTTTACATACTTTTTTCGGCGCACTGCTTTAATTCATTTCTGTCGTCTGCTTGTTTCGTACCATTGGTTTGGGAATCGGTAGAATTTCACTGGTGAAGTCGATCTCTTCGTGTTTGCATGGTTATTGTGACAGTTGACGACGCAGCGATGTCACCCCCTTTTCTGTGGGGGTGACATCGCGGAACGATGGACGTTTTACGTGCAGCGCGTGCTTCGCATATGCGTGGAAGCCAAAGGGAGCGGAAGGGTCGGAAGGCTCTACTGTTGTGCGCTTTTTCTGGCAGGGGAAAGGCAAGCGCTGGCGTCGCCGGGCAAACTTGAGCAGGTCTCCCCTATGAGCAAAGTGACCGATATATGTCACGATATATGTCAGGGCACGGCAGCATCGAAAACATGCGGATCACACAAAACCCGCTTGTCTTGATTGCGCAGATCCTTAGCCTTCAGCAGGATCCAGTGTCATGGTGCTCGGAACCGCTCATGGCTGCTACCAGCATGCTTCACCTTGATGGACAGCCTCGGTGCGTGCTTCACGATCTCAACTGGCCGCCGTGGGAACGACTGAATCATCGCTCTACGTCACCGCGCATGGAGCGCTGCGCAGCACCACCACAGGCGGCGACCCCGTGCTGGCCGGCTAAAAAGGGCTGCCAGCTTACTTTACGGCCACACGGCACGGTGGCATCGAAAACATGCGGATCACTCAAAACCCGCTTGTCTTGATTGCGCAGATCCTTAGCCTTCAGCAGGATCCAGTGTCATGGTGCTCGGAACCGCTCATGGCTGCTACCAGCATGCTTCACCTTGATGGACAGCCTCGGTGCGTGCTTCACGATCTCAACTGGCCGCCGTGGGAACGACTGAATCATCGCTCTACGTCACCGCGCATGGAGCGCTGCGCAGCACCACCACAGGCGGCGACCCCGTGCTGGCCGGCTAAAAAGGGCTGCCAGCTTACTTTACGGCCACACGGCACGGTGGCATCGAAAACATGCGGATCACTCAAAACCCGCTTGTCTTGATTGCGCAGATCCTTAGCCTTCAGCAGGATCCAGTGTCATGGTGCTCGGAACCGCTCATGGCTGCTACCAGCATGCTTCACCTTGATGGACAGCCTCGGTGCGTGCTTCACGATCTCAACTGGCCGCCGTGGGAACGACTGAATCATCGCTCTACGTCACCGCGCATGGAGCGCTTCGCAGCACCACCACAGGCGGCGACCCCGTGCTGGCCGGCTAAAAAGGGCTGCCAGCTTACTTTACGGCCACACGGCACGGTGGCATCGAAAACATGCGGATCACTCAAAACCCGCTTGTCTTGATTGCGCAGATCCTTAGCCTTCAGCAGGATCCAGTGTCATGGTGCTCGGAACCGCTCATGGCTGCTACCAGCATGCTTCACCTTGATGGACAGCCTCGGTGCGTGCTTCACGATCTCAACTGGCCGCCGTGGGAACGACTGAATCATCGCTCTACGTCACCGCGCATGGAGCGCTGCGCAGCACCACCACAGGCGGCGACCCCGTGCTGGCCGGCTAAAAAGGGCTGCCAGCTTACTTTACGGCCACACGGCACGGTGGCATCGAAAACATGCGGATCACTCAAAACCCGCTTGTCTTGATTGCGCAGATCCTTAGACTTCAGCAGGATCCAGTGTCATGGTGCTTGGAACCGCTCATGGCTGCTACCAGCATGCTTCACCTTGATGGACAGCCTCGGTGCGTGCTTCACGATCTCAACTGGCCGCCGTGGGAACGACTGAATCATCGCTCTACGTCACCGCGCATGGAGCGCTGCGCTGCACCACCACAGGCGGCGACCCCGTGCTGGCCGGCTAAAAAGGGCTGCCAGCTTACTTTACGGCCACACGGCACGGTGGCATCGAAAACATGCGGATCACTCAAAACCCGCTTGTCTTGATTGCGCAGATCCTTAGCCTTCAGCAGGATCCAGTGTCATGGTGCTCGGAACCGCTCATGGCTGCTACCAGCATGCTTCACCTTGATGGACAGCCTCGGTGCGTGCTTCACGATCTCAACTGGCCACCGTGGGAACGACTGAATCATCGCTCTACGTCACCGCGCATGGAGCGCTGCGCAGCACCACCACAGGCGGCGACCCCGTGCTGGCCGGCTAAAAAGGGCTGCCAGCTTACTTTACGGCCACACGGCACGGTGGCATCGAAAACATGCGGATCACTCAAAACCCGCTTGTCTTGATTGCGCAGATCCTTAGCCTTCAGCAGGATCCAGTGTCATGGTGCTCGGAACCGCTCATGGCTGCTACCAGCATGCTTCACCTTGATGGACAGCCTCGGTGCGTGCTTCACGATCTCAACTGGCCGCCGTGGGAACGACTGAATCATCGCTCTACGTCACCGCGCATGGAGCGCTGCGCAGCACCACCACAGGCGGCGACCCCGTGCTGGCCGGCTAAAAAGGGCTGCCAGCTTACTTTACGGCCACACGGCACGGTGGCATCGAAAACATGCGGATCACTCAAAACCCGCTTGTCTTGATTGCGCAGATCCTTAGCCTTCAGCAGGATCCAGTGTCATGGTGCTCGGAACCGCTCATGGCTGCTACCAGCATGCTTCACCTTGATGGACAGCCTCGGTGCGTGCTTCACGATCTCAACTGGCCGCCGTGGGAACGACTGAATCATCGCTCTACGTCACCGCGCATGGAGCGCTTCGCAGCACCACCACAGGCGGCGACCCCGTGCTGGCCGGCTAAAAAGGGCTGCCAGCTTACTTTACGGCCACACGGCACGGTGGCATCGAAAACATGCGGATCACTCAAAACCCGCTTGTCTTGATTGCGCAGATCCTTAGCCTTCAGCAGGATCCAGTGTCATGGTGCTCGGAACCGCTCATGGCTGCTACCAGCATGCTTCACCTTGATGGACAGCCTCGGTGCGTGCTTCACGATCTCAACTGGCCGCCGTGGGAACGACTGAATCATCGCTCTACGTCACCGCGCATGGAGCGCTGCGCAGCACCACCACAGGCGGCGACCCCGTGCTGGCCGGCTAAAAAGGGCTGCCAGCTTACTTTACGGCCACACGGCACGGTGGCATCGAAAACATGCGGATCACTCAAAACCCGCTTGTCTTGATTGCGCAGATCCTTAGCCTTCAGCAGGATCCAGTGTCATGGTGCTCGGAACCGCTCATGGCTGCTACCAGCATGCTTCACCTTGATGGACAGCCTCGGTGCGTGCTTCACGATCTCAACTGGCCGCCGTGGGAACGACTGAATCATCGCTCTACGTCACCGCCCATGGAGCGCTGCGCAGCACCACCACAGGCGGCGACACCGTGCTGGCCGGCTATAAAAGGGCTGCCAGCTTACTTCACGGCCACACGGCACGGTGGCATCGAAAACATGCGGATCACTCAAAACCCGCTTGTCTTGATTGCGCAGGTAAGAGGGCATTACGGTAAATGCTTTCGTTCCGATAACCGTTTTCTTTTGATGCTGCCGTGCCCTCGGCTGTGTGTTATGTTAAATGTACTCACTTACTCGGCGAGGAAATTGCTGTTGCTTGGAGGTGACATAGAAGAAAATCCGGGCCCAGACACAGCGCAAATTGCTAAACACCTTAAGGAAATTGCATCAGACATTAAAGAAATCAAGGAAACGCGTCTTCCAGACAATGAAAGGAAATTAGATTCGATTTCCGCTCTCGAACAAAGAGTAGCATTGTTTCAACAACAAGTTAACTGCGTGGAAAACACTATTAAAGTACTTGAATAAAAAATAGACGACATAGAAAACCATAGCAGACGCTCCAACTTGATCCTTTATGGACTTCCAGAAAAAGAAGATGAAACTAACACCGCACTTGAAACTGCAGTAAATAAAGGTATTTTTCAGGATATCCTTGAAATTGAGAGCGTACAAATCGAGCGTATACACCGACTAGGCAAGCGACGACATGACTCGACGAGACCTGTCATTCTTAAACTGTTAGATTCAAGAAGTAACTATGCTATACTAAAAACAGGCTTTAAACTCAAGGACACGGACTATTCCATTCGTGAAGATTTTTCCCAAAGAATTCGCGACGTCCGAAGGAAATTGTGGGCTAGTGCGAAGCAGAACCGCGACAAAAGAGAAAAGGTTTCACTAGCGTTCGATAAACTATACATAAACAACGTGCCTTACGTCTGGGATTATCATTTGAATGATAAAGTTCCGTTGCGAAAAAACGGCAATGCGGGCATGAACCGCCCGAATACCAGAGGCTACACGGAGACGCAAAGCAATAATTGAGATTGAGGGGTGATAACGAGGGCCCTTCCACATCCGTTAAACGCATTCATTTATCTCGTCAAGTAAATCAGAATACCCGCAAACCTAAAAAACCGAAGGCAAAGAACTTGCGAATCCTAAATATAAACGCACGAAGCATTGTAAACAAAAAAGATTCTATTGAGGCCACACTACTCGAATATGAGCCGCACATTACTGTATTCACCGAAACCTGGTTACGAAATGAAATAAGTGATGATTTAGTTTTTCCCCCGAGTTACAGTGTCTTTCGTAAGGACCGGACGAATAAGGGCGGAGGTGTTGCTATCCTTGTCAAGCCTTCAATACAAGCCATTGTTTTAGCGGATGTCATTGACCCCGAGTGTTTGTGTATCAAAATTACTTGTTGGGATCAATGCTTTGTTCTATACGCGTGTTACAGACCACCAGACGCTGCTCCTGAATATTTGCTGAAATTGCAAGAACATATGACACAATTTCAGAGTAAAAAAAATTTTGTTATCGGGGATTTCAACTTACCGAATGTTGGTTGGGAAGTCCTTCAGACAAGCCGCAAATCAAACAAGAATGCTAGCATAGTCTTTGACATCATGCTTACTCACGACCTCGTTCAAGTGGTTAGGCAGCCTACTCGAGAACAAGGTTCGTCCAGTGCAATATTGGACTGGGCGTTCCTAAGCCGCGATATTTATGAATATACAGTTCTAATTGAAAGTGGCATGTCTGACCATCATCTTGTAACTGTTACCATTCCCTTAATCAACTCAGTCGGTCACAAACGCACAAATACACGAAGCTTCAAGGATTACGCAAGATCTGATGATGCGTCTATTGTGCAGTACATGAGAAGTTGTTATGATGACTTTATTCAAAATGAGGGTGATGTTGATGCGCTATAGAACCAATTCACTTGAATGTGCAATCACTGTATAAGCCAATTCGTACCAACCAAATCTAAAAAGATTGCTAAAAGCACCCCATGGATTACGCGCAAAATCATCCATCTAAAACGCAAATTAAAACGGCTCAAAAAGAGTAATCCCCAATCAGCTATTATTCAAGAACTTAAAATAAAATTGGCACGTGCTTTGCATGAATCAAATGATTTTTACTTTAAAACAACACTGCCAAACTTTTTTAAAAAAACGATCCTACGAAGTTTTGGAACTTCCTGAGCGATAGTAAGAAGTAGGTATCACATATATTAGTCGATGGTAATACAGTTACAGATCTGAAGCTCATTGCGGAACATTTCAACAAATGTTTCCACAGTGTGTTTGCTGAGGCGAGTCTTAATACGCCTCAGCAAGGAGTGTTTCAGCCTAATGAAGTGGGCTTTATATCATATTCTGATGTTGTTGCAATGATCTTGAAGTTGAACACTAAATCATTTTGTGGTCCAGACAATATCCCTAATGTTTTTCTTCGCCGTTATGCAGAGAGTATTGCTCATTTTGTCACTGTGATCTTTCGATGTTCGCTGTTGAGTGCAAAACTACCCAGTGATTGGAAAAGGGCTCGTATTGTTCCTGTGTTTAAGAAAGGAAATCATTTACTCGTAGAAAACTACCGTCCCATCTCATTAACATCACCAATATGTAAAATGCTTGAACATGTAATATCTAAGCGCATTGTGGAATTCCTCGAGCAATACTCTATACTAACTAGTTTTCAGCATGGCTTTAGAAAAGGCTATTCAACCACAACTCAGTTAGTCTCGGTGGTTCTTTCATTTGCAGAAACTATGAATAAAAATGGACAAATGGACGTCATATTCCTTGATTTTAGTAAGGCATTTGATAAAGTTATTCATCACAAACTACTTACAAAACTAAAGGACATCAATCTACCCGACATTTTCATTGCCTGCATCCAACACTATTTAACAGAACGTTCACAGTTTGTTTCAGTAGATGGGAACAATTCGAGCTCTCTGTCTGTAACATCAGGCGTGCCACAGGGTAGCGTTCTGGGGCCGCTATTATTTTTAATTTATGTAAACGACATTGTAAACACAGTACTACCAGGAACTCAAATCAGACTGTTCGCGGATGATTGTGTGCTATTTCGTCAAGTTACCTGTTCTAGTGATCAGCAGAACTTGAACTTGAGTCTTAATAACATACTAAACTGGTGTAATGACAATGGTATGGCACTCAACGCACAAAAAACTGTTTATCTTTGTAAAACTCGTTCAAAAACACCTCTACATTTTACTTATAACCTCGGCTCATTATCACTACAACAGGTTAACAACTACAAATATCTAGGCGTAACAATAACTAATGACCTCTCTTGGAACTTACACATACACAACGTATGTTCTGCTGCCTTCCGTAAGCTGTGTTTTCTAAAACATAAGCTTAGAAATTCTCCTTCTGACATAAAACTACTTAGCTACTTTACGTACATAAGACCAAAACTAGAATATTCTTGTGTTGTATGGGACCCCTTTACTAAATCTAACTATAAAAAACTAGAAGCAGTGCAAAGAAAGGCTGTTAGGTTTGTTTATTCAAAGTTTAAAATTACGGACTCGCCGACTGAACTTATGACTGCTAACAACATTGAAACACTTTAATTACGGCGAAAAAGGAACCGCCTTAAGCTTCTGTATCTTCTTGTTAATTATAAGTTAGCCCTTGACCCGCGTGCATATGTATCTCCTCCGTCCACTAGGCATACACGTCATCATCACGCCCATTCTTTAACCCCGTATTTTGCTAAAACCAACGCGTTCCGATTTTCCTTTTTTCCGCGTACTGTATCAGAGTGGAACTGTCTAACAGATCTTAGCCAATTTTCTGTTGCTTAGAGCTAATCTACGCACTGTTATTTTTATGTTATGTATCCATAAAATGTAACATTTTTGCCATGTTATCTTTTATGTGTTCTATTAGTCGGTGTTTCGATTCCATTTCTCGTGATATATTCTTATTTTTTCACATGTGTTTTTGTTTATATCCTGCCTCTTGTACCTGTCTTGCTTGGACCAGTTCTTGGTCTGCAGTATTCAATAAATAAATAAATAAAAATAAATATGTGTGTTGCGAAACATCGCACCCTTATTTTTCATAAATATCAGCAAAATAATTTCACACCTGTGAACTTAAGTATGTTCATTCTGCACTCAAGATTGTGATTATGTTTTGTGGGATATATAAGCCCCGGCAAAAAATAAATGTTCAAAGAAAGGGAAAGTTATCATAGTGTTGAAAAAAGAACTGCAGGTAATGTTTCAGCCGGGGCGGTAAAAGCGCGTCTGTTTAATTCCAATTGCATAGAATGATTGATAGGGAGAATGCAGAGATTACTGAAGACAGGCCAATCGGAATCTCTCCAGTCTAAAGGTAATAATCCTAACAGCTTTCTTTTGCAATTGAGCAATCTTAGACAGATGAATCGTATAAATGTTTCCCCAGGATGAAGAATAGTTAGATGACTATGAATGAAGGTTAAGTATAATGAATGAAGAATGTGCAATGGAAAGAAATTTAATTACAACGTGAATAACAAACAAAAATTGGATGACATAGTGGCAATTTGCTTATCAAACTTAACGTGAGGATCAATGGTAACACCAAGAAACGCGCTTGCGTCAGAGGGATGAATAGCATGCGCGTCTATTGTTAGGTGTGGCAGGAGTGGTACTATTTTACGTGGGGAGTGAAAAACATTAATGTTGTTTTAAGTGGGTTAATCACGAGCTGATTATTACGTCACTGCTGCTGATGTTGGCAGCACCTTTATTTAATTCATTAAGTAAGTTATCTAAATCGTTCTTGAAAGAAAAAAAAATAGTGGTGTCATCGGCATATAGAGTACACCTAGATAATACATTTGGATAAGTCTGTCATAATATATGGCGCGCGGGGTTAAAATATACAAAAAACAAAACAGTGCGGTGGCGACTTGTGTGTCGACCCTTTTGAATGTGTGCGCCGTGCGGGGGCGAATCGCGTATGTGCCGTGCGGTGGTGAAGAGGACGGCGATCGTGTGCGCGGTGTGCCTCGGGACAGGGTGAGCAGTGCGTGGGCCGTGCGCGAGGGTCGGAATTCCAAGGCTGGGCTATCCTTCGCCGGGCGTCCGGTCCATGGGAGAACCTGGAGCCCTACCTCCTGCTGCCTCGACTTAGAGTGCTCCCGCCTGTTCCGCTAGGAGGAGATCGGGCCAGGGAACGTGAAGAGGCCGGGCCAAGGCCTTGACGCTGTGTGCAGACGGGCACACTCAGGGTTCGGCCCACGAGCACGCACAGGACGAGGGCGTCCACCGGGGAGCGGGTCCCTTGGGCGCAGCGTCCCGGCATCAACTGCCGCGGAGTGGACCTCCGGGACTTCACGCGGCCAGACCAAGAACCGAGCTACGGCATCGGACAGACGGTCTACGCACGACGTCTTCGATTCGGCGACCTCATCGGCTCCGACAAAAAAACTGTACGCTACTGCTTGACTATTTCGCATAGCACCCCTTATGTCAAATGTAACTTTTACTATTCGTTGAGTCCTGTCATGTGTGTAAAGATGTCATACGTGTGTTTGTCCACTTGCGTGCTACATCATTCTTTCTGGAGCGAATCCTGAACCCAAACATAACATCACAAAGTCATTTATATACCATAAAAAAGCAGCGGTCCCAGTGTTGAGCCTTGATGAACACTTCGATTTATTGCATTAGATTTAAAATAGAAATCGCCGCCTAAAACAACCTGAGACCTGTTCAACAGGTAATTACGTATCAACGTTAGGGTTGGCCGCAAATACCATAGGAGTTTTTAAAAAGGGATGGCGTGATTAATAGCGTCAAATTTTTTTTGAAAAATCCACAAATACGGCCCCAGCGAAGAAGCCTATGTTGATGAAATGTGTGAGGTGATCTGTGAATTTGATTAGTGCGAGTTTTCAAGAAAAGTTAGGCCTGAAACCAAACTGATAAGGGGTTGAACGATTATATACGTGTTCAGATAAGTTGTCAGCTGTGTAATTAGTAGTTTCTCGGTAACTTTACTGAAGAAAGGTAGAATAGTTATCGGAGCCCCGCCGCAGTGGTCTAGTGGCTAAGGTACTCGGCTGCTGACCCGCAGGTCGCGGGATCGAATCCCGGCTGCGGCGGCTGCATTTCCGATGGAGGCGGAAATGTTGTAGGCCCGTGTGCTTAAATTTGGGGCACGTTAAAGAACCCCAGGTGGTCAAAATTTCTTTAGCCCTTCACTACGGCGTCTCTCATAATGATATATATGGTGGTTTTGGGACGTTAAACCCCACATATCAATCAATCAAGAATAGTTGTAGGATGATAGTTATTCATTAGTGTGCGGCCACATTTTTTGTACAATGGAACTTCTTTGCCTTTTTTTAGTTCATCTGAAAAATCCCCATTCTTAAACAATAAGTTAATTACATGGGCCAGAAGCATGGAAATGTCTGAGGCAAGGAGTTTTATTTTCAGGGTACGAACGTTTTCAAGGCCAGCGCCTGTGCATTTTAGTCGCTTCACTAGTTGAGAAATTTCTGGCGGGGAAACAGGGATAAAATAAAAACAATTGATGATTAATATATATGTGGGGGTTAATGTCCCCAAACCACCATATGATCATGAGAGACGCCATGAAAACAAGAGCCACCAAATGCTAGCCATACAGATTCGAAATTTTCAGTGGAAAGGGCTAAGTCATAGTGACGGGTGTACTCTATGGTGTTGCACACACACAAAAAAAACGCATACCACCGTAAGAGAGAGAGAGAGAGAGATGTGATTCTTAAGTGAAAAGGAGATAAAAGTGAGCCCCGTAACTTTGTGCATCATAGTGCGACACCTCAGCAGTGGATCACAAGGGATAGGGGTAAGGAGGGATAAAAATATAGGATTAAAGGTACAGAGATAAAGAGGGGGAAGAGAGAGCGTGGCGGCGCAGGGACAGTGACACCCAGAAGCAAGGAGAAGATCGGAAAGATGGACACGGTCGCAGTAGTCCGAGGACGGGGCACCACTCGGCGAGAGCTCTTGTCGGCGTCAGGAAATGGCGTAGGGCGAGCCAGTCGGCCAGAGCTGCGCTGCCGTCCGAGATCGCGGGGGAACAACCTGTCGGCATGGAATCTAGTGAGCTAGTCCACCGTAAGCAAACACTGATGTGCACAGCTCAGTCAATGTGTGCACTTGTGTGCAGCAATGAAGTCTACGAGGGGAGCGCGAGGTGGAGGAGTAAGGTGGAAGGAGGAAGGACAAGGAGCAGAGCGTGGAGTTGGCCCTTTCTCAAGCACCTAGCTTCCTTTATGATAAGACCTTCTCACTCGCTTGGGATCTGGCGGTCTCAGCTGATCTCGTCAAATAGCTATTTGCTGCTATCGATTTTATAGTAGAAAAAAAATCTCACAGCTTTGCCTTCAAGGCGAAGCTATGGACATGATAGCAACAAATGGGAAGGTCATGTGCAAAATGGCCAGCAGACCTAAATGTGCCACGTGGTGGCACCTGCCCGTCGATTTGCGTTCTACTCCTTACCGCCTCTGAGACAGAAGCGCATCTTCCTCCGCGGGTGCTCAGGCCTTTTTTTTTTTTTTGTTTTCGAAGATAATCGCCAGATGGCGCTCGTGTTTAACGTGCCTTTTTTCTGTTCGGGCTGTCCCGGTGGATGGACGTGTTTTTTGAGCGCTCCGAATCGACTGTGCAGATAAGTGTTTTTGCATGTTTTGAGCTTGTATTTATAATTATAAGGCAGCGGTTGAAATCTTCGTAGCACTTATTTTATGGTACGGCTTTTTCGGGGGCCAGTCACCAGGTATTTATCAGTTAGTGCTGGTGTGTGTGTTTGAAATTTTTTGTTTTTTTTTTCTTTTGCCACCCCTTGGGAGAGGTGCACGTACATTGAACACGCAAATTTTTGTAGTAGAGCTTAGACTTTCTTTTTTTTTTCGTAGTACACGGCTCAAGTTTAGTAATTATCGAGTATATGGACAATTGGTGTCAGAAAGACATGGCTAAAAAGACTGTGAAGTGTTCAGGATGTGGAGTGGGTTTGAAAGTAGACCCAAGCGTTGAAGCGGATGGAGAAGAGGCTGACGCAAAGTGTAGGCAATGTGAGGGCGAGGAAAAAATGGAGAAAATGATGGTTGCCCAAAGTGAACTGCTGGTGAGAATCGATGAGCTCGAGACTGCGTTGGCGACAGAGCAAGAGAAAACGAGGGCAATGGGAGAAAGACTGAAGTCCACCCAGGAAGCACTAGCGAAGCTGAACAAAGAAGCGGCCTACGGAAAGAAAAAACAGTAGAGAACCGGCAACCAGAACGGTGGAGAAGGAAGAGCAAACAAGTTTGGAAAAAACAGGTTTTGCCGGTTCAACTGTCGCAAGGCCCAGCTTCAGCGGGGTAGTGGTGGGGCTGGGAGGGGCCAAAGCAGCCGGCGTCACAGGTGCAAGTAGCCCCCAGGTGCAGGACGCTCCAGCTGAAAAGTCACAGCATGTCATAATCGCCGGGGACTCGAATTTAAATCGATGCACAAAAGTCATCAAAGAGAGGGTAAGAGGTGACAAGAGGGTTGCAGTAGGGGCGTTCCCAGGACGCAAGCTTGAAGCAGTCATGAGGCAAGCGAGCGCAAAACTCAAAACTACAGCTGATAGACGAAACCTCGTGATAATTTCCGGCGGTTTAAACGATGTCTTAAATGAAGATACAGCGGGACTAGCAGCCACACTGGCGAAAGGCGTCGATGACATGCGCGCCACTTCTCCTAAGGTACAGGTAGTGATATGCACGATACCGGAGGTACCGGTGCAACCTGCAAAGAGCAACCTGCAAAGAGCGGTTGTCAACGCAAACCAAGAGATATGGCGGATGAGTCGAGAGAAAGGCTTTGAGGTGGTGGAAATAAACAGAGAGGTGCATAGGTGGGGTGGTTTTCAACGAGACAGAATTCACTTCGATGGGCGGCTAGGTCATGAGGTGGGTTGGCGACTTGCAGGACACGCAGTGGCTTTTTTGGGGGGCAAGCGAGCCCTTCGGGGTGCAGGATAGCTAGTAACGAGGAAAACAACCAGGGAGACTCTTCGACAGGTGGTATGGACAGATACGATTCCAAAGTGGCACCAATATCCAAGATAGGCAGAGTCCGGGGCATAAATAGACGTAGCCACGAGCGCCGAGCCAATTCAGACATAGGGTATATTAACATGCAGGGTGGTAGGAACAGGCTGAAGTGGGAAGAGATAGAAGAACAGCTAAGGGAAGAGAGGCCGATGGTATACGGTTTTGTAGAAACACATCTCAGGGACATGGAACAACCTCCGAACAATCCGGACTACGCGTGGGAATATTGTAATAGAACAGAAGGCAGCAGAAAGGGGGGTGGTATTGGGGCATTCATTCATAAAAGTACAGACTGGCAAAGGGTCAAGCAGGAGTGCAAGGAACATTTATGGCTAAAAGGGAAAGTGGCAGGTCAAATGACACTCCTTAGTTTCGTGTACTTGTGGACGGGAGCAAAGGCCAGAGAGGAAAACCAGGCAATGGTAGAGTGTATATCAAAGGACATTCAGGAGTTAGGAAGAGAGTGCGAGATAATTATACTAGGAGACATGAATGCGCACATAGAAGATATAGATGGGTATACCGACCCGACAGGCAAAATGATCATGGATATGTGTGAAAGGCTTGATTTGATCATTTGCAACAGTACCGAGAAGTGTGAAGGGCAAATAACATGGGAGGCAGGAAGGCTGCAGTCGACGATAGATTATGCACTGATGTCACATAGGATGTATGATAAGCTCAGGGGAATGCACATAGATGAAAATGGCTCCGGAAGTCTGGGTAGTGATCACAAACGTATCAAGCTAAGTTTTGGAAGAGCAGTGAAAGTGGGAAGGATACAAGATGAGCAACTACAGGAAAATTTTTATTCAGAAAGGCAAATTGAAATAGCCAATAAACAAATTGAGAAAGTAATCACGGAGGATAATAAGACAGTATGGACATACACGAATCTAATTAGACTCTTTGAGCTAGAGCTTGCTAAGACGCGTAACAAGTCACCCCGGAAAAGAAGACACAAACTCAAAAGTTGGTGGGATGAGGAAGTTAAGAGAGCCATAGCAAAACGCCAGGAAGCCTCTAGGGAACACAGACATGCTAAGCAGCGGGGTGAACCGACAGATGATGTTGAAAGAAAATGGGAAACCTTTCTAAGCTGTAGAAGGGCTGCATCCCTTCTGATCAATGAAAAGATTAGAAGAAAGGGAGCTCAGGGGCTGGCAGAAGTACATAAAAAAGATAGAAAGGCAGCTGCGAAATTTTGGAACCATCTAAACTCCCTAAGAAATGAGACGAGCCTAGAGAAGAGTTTTATAACTACACCCCAAGGTTCCAGGCTAGAAGGGGACAAAGCTATTGAATATATAAGAACAAGGGTGACAGATAAATTTCAACAAAGAAGCACTTTATGCACCACAATAGACAAGGACGAATCAAGTGGTGCAATGGCTCCATTTTCACAACGAGAGTGGGAAAGGGCTGAGAAAAGGGTTCCTAGTAGTACATCAACAGGCCCAGATGGCATTCCAATTTAAGGAAATATTAAGGAAAAATATTAAGGAAAAAAATCAAATTATTCGCGGATGACTGCGTGCTATATCGAGAAATAAACTCAACGGAGGACCATGTAGCTTTAAATAGCGCTTTACAAGATGTTTCCTGCTGGTGCCGTAAATGGCAGATGTCACTTAATGCAAACAAGTGTGCAATTTTATCAGTAAGTCGAAAAAAACTAGGTCAAATTTTCTTTACACTATCAATGACATTCCCATAACTAGAGTAAATCAGCATAAATATCTTGGAATTATTATAACTGAAGATCTAAGATAGGACGCACACATAAGTTACGTTACTTCAGCTGCACTACGCCGCTTGTTTGCACTCAGATACCGGCTTCGCCAGGACCCGCCTTCTCTAAAACTGCTTGCATACACTTCCCTTGTGCGATCATTACTTGAATACGGTAATATTATTTGGTCACCATTCACAAAACAGCAAATCACGAAACTGGAAGGAATACAAAGGAAAGCTTTGAGGTTCATTTACAACAAGTACAGACATACAGATTCTCCGACTAAACTAATTAAAAAAGCTGGATTACTTACTCTAATGAATAGTACAATGTTAGCACGTGCAAAATTCATACATTAATTAATCCATGGTCATTTAAACATTGATGTATCTGCCTACCTTACGTTTGATCAAACTAGAACAACACGCCAAAAACACCCAATGAAACTTAACGAATACTCCTTCAACACAAACTGCTTTAAGTACTCATTCTTTCCGATAGCCACTAATGAATGGAATAAACTGGATACGAGTATCTCCAGCACTACCGAATTAGCAAAATTTCTAACCTTTGTCGAAATTGAACTTTGTATTATGCAAACGGAATCACCTGGTTGATTTTAATATGAGTGTTCGTGTGAACATTGTACGAGCAAAGTATCATGTCATCATATTTTTTCTTTAAGCAAATTTTAGTACTGAATCCAGGTGAAGAGAAATCGCTCTGTTGATTCTTGATCATGTTTTTGTTTTTCAGTGTGTATAAATTTGCCCTTCCTTGAAATACTTCGCCATATTGTAGGGTAGTTTCTTATTGCTGTAATTTCTTGTTGTGTTTCTTAATGCATATGCCAATATGTCAATCAATGTGTCAACCAAGTCGCTGCATTTATTTTCTTCTGACAACTTTTCTTTACACTAATGTTTTATGCCTTCTTTGATCAGAAATTGTTAAATGATCCGATTCTGTTAGTTTCATTCTGTACTTCATCGCGTTGTATGTCTTTATTGTGTACTTATTCCAATTTTTATGTTCACGCCCTTCCTGCTAAAATCCCTGATGGGATTGGCAGTATGTCGAAATAAATAAATAATAAATAAAATTAGGCTGATAAAGACATTAGGTCCGAAGTCTAAGCAGGCTTTGAGAGAGGCAGTGAGCAAAATAATAATCGATGGTGAAGTTCCCGATGAATGGAAACTTAGCAGGATGAGCATGATCTATAAAGGAAAGGGGGACAAAGCCGACATAAACAACTACCGTCCTATAACAGTGACATCAGTGGTCTACAGGCTGGCGATGCAGATTATAAAGGAAAGACTGCAGGCATGGATAGAAGATGAGGGGGTGCTGGGGGAACTGCAGGATGGGTTTCGGAAACACAGGAGGTTGGAAGACAATCTGTTCTCACTGACGCAGTGCATCGAAATAGCAGAAAAGGAACACAGGCCCCTGTGGCTAGCATTCTTGGACATCATGGGAGCGCACGATAGCGTGGTTCAAGAGGAATTGTGGGGAATACTGGACACACTAGGCGTGGAACATGTAGTCACTAATCTTTTAAAAGGTATCTATAAAAGTAACAAGGTAGTTATAAAGTGGGAAAAACAGGTATCCAAGCCTGCAGAGGTAAAACGGGGGCTTAGGCAGGGGTGTTCCCTGTCACCCTTATTATTCATGAAATACCTACAAGAATTAGAGGCAAAATTAGAGGGAAGTGGACTGAGCTTCAACCTCACTTTAGTCAAACAAGGAAAACTTATTGATCAGCACTACCAGCATTAATGTACGCAGATGATATAGTGCTAATGACCAACAACAAGGAAGATTTGCAGAGATTGATGGACATCTGCGGTAATGAGGGAGATAGGTTAGATTTTAGATTCAGTAAGGAAAAATCAGCAGTCATGATTTTTAATGACAACGAAGGTTAGGATACAGGAGGTCACGCTAGAGATAACAGGTAAATGCAAATATCTGGGCGTATGGATAAGCAATGGGACCGAGTACCTGAGGGAACACGAAATATACGTGACGACTAAAGGTAACTGGAATGCAGCAGTGATGAAAAATAGGGCACTGTGGAATTACAATAGGTATGATGTTGTGAGAGGAATATGGAAAGGGGTCATGGTTCCTGGGCTGACGTTCGGCAATGCGGTCTTGTGCATGAGATCAGAAGTTCAAGCAAGATTAGAAATTAAGCAACGTGGAATAGGTAGGCTTGCTTTAGGAGCTGACGGGAATCCACCAAATCAGGGAGTACAAGGTGATATGGAATGGACATCATTTGAGGGCAGGGAAGCTAGCAGCAAGATAAAATTTGAGAAGCGATTGAGAGAAATGAAGGAGGAGCGTTGGGCTAGGACGGTTTTCAGCTACTTGTACATGAAGAATGTCGATACAAAATGGAGGAAGCGAACCAGAAAATTGACTGGTAAATACTTAGGAAACAGCAGGTGGCCAAACCAAAAAGAACTATCGGTTAAGAAGAAAGTGAAGGAAACGTAGACTGACATGTGGAAAATGGGCATGATTAAGAAGTCCGCACTAGAGATCTATCGAACTTTTAAGCAGGAAATATCCAAGGAAAGGATCTATGATAATACTCGGGGTAGTTCTCTACTGTTTGAGGCAAGGAGGGGAGTACTGCGAACCAAGACATATCGGGCCAAATACGAAGGGGTAGACAACAGCATGCAGTGCGTGTGGAGAGGAAGAAGAAACTGCCAAACATTTGATAATGTTCTGTAAAGGGCTTCACCCTATAGTTCATGATGATGGCGCAGAGTTTTTCAATGCACTGGGGTTTAGGGACCGGGAGGGCAAAATATACTTTAAGCAAGTAGACTTAACTAGAAGGAGGTTATCTGATTGGTGGCTAAAGTCAAGGCACGAGTGAAAATTAAACTCTTCACTGCAAAGTACGAATCCTCTAACTCACTTTTTAAGAAAAAAATAAATATAGTTTTGCATTCATTAAGCATTACGGCTTGGTGGCGCTAGCCACCGCCCGATCTAAAGGGTACAGCCACATCCATCCATCCATCCATCCATCCTACAACAAAATGGGTTTCGTTCGGGTCGTAGATTGGAGGATAATATTTTCACTCTGACCCAGTGTGCCAAAATAGCGAAGCTTGAAGGGCGATCTCTGCTATGCTGTTTTCTGGATGTACAGAAAACATACGATAGTGTCCCGCAGGCAGCATTGTTTGATTGCATGAACCACTTGGACCTTCCAGAGATCCTCATCTCAACCGTGAGACGTATGTACAGAGGTAACACTGTAGTGGCACACTTCGGGGATGTTCAGTCAGACCGGGTTGTAGTAGTGAAAGGCCTGCGTCAGGGTTGCCCACTCTCACCATTACTGTATATTCTTCGCGTCTCAAGCCTCGAGAGGAAGCTTCTTAGTTCCAGCCTTGGTTTTCGGCTCCACCACACGACCAGCGGTATCGACGAGAGGCGTCGTCTACCGGGTTTAACGTTCGCAGACGGCATTGTGCTCATGGCAGAAAGCACCGAGGAAATGCAGGCACTGCTGGACATCTGCCAGGATGAAAACACCCGCCTGGGGCTCTGCTTCAACGTTAAGAAGACAGCCCTTCTCAGACTTGTGGGGGAGTGCACCAAGGAGAGTGTTGTGACTCTGGGAGATGTCGAAGTGAGCAGCTGCACCGAATAAGGTACCTGGGTGTAAAATTGTCAGCATCAACGGACATGTACAGCCTACATGAGGCGAAGACGCGTGAAGCTGGACTGCGGGCTCAGAGCATCCTCCGGTGCCACTGTTTGTGGGGCTGCAACCGGTATTTAATGGTACGTGACCTTTGGAAGCTCGTCCACGTGCCTGGGCTGACATTTGCGAACGCAGTCGTGGTTATGTCAGCGGCCACCCGGGAATTGTTGGAGCGGCGACAGCGGGAAGTAGGACGCATCGTTCTGGGCTGTCATGGCATGGTGGCGAACGAGGCGGTCCAGGGGGACATCGGCTGGTCGAGCTTCAAAGCGCGTGAGGCGGCCAGCAAATTGACGTTCCACTGCCGCCTGATGTACATGTCCCGCGAGAGGTGGTCTCGACGAGTTTTTGACTACCTCATGGCGACATGTATGCGCACCAAGTGGGTATGACGCGTGTACCAACTTGAGAAAAAGTTCGGGTTTTTCCAGGCGCCACTGACGGCCTAAAACCAACGGGGGCACACTAAGGAAATTCGCCAACGTATTAAGGAGGCTGAGGAGGAGAAGTGGAGGCAGGCACAAGTGAACAAGTCAAGTCTCCTCCTCTACCGCCAGCACAAGGACACCATTGCTCCAGTCCCACTGTACGACAACGACCTTGGAAGCGTGCTATTGTTTAAGACGAGAGCAGGGGCCCTGCGTACTCTCGTCCGTGAGCAAGCCTACCACGGTGAACTCGTGAGTGTGGTGTGTCGCGCGTGTGGTGGGGCTGACGAGACCATAGCACACATCGTGACTGAGTGCCCACAACTGAGCCCATCCAGTTCGAACACAGATCTCGCTGCCGCACTGGGTTTTGTGGACAAAGGTGATGTGGTGGACTACGCCGCAGTCAGGCGCAGCAAAACTCGCCTAGAACAATGGAGGAAAATAACTCTCCGGGGACTTCGGGAGGGTTCTTAACTCGGCAACCCGCCCAGTCTGTATTTTATTTTCTTATTTTCTTTGTATTTTTTACTATCGGCTAGGGTGCCAAAGTGTGCCCGCCCGTTACAAAGGGAATGGCCTCATTACCATCATCATCACCATCACCTCAATGCGCTCGTTCGCCTTCACTGCACGAATTGAGACGTAGTGCTTCCAGAATACAATTCACCGATTCTCTCGCGCAGAACGTCAAATAAACATTTTGTTCACTCTCTCCACACGCAAGACTATCGTCTTTCGACGACATTTACAGTGAAACATGCTGATACAGGGCCAATTTTCAACCCTATCATTTATAAATACACATCCCAAAATTATTAATGGTTCACTATACTACAGAATACCGAGTTGCTTCTAAATTATATGAAAGTGTACTTGATTTATAGAATTTAGTGTTGTGTGCATAATTGTTTTTTTTAACTTTTCATAATGTCCATGTAAGTGTTTATGTGTTTTCACAAAACTTGTTAATATAGTCTTAACTTATGTATTAGAAAGTGTGTGATTCAAATAATTTATCTGGTTGCGAATATTTGGGCTGGTTATATTTTTGCACAAACCTTACGGTTGTCTTTGTGTTCTCTACTGTCTCACTGTTCGGAGCAATGTGTGGGTAACAAGGCCTCAATCAGACAGACTGTTTTACCCTTAGCTTTGCCATCCAAGACTCCCTCTTTGTCTATATAAAATATTTCCAAAAAAAAAAAAACGCCAGGCCTGCGCAGAAGGCCCAGCACAGTCAGAGCGAAAGCTAGAAGAGCGGCCTTTCATAGCTTTTTCTAAAGACTCATTGGGTAACTGCTGCAACCTCACTTACTGGGTACCCACTATAGCAATAATAATATTAATTTCTGGGTAGCTGACCAGCATTCGCTATAATATTTTTAGTCATTTTTAGAAGCGTTGTATCCGCTAAACACTTGCAAGGCATTTTGTGCCAAATGTTCATGTATAGTGGCTGACGACCATGAGGAATTATGCCTGAAGTGGGTATAAGCCACCGTTATTAGGTGATCAAAAACAAGCTTTTGTGATGGGTTGGGCCATTCAACGAAATCCTTTACGTGCTACTGGAATGAATTTATCTATCCATGCCCGTGATTCTGTCCTTTGGAGCCTCTATTTCTGGGTTTGCCAGTGCCAAAGTTTGCGAAGCAGTGCGGAATTTTCTGAATGAAACGAAAAGACTAACAAACTAATATTATTCTTCTGCGTCGACATACGCATAACTTCCCCCTTTTTATTTCTTTTTTCAGCTAGGTTCAGATCTAGGTCATTATCTATTACTAATTCAAAAACTCTATAGTAATTACAGATCAGTGATCATTAAAATTTCATTCTGAAAGTTGTAACACTTTCAGTGTGTAGGTTCCTTTACTTTCAAATAGAATAACACTTTATAAGACCACTCAATTATTGGCCTATCCCCGACACTGAGTATGAGCCACAAGTAAAGGGCAACAAGAACACGACCCACTCGTTACGCTATTCACATTGGACAGAATATAACCACCTCAAGTTTCCATGGCGACCCCACTGGAGCCAGTCTAGAAAGCTCGAAGTTTTAATTACTAAATTACAATTTCGTGCCCCCCCCCCCCCCCCACAAAACCTGTATCTACACAGAGCTGGTCAGACAATATCACCCCTCTGCGCATTCTGCGGAGAAATGGAATAATTAGAACATTATTTTTTGCATTTTCGCCGATACGCTATACTTCGAAAAAGGTTTCTAGTTATTCCATTTCTGAAAATAGGCGTTAGATTGACGGCGGAAACTGCACTAAGCTTTGGTGCCTCAGTTTTGAGACATTGCCACAGGGATGCTTTCAATGCCATTTGCGATTATATTCAGGGATCCAAACGTATACCTTTGTGATCTTCAATCAAATAATTATTATTTATTACTCCCCTCCCCAAAGAAAAAATTCTAAATGGCCATGTGAAGTAAACGCTGCTGAGTGGTAATCAACACCTGAAATCTCAAAATTTCTCAACTTGGCTTTCCTTTTTTTTTCTCATTTGCTCTCTTTTTATGCGGGTTTCCTTTTATTAGTCATATTATAATACAAATTCATTACACATAGTTAAAAGATCACTGAAAAACTGCACTACACTTTCTTGGCCAATCCTCCTGAGTGGTTATGAGCCATCAGTCCAGGCAAACAAACAAACAAACAAACAAACATTGCGTGATACCTCGTCGTTCATTTGCTGTTCTACAACACTTTATTATTCATGTTAACGCGATTACTTTTCCTCACACCAAGCTTGCCTAAGGTAAGTTTACGAAAGCACCGGCGTGGCTCAGTGGGTTTCCACGTAGCGGACTCGGCTTCGAGCCCCGCTGTGTCCTTGGTACTAGGTTCTCAGCGGCGAAGCTCCTTAGGCCGTGGGCCGTGCGTCTGCGATGTGTGTAGTTGTAGGTATCCATATCTCGTTTAGTCCTTGGAATGTCCACTGGTTGGCGGCACTTCCATATGATGAATATATGATGAGATGCGAGATGGCGGTACTTGGGCACTAGATGCATGGACGGACGGAAGCAATAACGAACTAACGGACAGAAGCGCGGACGGACTGAGGGACGCCACGCCCCAGTCATCATTCACTTTGTGGATATGCTGTGATATTTTTTTATTTCGCGATAGTTACCAACACCGGTGGCGGTGGCGGAAAACTATGGCACCGCGCGTGACTTGAGTTGTTATCTCAGAACAGCTTTCTTTGTAATAAATAAATGAATCCCCGATGCCATCATCACCTGAAGTCATCCATGTCGTGTGCATAAGCTGTTTTACACGCGTCAGCAAACCTGAGGACTCGCTGTTTTGGTTTCTCTGTGTCACGGAGGCCACGTTTTTGATGGAGGTGAGAACGCTTGAGGTCTGTGTATATATTTAGGTGCTCCCGAAAGAACTTCAGGTGGTCATGCAGCGATCATTCTTAAGTACGCCATCTATAGCAGCACTGTTTAATGTTACCTATGGCTATTATCAACACGTCATCTTCTGGGGCAGCGGCAGTGGACTTTGCCTTCGGCCTCACCTTGACGTTACGGAAGAGGCTTACCTCGAAGTGCGTGATGGTCAGAATAATGGTACGCGGAGTAGGAAGACACAAAAATAAATAAATAAATCCCCGATGTTATTACCACCTGAATTCATACATGAAGTGCGCCTAAACTGTTTTATACGCGTTAGCTAACCTGAGAGCTCTCTGCTTTATTTGTTTGTAAGTTCACCGGAGGCCACGTTTTAGATGGAGGCGAGAACGCTTGAGACTCATGCATAGCTTGGTGCTGTTATATTTCGGCCTTTGTGAGCTGATCAAAAATATTTCGACGCATTCCAAGCAAGGATGTGCCGTCAAGACGGGTTGATTTCCTGCCAGCAAAACGTGAACAAGGGGTTCCAGGACTGGTTCACGCAAAGAAAACGCACAAGCTAAGAAAGGCCATTGTGAGCTCGACTCTATGCAAGTCTTTCGAGGCAAACAAGTAGCTAGCTGGGTCATTTTTGAGGTCACCGTGGATCTGAAGAGACCGGAACCAGCGTGGTGTTTGCACTTAAAGCTAAAACCAAACCGGTTGTAACTGCACCTTGAGAGAAGAAATGAAGTCCCGGAAATTCTCAACTGAGCCACAGCTTCTAGCAAACAACAAGGGATTGAATGTGCGGTTGAAGGAAAGGGAAAAGGCACTATCTGGTGCAGCCATTCCCTCCTCCTTCCCCTCTCTCCATAGTATCGGCTCAATGGAGTGGCATGTTTTGAAGATAGGCTGGCGTACCAATACATTGTCCTACCCGAACGCAATCAGGCAAGTTTGGCACGTTTACCGGGAGCCGGTTTTTCAATTCTCACCCAACAGCCAGAAGAGTTCTTGGAAGCCAAAGTCATATAAGATCATCGGACGTGCGGGACATCTTGATTGATTGATCGATATGTGGGGTTTAACATGCCAAAACCACCATATGATTATGAGAGACGCAGTAGAGGGCTCCGGAAATTTAGATCACCTGAGCACACGGGCCTACAACATTTCCGCCTCCATCGGAAATGCAGCCGCCGCAGCCAGGATCCGAACCCGCAATTTGTGGGTCAGCAGCCGAGTACCTTAGCCACTAAACAACGTTGGCGGGGCGTGCGGGAAATTTCGGTGACGTGTGCAAAACGTTGGTGCAGTGCGTTTGCCATCATATTTTGGCATCGTGTAGACTGTGCCCTCTCCACCTGCATTGTGTGGTCTCTTTCCCGGCCTTCGTGGTTGGAGCACCTAGACCATCGAGCGCCGTATTCGCTGAAGCCGCGAACAATGCGCCCAGGGTTGGCAACGTAGCACTGTATAAGCAGAAGACTTTTGTATAATTTTAGTTCTACATTTCAACAGTTCTCTTGAACAGTTGTCGGCTTCTTGAGTCTTATCACCTCCTTTCCAATTCTCAGTTACCAACCATGTAAATAAATTGTTGTCGTTCTTACGAGCGCCTCATCTGATTTGTTCAATGATGGGTCCTAACACGGAGGCCCGCTACCAAACTGAGACCCGCAGGACCCGGAGTCGCAACGGTGCACCTTAAAAACCTCAGGTGAGTCCTCTCTATTACGTATTCGGGAAGCGCTGTTAAATATTAAATTTGTTCTTTTGTTTAATGTGTTAAACATTACGTCTAGAAACCACTAGATAATTTATATAGACCCTGTAGTGGTGAGCTGGCATCGCACCACGCAGGGCCTTCTACCGTTTCGCCCTCATTGAGGAGAGACCCCTGCGGCCGGGATCAATGCAGCGACCTTCATGTCAACAGCCGAGCATCGAAGCCACTGGTTCACCAAGGCGGACATCCGGTAAAAGTGTTGAAAAAACCAAAATAATAATTATATCGTGAGCTTTTTAATGAGAATGTGAAGCTGTGTGCTTTAGTAACCGCAATTCTGATGGAAGAAAACCGCGTTCGCTAGACTCATCCGACGCAAAGAAGGCTGGTATCAGTCTGAGAGTGTATGAGGGCTGCAGCTCGCTGCTTTCCGAGATGTTTGTTGGCTGTGTGTGTGATTTTGTGGTGCCTACGTATACAGATTCTCCCAACCCATTTGGTGGCATTGCCAGCCGCACAGGAGGCTTACCTCCTCGAAGGAGGCAAGCCATTCTACTAGGGCCTGTGGTCCAAGACGTCGCCGCAGACATTCGACTAATTTACAGCCTATGAGTAATTCTCATAAACGGTGTATAGCGATGCATTTAATACAAAGGTCTCCAGCGTTCACAGTAGCTTGCTCGGAATCCGTGCGTCTTGTTGAATTGGCCGTCATTGATCAACATCATGTTTGGTGAGCTCGCGCTATACTGCGGCCATGCCTGGCCGTCGGGTATCTCTGGGACCCTGTGGAAAAGACAAAATAGAAAAAATTACGGCCATGAAAGTTACTCGAAACAGAAAATCACTGGTACGGTTTCAGAGTTGCAAGTTATAGAAGACAATAAAAAATATCCACGGATAAAGTGGGAAGCAAGAGTCCTGGCTCAACACTATGAACATTGACACGTACTGGTTGCGCAACAAACGCACAGGCACTGATATTGTGGTGTAATGTCATTTATGCCATTCGTATTAAGTAAGTAGCGCTGTATACTCGCCCAATTACACTTTCGAACATACGGATAAAGTGAAACACTCAGAAATACTATGCAGGAGCGTTCTGTTCTTCACTCTGTCGGTGTATTCGCAAGTTCAATCCTACCAGTGTACTTATATCTTGGACAAAAGGAAACACTTCTCATTAGCTCTTATTTTCAATGTATTAACGAGGAATTGTGCCATTTGTGTTCACTTTTTTCTGTGGAGAGTATACAGTGCAATTTTATAGGTGAATTATTTCTGTCCCCCTTTCTTTTTTATTTTTTCTCTTTATTGCCTGTGTACATGCAGCGTTCACAAACAAATATAAACAAAACAAGGGACAAAAAGGAAGGGCAGACATGCGTGAGTCACAGGCTTTTAGGGGCGAAGCTCCTTAAGGCGCCACCAGATTGTCCTCTGTTGTAACTACCTCTCTCGGGTATGTGCCTCAGGGGATTTTAGTTCTTGGAATGTCCGCTAGATGGCAGTGCTTGTAGGAAATCAAGGAGTTCGGTTCTGACTGTTACGGTGGATGGACGTGTTTTTTGAGCGCCCCCGATCGACTGCGCAGATAACTTGTGTTGCGTGTTTTGAGCTTGTCGTTATATTTATGAGGCAGCAGTTGAAATCCCTGTAGCACTAATTATGAAGCAGCAGTTGAAATCCCTGTACGGCTTTTTCGGGGGTCAGTCACCAGGTATTTATCGTGCGTGTGTGTGTGTTCAATTTTTTGTTTTTTGTTCTTTTACCACCCCTTTGGGGAGGTGCACGTACATTGAACACGCAAATTTTTGTAGTAAAGCTTAGACTTTCTCTTTTTCGTTGGGCAGGCCTCGAGTTTTGTGATTATCGAGTGAGACAAGTCATAGGGACAATTGGTGTCGGAAAGACATGGTTAAAAAGACTGTAAAGTGTTCAGGATGTGGGGTAGGTTTGAAAGTGGACCCGAATGTAGAAGCGGAAAGAGAAGAGGCTGACGCGAAGTGTAGGCAATGTGAGGTTGAGGAAAAAATAAAGAAAATGATGGTTGCCCAGAGTGACCTGCTGATGAGAATCACCGAGCTAGAGACTGCGCTGGCGACTAAGCAAGAGAAAACGATGGCTATGGGAGAAAGGCCGAAGTTCACCGAGGAAGCACTAGGCAAAGTGAACAGAGGAGCGGCCTACAGAGAGAACAGTAGAGAACCGGCAACCAGAACGGCGGAGAAGAAAGAGCAAGCAAGTTTGGAAAAAACAGGTTCAGCCGGTTCAATTGTCGCAAGGCTTAGCTTCAGCAAATTAGTGGTGGGGCTGGGAGGGGACAAAGTAGCCGGTGTCACAGGTGCAAGTAACCGCCAGGTGCAGGACGCTCCAGCTGAAAAGTCACATCATGCGATAATCGCCGGGAACTCGAATTTATATCCATGCACAGAAGCCATCAAGGAGAGGGTAAGAGGTGACAAGAGGGTTGCAGTAGGGGCGTTCCCAGGACGCAAGCTGGAAGCAGTCATGAGGCAAGCGAGCGCAAAACTCAAAACTAAAGCTGATAGACGGAACCTCGAGATAATTTCAGGCGTTTTAAACGATGTCTTAAATGAAGATACAGCAGGACTAGCAACTACACTAGCGAAAGGCATCGATGACATGCGCGCCACTTTTCCTGAGGTACAGGTAGTGATATGCACGATACCGGAGGCACCGGTGCGTGATAGCAACCTGCAAAGAGTGGTTGTCAACGCAAACCAAGAGATATGTTGGATGAGTCTAGAGAAAGGCTTTGAGGTGGTGGAAATAAACAGAGAGGTGCATAGGTGGGGTGTTTTTCAACGAGACAGAATTCACTTCGATGGGCGGCTAGGTCATGAGGTGGGTTGGTGACTTGCAGGACGCGCAGAAGTTTTTCGGGGCGCAAGCGGGCCCTTTGGTGTGCAGGATAGCTAGTAACGAGAAAACCAACCAGAGAGACTCTTTGATAGGTGGTATGGACAGATACGATTCCAAAGGTGCACCACTATTTAAGATAGGTAGTCTAGTGGCTAAGATACTCGGCTGCTGACCCGCAGGGCGCGGGTTCGAATCCCGGCTGTGGCGGCTGCATTTCCGATGGAGGCGGAAATGCTGTAGGCCGGTGTGCTCAGATTCGGGTGCACGTTAAAGAAGCCCAGGTGGTCGAAATTTCCGGAGCCCTCCACTACGGCGTCTCTCATAATCATATGGTGGTTTTGGGACGTTAAACCCAACATGTCAATCAATCAAATCAATCTCATTAAGATAGGTAGAGTCCGGGGCAGAAATAGAAGTAGCCACGAGCGCCGAGCCAATTCAGACATAGGGTATATTAACATGCAGGGTGGTAGGAACAGGCTGAAGTGGGAAGAGATAGAAGAACAGCTAAGGGAGGAGAAGCCGATGGTATACGGTTTTGTAGAAACACATCTCAGGGACATGGAACAACCTCCTAACAATGCAGACTACGCGTGGAAATATTGTAATAGAACAGAAAGCAGCAGAAAGGGGGGTGGTATTGGGGCATTCATTCATAAAAGTACAGACTAGCAAAGGGTCAAGCAGGAGTGCAAGGGACATTTATGGCTAAAAGGGAAAGTGGCAGGGCAAATGACACTCCTTGGTTTCGTGTACATGTGGATGGGAGCAAAGACCAGAGAGGAAAACCAGGCAATGGTAGAGTGCATATGAAATGACATTCAGGAGTTAGGAGGAGAGTGCGAGATAATTAAACTAGGCGATATGAATGCGCACATACAAGATATAGATGGGTATACCAACCCGACAGGCAAAATGATCATGGATATGTGTGAAAGCCTTCGTTTGATCATTTGCAACAGTATCGAGAAGTGTGAAGGGCAAATAACATGGGAGGTAGGAAGGCTACAGTCGACGATAGATTACGCGCTGATGTCACATAGGATGTATGATAAGCTCAGGGGAATGCACATAGATGAAGGTGGCTCCAGAAGTCTGGGTAGTGATCAGAAACGTACCAAGCTAAGTTTTGGAAGAGCAGTGAAAGTGGGAAGGAGACAAGATGAGCAACTACAGGAACATTTTTATTCAGAAAGGCAAATTGAAATAGCCACTAAACAAATTGAGATAGTAATCACTGAGGATAATAAAACAGTGTACCCATACACGAATCAAATTAGACTGTTTGAGCTAGAGCTTGCTAAGGCACGTGACAAGTCACGTCGGAAAAAGAAGACACAAATCCAAAAGTTGGTGGGGTGAGGAAGTTAAGAGAGCCATAGCAAAACGTCAGGAAGCCTCTAGGGAACACAGAAATGCTAAGCAGCGGGGTGAACCGACAGATTATGTTGAAAGAAAATGGAAAACCTTTCTAAGCAGTAGAAGGGATGCATCCCTTCTGATCAATGAAAATATTAGAAGAAAGGGAGCTGAGTGGCTGCCAGAAGTACATAAAAAAGATAGGAAGGCAGCTGCGAAATTTTGGAACCATCTAAACTCCCTAAAAAATAAGACGAGCCTAGAGCAGAAGTTTGTAACTACAGCTCAAGGTGCTAGGCTAGAAGGGGACGAAGCTATTGAATATATAAGAACAACGGTGACACAAAAATTTCAACAAAAAGTGCCTTATGCACCACAATAGACAAGGATGGATCAAGTGTCGCAATGGCTCCATTTTCACAACGAGAGTGGGAAAGGGCTGAGAAAAGGGTTCCTAGTAGTACATCAACAGGCCCAAATGGCATTCCAATTATGCTGATAAAGACATTAGGTCCGAAGTCTAAGCAGGCTTTGAGAGAGGCAGTGAGCAAAATGATAATCGATGGAGAAGTTCCCGATGGATGGAAACTTAGCAGGACGAGCATGATCTATAAAGGAAAGGGGGACAAAGCTGACATAAACAACTACCATCCTATAACAGTGACATCAGTGGTCTACAGGCTGGCGATGCAGATTATAAATGAAAGGCTGCAGGCATGGATAGAGGATGAGGGGGTGCTGGGGGAACTACAGAATGGGTTTCGCAAACACAGGAGGTTGGAGGACAATCTGTTCTCACTGACGCAGTGCATCGATATAGCAGAAAAGGAACAAAGGCCACTGCGGCTAGCATATTTGGATATCAAGGGAGCGTACGATAGCGTGGTTCAAGAGGAATTGTGGGGAATACTGGACACACTAGGTGTAGAAGATGTAGTCACTAATCTTTTAAAGGATATCTATAAAGGTAACAAGGTAATTTTAAAGTGGGAAAAACAGGTATCCAAGGCTGCAGAGGTAAAACGGGGGCTAAGGTGTCCTCTGTCACCCTTATTATTCATGATGTACCTAAGAGGATTAGAGGCTAAATTAGAGGGAAGTGGACTGGGCTTCAACCTCTCTTTCGTCAAACAAGGAAAATTCATTGAACAGGCACTACCAGCATTGATGTACGCAGGTGATATCGTGCTAATGGCCGACAACAAGGAAGATTTGCAGAGATTGGTGGACATCTGTGGTAATGAGGGAGATACGTTAGATTTTAGATTCAGTAAGGAAAAATCAGCAGTCATGATTTTTAATGACAATGAAGGTAGTGAGCTTAGAATACAGGAGTTCACGCTAAAGATAACAGATAAATACAAATATCTGGGCGTATGGATAAGCAATGGGGCCAAGTACCTAATGGAACACGAAATATACGTGACGACTAAAGGTAACAGGAATGCAGCAGTAATGAAAAACAGGGCATTGTGGAATTACAATAGGTATGATGTTGTGCGAGGAATATGGAAAGGGCTCATGGTTCCTGGTCTGACGTTCGGCTATGCGGTCTTGTGCATGAGATCAGAAGTTCAAGCAAGATTAGAAATTAAGTAACGTGGAATAGGTAGGCTTGCCTTAGGAGCTCACGGGAATACACCAAATCAGGAAGTACAAGGTTATATGGGATGGACATCATTTGAGGGCAGGGAAGCTAGCAGCAAGATAAAATTCGAGAAGCGATTGAGAGAAAAGGGGGAGGAGCGTTGGGCTAGGAAGGTATTCAGCTACTTGTACATGAAGAATGTCGATACAAAATGGAGTAAGCGAACCAGAAAATTGACTGGTAAATACTTAGGAAACAGCAGGTGGCCAAATTAAAAAGAATTATCGGTTAAGAAGAAGGTGAAGGAAGCTGAGACCGATATGTGGAGAATCGGTGTGATTAAGAAGTCCGCACTGGAGATCTATCATACTTTTAAGCAGGAAATTACCAAGGAAAGGATCTAAGATAACACTCGGGGTAGTTCTCTACTGTTTGAGGCCAGGACGGGAGTATTGCAAACCAAGACATATTGGGCTGAATACGAAGGGGTAGACACGGTATGCAGTGCGTGTGGAGAAAAAGAAGAAACTGCCGAACACTTGATAATGTTCTGTAAAGGACTTCGCCCTATAGTTCAGGATGATGGCGTAGAGTTTTTCAAAGCACTGGGGTTTAGGGACAGGGAGGGCAAAATAGACTTTAAGCGGGTAGAATTAACTAGAAGGAGGTTATCTGATTGGTGGCTAAAGTCAAGACACGAGTGAAAATTAAAACCTTCACTGCAACGTACGAATCCTCAATCTCACCATTTAAAGAAAAAAAATAAATCTAGTTTTTGATTATTTAAGTATTACGGCTTGGTGGCGTTAGCCACCACCCGATATAAAGGGTACAGCCATATCCATCCGTCCGTCCGTCCGTCCGTCCGTCCGTCCATCCATCCATCCATCCATCCATCCATCCATCCATCCATCCATCCATCCATCCATCCATCCATCCATCCATCCATCCATCCATCCATCCATCCATCCATCCAATATAGTATGAAAAGATGTGAGATGGTACGGACGGACGGACAAACGGATGGACAGACAGACAAGCAGACAGACGGACGAATCGACGGACAGACAGAAACACGGGCGCATGGATGGATGCACGGATGGATGCACGGATAGACGCACGGACGGACGCAAGATTGAATGGATGGTGGATAGATGGGTGTACAGATGGACGCAAGGACGAACGGAAGCAAGAACGAATGGACGGACGGAAGCACGGATGGACTCACGGACGCTTCGCCCCACTCATCATCATTCACTCCGCGGATATGCTGCGATATTTGAAAAAACATTTTCATCTGTAGAAAGCGTTTTACTTGATGAAGCTATTGGGGCACATCTTGTTGAACCTTTCTTGCTTCCGTTGGGGCGCATCATTTTAAGGCATTCCTTCTGCCTTTCACTCTTCTAATAATCGCGTCGTTAATGTGTACTTGTAAAGACAACTTTTATATAACGGCATCGTCTAAAGTTCATGACCTTTAGTACTTCTAGCATTATTTTCAGGCTATGAGAGCATTAATGGAGCCCTACAGCACTTTCTGAACATGGTCAAAAAGATCTGCCGATCGGTAGTAGGGGGTCCTGACAGCACGCGAGACAAAAAAAAAAAAAAAGGCAGATCGCACATACTGTGAGAATTGGTGATATGCGAAGCACGAACGAGGAAGGTTGATATGTCACTTTAAAATGAACACAACAATCTCAGGTGAACGTGAATTATACCGTACATAACCTCCGTGCCATGAATATCTCGTAAGAAAGCGTCATTTACCTTCGTTGTCTGTTCACATAACATAATACCAAATTTCGTATATGTGGAGCAAGCGAAACGGCCCCGAGCACGCTATGAGCGTAGCATACGGTCATGATTTACATGACACGCATATCATGATTAGCATGTTTGGATGATTCCTTTACCTTGGTAGTGTATTCACGTCATCTTATACCAAATTTTCTATATGTGGAGATAGCGAAACGGCGGCGAGCACGCTATGAGCGTAATGTAATCACGGTTCACATGAGACGCATATCATGATCATCATGTTTGGACGTGTCAATTACAGTCGTCATTCCTTCACGTCACATAACAACGAAATTCTATATATAAAGCTAGTAAAAGGGTCGCGAGCGCATTATGAGCGTAGTATGTTGTCACGTTTTTACATGACACTCATGTCATGATTATCGTGTTTGCACCAGTCATATATATTTGTCAACCATTGACGTGACGTAACACCAAGCTTGACATATGCGAAGCTAGCGAAACGGCTGCGAGCGTATAATGAGCGTGGCATGTAGTCATGACTAGTCATAACATGAAAATCATAACATGTATGCCATGATTTTCAAGTTAGAGTCTGCACTTAAGTTCGCTATGCAGTCATGTCGTACCATACTAGTTTTGAAAAATATCATGGGAACAAAACCACCGCAGGAGCAGCAAGACCATGAAATGTGAGTCATGACATTCATGACATGCATGTGATGATTTTCATGTTATGACTAATCAATTATGCTCGTCATACAGTATACAGTCATGTTATGCCATATCAATTTTGGTATTTCTTTCATTTATTTAGTACTTCACACAGCAGAGGGCATGGGAATAAAAAGCTCGACAGAGCTTGACTGGGCTTCCCAGTCAGTTACAGTCTAGCGTAGCACAGTCGCAGTACACATATTTTGCGGAATAAAAAGAAATTGAAACATTCATTACATGCAGAGAGTCATCAGCATTTGAAACAAAAGAAGCACTCGGAATACTTCATGCAAGACAACTCAACATTTGAAAGACCAGATATATAAGATTCAATAGAGAAACGCTAGAAGGTCAGACCTACAGCATACATCAATGGCAACGTCACTTAATTCTAAAAAATTTAAAACAGAGGGTAAAGTAATTCTCAACAATTGGGCACAGTAATTCGTGCGAGAGGACTTCACCTTGAATTTTTCATCATCCTTAAAGCCGGGTATATAGGAACGTATTTGGCTAGTTCTGCAATTTTGTTAAGCATCGAAATATGTTGTTTTATTTCATGTTTATATCGGAGAGCTAGACGTAGTTTACAGAAACTAAATACTTTTCGAATAGCAGTGGTCTGGAAGAGCTGCGCAGAAGGGTAATCTCTGGGTAAAACGTAAATGAGGGGTAAAGCTTTTTTTTTTTGTAGAATATAAACCTCTTTTAATTTGTGAACGCCGTAGTGCCCCGTATGAGCTGGCAATGATTAACTTATGATATAAAAAGATATTTTAAAAGCAAAAGTTTTATTTAAGTAGGAAGGAGACCAATAAAGCGTGAGGCCGCTAAGCATGACTGCTTAGCGGTAATGCTTAGCTACCGTCACATTTCGCTTACAAGCATTGCTTGCAAACTCTTAGAACATATAATATATTCACAATAGCATGCCATCTAAGTAATCACTCCTTCTTTTTTCACAATCAACATGGTTTTCGGCCAGGCTTATCATGTGATACTCAGCTCTTTGAATTTGTTACAGATCTTCACTTAAACCTAGCCTCATCTTTTCAAACAGATGTCATCTACTTAGATTTTGCCAAAGCTTTTGATTGCGTTCCCCACCAGCGACTTTTGACTAAGCTTGCATGCCTACGGCTGGACCCCCTCGCATTGTCATAGATCCACTGCTTTCTGACAAATCGCCTCCAATACACAGTTGTCGGAAATCGATGTTCAGGCACTACTGACGTGATTTCTGGAGTACCACAGGGATCCGTTCTTGGTCTTCTGCTGTTTCTCATCTTCATAAACGACCTTACTAACGGCATTTCATCTCCCATTTGACTTTTTGCAGACGACTGTGTTCTTTATCGTCGCATTGCACACCATAGTCACCATGATATCATACAAAATGATCTGGATCTAATCGAAACCTGGTGTTCTAATTAATTATGAAACTCAACATTTCGAAATGCAAAGTGATGCAGATATCCCGTAATTGCTCAAACAGTAGTTACACGTACTCCCTAAACCCGATAGCTTTGTCCTCCGTCGAATCATATCGTTATCTTGGTCTCGCAACACATGACAAGTTGACATGGTCCGATCACATCACAAAATTAGCTTCCGATACTACTAAATCACTTGGCTACATCATACGTTCTCTTTCCTTGTGTCCCTCTGCCACGCGAAAACTGGCGTGTGAAACATGTATACGGAGTAAGCTTGAATATGCCTCAGATATTTGGAGCCCTCATCAAGCATACCTCATTAACGTTTTGGAATCTATAGAGAACCGTGAGGCCAGATTGTCATAGAATGTCCATTGTCGCCTTTAGACTCATCACGCATGACATTTTTATTGCATGTATTGATCATCGTCACTTAACTAATAGTACGATCACCCGGTTTTCCCAGTGAATAATCTTTTGCCGGCCGTAAGGACAAACTACGGCAACTTCTCAACCTTATTTACTAGCATAGCCATTTGGAATTCATGGCCTTTCGAATTGAAATCATCGCATAACATTCATATTTTCACTTCGCGCAGTAAGAAATATTACGTTCAGGAATTAATCAACTCATCCGATTTGTGTAATTAACTGTTAATAGCTCTTCATATTTCCGTGCTATTTTACTACTTAAATTTGCCTTTGGGAACTGACTTCAGTTCGGTAACTGACTGGATTCCCAGAGAAGGCAAGCGGGTTAGGTGGAGACAGAAGATTAGGTGGGCAGATGAGATTAAGAAGTTTGTGGGTATAAATTGGCAGCAGCAATCACAGGACCAGGTTAACTGGCGGAACATGGGAGAGGCCTTTGTCCTGCAGTGGACGTAGTCAGGCTGATGATGATAATGATGATGAATTGATAACAGTGACAATGAAACGTGTTGCATTTGTCACGTAGAGTTGTTCATTAATATTGTTTTTTGTCTTCACTTGCTTTTGACTATTTCCATGTTATTTTTCAATGGTGAGTATTACTATTATGTTGTGTATTGATCGTATTTTTATTGTTAATCAAGTTTATTCATTATTACTCACAAGTCCGTATACTATTGCTGTATTTTTTGTAATTACCCCATCCATGTAGCCATAGGAGGTCCCCCTGTCAGTTTCTCAGAAACTTTGGGACCTCCTGCTGCAATAACGCGAACTATGTAACTCAACTGAACTATTTAATAAACTTGACTTGACTTGACTATACACGTAAAGATCAACGAATGCTCACAAAATGCTCCCAACAGAATTTAGCACGCATCACTACAAAGAAAACTGTCTAATGCATTTTCAAAATTCACTAACGTTGTTTGTTGCACAACCGCATTGGGTAAACTATTCCACATATCTATTGTGTCTGGGAAAAAGGAGTGGTGGAAAGCATTCGCGCGTGCGAAATAGGGTTGAATAGCTCTGTTAATATTAAGACGATCGCATCGCCTTCCAGGGGGCTGAAGATATAAATCCTTATTTATTTTTTTTGCCCGCTTATAATAATAAAAAGAAATTTAAGGCGATGTTTGCGCCTGCGATACTCCAAAGACTCAAGCTCTCTCACTCACAGGACTTTAACAAAGCTGTGACTGAGTGTGTGCGTCGGTATCTACGGCATATGAAACGGACTGCTAATTTTTGTATTCTTTCAATTTTTTCCACAAAACCTTCTAGTGAGGCGACCACACAATACTACCTTACTCTAAGACAGGACGTATGAATGTTTTGTAAGCAGTTAGTTCTACATTTGGTGTGGCATGTTCCAGTTTTTTCTTTAGGAAATACAGTTTTTTCTTTGCCTTAGAACAGATGTTATTGATATGCGAGTGCCATTTCAATGTGTGCATAATACTAACTCCTAGGTATTTGAAACAAGCGGCATTGTTTAAAGGGTGACTTCGGATGTGATACATAAGTGACGATTCGCTCCCACTAGAGTGAATATGCGTAAAAGTCGTCTTGCTGTAATTTATTTCCATGTACCATATTATACACCACTGATCTAATGCCTGTAAGTGTCTGTTCAGATTAATTTGGTCACCTTCGCAAGTAACTGGGGAATAAATCAAGCAGTCATCTGCAAAAAGTTTCATTTTAATAGGAGCCTCAACTATTAACATAGATCATTAGCAAATACCAGAAAAAGAATTGGTCCTAAAACAGATCCTTGGGGAACGCCCAAGTACACGGTCTGTGGTCTTGAAGTGTAACTTTCAATTTTTACAGCCTGTTGACGTGCGGATAAATAGGTCTCTATCCATTTTAATACTTCTTCGCTTATTTCTAATCTTTCACGCTTGAAAAGTAATTTGCGATGAGAGACCCTACCAAAGGCTTTCCTAAAATCGGCATAAATTGCATCAGTCTGCAGAAGGGCATTGCTGTTTTTATTGAAATCATGGAGCATTTCAACTAATTGTGTCACAGTAGAAAGACCGTGCAGAAAACCATGTTGGCTTGCACAAAGTAACTGGTTAGAATCAAGAAAACTAAGAATATGTTTTGCTATTAGATGTTCCAAAACTTTTCAGCAAACCGACGTCAAGGATACGGGCCGGTAATTGTTTACTAACGAACGGTTACCGTTTCTAAAAACCGGAATTGCAGCTGCATTGCGCCAGTCTTGTGGAAGTGATCGCGTCTCAATCAATTTAATAAACATTATTTCTAAATAAAACGAGACCCATTCTGTGTATCTCTTGAGAAACTTTGTTGGTAGTTATCCGGACCACTTCCTTTCTTCGCATCTAGCTCAAGCAGTAACTGAAAAATACCTTTGCGGTTGATAATAACAGGTTCCATTGTGGTTGTTCCATTGTTACTTATATTATTAATGAGACGTTCTTCTGCTTAGTGGAATGAGGCCGGCTGCGTTAGAACTAGACGCCAGGGACAACGTTAACTCTAAAATTATTAGCGACGACACCAAAAAGAAAAAGGCGTCGGATGTGGCTTGCCCCAGTGATGATATATTCATGGGTAAATAGAATAAGTCACTATCGCCAAAGAGACAGACGCTAGTTCGGTTCCTCCCCAACCATGCATCTGTTTTCTATTTCCCACTGAACAGCCACGCAGTTTCTGCACCCCACTCGCGCACTCGTCCTGTGATTTATACTGGTTCTGCTCATTCCGTTCTCCAGAGATCATACAGAGCGTCTTCGAGCGTAAAGTAATTGCTGTACAGGTGGAAGAAATGCTTGTCAAGATAGTTAGACAGGAGTCATCCATCTAGCCCCTCAGCAGCATTCGTTATACCTGTAAAGAACAAAAACGGTTCCTGGAGATTTTGTGTTGATTACCGGCGGCTGAACTCTGTCGCAAAAGAAAGACGTATATCTGCTCCCCCACATCAATTACGTTATTGTTTGTCCGCCCTCTGCTTTGTATTTTTCTTCTGTAGACTTGAAATATGTATATTGGCAAATCCCCATGCACTCTGCCGCTAAAGAGAGAACAGCGTTTACAACTCCATATGGTTTATTTGAATTTAACTCCATGCTGTTTGGCCTGCGTAACGCTTCTTGTATACGTTTGAGCGCTTTATATGCAGTGTTCTCCGTGGCTTAAAACGGGATATATGGCCATGCTATCTTGAAGACGTCGTAACAATCGGCCTCACGTTTGAAGAACACAATGGTCCACTTGATGTCGTTTTCACGTGCCTTAAGAAAGCAGCACTTACCTTGAATTCCAAAAAGTGCCATTCCCATTATCGTGAAACTCTAGTTCTCGGACATCTCGTAGACACACACGGCGCTCGGCCTGATCCCCATAATAACGCCGTGTACAGCACTTTCCCTCAGCCACGCTCACTACGAGAACTTGGAAGCTTCTTTGGCCTATATATTCGTATTTGCGGCGTTTTGTTCCGAGCTTCACTGATGTTGCTAAGCCCAAAAACTTACCCTTCCTTTGGTTGAAAGAGAGTGAGTGATCGTTTTCTCAGCTGAAGCTTCTACTCACTTAATTACGCGCTTATTCTTTGGCGTTTCGACTCATCAGCCCCAACTGATGTACACAGTGACGCCAGTGCAATCAGTATCGGCGCTGTCTTAGTTCAGCGTCACAATGCCACCTAACACATCATTGATATACGCAAGACGTTCTTTGAGTAAAGCTGAGCGCAGTTACACTATTACAGACAGACCACAAATGTCTGGCCGTTGTCTTCACCGTGCACAAGTTTCACCCGTATACATCTAAGGTTGCTGATTCTCTATCATCGCAGACCACCACACACTCTGTTGGCTCACTGGTCTACGAGATCTTCCCGGTGGTCTTGCACACTGGGTGCTCCGTTTGCAAGAAGATGACTTTCGTGTGTGTTTCAGGAGTGGCCGCCGTTGCACGGGCGCTGACTGCCGATTGCGACTTCTTGCCGCAACTGAATGCGACGCCGACAACTTAGTCGACTGTCCGGCCGCTCTCAACTCAAGGTTTGCATATTCGGAAAGTTTTCTATTCAGAACAACGACAAGACCATAGTATGGCTTGTTTTTTCTTATCTGCCGTCGATAAAGCACATCAGTCCCCATTCGTCATACACGATGACATTCTTAACAAGCGAAATTATGCGGCAAAAGGGTCCCGCCTACTTTGGATGTCCCCTAGGCTTCGCGAGCCAACGTGATGCAAGCTATGCACGACGACCTAACATCTGGGATAATGGAATTTGCCAAGACATATCACTGCACACTGGAACACTTCCACTGGCCCCGCATACATCAGGCTACAGCTAAGTACGTGCCCAGTTGTGAACGTTGCCAACGGTACAAACGTCCCATAAGTTCACCGCCGGGATTTCTTCATCCCATACCGCCTCTGTCTTTTCCTTTTGAGGTAGTCAGTTTTGACTTGATGGGTTCTTTTCCACGACCGATCACTCAGAACCGGTGAATTATAATTTACATTGGCCATTTCCCTCGGTATGCGGAAACCACAGTGACGCCCGCCGCCACGGCCGGTCACGGTTCGGACTATATCTACTACGCTACATGATCCTCCGGCATAGGTCCCCACGTGCCATCATCAGCGACCGTGGTCGTCATTTCGTAGCAGACGTATTGTACAAGTTGCTTCACTGGTGTGCTTCCCAGTTTCGTCACACCACTTCGAACCACCCCCACTAAGGGTAACACTAGGACCCTCACTAGCATGCTCGATATGTACGTTGACTCCAAGCATAAAAACTGGAACGCAATTTTATTGTTCATATACTTAGGCCTACAACTTTGTGCTACAATAGAGAACTGGCTTTAGCCCGTTTTATCTCATGTACATGCGTCAGTAACGTACTATACCATTCACCCAATTCTCCCGTTTTCAGAGCTATAGATAATCCATTTTTTTTGCAGAGACACTCTCTCGCTCAGAAAAGGCATGGTGCACCACGCGTCTCAGGCCTTTCGGAGCCCAAAACCGTTCAAAGGCTCGCTACGATAAAGCACGTCCACATGTAGAGATATGGTATGGCTGTGGGCTCCATACCGGAAGCGCGGCATGTATGAAAAGTTTCTGACCCACTATACAGATCCCTTCGTCGCTGTGATGACGTTACGTATAGATACGTGATATCGCGCCTCACATCTTCTGGCCGTCGCTCCAGGAAAACGGACGTCGTGCATGTTGCCCGTTTGAAACCATACCACGCGCTACACTGACTAACCCGCCCAGTGGGCATCGTCCGCAACGGGGAAAGTGATACAATACTTTCGACGAAGTGGAAAAAGCGAAAAAGTGATAGCGTTCTGGGCTAGGCCTTCTTTCGGAGCACTCCTTGGGCTAGGGAGGGCTGCGATTTCTAATATGGTATTGTTTCTCTCTTTTTTTTTTGGATATTCCGTCAAGTGTTTTGCTTCAAGCATTTCTTCAGATCTTTGCACTGGGTGCGGTTCCATCAACTAATATTGATATCTTAAATGTACGACATAAGCAAGGAGCACTGCTGTTTATGGCAATCATGCCAGAATAATATCCAAAACTGCGTTCAGTTTTAGCGATTGGCCAACGATTCATCATCCTGGAACAACTTGCTAGCGTCCTGTTAAACCAGCATAGATAATGCAATAAACAACTTTTTACTCTCCCATCTGGTCCAAATTTCACTTTTATAGTAGCGAATGGTGTACTTGAACGCCTGAAGAAATATCGACTATACCATCCTAATTTAAATACAACAGGTACCTGATTCAAAAGTCGAATTGCAGATGCTTACGAAGAATCTACCCCTATTTTTCACAGCTAAACCCATAGGTTTGTTAGATTCCGCGTTCTCGTTTCTTAGGCTGTATATAGCATATTAACAGTGCTCTTTCTTGCGTAAGTTTTGCATGCATTCTCAAAAGAATAGAACTTATGAACACGGGTTATCAGATGACACACGGGCACGAAGATGGAAGTGCTTCATGTGTCTTCTTCTACTACACCGTGTTCAATAACGCTGCACTTTTCAAGAGAGTACGCCCGTGTTGGCTCGCTTTGTGTATACCACTGTGCAAAACTTGCATTAACATAAAATTCTTTCAGAGATACGTCTACCTTCACGTCACTTCGCGTGGGTGCTCTATGTTCTAGTAAAAGAAACAAAATGCCTTCCGAGGCCGTTGAAAGTCTTAAGCAGACCTCTCAGAGCGAGAAAAGAAGTAAATATGAACAAAGAAAGCAAGGACACTGAAATATGAAAACGATGCCAACAGGTATATGAATAAGCATCACGCAGTATTGTGCGGTAGCAAATATTAAAAGGCTAAGTGTACCTCATTGTCATCATTCTATCCATCTCAATGTGTTTAATTGTCGGCTAAAGTTTTGAACGTGTTCTGCCACTTGATGAAACATCACAAAATTGCACTTACATTAAAAGATACTCACCCGTTTTTGCTGAAGCTGACGAGTGCTCGAATGAATGCTGCAGCCATGCGACCATCACGAGAATCGGGGTCCTCTGCGTAGGCGCGACCGAACGTGAAGAGTAAGTCTGATGCATGAGGCGCCCCCATCCAGGAAGGCAGTGGGAACATCATCGTCTTGTGGCCGAACACGTAGCTGAACACCTTGTTGCCCCTTTCGCTGTGCTTTTCTGCGAAGAACTGCAGGGGACAGTTGAACACCCTGTCCGATACATAGTCAATGTACTGGCGTCTCAGCGCGTTATTGTCACCTGGAGAAACTTCCTTGGTGTATGTTTCAAGGATATCTGGAACGCTGTCTCTGAGAAGTCTCCATAATGCGCCGCGAAGAGATTGGACAAGTTTTTCCGGTGCTACATTTTGAAGGTCTTCGGCCAGAAGCTGGAAGGCCAAAGGAAAGAGCAGATAGATAGCTGCTTCGTCTGAAGTCACACCAGCCAAGACGTCTACGGACGAGAAGAAACCGCGATTCATCGCCACCAGTGGATTTCGGGGGATGAACTCGTCGTGATACGTTGGGAGAAAAGGGGCCCGTTTTGGCGCCACGACCTCTAAGGAAGCCTTGACGAGCTCGTCAGCGGGTTTGTTTCTCATACAGTCTATGATTTCTTCCACGTTAGATGAACGTTCGATGGATGTCCCATTAGTGCAGCCGATGACATTGGCGACCTTGTCTGCCTTGGCCACGCTCTCCTGCACCGTGTCCCACGTGTCCAGATTGTACACGGTGCCGCTCATCATGACAGCCCGCTTAAAGAGACCTTCGCTTAACGGTGAGATGATGTGTGCGTGTATACACATTGAGCCCGCGCTTTGTCCGAACAGCGTCACTAACTCTGGGTCACCGCCGAAGTTTGCAATATTGCGCCTAACCCACTTGAAAGCTACGTTCTGGTCCAGCAGGCCGACGTTACCTGGTGCCTCGGGAGAATTCGAACTCATAAAGCCCAAGATGCCAAGACGGTAGTTCGTGGAGACGACGACAACATCTCCCAGCGCTGCAAGCCAGACTGCGTTATAGGTGGCCGAATTGGCGCTACCAAAACTGAATGCTCCGCCGTAGATCCATACAAGTACAGGCCGGGAGCCCGAACCATTCACGGCCACGGGAGTCCAGACGTTCAGGTAGAGGCAGTCCTCCGTGTAAGTTACGTTTCCCTGCAGGATCGCATGCTCCGCTACCTGCATGGACAGCGGACATCACGTTTTATTGACTTACTCCATGCTGAAGAATCGAAGGGCGATCCCACGAATTCGACGCTCAGTGGTCTGAATCCAATTGTCAATCATGTCAATAACGTGCTCTGGTAATCAGTTTCAAACTATAAATTTGCGAATCATTTACGTTTACTCACAGGCTATTTCGCAGATTTTTAGTGACTTCACGAATCATGCCACGGAATTCGTCCGACCCTGTGTGACTGCGCAGCCTACATCGCTACCACCAAGGGCACTGAGTCAAAATCAAGTGGTTGCCCTTCAGTGCTCCACTCAATCCTGATACCATAAAGTTTCGAGAATTAACTAGGGGGAACACTGGCGCTGTGATCGTTGAGCGACCACGGGAATGATGGGTAGTACACGGATTTGCCTAGTCTTCGTACTTGAGGGCCTCGAATTGGACTAGTGGCTTTGTTTATTCCTTTGTTTCGGTTTTGTTTCGAATGAAAGACAGCAACTTTTTGAGCTTCGTGACCCGAGTTGAAATGGTAAGCCTAAAACTTTAAGGTGTCGAAGCGCCGCTGAATATTTGCTGATTTTTGTTTTGTGAGAGAACAGCTGCAAGCCACGCGAACACAAATGAAACCAGATGTACGATGGTCAAAGAAATTCATGCACTAACCAACACTCCCATGCTCGCTGAAGCGCAGTGCGTCGCAGCTGCCATGGACACTAGCGCCAGAGTTCCCTCTGGTGTATCATTAGGCAACTCTATGCCTATAACCAGCACCGTCAAGTCTCGAAAACCTGGCACAGCCCGATGCATCATTAGAGGACGTCACCAGCTTCTTTTTTTTTCTTTCATGACAGCATAGCGTGTACTTTCTTTACATTACGGTGGGGCAGGCTGCGACCGTAGATGTTCCATCGATTTGATTGGTTTATATGTGGGATTTAACGTCCCAAAACCACGCTATGATTATGAAAGACGCCGTAGTGGAGGGCTCCGGAAATTTCAACCACCTGGGGTTCTTTAACGTGCACCCAAACCTGAGCACACGGGCCTACAACATTTCCGCCTCCATCGGAAATGCAGCCGCCGCTGCCGGGATTCGATCCCGCAACCTGCGGGTCAGCAGACGAGTACCTTAGCCACTAGACCACCACGGCGGCGCTTAGACGTTCCACCGAAAAGCTACAAACTACTGTTTAGGCTCAAAGATTATTGTTTATTTAATAATATTACTTTAGACCCAGCGTTAACGGACGTCGGCGTTCAGTTCGCCATTCTTCCGCCACGTGCCGTGTGACTTTTCGATTTTGAATCCCAGGCGAAGTCAAGAAATGCGTCGCGGCAAGAAAAGTAAAAACAAGAACGCTAAAGATTTGATTTGGTGTGACGACGTTTGTCGGACAGAGATAAGACCAGCGAGTTCTAACGTTAAATAGGGGAATTGTTCCACGATCCCACGCCAACGAATTGCCATACGCATTAGAAAAAAAATAAAGAAAACGCTGCCCGACTGCACCAAAAATTTCGGAAAGGCAGCTAAGCGTATTCTTTTTTTTTTCTTTACAGCAGCGGTGTTATACCCGCGGTTTTTCCGGTTCACGACGTGGAAAAGAAACCACGATCATGCTGGCATGGCGCCGGCGTCTAGCAAAATTAGGAACAGTTGTGCCTAGCTAAACCAATGTAACCACAGGCAAGCCTTATAGAGTCAGGTTGAGCATTGCAAAACCTAATTAGTTACGCATAACTAATCTTTATCAAATCACACCGTAATAAGCCCTCATTGCTGAAATTCTTGTATGCCTCTAGCTATGCTGAGGAAGCTAAGATATGTGTTGCTTGGTCCAATATTAAGACTGAGCCTAACGAGGGCTAGTAAGCTTAGGATAACATAAGATGCAACCTCATCGAGACCAAACCTCGAATATGCTAATCAGGCTAATTGATTATTTTGAAAAGTAAGGAACTTCGTGCTGAGATTTCGAAGACATTCACAATGGAACTCCATCCATACCTAACCGATATTCTTGTGAATCGCAACGTGATTGCGTGAACATTTTGTGGCCCCGCCGCGGTGGTCTAGTGGCTAAGGTACTCGGCTACAGACCCGCAGGTCGCGGGTTCGAATCCCGGCTGTGGCGGCTGCATTTCCGATAGAGGCGGAAATGTTGTAGGCCCGTGTGCTCAGATTTGGGTGCACGTTAAAGAACCTCAGGTGGTCGAAATTTCCGGAGCCCGCCACTACGGCGTCTCTCATAATCATATGGTGGTTTTGGGACGTTAAACCCCACATATCAATCAATGAACATTTTGTGCATGAAGTGTGAATATACAAGTGCCTAGCCAAACCTGGACAAGCCAGTGCCAAGTAGTTTTGCTCTGCGCCAGCTTTGCACGACTCGGCGAAAGCTAAGCAAATTTTTTACCGCGTCAAAAGGCTCCGCCGATGGCAGATCATGAAGAGGTTGGCAAACATTTAATTACTTAACAGTCGAATGGTAGCACTTGGCTATGTTTAGTTCTGGGTTACTTAGCTTGTAGCGTAAGTTATCATGTCAGCCCTGTGTTTTTCGAGCTTTTTGGCAATACTTTGCCTTCTCTCTCTGCACAGAAAGTGGTCAAACTTTTTATAACATTTGTTGGTGCTTTGGTGTCAAGAACATGCTATATGAATTTGGTAGATGCCGTTTAGCACTGATCCTGTCGTCTGTTTTTCCTTTCCTCGCTGGCTTATTTTCTTCACGCTTAAACAGAGCTGCGCTCGAGCCCTACGATTTCATCATGCAGGAACTCGCCCAATCAGAAGTATTTGTGATTAGATGCCGTAGTGGATCGAGGGCCTGATATTTCGACGACGTGGGGTTAACGTGCTTCTCAATCCGAGCACACTCACTTCTAGCCGATTGCGTCCATCTAAATGTGGCCACAGCGTCCGAGAGTCGGTCCCGTCCACCAACACGGTGTTCATAATAATATACACAGTATGCCATGTATGCCATGTACCACCGGGTAGGCATTCAACCTAACATATGGCTTGGAGTAGAAAGTACGGCCGCGGTGGCCGCATTCTTGCTGAATATTAAAATGCTTGAGGCCCAAGTGCTTAACTAAGGTGCCCGTTTAAGAACCTCAGGTGGTCTAAATTTTCGGAGCCCTCCACAGCGACATCTCTCATAATCATATGTAGTCGTTTTGGAAAGTTGTAAACCAACAATTACCATGGTTATTGAAGTACAAGGTGACCATTCTAGAAGATGTTGCAATTCGGTACACACAAATTGGCGCATAGCACGTATTAATATTAACATAGGTTAATATTATAATAATTATATTAATATTATATATATATATATATATATATATATATATATATATATATATATATATATATATATATATATAGGCAGGCATGGTGGTTGAGTGGCCGTAGCGTTGCATATAGTCTAGAAGATCCTCCGTGAGCGGTCACAACGTGGTTTATTTTGACGTTTCGGCCTAGAGTCTGGCCTTCATCAGGATGAAGGCCAGACTCTAGGCCGAAACGTCAAAATAAACCACGTTGTGACCGCTCACGGAGGATCTACTAGACTATATATATATATATATATATATATATATATATATATATATATATATTATATATATATATATATATATATATATATATATATATATATATATTGAAATAACTTGAAGATAGCACATAAGAAAAGGATCGTATTTACTAACGTTTCGGCCGTGGCACGGCCTTCGTCAGAGTAAGTAGGTATGATACAATGCAGCCGCTTTTATAGGCTCACGTGATGAACTCTCGGTATTGCAGCTAGGAAAATCAAAGTAAAAAATGGTAATCTGTCAGGACCTTGTGTTGACATGACTGACATGTGACGGGTGCATGAATATAAAAGTTTCAAGTTTCCTTGCGCATCGACACGTGGGGCACAGTATGGTTGGCAGGACATGTAAAAGAGCTCAGAAGTAAAGAAACCACGGTTGACTAATATACAATTTAATATACACTAAAATATTTTACTAATCTAAGAAGTCGTGTTGTTATAGTGCGAGGCAGGTGAGCTTTCCTACGTTTTCATTGATACCTGAACGAATGGTGTTAAATTTGTGGATCAAGAAGGATTCCCTCACTTCCCTATCGTGATTTGTCTTAAAACCGGACTGGATAATCGTGGCCCTAATTTTGTCGAAACCATGGCCAGGCATACTGACGTGCTTCGACAGCGGTAGATTAGGGAGGCTTACAGCATGTGCACGGTGATTATTAAAACGAATTCTGAAACTTGTCTCTGTTTGACCTATGTACTGAGCACCGCAAGTTGAACACTCGAGAAGATAGATGACGTTGATACTATCACACGTGTAGTTCCCATTTATCTTTAAAGAAAAACTGGACGATGTACTTGAAACTGTTTTAGATGTCGTCATGTGCACGCACACTTTGCAACGTGGTTTGTTGCAGGGATGACAGCCTTCATGATGTGAACACGTGGTTTTAGATGAGGTTAGTAAATCACGAAGGTTCCGCGATCGTCGGTAGACCACGCGTGGTTGTTCTGCAAAGATTCCTTTGAGCCGCTCGCTCTGTATTAAAATGTTAAAATGTTTCTTTAAGATATGGTTCACATTTGGAGCTGAGGCCGCATGTGTCAAAATTAGATTAGTCCGCGAACAATCTTTGGGCCTTTTGTTAGTACTCAGCAGGTCTGAACGGTCAAGCTCTTCTGCACGTTTGATGGCGTCTGTGATTATGCTGGCCGGATAGCTCTGTTTTTCGAGCGCGCTCCGAAGTTGTTCGTAGTGGCGGGAAAATTCGCTGCTATCAGAGCATATTCTTTTAAAACGGACTGCTTGGCTGTAGGGAATACTAGTTTTGTTGTGTTTCCCGTGACCACTACTAAAGTGAAGATATTGCTGCCTATCCGTGGGTTTCCTGTAAAGATTAGTTATCAGCTTCCCGTTACGTAGAGTGACCATGACATCAAGGAAGCTTATGTTCACAGGTGAATATGAGTGCGAAAAAGAAATCGCCGGATGAGCGTTGTTAAGATCTGCTATGAAAGAAAGAAGTTGCGATTCACTATGGTGCCAGATTAGGAAAATGTCGTCGATGAACCGCTTATTGTAAAATGGCTTATATTCACAATTTGCAAGAAATTTGTTTTCAAGGAGCCCCATAAATATGTTTGCGTAGTTTGGTCCGATTCTTGTGCCCATAGATGTACCGCTAACTTGAACATAATGTGTCCCATCAAATTCGAAATTGTTAAGTTCAAGAATGAGCTTAAGCAACGTAGCTAACGTAGATGCGGAAACTGGTTTGTTGGCGTGGCAATCGTTGTACGCGCAGATAACTGCCTCGATGCCATCTGAGTGAGGGATATTAGTATACAGTGACGTGACATCTAACGTAACGAGAAACGAATTCTGAGGAACCTGTAGGTCAACAATATCTGATAGAAAGTGATTGGTATCTTTAATGTAAGAAGAAAAGCTGGACGGAATGGTGTTGATGAGGCTATCTACATAACGGGAAAGGTTCTCAGTCACTGTTCCAATTCCAGAAATTATCGGTCTACCGGGATTATCTCTCTTATGAATTTTAGGAAGAAGGTAAAACCTGCCAGCTACTGGGCTCAACGGTATGAGGGATTTCAGAGTGCCATAGCTTATTTCTTTATCATTAAAGAGCGCAGTCAAGGTATCACGAACAATATCTTTGAACTCGTTTGTTGGGTCATGATCTTTCCGCTTGTAATATGATGCATCACTGAGCTGCCTATGGCCTTCGCTGATATATTTGCTTCTGTCCATTACAACAATGGCGCCTCCTTTATCTGCAGGTTTTATAATTATGTCATTACGACCAGCGAGGGATTCAATTGCTTGTTGCTCTCTGTCAGTAAGGTTGCGGTGCAATGGTGTACGTTCTTTATATGCCTGCATGACATCGCGTTGTACAGCTCTGATATAAAGGTCCAGACATTTGTCTCTTTGGGAGGGGGGTGTCCAATGCTTGTAAGATGGCAATGATGAGCTATCGGTATTGTGAGCCGAGGACCGATCATAAAAGTACTCACGGAGGCGCATGTTACGTTCGAAATTGTGAAGATCCTTCACCAACTGAAATTCACTATAGCCTCCTGTTGCAGGGCAAAAATTAAGTCCTCGAGATAACACACTACGTTCCTCAATTGATAGATCGTAACATGACAAATTTTCCCGGCTAGTTTGCTACCTCGATCATGAAATCGAATGGTTACCACCCACACGCGTCCTCGCAGCAGACGGCCTTCATATGAGCTTCGAGGGTGTGTTGTTGCTTGCAAGCCACATCCGCCGCCTGTGCTTCAGGAGACCGGTGGATGCGACATCAGCTGCCTGGTGCGATTCATCAACGAATGACGACTCTCCGCATCGAGTGGATCGAGCTGGGCGACCTTCAGCACCCAGTCATCCTACAGCACAGCCGAACTCAAGAAACAACACCGCGCCGACAGCAACCTTCACCATGACGAGCAAGCCTTCCGTAGCAGAGAACGTCACCTCGAAAGCAGCGCGCACCCACATGAACAAGTCTCAATCTACACAGCCTACGTCTTGCCTACTGCCGCCTGCAGTCGTTGCATCACTTTCGCCGTCTCAACCACGCTACGGACTCCGGAACAGGGGCACAACCACGAGAGGAACCAACTGACTAACACAACGCCAGCTAAGTGAGAGTACTTTATCTGTTGGCTCAATGAATTTTTTAAGGACCAGGAAGGTTATAGAAAAACGGACTCGTTGTGAATCCCACATTTCTATGCTTAGAATGTATGTCGCGGCAACAAGTGCTCCTAAAGGTTTACAACTAAAACTGCAGCCGGCCACATCAGAGATGTCAAAGAAAAACCTGTCAAGGTGGCACAACACCTTAAATCGGGCGTCTGTTGAACTAACCAGCATACTTATTAGCCATTATGAATCATCAGAAAAAGGTCTGCGGAATCAGGAAAAACAGCTTGTGCAATCATCTCAGTTTACGACTGAAGAATTAAAAACTCTCGAATTATATCGGTCACAGAAGTTAGCCGAGCTGGATGCTAAAAAGTCAAAGAAGGTCGCGCGTGACAACTTAGAAAAGAAGGAATGCTCCCGACGAGGGAACATTCTAACTACAGCTGAAATGCGCCAGCCCGAGCTGGAAAGTAAATCTTCTGGACAGGATAACATTATAAATTTGTCATGTTACGATCTATCAATTGAGGAACGTAGTGTGCTATCTCGGGGACTTAATTTTTGCCCTGCAACAGGAGGCTATAGTGAATTTCAGTTGGTGAAGGATCTTCACAATTTCGAACGTAACATGCGCCTCCGTGAGTACTTTTATGATCGGTCCTCGGCTCACAATACCGATAGCTCATCATTGCCATCTTACAAGCATTGGACACCCCCCTCCCAAAGAGACAAATGTCTGGACCTTTATATCAGAGCTGTACAACGCGATGTCATGCAGGCATATAAAGAACGTACACCATTGCACCGCAACCTTACTGACAGAGAGCAACAAGCAATTGAATCCCTCGCTGGTCGTAATGACATAATTATAAAACCTGCAGATAAAGGAGGCGCCATTGTTGTAATGGACAGAAGCAAATATATCAGCGAAGGCCATAGGCAGCTCAGTGATGCATCATATTACAAGCGGAAAGATCATGACCCAACAAACGAGTTCAAAGATATTGTTCGTGATACCTTGACTGCGCTCTTTAATGATAAAGAAATAAGCTATGGCACTCTGAAATCCCTCATACCGTTGAGCCCAGTAGCTGGCAGGTTTTACCTTCTTCCTAAAATTCATAAGAGAGATAATCCCGGTAGACCGATAATTTCTGGAATTGGAACAGTGACTGAGAACCTTTCCCGTTATGTAGATAGCCTCATCAACACCATTCCGTCCAGCTTTTCTTCTTACATTAAAGATACCAATCACTTTCTATCAGATATTGTTGACCTACAGGTTCCTCAGAATTCGTTTCTCGTTACGTTAGATGTCACGTCACTGTATACTAATATCCCTCACTCAGATGGCATCGAGGCAGTTATCTGCGCGTACAACGATTGCCACGCCAACAAACCAGTTTCCGCATCTACGTTAGCTACGTTGCTTAAGCTCATTCTTGAACTTAACAATTTCGAATTTGATGGGACACATTATGTTCAAGTTAGCGGTACATCTATGGGCACAAGAATCGGACCAAACTACGCAAACATATTTATGGGGCTCCTTGAAAACACAAATTTCTTGCAAATTGTGAATATAAGCCATTTTACAATAAGCGGTTCATCGACGACATTTTCCTAATCTGGCACCATAGTGAATCGCAACTTCTTTCTTTCATAGCAGATCTTAACAACGCTCATCCGGCGATTTCTTTTTCGCACTCATATTCACCTGTGAACATAAGCTTCCTTGATGTCATGGTCACTCTACGTAACGGGAAGCTGATAACTAATCTTTACAGGAAACCCACGGATAGGCAGCAATATCTTCACTTTAGTAGTGGTCACGGGAAACACAACAAAACTAGTATTCCCTACAGCCAAGCAGTCCGTTTTAAAAGAATATGCTCTGATAGCAGCGAATTTTCCCGCCACTACGAACAACTTCGGAGCGCGCTCGAAAAACAGAGCTATCCGGCCAGCATAATCACAGACGCCATCAAACGTGCAGAAGAGCTTGACCGTTCAGACCTGCTGAGTACTAACAAAAGGCCCAAAGATTGTTCGCGGACTAATCTAATTTTGACACATGCGGCCTCAGCTCCAAATGTGAACCATATCTTAAAGAAACATTTTAACATTTTAATACAGAGCGAGCGGCTCAAAGGAATCTTTGCAGAACAACCACGCGTGGTCTACCGACGATCGCGGAACCTTCGTGATTTACTAACCTCATCTAAAACCACGTGTTCACATCATGAAGGCTGTCATCCCTGCAACAAACCACGTTGCAAAGTGTGCGTGCACATGACGACATCTAAAACAGTTTCAAGTACATCGTCCAGTTTTTCTTTAAAGATAAATGGGAACTACACGTGTGATAGTATCAACGTCATCTATCTTCTCGAGTGTTCAACTTGCGGTGCTCAGTACATAGGTCAAACAGAGACAAGTTTCAGAATTCGTTTTAATAATCACCGTGCACATGCCGTAAGCCTCCCTAATCTACCGCTGTCGAAGCACGTCAGTATGCCTGGCCATGGTTTCGACAAAATTAGGGCCACGATTATTCAGTCCGGTTTTAAGACAAATCACGATAGGGAAGTGAGGGAATCCTTCTTGATCCACAAATAACACCATTCGTTCAGGTATCAATGAAAACGTAGGAAAGCTCACCTGCCTCGCACTATAACAACACGACTTCTTAGATTAGTAAAATATTTTAGTGTATATTAAATTGTATATTAGTCAACCGTGGTTTCTTTACTTCTGAGCTCTTTTACATGTCCTGCCAACCATACTGTGCCCCACGTGTCGATGCGCAAGGAAACTTGAAACTTTTATATTCATGCACCCGTCACATGTCAGTCATGTCAACACAAGGTCCTGACAGATTACCATTTTTTACTTTGATTGTCCTAGCTGCAATACCGAGAGTTCATCACGTGAGCCTATAAAAGCGGCTGCATTGTACATACCTACTTACTCTGACGAAGGCCGAAACGTTAGTAAATACGATCCTTTTCTTATGTGCTATCTTCAAGTTATTTCAATATATATATATATATATATATATATATATATATATATATATATATATATATATATATATATATATATATATATATATATATATATATATATATATATATATATATATATATAGTTTTACCGCTACAAATCTGCGGGTCACTTCGTACATCAATGTACTCAACGAAAAAAAGAAACACTACGAAAATATTTAACGTCACTTTAATGCTCGATCAGTACATGATTTCTTTAATAAACTAGAAATAATAGTAAAAATCATCTCGGGTGTACATGCCAAGGCCACGTTGTGAATATGAGGCCTTCGGTAGGGAAATCTAGAAATTTCGACCACCTGGTGTTTCTTTTTTAAATGTGCACTGACAGCGCACAGTAAACGATTCTCTGCCATTTACCCTACATCGAAATGCGACCGCTTCTGCCGGTATCGAACCTGCAACTTTCAGGTCACCGATCTCCACAGCCACTGTACCATCACGGCGATATATATACAGTCTTCACAGCAATCATAGCCTTACATGAATAAAAATTAAGGAAAAAAGTTTTATTAGCAAACTTATAAGGAAGGGAGCTATATGTTTATTTATAAACGATCTCTCCAATGTTATTCACCGCGTCTTTACAGGAGTTTTTCAAAGCTTTTGACAGTGAACAGCATGCGATAACAGTTAATGGAGAGTAGTTAAGTATTCTGCGATCCGCTTGATGGTAATGTGTTGTTGATTAATTCAGGGAAACCATTGCAAACTATCATTAGACGGGGAAGTGAGGACCATTAATCCGAATATGTGAAGTAATGTTGAGCAGTCTCGGAACACAAAGTGGTTTGTGATAGCCACCAAGATACTAGGAGCAGTAAACGAAAAGGTATATTTAGTGAAGGTAATGATCGCAGATATGAACCATGAGAGTGAAATAAGTAGACAAAGAAAACTGTTGTTGCGCAGACTTGGCAGATATTCTGAGTTAATGAAAAGTAGTTCACCACTATCTTTCAAGGAAAAAGTTTCTAGGAGCGTCGTTTTACTGGTTCTCACTTATACAGGAAGTAACCTGCAGGTATGCGAAAATTGAAGAGCGTTGAAGGTAAATTGAGAACGACGCAGCGAGCTATGGAAATACATATAATACGCGCAAGTGTAACCTTATAACAAGCACGAAAAGAGCAGAGTGGGTGAGAAAACATATGAGTGTTACAAATATCTAAGTCTAATTTAGGAATGCAGCGAGAAGGCGAGATAAATGGTGGTCATTAAAAGGAACAGCATATATTTTAACAGAAACCAAGCGCGCGAACGGGAGGCAGAAAGTTAAAGGGGCAGATGAGGCTCATGTTTCCGGGCTTAACATGGGCGCAGCATGCGGAGGCCGGAGTTTATTTGAGAAACATGGCATGTGCCTTACAATTACCAAAGTGATTAGCATAGTCGTGAGGATGACCATGCACTTGTGAAACAAGAACGCGAAACTATCTATCTATCTATCTATCTATCTATCTATCTATCTATCTATCTATCTATCTATCTATCTATCTATCTATCTATCTATCTATCTATCTATCTATCTATCTATCTATCTATCTATCTATCTATCTATCTATCTATCTATCTATCTATCTATCTATCTATCTATCTATCTGTCTGTCTGTCTGTCTGTCTGTCTGTCTGTCTGTCTGTCTGTCTGTCTGTCTGTCTGTCTGTCTGTCTGTCTGTCTGTCTATCTATCTATCTATCTATCTATCTATCTATCTATCTATCTATCTATCTATCTATCTATCATCTATCATCTATCATCTATCTATCTATCTATCTATCTATCTATCTATCTATCTATCTATCTATCTATCTATCTATCTATCTATCTATCTATCTATCTATCTATCTATCTATCTATCTATCTATCTGCTTACTTATGAGTGCCCTTGGGATCCCTCCCTTAACTTGGGATAAACTAAGAAAAAGAAAATGGTAAGTATAGTGAGATAAGTATGGGAGGGCAAGGTGTTTTGACGAACATGAATCGCAGGTCATGACACGAATAAATTCACAATACCATCGCATACGTCATCGAATCTTTTCCGCCTGACGCGTTGCACGCGGGCAGGTATGGGCCGCGTGTACGCGGGTAGGTGCCGTAGGTGATTTACAATTTACACCAGTCCGGGGAGAACAGGCGAGGGTAACTTTAACGGGTCAGCGCTAAAAAAAAAAAAAAAAAAAAAAGCTGACATCGGCAGCATTGGCCCGACGAATGCAAAGGATAGGCGCCGGGCTGCCCATCCCGCGGGTCGGGCTCGGGCTTTCGGGCTACCGGGAGTCCGTGCACACCTCTATTCCTGTATTCACTTTGCGGAAGAGCTGGTGAAGGCACACAAAGTTTTCCCTCAGCCCTCTCATGGCGATGACAAGGGGTGCCAAAGGTACCAAAACAACCATTCATCTTCAGCTGTCGATTATGTTCAGAAGATATTTGCGAATAAGTTATCGCCTATTGTGCTATTGCTCACACCACGTCCCGATGTCTGCAAGCCGAGCCGATCTCGACAGCTCGTCTGTTACAATGCCCGCATCACGCTTTGCTTCATCCACTGTGAACGATAACTGCAACTTCGCTAACAACGCGTTGCCAACGCTATAGCGAATTCATAAAAAGAATTCTCCAATTTCCTCCTCATCGCGATTTCTCCCGTGGGAAAAATGACTCCACGTGGTGGCGCTTTGTAAACGCGCCGGCGGGTCGGCAGCAGAAAGCCGCAGTGACTAAATAACACCGGATCGAGCTCTCGTAACGGCACTTCTAAAAGACGAATTAATTTTGTTCAGGACAGCGAGTGCAATTATAATTAAAAGAAGTCAGAGCATGAAAGTTTATTCAACGTAAAAAGGAAAGGAGGATTTTCGAGTTTTTATTGTTGGAGCCTATATTTCCAGGGCTCCAGTGGTCTTAGTCGCCCGCCGGACTTGATCCAGGAGCGCGAGCTGCACTCCACGGCCTGAGCTGGCGAGTTTTGCCTCCCAGTGCTCCATACTAGGTGTTAGAGGTTTACCAAGAAAATTGGCTAAGTCCCTTGGCTATAGGACCACCCCTATGGGATGTGGTATAGAGTCGGCCTACCACCACACCACGGACACATGACAGGGTAAAATGTTGGATGTTTCAAATGTAACTTGAGTAGATGCTGAAAGACATCCATCTGGATTTTTCAAAGGACGGCGGCCTCTTCCCCGTTGAGAAATCTATGAGGTGTTCCACATTTTTGCCGCGTGAAGCGCTGATGAGCGAGAATCTCCCTAGATATAACATTCGTATGGTGAACGAAAGAGAGGGCTTCTCCACTCGGTTACAAGACTCGCGCGCTAGAGCATCTGACCTTTCGTTGCCTTTGAGCCCTGCGTGTCCCGCGCACCAGATCAACGAGAACGCGACACCGCCCGCTACCGTTCCGAAACAACAGCGAGTGCGTTACTTATAGTTCTGAAAAAAGCAACGCGTTACTGGTAATGTCAATACCGGAAAAACGTTACCGGCAACACTGCTAATCAACAATGTCGAAACATGAGATAACGCATATGAACCAAGCCTTGCTATCACCGAGCCGTGGTGTTCTGTCTGTATTTCACAAACATAGCTCTTTTTCGGATAGGAAGTAAATGGACAAAAGCGGCACTTCATAAAAAACAGAGAAGGCTTCTCATATAAAAAAAAAACAATTCGGCAATGTTAGCTACACGTTGGTTCTGCCATTGCTGGTCAGTGTCTAATACTGGAATGCATACTTAAAACGCTGAATACCAGTGCAACCATAGCTTCCTCACTACTTTCCTTGAATTACACATGTGTTGCTTTATTGAGGCTGCAGTTAATTGAAAGGGAACCCTGTTTCCCCTTCTTTTGCATTTTAAATACTGGGTTCCGTAATAGAAAATAACAAAACATGATAAGTTTATTTGCTTCATTTCCAGAAACAAAACTGGTACTCCATCCAAGATTCTGGGTGCAAGGCTTTAGCGAAAACACAAGCAACTAAATCTGCAGCAATCAGACGGTAGTGATAATAACTGCAGGAGCTTTCGGTGCCCAAACTGGACTGGGAAAAACTATACGTGCTACAGCACGCACTTAGCGCTTAGCGGGCGTCTCCCATTATCTGTCGTGGCAGAGGGAGGTGCCGGAAATTTCGAACACCTTGGTTTCTTTCACTTGAAATTACTTACACGCATCTAAATCTGAGTACTCCATCATTTTCGCATCCTTAAAAATGCTAGAGCTGCGGTCACTACAAAATGCGTGTCCATCGGATCGGCAGCCGAGCGCCGTAACAACCGATAGAAATTGTGTAAAAAAAGGGAAAAAACCTGAGACTCGAACCCGCGCCGCACTGACCGCACGCGAGATACCAAATTAGTCGCTCAAAACACTCGGCCATGAAGCTTTCTTGTTTCGTTTTTTATTTACGCAATAGCGTTAGAGAGCTCGTGTCACAGAAATTCTGCCGTCGGCGTCGGCTCCGTTGGCTGTGAGTGAAAAGTCGTCCGTGAACGAAAATTGAAAAAAAAAACAAATAAAATAAAGAACAAAATTTTCTGTCCCATTGATATTGAACGGAAGCCGTTCGCGCGGCAAGCAGGTGTCCTACCACAAAGCCACGATGTTACTTCCAGCTGCTTCGGGAAAGAACAGTACATAAATGTCATGTAGTGGAAGGAGTCTCCTTAACGCATTTTGTTCGACTGGTGTAACGACGAAAACGAGCCCATTCGGCGATTTGTAGGTGCATTTGAGAGGCCATCGAACTACGTCGAAAAAGGCCGGGATAGTGCAGCAATCGCCGCTAAAAACACACAGGCACTTTCAAACAACTCTAAAAATTAACTACTATGTCCCTATAGCGGAAAACATCTCATTCCTTTCCCGAGGCGTTGATCAAGCAAACAGCAAACACTAGACAATGTGCTTTCTTTATTGCGACAAAGACTTGCCTTTAGGCATAATATTTTTGTTAAATGTGTGCTGTTAGGCCGGTGTTGTGTGTGAAGTAAAGTAGTGTCTTGTGGAATCAGTTTTCATGTATCCAGCGGTTGTAACTGGCTGTGTCGCTGTAGCGAAGGCTGGCTTGAGCGAGGTGACGGGAGCGTTCTGGCTGCAACCCTTTACATGTCCATAAAGGTGGTATGTATATGCTTGCAGCACAGGAGTGGGACAATACGGATAAGTATCACCAACTAGTAAATGTGACCAGTTTCATGACGATATAACAGCCGGTGTAAGGGCCACCCCTGCCCGAAGCCTCCTAAGCACAACTTCCTCCACCCTAGTAAGGTGAGGGGGAGTGAGCAGACACACGGTGGAATGAGAGCACGTGTATCCTGCTGGAGAACATTTTTACTGATATGGAGTAAGTTTAGGGGCTGAGGTGGAAAAGGAATGGCTGGGAGGTTCATGTCTGGAGGGCAGTGCGCCCGATGGTCAGCAGCAATGTTGTTTGGGTTCGCAGCATGCATGGCCTTGAATCCAATGTACTTTTACGCAAGTAGCCATATTATGGTTCAGCTTATAAATCACCTCGCAGATCTCTATCGCCTTGTGTACTTTCTTGAGCTCCTTGATAGCTCCTAAGGAATCAGTGTATACGTAAATATGCTTGATTGTGGGCATCTTAGAGGTAGCATCCTGGAATGTGTCGTGGATAGCTTGAAGTTCTGCCATCTGTGAGGCATTTTGAGACTCTTTATGCCGGTTCAAGAAAATTTCATTTCAACAAACCACAACACCTGCATAGATTTAGCTTTTAATTCTCACGACACCGTTAAAGAAGCGAAGTACTGCAGTTGCCATTTCACCGACATTGAGGCGATAATTATTGCATTTGGCCGGAAGAGGTCTCCAGAAGAACAAGCCGAACAATTTCCAGATAACTAATGCAAGATGGATGACAGAATGTGACCACCCCGCCGCGGTAGTCTAGAGGGGTAAGGTACTCAGCTGCTGACCCGCAGGTCGCGGGATCAAATCCCGGCTGCGACGGCTGCATTTTCGATGGAGGCGGAAATGCTGTAGGCTCATGTGCTCAGAGTTGGGTGCACGTTAAAGAAACACAGTGGTTAAAATTTCCGGAGCCCTCCACTACGGCGTCTCTCATAATCATATGGTGGTTTTGGGACGTTAAATCCCACATATATAAATCAGAATGTGACCGTTTACGAATACAAGTGTCACACCTACGCGCATTTTATAATGCAAGACCACGTGACTATATCACTGTACATTTTCATGAAGTTGTTATAAAAGGGCTGTTAAATAGATAAAAAACCTGTACCATTTTCTATATCGCGCGCGCGTTTGTGTGTGTGTGTGTGTGTGTGTGTGTGTGTGTGTGTGTGTGTGTGTGTGTGTGTGTGTGTGTGTGTGTGTGTGTGTGTGTGTGTGTGTGTGTGTGTGTGTGTGTGTCAAAACATATTATCAGTATGCACTTAGCGGTTGAAGGGCGCACTAGGGGCCGGATTTCACAATGGCGTGCGGTGCTTAAGAGTCCCCAAATTTTCGCCGGTGTACATACATCATCCACAAATATACACCAAACAAATGACAACTTGAACAAAAGCAAAAGTTAAAAAGCATCAAAGGCAACTAAGTTTCTAAAACTTCTTGAAATTTTTTTTTTACTTTGTGCACAAGAGGGAAGGAAGGTACAATTTAAAACAGGACATCAGCGATCAGCAAAATAATCACCAAATGCTCCGCTACAGGACGAAAATGTTATGGCGAAGTCTCATAATCTAATATGCTGAGATAATCTGTAGAAACGCTCTCTACAAAATAGCTTCAAACCATCAATACGTGCAAAATAAGCCTTGTTAGTTCATTCTTTTAGTGATTTCTGATGAACCCACTGATTGATATGTGGGGTTTAACGTCCCAAAGCCACCATATGATTATGAGAGATGCGGTAGTGGAGGGCTCCGGAGATTTTGACCACCTGGGGTTCTTTAACGTGTGCCCAAATCTGAGCACACGGGCCTACAACATTGCCGCCTCCATCGGAAATGCAGCCACCGCAGCCGGGATTCGAACCCGGGACCTGCGGGTCAGCAGCCGGGCACCTTAGCCACTAGATCACCGCGGCGGGGCAGGAAACCGCTGAGAAATGTCACATATTTTATTATATTAGTATAAATATAATTATATTAGTATAAAGACAACTATTAGTATAATTAGTATGAGGACAATTATTAGTATAATTAGTATAAATACAATTGATTACTGTTACATTGGGAGAGATATTCTAGCTCAAGTCTTCACCTTCTTTCTTCTAATGACGTTAATTCGTTAGCTTCAAATAAGTTTAATGGTCCATGACGCGGCAGGTTTATTACATGTACACTCATCAATTTCGCTAGAGTACGCTTACGATAAACTTCACAAAATGCCCAGGCTATGCCTGTCAATCATCATCATTATGATCATCATGATCATCATCATCATCCTTTCTACGTTCACTGCAGGACAAAGGCCTCCCCCATGTACCGCCAGTCAACTCGGTCCTGTGTGTTTGGAAAAAGTGGGTGTAACGATTTAGAGTACTAGGTACTCTACTATGGGAGAGCGTAAAGCCGTCCCGTGAGGAGCAGCTCCGGAGACTGTGCTTGCTGCTGCCAATTTATACCCGCAAACTTCTTAATCTCATCTGCCCACCTAATTTTCTTTCTCCCCCTAACACGCTTGCCTTCTCTGGGAATCCAGTTAGTTGTCCTTAATGACCAGTGGTTATCCTGTCTACGCGCTACATGTACACCCCATGTATATTTGCTCTTCTTTATTTCAACTACAATATCCTTTACCCCGATTTGTTCCCTAATCCACTCAGCACTCTTCATGTCTTTCAACGTTACACCTACCATTTTCCTTTCCATTGCTCCCTGCGTCGTCCTCAATTTAAGCTGAACCCTCTTTGTAATTCTCCAGGTCTCTGCTTCGTAGCTAAGTACCGGCAAGATGGAGCTGTTATATACCTTCCTCTAGAGGGATGGTGGCAATATACCTGTCATGACTTGAGAGTGCTTGCCAAATGTGCTCCATCCCATTCTTATTCTTCTAGTTACTTCAATCTCGTCATTTGCTCTGTGGTTATTACCTGTCCTAAGTAGACATAGTCTTTTACAACTTCAAGTGCACTACTAGCTATCTGATTGATATGTGGGGTTTAACGTCCCAAAACCACTCTATGATTATGAGAGACGCCGTAGTGGAGGGCTCCGGAAATTTAGACCACCTGGGGTTCTTTAACGTGCACCCAAATCTGAGCACACGGGCCTACAACATTTCCGCCTCCATCGGAAATGCAGCCGCCGCAGCCGGGATATACTAGCTATCTCGAAGAGCTGTTCTCTTCCGTGGTTATTGTACATTACATGCGTTTTCTGCAGATTAATTTTAAGACCTGCCTTTCTGCTCTCCTTGTTTAACTCCGCAATCATGAGTTGCAATTCGTCCCCTGGGTTACTTAGCAATGCAATCGGCAAAATGCAGGTTACTAAGGTAATCTCCATTAACTATTATCCTCGAGTTCTCCCATTCTAGGCCCCTGAAAGTTTCCTGTAAGCACGCGGTAAATAGCATTGGAAAGATTGTATCTCCTTGCCTTACACAATTCTTGATTGTTACTCTGATACTTCCTTTATGAAGCACTATGGTAGCAGTTGATCCCCAGTAGATTTCTTTCAGGATGTTTATATGCACTTAATCGACGCCCTGATTCCGCAACGTCTGCATGACTGCTGATATTTCTACTCAATCGAACGCCTTCTCGTAATCTATGAAGGCTATGTGTAGTGGCGGGCTGTATTCTGAGTATTTCTCTAATTACCTGATTGATAGTATGAATGTGGTCGATTCTTATGTAGCCTGTTCGAAATCCTGCTTTTTCCTTTGGTTGATTGAATTTTATTGTTGCCTTAATTCTGTTAGCATACACCTTTGTAAATAACTTGTATACGACGGGGAAGACGAAGAAGTGCGTTTTGAATAGGAGCTACTTCTGCTAACTCCGGCGTATTTCAGTTGTAATTTAAGTCTGTTGATCAGTTTTCGCTGCTCCCTTGGAGGGGATGGATGTAGACCACCCCGGGCGCCTGCCGGCACCAGCGGCGTCAGCGGCGGCCGCCTCCAGGAAGCGGATGGGACAAGCGAGCGACAGCGGCAGTGAAGATACTCATGCTTACTATCTCAGCAGTGAGGACTTCTCAGATGACGGTTTCCAACCTGTGCTGAGCCGCAAGGCGAAGAGAAGGAACATGAGGACATCCTCATCCTCAACTATTCAAACTGTAAGTGAAGCGCCAAAATCAAACACTTATACCATCCTGTTTCTGCCTGCACTTCCTACCGTCAGCATGAAACGCCTTAACAGACAGTCTGTGTCGAGGTCTCTGAAAACGCTCGTGCCAAATGAGATCACGGACATAAGAGTGAACGCCAGAAAGAATATACTGGCTGTGGACGTTTTGCACGCAAGTGCGTTGGGCCTTCTGCGCAGTGTAACTGACTTGGACGGCAACCAGGTGCGCTCTCATGTTCCCTTGGGATGTGATGTAGTAACCGGCGTGATCTACGACATTGATGTCGCTATTTCCGATAAGGACTTACAACTTCTTGTCAAGTCAACAACTGATACTCCAATTGTTGATGTCACCCGGCTAGGCAAGTCTCGCTGTGTGAAGATTGCGTTTAAGAGCACATCACTCCCCTCTCATGTGAAGGTAGGGTACTTCAGACATGCTGTGCGGCCTTTCATTCCAAAGCCTCTTCAGTGCCGTAAATGCATGAAACTTGGACATGTGAGCAGCGTCTGCGAAAATTCGGTGGTATGCCACCGCTGCGCCGAGCACCATGAAGCGGATAAGTGCGTCGCAACTGTCAAGAAATGCTCTAATTGCAATGGATCCCATGAAGCCACATCGAAGGACTGCCCGCGGATTCAGAAGGAAATTGCCATCTTGAAGGAGATGGTGCGCGATCACTCATCTCATCGAGAAGCCGCAGCTAAAGTCAGAAGGCGTCGTTCACGTCGACGTCGGTCTTCGAGGACGCCCGCTACCTCCTCGACACGTTTGCGTGATCCCTCATCAGTACCACCTCCTTTGCCTCCCAGACCACATGCCGTGGGAAAGGCTGTAAAGGTCGAAGCCAGTGAGCATACCCTAACTGCGACAGAGTGGCCTGCACTTCAAAGGGAAGCAGCATCAAGCGAACCGAAGGAGCTTCATGACGGACAGTCCGCGCTCCCGGTTCGAGATCTTTCCAACCAAGACAGGCAAGTGACTGCAATCGTCCCGGTTCGAGATCTTTCTAACCAAGACAGGCAAGTGGCTGCAATCGTGCAATAATTAATTGCCACGATTCGCACGCTACTGAGCAGCATACTGCCACGTTCCATTTCCCAAGTTTTTGTTATCGTCCGAAAACACCGCACGATTCTCAGCGCAAACCGCACCTGCAGTTTTCTAGAAGGTGCCGGACTGTAGTAGATCATTTCGATAAGATCACGCCCACTGTGCGAACGGTACAGATTGTTCTGGAAGCTACGCCACCGCCAGCGATAACGCTAGAACATTCGACGGCAAGAGTATAAATGCCGACGCGCTTCGCCGCTTGTCAGTTGTTGATCGAAGGCCGACGCTCCGTTCGCCGCTATCAGTCCGAGACTGCTATCTGTGCGAGACTGCTGCTGTAATTGGACTTTCAGTTTACCGGGCACAGGTTCGCCCAAATAAACAGTTAAATCCTAACACGAAGTCTCCTGTCTTCGGCCACGTCACGACCCCGTGACATCTGGTGGAGGTGCTGCTTCGTTCATGTACCGGACGCCCCCGTCAAGCCGTGAACCCAGCCCACGTCGCGGAGAAGACACCGACACCAACCAGGAGCAGCGAACAAGCCGCCGACAGCAAGGGCTACCACCGGAGTACGGCCTTCTACCAGACAAGGCGCGGAAGACGAAGGCCATGACCGCGACTGCAGCGACAATGACAACCGCAGCGTCCCAGCCCACGATGGTCATGCATCAACCCAGGGAACCACCAATTTTCCATGGGTCATCGTTCGAAGACCCGGAGTCCTGGCTGGAGACATACGACCGTGTGGCCGCCCTCAACCACTGGGACCATGACGAAAAGCTGCGTCGTGTGTTCTTCTATTTGGAAGACACCGCAAGGACTTGGCTTGAAAATCGGGAGTCCACGCTCCGAACGTGGGATGTTTTCTGCGGCGCATTCCTTCAAACGTTCGCGAGCGTCGCTCGCAAAGAGAGGGCCGCTGCTTTATTAGAGACTCGGGTTCAGCTACCAAATGAAAATGTCGCCATTTTCACAGAAGAAATGACCCGACTATTCCGTCACGCTGATCCAGACATGCCTGAGGAGAAAAAAGTTCGTTTCCTCATGCGAGGGGTCAAACAGGAGCTCTTCGCGGGACTGATGAGAAACCCACCGATAACCGTCCAAGAATTTGTAGCAGAAGCGACCACTATCGAAAAGACCCTGGACATGCGCACCAGACAGTATAATCGTCGCCTGACTGCAGACTGCGCTGCTGCTCAAGCCAGTAACTCCGGAGACCTGCGTGAAACGATCCGAGCGATCGTGCGGGAAGAGCTGCGCAAGCTGTTGCCTTCGGCGCAGCCTCAAGTGGATTCGATCGCTGACATTGTGCGAGAAGAAGTTCGGCAATCGCTTCAATTTCCCCACGCACCGCTGCCCGAGCCGGAAGCTATGAGCTACGCCGCTGCACTGCGCCACAACGCTCCTCCCCGTCCACGCCAAAACGCCACCCCATCGCACTTCCGTCGACAGACGCCACCGCCGCCACCACCCCCACCGACGTCATACCGTTCGCCAGCGGCCCAGCGCAGTGCACCGAGGAAGACTGACGTCTGGCGCACACCTGACCATCGCCCGCTCTGCTACCACTGCGGCGAGGCCGGACACACATACCGCCGTTGCCAGTACCGACAGATGGGATTGCGTGGCTTCGCCGTCAATGCACCGCGCCCACAGCCAGGAGAACGACCACGTGACATCGCCGACTACCTGACAGGAACTCGGTGGACACCACGAAGCCCTTCGTGTTCGCCGTCACCCAGCCGCCGCACGTCACCGCACCACCGGCAGTACTCTGGCCCAACGCGGGGCCGGTCTCCTAGCCCGTATCCGGGAAACTAAGGGCAGCAACCGGTGGAGGTGCGGTTGCTGTGCGACGAACTACCGAAGATCCTCCGACGACGACGACGCCGCGACGGAGCTTTCCGAACACAACGCCAGCCAGGCAAAGCCCTGACGGCGAAAGCTCATTTACCGAAGGTGGCCTGACGACGCAGCATGGAAGCAGCGGAACAAGCCGACGCAGCCGTGACCCGACGCCACACCCTAACTGTAATGCGAGACGGCGAACTAGCGACCTCGACGTTCTTATCGACGGCCACAGTGTGACTGCTCTCGTCGATACTGGAGCCGACTATTCTGTCATCAGTGGGTCGTTCGCCGCGAAGTTAAAGAAAGTTAGGACAGCTTGGAAAGGCCCTGAAATCCGCACAGCCGGAGGTCATCTCGTAACGCCTGCAGGAATCTGCACAGCGAGAGTCACCATTAACGGCCGTATTTATCCTACAGACTTCATAGTCCTACAGCGTTGCTCGAGAGATGTCATCCTTGGCATGGACTTCTTATGCCTCCATGGTGCTGTCATCAACCTAAAAACAAAGTCGATAACGTTATCCACAGAAGAAGCACTGCCGCCGCGCACGCCGTCTGGACACCATGCCTTGAATGTGCTGGAAGAACAAGTCACCATTCCGCCTCGCTCCAGCGTCATTATTTCAGTCGGCGCTCCTGAATCACCTGACTTCAAAGGCGTCGTTGGAGGCAGTCAGCATCTGTTGGTCACCCGAAATATTTGCGTCGCAAGAGGAATTGCAGAGCTGCGGGGAGGCAAAGCAACGGTTTTGCTCACGAATTTCAGCAATGAGTACAAACTTGTGAACAAAGGAACAACGGTCGCATACATCGAAGAAATTGTCGAAGCCACCAGTGCTTTCGCCCTCGCCGATTCTGCGGAACCTGCTCAGAGGAACCAAGCCCCTCCCATAGCTTTCGACGTCAATCCCAGACTTCCGAACGATAAGCAAAAACAGCTCAAGGCCCTGCTCCTGCAATACGAAGATTGCTTTTCGTCGTCATCGAAAATTCGGCAGACCCCAATCACGAAACATCGCATCATAACCGAAGAAAATGCCAGACCACTCCGTCAGAGTCCGTACAGGGTTTCGACGCGAGAACGTGAGGCCATGAAGAGACAAGTTGATGAAATGCTGCGGGATGACATTATCCAGCCGTCCAAGAGTCCATGGGCATCCCCCGTGGTGTTAGTGAAGAAAAAGGATGGGACCCTACGTTTCTGCGTCGATTATCGCCGCCTGAACAAAATCACAAGAAAGGACGTGTATCCCCTCCCACGAATAGACGACGCACTTGATCGGCTCCATAACGCCAAGTACTTTTCGTCAATGGACCTTAAGACAGGCTATTGGCAAATCGAAGTCGACAAAAGAGACCGAGAGAAGACGGCGTTCATAACACCGGACGGCCTCTTCGAGTTTAAGGTGATGCCCTTCGGCCTTTGCTCAGCGCCTGCAACGTTTCAACGCGTTATGGATACAGTACTGGCAGGATTGAAGTGGCAGACTTGCCTTGTGTACTTGGACGACGTCGTCGTGTTTTCCTCGAGTTTCGACGAGCATCTTCGGCGCCTTGAAGCTGTACTTCAAGCCATCAAGACTTCCGGACTCACACTGAAGCCAGAAAAGTGCAGATTTGCGTATAAGGAGCTCTTGTTTCTGGGGCACGTTATCAGCAAGTCTGGAGTTCGTCCCGATCCACGGAAAACAGCCGCCATCGCCGACTTCCCGCCGCCCACTGACAAGAAAGCCGTGCGCCGATTTCTGGGCCTGTGTGCCTATTATAGGCGGTTCGTGAAAAACTTCGCCCGCATCGCCGATCCTCTCACTAACCTTACCAAGGCCGACGTGGAGTTTAAGTGGGAAACGCCGCAGGAACACGCTTTCCAGGAGCTTAAACATCGCCTCCAGACGCCTCCGTTACTTGCCCATTTCGACGAATTCGCCGAGACAGAAATACATACTGACGCAAGCAGCGTAGGTCTTGGCGCCGTTCTTGTGCAGAGGGCTGACGGACTTGAAAGGGTTATTAGTTACGCCAGCCGATCACTATCCAAAGCAGAAGCAAATTATTCCACAACAAAAAAGGAGTGCCTCGCCATCATCTGGGCTACGTCGAAATTTCACCCCTACCTCTACGGCAGGCCCTTCAAAGTTGTGAGCGACCACCACGCATTGTGTTGGCTAGCCACCTTGAAGGACCCCTCAGGTCGCCTCGCACGATGGAGCCTGAGACTTCAAGAATATGACATTACTGTCATTTACAAGTCCGGCAAAAAACACTCCGACGCCGACTGTCTCTCTCGTGCGCCTGTCGACCAACCGCTACCCGACGACCCGGATGACGACTACTTCTTAGGAACGATAACTACCGACGACTTCGCTGAACGACAGAGGGCCGACCCGGAACTTAAGGCCCTAATAGAATACCTCGAAGGCAGGACCGCCGAAGTCCCGAAGATATTCAAGCGCGCACTTGCGTCGTTCTTTCTACGAAACGGTCTTCTACAAAAGAAAAACTTTTCACCGCTTCGAGCTAAGTACCTTCTTGTGGTGCCTTCAGCTCTGCGACCAGAACTCCTGCAGGCCCTTCACGACGATCCGACGGCAGGGCACCTCGGTGTTTCTCGCACGCTCGCGAGGATACAAGAAAGGTACTACTGGCCACGTCTTACCACCGACGTCACTCGTTATGTGAGAACATGCCGGGACTGTCAGCGACGCAAGACACCGCCGACAAGGCCAGCGGGACTTCTGCAGCCAATTGATCCACCTTGCCGACCTTTCCAGCAGATTGGTATGGACCTACTGGGGCCGTTCCCGACGTCGACTCTCGGAAACAAGTGGATCGTGGTAGCTACCGACTACCTCACCCGCTACGCCGAGACAAAAGCCCTGCCAAAAGGCAGTGCATCCGAAGTAGCTAAATTCTTCGTCGAAAATATCGTTCTACGTCATGGCGCCCCAGAGGTCCTTATCACCGACAGAGGAACGGCATTCACTGCCGACTTAACTCAAGCAATCTTGGCTTACAGCCAAACAAACCACCGCCGGACGACAGCGTACCACCCACAGACCAACGGCCTCACCGAGCGGCTTAACAAGACGATCGCCGACATGCTGTCAATGTACGTCGATGTCGAACACAAGACGTGGGACGCCATTCTTCCGTATGTGACCTTCGCATACAACACGGCGGTGCAGGAGACGACGCAGATATCGCCCTACAAATTGGTCTACGGAAGGAGCCCGGCAACGACGCTCGATGCCATGTTACCCAACGTCACCGACGAAGAAAACCTCGATGTGAGCGAGTACCTTCAACGCGCCGAAGAAGCCCGACAACTTGCGCGTCTCCGTATCAAGAATCAACAAACGACCGACAGCCACCGTTACAACCTACGACGACGCTTCGTGGAATACCAGCCCGGTGAACGTGTTTGGGTGTGGACGCCGATACGCCGACGTGGACTAAGTGAAAAGCTTCTGCGACGGTACTTCGGACCGTACAGGGTCGTTCGACGGCTCGGCCCACTTGATTACGAGGTTGTCCCCGACGGCATCACGAACTCTCAACGACGCCGATCGCGACCTGAAGTCGTCCATGTCGCGCGCCTCAAGCCGTTTTATGCGCGTTAACAAACTGAACTAGTGTTTTTTTGTATTATTGTTGTATCGTAATTTATTCATTGTACTTTCTTGCATTATTATTGTACTTTCATCTTTAGTTAGAGCATCGGGACGATGCCTTTTTTCAGAGGGGGGCAATGCCACGTTCCATTTCCCAAGTTTTTGTTATCGTCCGAAAACACCGCACGATTCTCAGCGCAAACCGCACCTGCAGTTTTCTAGAAGGTGCCGGACTGTAGTAGATCATTTCGATAAGATCACGCCCACTGTGCGAACGGTACAGATTGTTCTGGAAGCTACGCCACCGCCAGCGATAACGCTGGAACATTCGACGGCAAGAGTATAAATGCCGACGCGCTTCGCCGCTTGTCAGTTGTTGATCGAAGGCCGACGCTCCGTTCGCCGCTATCAGTCCGAGACTGCTATCTGTGCGAGACTGCTGCTGTAATTGGACTTTCAGTTTACCGGGCACAGGTTCGCCCAAATAAACAGTTAAATCCTAACACGAAGTCTCCTGTCTTCGGCCACGTCACGACCCCGTGACAATACAATCTCCGTCTGCTAAGAGTGCACTGCAAATACTGGATGCACTGAATCCAGTTCTTGCTAACTTCGTATAAGCACAATGGCTCAACAAAATCCCATCTTCCGCACTGAAGTTAAAAGTGCGTCGACTTTTCAGTGGAATGCCAGAGGCATGAAGTCCCGTATCTCGGACTTTCGCCAATTTGTTCGGGCCAATCAATTCCCTATACTTGTCATATGTGAACCAAACGTATCAACGCCTTATAGATTGTCCGGTTATGAAGCTTTTTGTTCAGCCGCTTGCGAAGAACGAAGCAAAGTAATTGTTTACATTCGCACAGACTTGACTTATCTTTCGCACCCAATAAGTTCAAATGACGACAATCAGTACGTGTGTCTTCGTGTGAAGAAGAATGCAGTTTCGTTCACGCTTATTGGTGGATATATATCTCCGTCATCGCGATTTGACTGCGACAGATTAAAAGACATCCTAATGAGAACCGATGGGCCTTGGATCATCACCGGTGCCTTCAACGCCCATCACATGCTTTGGGGGAGCACTAGGATGAATGCCAGGGGCCGGAACATTGTGACTTTCGCTTCCGATTACGACCTTTCCATCATGAACGATGATACCCCCACTTATCTGCGGGGTCTCACGTATGGCAGTTGCCTTGACCTGACATTGGTGTCACGGTGCTTCTCTCACAAAGTTAAGTGGTTTTGCGATATTGAGACTCATGGGAGTGATCACATACCCACCTACGTGACGATCGATGGTATCATAAAAAAAATTTCTCTTCCGGTGTTGCAATTGGCACTGACTGGTCGATGTTTGCATCGCGTGTTGAGAACGCTTGCCAAGAAGGCCTCGCCTGCACCCTGGAAAATACCATAGCGGAAGCTATGCAAGCGTCCAAAGGTAAATTACCATTTTCGTCTGAAGTAACACAGTTTGACATTGAACTGGAAAAATTGCGAGCTATACGAAGGCGTGCTGAATGACGATACAGACGCACAAGATCAATTTACGATCTGAAGGAAGCAAGGTGGCTCCAGAAAAAAGATTCAACGACGAATTTACAAACTGGAGAGCGAACGCTGGAAAGCATTCTGCGAATCTCTAGACCCTCATAAACCTCTGTCATATATCTGGAGAACAGTTCGTGGTCTTCGCTCCTCTCCACAACAACGGCACCCTTTTAAAGCTTTGGCACTCCATCATGGAAAAACAGAACTCGAGGTGTCTGAAGAATTTTGCACGAGAGTTGCCGGGAATATTATGAACGAGAGCATCGACGCTGTGATCGTTCCTGAGACGCGATTACCAGAAATGGACATTCCGTTCACCATGGAAGAACTGGAAGGTGCGTTAGTCGCTTCTAAGCGCATGTCATCGCCAGGTCCTGATGGTATTACTTATAGTGCGTTGGGACACCTTGGACAAAAAGCCAGAAAAGAACTTTTAACACGTTTCAACAACTCCTGGCTCAGCGGCAGTGTTCCTCGAGAATGGAAAATAAGTCGATTAATACCACTTTTGAAATCGGGAAAATCACCATTGGACTTGACAGCGTATCGCCCTATTGCCCTCGCAAGCTGCCTCGGAAAAGTGATGGAAAGAATGGTTCTATTTCGTCTCGAGTGGTACTTGGAACGATACACCAGATACCCTTCTTGCATGGCAAGCTTTCGTCGGGGCCGCTCCTCCATTGACTGTGTCCTTGACTTATCGACATTTGTTCAACAAGAAAAAAGTCGCAAGCGCATATCAGTAGCACTCTTTCTTGACGTGAAGGGTGCATATGATAATGTAGCTCATGATGCCATCCTCACTTCTCTCGCAGCAATGGGCATTGGTGGACGAATGTTTCAATGGATAAAAGATTATATAACTGGCAGGGGTTTCTTTGTACAAACATATGAGGGTACAACTGCCCAACATTACACCTACTGCGGAGTACCTCAGGGAGGTGTTTTAAGCCCCACATTGTTCAATGTGGCCCTCATTGGTCTGGTGAAGGTTCTGCCAAAGTCGGTGTGCCTATCCATATACGCCGATGATATTTGCCTCTGGAGTGCTGCAGTTACTCGCCCTCAGGTGCGTGCACGAATACAGCGGGCAGCAACCCTCACAACAGCCTACCTTAAGAAACAAGGCCTAAATATATCAACCGTGAAGTGCGCGTTGATGGCGTTTACACGCAAACCAATGACGCCATACCCTGTTTACATCAATGGGCAGAGTGTCAAATATGCACGGACGCATCGTTTCCTGGGCATAATAATCGACAGAAGTCTTTCGTGGAGCCCACATTGTGCGTACTTGAAGAAGAGACTGCTATCTATTGTGCATATCATGAAATTCTTGTGCGCTAAAGCATGGGGAACTTCTGTGGCCTCTATGCTACAGCTGTACAGGGCCCTATTTCTGGGTCTATTGCGCTACAGCTTGCCGGTACTGACTAACACTTGAAACCGAATACTCATTCATTGGAGAGTTTGCAGGGTCAGGCGCTGCGTATCTGCCTAGGACTGCCCCGATGCGCTTCTACTTATGCCACAATCATGCTTGCCAAAAACCATCCGGTCAGGACATATATAGTTGTGGATTGCCTCAGAGCGCACATTCGACATGCTAGCCGTGTCCCCGACCACCACTTGGCCCTTCTACCTTCCGGAAGACCACGTGCTACGTTTTCAGACGTCCTAGCCAAGCACCTAAACAGCATTCCATCAGGATATACGCCAGCTGCGAGAACGGCTTGTCCTTTGTGGTGCCTCGACCAGCCGCAAGTACGTCTAGAAATTCCGGGAATCAAAAAAATTGCCCGCAGCTTCCCTCGGGGGAACACTGAGGAGGATGCGGAGCATATAATTGGTTAACGGGGTGTTAAAGTGCGACTTACTTGGGTCGATGGCTAAATTGGTTAACGTGGTTGTGAAATGGGGTGTTAAATTGCGACTTACTTGGGTCGATGGCTAAATTGGTTAACGTGGTTGTAGGAGGGGGTGTTAAATGAGTGAACACGTACACACGTATGCGAAAGGGCGGTGCTGGTCGAAGGGACGTCGATCATTGTGTTTGTGGATTCGTTGGAATTCATTTCACCGCGACCTTGGACGTCGACGCGCCGTACAAACCAACCGACGAGCGGCAACTGAGCGAGCGAGCGCCGACCTTGAGTATATATACAGCACGACGGCGCATGCACTGTCAGCTGTTGAATGTTCTCGAAGCGCTACGCCACATGCGCGTCCACTGGAGAATCAGGAGAATTGTAGATGTCGAACGCGGTGTGTAGAGGAGGAAGGGTGCACAGATGGTGGAGGAGTGAAGCGCGCGCGGTGTGTAGAGGAGGAAGGGATGCACAGATGGTGGAAGAGTGGGCGACGGCGCGACGGCGCATGCGCGCGCGTCAGCTGTCGAATGTTCGAGAAGCGGTGCGGACGGCGCGGACGGCGCACTACAAGGCGCGAGTATAAGATGCTTCCGCATCTAAAAGAAAAGCAGTCACTCCAGAGTAGCATTGAAGCAAGCAACACTGCTATTATTACATGAGTTGTACTTAGACCGAACGCAGATATACACTGATGGGTCCGTCTCATCCAGCAGCTCATCAGGTGCCGCTGTAATTCCAGCTGCAGAAATGACAATCAAGTTTAAGTTGTCGCATATGACTACATCTACGGCATCAGAGCTTGCTGCTAAAAGGGCTGCTTTACAATATCTCGTTCAAGAACGTCCAGGAAAATGGGTCATATCCTGTGATTCGAAGGCAGCGCTTCAGAGTTTGCAGTCTGCCATGCGTAGGAGGAGTCATGACCAACTGGTACAAGAAATAAGACATTGCCATCATGAAGCTCTAGCACGAGGGCATGATATTATATATCAATGGCTGCCTGGACATATCGGTATTACCGGAAATCAATTAGCCGATGATGCAGCCCGCTCAGCCCATGAAGAAACCCGTGTAGTCCCGATTCCGCTATCAAGGAATGATGCAGCAAGACAACTTTACCTGCTCGCTCGAGATCTCACACGCACGTTCTGGTCGTCTACCAGCTTCCAAAGGTGTCAATTTTATGAACTGGATCGTTCGCTCAAGCTAAAGCTACCATCACAACTTTCCCGCTCCGATGCGACACTGTTATGCCGCCTTTGGTTGGGTGTTACATTTACAAAGGTGTACTCCTTTCGCATTGGTATGGCAGACACTCCTACATGCGACTACTGCGGAGCTGAAGAGACCATCGAACACGTCCTGTGCAGTTGCGCTTGCTACGACACACAGCGATGCCAGCTCCGGATGGTTTTGAATCAACTTGACCCCGGACCATTTTGTGTGCAGAAGATACTAGGACCTTGGGCATCTGCCTCAGTTGCGCAGAAAGCAACAAAAGCACTGCTACTTTACTTCAAGTCAACAAACCTGAGCGACCGCCTGTAGACTGTGTGTGCTCCCCGAGTGTGCTCGTGATCGTGTGTACCTTCTCATCTTTCTGCAACCTCTTTTCTCCCCTTTATCCCTTCCCAGTGCAGAGTAGCAAACCGGATGTGCGTCCGGTTAACCTCCCTCCCTGCCTTTCCTTGCATCTTTATCTCTCTCTCTCTGTATACGACGGTTGATCAGCCTGTAATTCTTCGAGTCCTTGTCATCTCTTTTCTTATGCATTAACATGATGTTAGCATTCTTCCAAGATTCTGGTACTCTTTCCGTCAGGATACACCTCGTACATGAGGTGGCTAGCTTTTCAAACACAATATGTCCTCCATATTTCAGCAGATCTGACGTTACCCTATGTATTCACACCAGCAGCTTTGCCTCTTTGCATGCTCTCCAAGGCTTTTCTGGCTTCTTCTATCATTACTGGTGGTGTGCCATCTGGGTTACTGCTAGTTCTTACAGTAAGGTCATGGTTGTCCCGGCTACTATACTGTAAAACTTCTCTGCTATTTTAACTATCTTATCCATATTGTTAGTTATTTTGCCTTCCTTGTCCCTTAGTGCATACAACTGATTTTTGCCTATCCCAAGGTTCATATTCACAGCTTTGACGCTTCCTCCGCTCTTCAGGGCGTGTTAGATTCTCTCCACGTTATGTTTTCTTACATCGGATACCTTATGGTTATTAATCAACTTCGAAAGCTCTGCCAACTCTATTTTTTCTGTTGTACCTGAGGCTTCCATGCTCTGACGCTTCTTAATAAGGTTATTTGTTTCCTGGGAGAGCTTGCCAGTGTCTTTTCTAAATACCATACATCCAACTTCCACTGCACACTCCGTATTGATATTCGTCAGATTATCATTCATTGCGTCAATGCTAAGGCTGGTTTCCTCGATAAGAGCCGAGTACCTGTTCTCGAGTGAGACTGAATTCCTGTACTTTCCCTCTCAGTGCTAGCTCATTGATCGGCTTCTTGCGTATCAGTTTCGGTCATTCCTTCTTCAAGTCTAGGCGAATTCGAGACCGTACCATTTTATGGTCATTGCATTGCACCTTGCCAAGCACTTCCACATCCTGCACGATGCCTGAGTGTGCACTCAGTATAGAGTCTATTTCGTTCTTGCTTTCGCCATTAAAGCTCCTCCATGTTCACTTACGGTTTCCTCGTTTTCGGTAGAAGGTGTTCAAGATCCGTAAATTATTGCATTCGGCGAATTCTACTAATAGCTCCCTCTAGTAGCTCTCCTCTGGAGTTTCTAGTACCGATGCCATAATCTCTTACCACCTCGTCTCCAGCCTGCTTCTTCCCTACCTTGGCATTAAAGCCTCACATCAGCGTAGTATACTGTGTTTTTACCTTACTCATTACCGATTCCACGTCTTCATAGAAGCTTTCAAGTGACGCATCATCATGGCTGGATGTAGGTACCTAAGCCTGTACCATCTTCATCTTGTATCTCTTATTGAGTTTAATTACGATACCTAACAACCTTTCATTAATGCTATAGTATTTCTCTATGTAGCCAGCTATATTTCTGCGGATAAGAAATCCCACTCTCCGTTTTCTTCTGTTAGTCAAGCCACAATAGCACACGACGTGCCCATTCTGTAGCACTGTATAGGCCTCATCTGTCCTCTTAACCTCACTGAGTCCCATTACACCCAATTTAACACCCTCTAGCATCTAGACTAGTACAGCTAGGCTTGTCTCACTAGATAAAGCTCTAGCGTTAAACGTCTGTCTATGTAAATGTTGACCAAACAAGGGTAAAGAAATAATAAAGAGACTCTAAAATCTAAAGCGTATTCGGCGGAAACCAGTGCCTGAGAAAGGATCGTAGCCTCTTGCGCCGCTGTGCCACACGTGCCTGCTGAGAAATTGTGAGGACAGAGGCCACAGCTGGTAGCCTGGTGCCACTCAAGGACACGAATGTACGGCAGGTCGGACGCCGCAAATGTGAGCCAATAAAGGCTTGCGCCTAAATAGCCGAGGTTTTTAACCCTATTGATGGGACTCTCTGCATGCAAATACCTAAATGTTATGAACACGAGGACTCCTAGAAGGAATGCAATTATCTGTTATGCCAAAATATTGGCATTAATGCACTTTTTGCAAAGTTATCTGCTCGAATAGGCTATTCAGTCAAGACGTGGTATGTTTGCAAGTATTTTCAAGAAAAGACTGCATTTGCATATTTACTGCTATAGGACTTAGTTGTCGCGTCAATCCTGAATAGTATTATCTCTTTGTAATTGTAATAACCAATGAAAAAATATTCATGCGATTCCATTAGTTGGATTTTGCCTGATGCAGAAACGGTGCATGGACACTCAGAGCATCTCAGTGGAGAGCAATTATGTAGTGAAATTCATTATCATTTGCCGAGTGCCATCTTGCAGCGCTTATTACTCATTGGCCATCTCTCACTGAGCTTGCGAAACACAACAGTGAACGTTTCAAGGCCTTGTAGAACTAAATATTGAGATTGATATTACCAGTGGAAACGCTTTTTCTGTCACGTACGCTGTAACATTTACGATCAGCAGCACAATCCAGGCGAGTTGGTTACAAAATTGGCACACTTGGGCACTTAGCCCAGAATACAGTCACAAATGTAGTTTAGTTTAGAAGTGCAAAATGAAGCCGTTCAGGCTAAGCGATACGAAATTACAAAAGTGGTGCCAACAAAAACGGGAGCCACTCGAGGACAGTACGAAGTTTGTTGGTGTGCTGATATTGTGCCTGTGCGCATAAAATGCAAACAACCACCCTGAGAAAAGTATTACTAAAAATGACCAAGATAGCCCCATGTCCTCTGGTGGATATAAATAGGCTGCTGCTATCCACGGTACTCTTAATTGTGTAATGTTTACTGTGCTAGACCATTGCAGCGTCCACTTACGTGTTACGAATTTCACGTCTAGCAATGTATATGTTTGTAATAACAATTATTTATGTTTAGCGTCCTAAAGTGACCATATGATTACGAGAGACACCGTAGTGGAGGACCCCAGAAAATTTGATCACCTCGGGTTCCTTAATGTGCACCTACATCTAAGCAAACGGGCCTCAAGCACTTTCGCCTTCACCGAAAATGCAGCCGCCACGGCCGGTATTCTGACCCGCGAAGTGCGGGTCAGCAGCCGAGTACCATAGCCACTAGACCACCACAGGCGGGTCTGTACGTCTTTGTCCGTCATCGCTGTTTTTAAGCCACGGTTAAGCACAATGCGCATACTCCTCACTAGATTGACAAACCCGTCAGCTCGAAGCGCACTGCAAGTTCTGGATGCCTTGAGACCAGTCATTGCAAGCCTCCTTCAACACCACGGATTGAAGTATATTTACTTCGGCCCACACTCTGGGACAGTTCGCAGTTTTATGACCTTCTAGGCATGCTCTGTCGGCGTTGCGCTATGCGTCCAAGCGTATTACACGCCGTCTCCGTCTTTCTCCCTTTCTCCTTTCTTTTCCTCTCTTTTCCCTCTTCCACCATGTGGAGAGAGGGCAACCTGGTTAACCTCTCCGCCATTCTTTTGCTTTTCTCGCTTTCTCTATATATTATAAGCGTAATTCCTGGCAGCTTTCATTAGGGTGACGTGTCTCCCTCTCTCGCTTTGCAAGGTTTGCTATCAACACGTGCCACTCGTGGCTACCTCACCTGAGGACATGCTGTGTTTCCAGCAGTAGCGTCGACGGTGCCCTGCCAGGGTTTTTTTGGAATGGGAGGCCGAAACCGGAGCTTGCCTACGGGTGGCTCGGCGAACGGTATGCCCTTGTACTGTTCGACAGTCTTGCCATTCGCAAATACCACCTTGCCTTGAACTTTGCCCTCCGTGGTCTGCCTCTCTACGAGTGCATCATTAGCAGTAGCGGCGAGTGCGGTGGCCAAAAGGCATGCCAGGAGCACGGCCCTGGTCGCCATTGCTGATCGCCGGTCAAGTTTCCTTGAGACCAACTGTGAAAGCGAAGTGGAATCAGTAAATGCATGAACCAAACATGTTAACCGAAACAGAAATTCGGCGTGGCGATCCAGTATTCTACCACAGCTTGGAACTGCTTACGAAGACGACCCTACGCAGAAGTCATTTCGGGACGACAACTTGGGTTTCGCTCTCTGGTTGGCTCACCTGGCGCCCTTTGGCTATCAAATATCTCATGTGCCACAAAACACCACATGTCGTTATAATCATCATCATCATTACCATCATCATTATCATCATCATCTATCTATCTATCTGTGTTGTTGGTTGCAAAGTTGGCCATCTGCTTTAATAACAGCGTGCTATGCATTACGTATACACTCTACAACTCGACAAGCCATAATCAAGCATTGCTCTATGCCGAAGGATCGCACGAATGATCCCTGCTTATGATGCATAAAAAAATAAAATCACAATGTAGCGTTCACTTGATATTCGTAAATCCACTGTCTGTCTGTCTCCGAGAGTACCAGTTACGTCGTACTGTCAGCTGCCCTTTAGGCCTTATATAGTGTGCAGTCGACGCACCTGGTATGCCCTCGACATGTACCCAACACATGGCGCGTCCATACTAACGAAACGCTTGGCTCTAAGCAAGATCATGCAACCCAGGCCGCGACTCGCCGAGTGTTTCGCATAACTACCACAATTCGAGCGACCCCCTGGAGATTTTCTCCATGCTAAATACGCATAAAATTTAAACTTCCTGGTGGCACAAGACGGAAACCAACAGCTCAATCAAACAAAAATCAAAGCAAGGTAATCGTAAGTTTTCACATTGGTCTGTGACATTGCTTTTTCATCGTAGACTGCATATATGATGGGAAAATTCTAGTAGCAAACACTAGGGCTGCTAGAATAAATGGCGATAATCGTGAATAAAATGTGTTGCACGTACCAGACAAATACTGCAAAAAAAAAAAAAAAGGTCATTATACTGGGATGGTTCTTACCAATCTCTCTTTACTGAACCGCTTTTCAGCATAAAGAAACTGCGCAAGTTTCTTGTCTCGAGGCATCATTTCATCTGATTGTCAGGGTCCAATTCTTATTTCTTTTTCGCTTTTTGGTCGGTCAGCCAAGCGACACTTCAAGTCAGGTGAAATGCACGTAGCCTTTTGTGAGGCATTGACGAGTAACAAATAATGCGAAATTAAGATAATCGTTATAAAACAATGCTCGCACAGACAAGATGGTGAACCCTCCAAGACATCGGCCCTCACACGGGAGTACCATGCAGACAAACAGTTGCAATGACACTTACCTCGCCGTCCTCTCCGATGGGACACAAGGCGCTCTCGCAGAACGTCGCAACTCCGTACCAGCAGCCACGACTAGTCGTTCGTACTTGCTAGCGATTTCGCAAGCGCGCGTCATCGCTGCCGGGAGGAGAAAATCATTCTTCTGAGAAGAGAGTTCGGGGATCACATCCTTGAAAACCCGCTCGAATGCAGGCTTGCGTGACGCAAGCACGTGCCGACGCCGCTGGCGGCAGGCATTAGTAAACGCTATCAATGGTTCACATCCAGTTTTCACGGACATCGGCGTTTAGTTCGCCTATCTTCCACCACGTGCCGCATGACTTTTATCTTTTTTTAATCTCGCGCAGTATCAAAAATTGTGTCGCGGCAAGAAGGAAAAAATTCAAGACGTGGCTTGGTTTGCCGCCGTTCGTTATCAACGACGACAGAGACAGGACCGGCGTGTTGCAACGTTAAAAACACGTGTCGTTCTCTGATTATACAGCAGTGAATCGTTCTACGCATCATAAAAAAGGCAAAACGCTGCCCAACTGCACTGGACATTTTGAAAAGATAGCCAAACGTATATTTTCCTTCTTTCTTCTTTAGCCCAACGTTTGTCTCGTTCGCGACGTAGAGAAGAAGCCATGATCGGGCTGGCTCGGCGTCGTTGTCAAGCAAAACGGAGAACAACTGTGCCTAGCTAAACCAATACGTAACGATAGGCAATCCTCATAAAGCCACGTTGAGAATTGTTACTGTAATATAGCTACGCCTATTTAAGCTAATAAAAGCACACTGTAATAAACCCTTTTTAAGCAGAGCTGAGATTCCTGTATGCCTATTCATGCCACGCGAGGTAAGACGTGTGGAGCTTAGTCTAATACTAGTTAAGACTGTGCCTATCTATAGTGCTCATTCGGTTAATTAGCTAAAACCGGCAATGTAAATAATGTTTGCAACAAGATCACTTAACACCCCGCTAACATACTACCTAAACAACGTCCCGCTCAATCTGGTCAACTCATACAAATACTTGGGTGTTCTTATCATGACGAACCTATCTTGGGCACTTCACATAGAATACATAACTAATAATGCCAATCGCATGTTAGGCTGCATACGTCGGGACTTTTTAAAAGCACCATCAGCGCTAAAAGTGCTATTATATAAAACATTAGTAAGATTCAAACTCGAATGTGCCTCGCCTGAGTAGCATCCTTACCACGGTAACTTGATCGCTTCACTAGAACTTGTCCAGAATAACTACGTCCGGTTCCCACTGATCAACTAAAATCACATCGCCAGTGTAACTTCAATGAAATTTAACCTAAGCATCCCTTTACTTGCATCCTATCGTAAAATATCCCGCCTGGCTACTTTTCACAAAATATTTCATCATCCCGCTCTTCATGACCAACTAATCCCCAATCCTCAGTACATACCTCATCGTGTCGACCACCCATAAGGTTGGCGTCGCATTATGCAACTACCACTGTTTTTATCGATCATTCATACCTTGTACATAAGCAGATTGGAACCATTTACCCGGGGACATAGTAACCGTTACTAATAACCATATTTTCCGTCAAGGATTACATAGTTTTGTATAATTAAAAAGTGTACCATGCATTATGTTATGTATTTTTATATATTACGTTGATATTGTATTGAAGGGGTTGTACTTACGCAGCTAATATTTTATAATAAGACGCTTTTGTTTATTGACTAACTCATCTTCATGCTGTATTTTATTCCTTGTATACTTGTAACCACTCCCCTCTATAATGCCACATGACCTGGAGGGTAAATAAAACGAAATGAAATTAAATTAAACTTAGGTCATCACATAATCATCATCATCATCATCGTCGTCGTCGTAGTCATCATCATCATCATCCTCATCATCCTGACTACGTCCAGTGCAGGACAAAGGCCTCTCCCATGTTCCGCCAGTTAACCCGGTCCTGTGCTTGCTGCTGTCATTTTATACCTGCAAACTTCTTAATCTCATCGGCCCACCTAACCTTCTGTCTCCCCCTAACCCGCTTGCCTTCTCTGGAAATCATATGTAGCAACCTAATCGAGATCAAGCCTGGAAATTTCTAATTAGATCTCTTGGTTAAAGTACTTCGTGCTACTATTGCGAATAAATTCTCAATGAAACCCGATCAATACCTAGCCAATACTCATGAATCACAATGTGATTGCGTGAACATTTTGGACATGGGCGTGTGAGTGTGCCTAGTAAAACCTGGACAAGCCAGTGCCAACTGGTTTTGCTCTTCTCGGCCTTGCACGACTCGGCGAGAGCTGAGCAAATTTCTTACCGTATCGAAAGGCTCCGCCAATGGCAGATCTTGAAGACGTTGGCACAAATTTAATGGTTTAACATTGTTATAGTAGCACTTCACCTCGTTGATTTTCAGGTTACTTAGCTTGAAGCGTTTGGTTAATTTGCCATCCTCGCGGTTTTCGAGCTTTCTTCTACTATACTTAGTATTCCCTGGCTGCACAGAAAACAGTTGGAGTTATAATATTTGTCAGTTGTTTTGCGTCCAGAAAACGCGATATGAATGGGAGAGATGCCGCAGTGGAGCTAGGGCCCCGATAGTTCGACGATGTGGGGCTAACGTGAATCAAAATCTGAGCACATGGGCTTCTAGCAGGTTGCGTTCATCGAAATGTGGCTGGGAACTCGGTCCCACGAACTAACACGGTTTCACAACGTATATCTCAATGTAAAAAATACTGCTGCAGTGCTGCATTTTTGATGAAGGTGAAAATTCTTGAGGCCCGTTTGCTTAAATAAGGTGCCCATTAAAGCAACTCAGGCGGTCTAAATTTTCGGAGACCTCCACTACGGCATCTCTCATAATCATATGGTCGTTTTGAGAAGCCAAACTTCCAAGATTACTATAATTATTGCAGTCGTCGTTCTAGGTGTTGGCTCGCAGTACAGACTAATCGGCGCATACAGCACACATGATCACACGCGTTTTATATGCCGGTGACTTCGCTTCGTTCATCAGAGTATTCTACGAAAAAAGATACACTGCCGGAATGACGTCATTGTCATGCTACATGTTACATGGTTTCTTTAATAAACTAGGGCTAATAATAACAATATCTGGGGTTTTACATGCCAGTCCACGATGCGATTATGAAGCCCACCAGGAAGAGCTCCTGAAATTTCGACCCTGTGATTTTCATGGTGCACTGACATCGCACAGTTTACGGTTCTCAACCGTTTTACCTCTATGTAAACTCAACCGCTGTGACCGGTACCGAACTTGCACCTTTCGGGTCACCACCCGACAATCTTCATAGCCGCTGTGCTATCGCGGTGCTATATCTACAGGGTTTCCACAGCCGCCATATTCCTCCATGCAAAAAAAAAAAACGCAAAAAAATTTAATTAGGAATAGTGTAAAGTAGGGAGCTATACACGTACGATTCCTCCAAAGTTATTCAGTGCATTTTCACAAGATTTGCGAGCGTTGAATTGCGAACCGCATGCGATAACAGTGTCTGGAGAGTAGCTTAGTAAACTGCGATTCACTGATGACATTTGCTATGATAAGTAACTCGGGGAAACTACTGCAAATGGTAATTACCTAATTAGACAGGGAAAGCAGGACTGGGGGGCCGAAATTTAATATGCAGGAAACTAAAGCAGCCTCGGAAGAAAACAGTGGTTCGCGATACCCATGAAGACAGTATAAGTAGTGAAAGAATATGTCTACTTAGGAAGGTTTTTGATCGCAGACGCTAACCCTGAGAATAAAATAACTAGATGAATAAAAATGTTGTGGTGTATATTTGGCACTTATTTGGAGATAATGAATGTCAGCTTAATTTTCAAGAGAAAAGGTTAGAACGGCTGCTTATTACCGGTGCTTACTTATACAGAGGAAGGCATGAAGGTTTACCAACAGGCGAACATCATTGAACTTAAGTTGAATACGAGGCCGCGTGCCATGAAAACAGGTGTAACCTTATCAAGGTCAATGATACAACAGAGAGGGCGAGAGATCAGATGAGTGTTGAGGATATCTTGGTCAAAATTAAGAATACCACGAGGAGGCCAAACAGCTGGTGGCCATCGAAAGGGACAGCATTGGTTATAACTGAGGACAAGCACGAGAACGAGCGGCAGAAAGTTAAATGGGCAGATGAGATTCACAAGTTTCCGGGGTTAACGTGGGCGGAGTATGCACAAGATTGGGCTGATTGGAGAAACATGGGAGTGGCATGTACCCTACAATTAGCATAGTATAGTTGCTCGCGATGGTGATGATGTCGACCACCCACTCGTGAAACTAGAATGCTGAAGTTTGATTACATGATTATTACATAGCTGCAAATCTTTTTTAATAGTAACCGCATTGTTATTGCAAGAAAATGCGTGTCAAGAGGCCGAACAGGCTATAAGCTTAGCAATTTCTGTGATTGTAACATGTGCTTAGCATTCATTCATTCATTAATTCATTCATCTCAAGTGCACTCGAGTGCCTTGGCATTTTAGAGGGGTACATGTGTGCAACAATAACAAAAAATACTAACGTTTCAGTGAATATTTTTAATAATATTTGAAGGCTGGCTGCCACATATTTCAACTCATGAGCTGGTCTGCGTAAAGAGGTAGAAGTTACTTGTAACACAAAAACTGAAAGGCATATAGTTGACTAACTAACAAAAATTCACTAGTTTTTTTTCCTAACTAATTTTCATTCGCAATGTTTAACCGTGGATTTCGCAAGGCGGATCTACGTCGAACGAATTCTCATGATTCCACCAGTATCGAGGTATTAATTTTCGATAATCACAGAGAAACGCATTGCAATTTGATTTTTTTTTCTAAATAAAAAGTGCTCTCATGTATTGAAGCCCAAAATTAAGTGACGACATGATTCAACACGGCTTCATAGAGACCTGGAGCAGCCGATTGGACTCGTCTGTTGAAGAGGTGGCCAAAATGAAGAAAGAAAAGGATGGCGCAAGCGCCAAACTTTTGCGTAGTCTAGGACTTGCTGAACAAGGTCACACGTAAGGACATCTATCTCTAGTCTCGTATAGACGACACCACGACCACCGGAATCAAGTATCATAGTCTGTCTACTCGTTGGGCCAGCGCTCCAACTACTGGCAGTCCTGATGGCAGAACTTGACCACTCCACGACAGCCTTCGTTATACCCAGTGCCTTACAGGAATTCATTAATACGCGATTTGGACTGCGCAACGCGCTTGCAACAATCGAATGCAAGATCGATACATTCTTTGAGGCTTCAAGTGGCAGATGCTACTAGATGTGCTACCTGGATGGCACCGTGATCTTTTCAGATGACTTTGTGATCTATATATATATATATATATATATATATATATATATATATATATATATATATATATATATATATATATATATATATATATATATATATATATATATAAGAAAAATGGTCGAAGCTATCGTCACTTCCCTCAGCTGCAATGACGTTGGCATACGAAAGCAGTTTATTCTGAATGGGCCCCGTCTTCGTCCGAGATGACGTACTTCCGGATCCCATGACACTTCGCACTGAAGTTTGAAGTTTGAGGTTTATTTCACCACAGTGTTACACTATACAATGTGTGATGTGGAATGCGGGAAAAAAGCTGCGATAAAACCGCAGCTTGACTAGCCCCACATATCATCAATACAAGGCAGAAAAAGTGACAGCATTCATAAAGTCCTCGAAACAACTAAACGGACACAAATACATCGTTTAAAGTGGCACCAATAAGAAATATTACATACATAAAGTTTTAAGAAATGTTGATAGGATCGCACTCTTTGAGGAAATACAAAAAAATAAAAATAAGCAGAACATAGAAACAAATCTTTGAAACTGCCCAAATCTCTCTTGCATCATGAAAGTAAAAAAAAAAAACATTCGACATGTTGCTGCATTTCCTAAGCTGACAATGAAAATGTGTTCGCAGCTTTCGGTGTCTTTGATTTTTTTTTATTTTATACGTTTCCTTTGCTGCTTCTCCACAGTTAGGCCGCGTTCACACTGAGCATTCCGGCCGCCGAAAGTGCTCCTAATCCGGTTCGGCGGCGGCGAGATCCGCCGAAAGGGCCCTCTCCGCGCCGATCGCTCTCGGACCGATTTTTGCAGCGTCTGCCGCCGAATCGGTCACCGCGGACCAACAGGAGCGCTAGTCAAGGAATTTTGCAAAATGGCGGCCAAGCCCTATTCACTTGTTATGCCGCAGTGCACGTAACTGAATGTTAAAACCAACGGGTGTTTAACCTACTCTGTGCCTACTTCGCCTCCGTATTTCGTGAAAGAGGTGACCGAGCTTGATTTTGGCGTGACCGAGCTTGTTGCGGTCTTGCAGAGCAAAACGAACCCACCAACGCCGCTGGCGTTGGTGGTTTTTCTGCTCTTCGTGCCTTACAAGACAGCCACTTGCCAGCAAAGTAAGCAGCACTGTGCTTTCTTGCTTCTTGCGTACGAGAATCGTCGAAGTATACACCACCGGAAAGCGCAGTAGCGTTTGCGAGCCGCGACAACAACCGGGTGACAGCGCATCCATCCTGCGTTCGCCCCGTAGTAGATGGCATATTCGGCGGCGCGGGGCGCGTCCAGTGCGAACGACGCTGTGTTTCGGCGGCAGGGGAATTTCGGTCGCTGAAGAAAGCGGATGTTTCAGTGTGAACTAGGCAAGCGCCCTTGACTGACTACCGCTGCGGCCGCGACCTTTGAGCGCGTCATCACATGTGGCGATGCATCCAGCTAACTCCGCTGCATTCATACGTCACCTCCAATCTTGCGAAAATTCGATCTGCTCGCCCCAAGTGAGAGACAGAGAGAGTGTAGTTTATGATGACAGAAAATCTGGAAGCACCCTAGAAACAAGGACATGTCAGCTTCAGCACTGTGCTTGCCTTGCGCAAACGTGAGTTTGACGAGGTAGTCGTTATGCCACAGATGCACCTGTACGAAAGCACTCGCGAAAATGTATGTGTGGTTGAGCCTCAAAGCGTGCGTCACCCCCCTCCACCGAAAAAAGTTCCAAATAGGGTGCTCGCGTACTATCAACAGCAAAAGTATGCGGGACATTGGATCTACAACAAATGCAAATTTCTGCTATATCAGTGCTTAATGCTTGTAAGCAAACTGGCGACTGTATAGGTCGGAATGTCAAGAGCAGTATGGAACATTTTTGTCCAAGTTACATTCTCAGACAAAGCGGAAATTCAACTTTATAAACATTTCGTGTCCAGCAAACTTTTGCTGTTTATAGCTCAAGTACGACGCGATCCCACTCGCCGTCGCCGACGTGCTTGTGAAGCGAAGCAGTGATCCCTGCATTGCTTCCCTTGTGGACTTCTTGCGTTAAGCAACGTTATACCTGCCATCCTTAAAAGAAGTATAGCCATTCAAGACACTATTTCAATCTTCACGACAGTTGCGCTACCATCGCAACTATTCCTCTGGGACGGACGCTAATGACTTTTATTCCGTGCCATCTACGTTTAGATATATGCGTGCCTGACTCACAGTGAGCCCATACCGAAGGAGTAAAGACTTGTACTTTCCTCCAGCTCTGATAACGTAGAATGTTAGCGCCCCTGCTTAGCGAAGCGGACAACGCTGCTCCTGTCAACAACAACAAAAAAAAGACCATTCAGCAACACAAGCTTTGTGCTGGTTCTATTATTGCTGGTGAGTCTCTAATAGTATGGTGCGTATTCAAAACACCTAAGTATATTATAAATATGTTCCCTTATCCTTTCCTCCAATTCAAAATATGTTGCTCTACTGATTCCGCAGTTAACTAATTAAGCCTCTGGTTCTCCTTCCTTTGTTGTTTAAATAATGGGTAGCATAATAAGCAAGAAATAATAAAACGAGAGTAACTTACTTTCTCCATTTCCAGAAACAAAACTGGCGATGCAGCAAATATTCTGGGTCCAGCGCTTTAGCAAAATAACAAGCATCTCCAGCAATCACGCACAAGTAATAATAATTGCTGGGGGAGCATTACGTGCCAAAACTACGATATTTAATGAGGGACCTAATAGAAGAAGACTGGACTGGAAAAACTATGCCCTGCAGGTTACAGCACGCTCTGAGCGCGTAGCGGGCGTCTTCCATTCTCTGTTGCGGCAGAGGATTGCCTGAAATTTCATTCATCTGGGATTACTTAACGTGGATTTGCACCTACGTTAGTTCACGTTAATTTAGACCTATCTACTTAGGCCACGGTACAAGCATCTATCTCTAAGTTCTCTAGAATTCCTGCGGTCACGATAAAACCCGTATCCTTCGGATCGGCAGCCGAGCACCCTAATCACCGACATATATTCTGAAAATATAGAAAAAATTATAAAAATATTGCTTGGGCTTCGCACGCGCGCTGCGCCGAGCTGACCTTGCGTGAGCTATCAACTCGCTTGCTTAACCAACTCGGCTATAACGCCAGCCAGGCGCCCGGCGATAAGATTGATGTTATCAAGATACTATGGTTCAAGACGCGAGTCGAAGACGCAACTAGAAAACTACATTTTGGAACAAATTTTTCGTCCCACAGACAAACCATTGCGGGTTGAAATCAAAGCTTAGTTTTCGTATTCAGATCTACGAGAAATTTGCAGGTTCTCGTCTAGTTTTTTTTTTTTTTTGCAGGTTTGCATCTTCTTTTAATGTCCCAAAAATACAGTTTGCATGAAATGGGAAGAAATGAGTAGCAATCAAAGCGATGAAACTAACAAGGCGCTGAGACAGGGAAGTCGTTTATCCCCCATGTCATTCATGCTGTACATGCTGAGGAAGGAAAAAAGCACTAGAAAGGAGCAACATCGGGTTTAATCTCACATAAACAGGCTGGCGCGATGGTTGAGCAGAAGCTTGCAGGTCTATTTTATGCCGGCAATATCGTCCTGTTTGCCGACAGTTGAGACGATATACAGCGGCTGGCATATATTCGGAAGGGAAGGCAAGGCTCCATGACTAGGATCTATATTCGGAGACAACTTTCTGTGGCAATGAAGAAAAAGCTACGTGGGCGGAGCTACTGCTCCTTTACTCCTCCGTGATGTAGTCCGCTTCGGCTTGCGTTTCGAATGACAGCCGCGTTTATGTAATTCCACTGCACACAATGTTATACGCCTGTTTACACAGCCATTTGTGAGAGAAATCCGACACAAGCTAACCTTCGGCAAGTAATCGGAATAGCTGGAGGGCGACGCGCGCTCACCTAAAGACGAGGACGCCATTTTGGTTGTGAGGTGCACGTACAACGTGTGACATTTTCAGACGCGCAAAAACGCGAAACGACTCTTCCGAAAGCAACAATGAATAATGGTATCTCCTCAGCACGTGCAGCGTCGCTTTATAAACCGCATCTAGTGCAAAATAGTTTTGTTCTTTTTGATTACTTTCATGCGGAAAACACGCACGTATTCGCGGCACTATATTCTAGAGCGGTGGCACATGCCCACTTTGCCTCAGAAGCCTTCCCTTCATTGCCACAGAAAGTTGTCCCTGAGTTTAGTGCGAAAAATTTTGGATTGATGGTATTCAATGATCACAAAAAAAAAAACAAGGCGGCCGCAATACATTGCCAGCAACTACTGAGGGTAAGCGATCATATTCAATGATCACGAAGACCAGGCTGTCTCAATACAGGGCCAACAAATACCGAGGGTAAGCGAGTACAAGTACGTTGGAGTATGGGTAAATGAGAGATACAGATATATGGGGTACAGAAAAAACTATCGGTGGCAAAGGGAAAGAGCGAACGCTGCATAATAAAGCGTATAGGGCGTTCAAGGGATATAATAGGTACAAAGTGCTTCGAGGCCTGTGGAAAGGCGTAATATTTCCAGGATTTACATTGGGAACTCGGTGGTGTGCGTGAAGTCAGAGGTGCAATCAGGAATTGATGTAAATCAAAGAATTATGGGGCGTCTCGTGTTGGGCGAACACGGACAGACGAAAATGAGGCTGTAAAAGTGGTAAGGGATGGACATGCTTTGAAGTAAGGGAAGCTGAGAGCAAAAGAGGATTTCAAGATTGACTTATGAAAATACAGGAGAGTAGATGGGCAGGAAAAGTGTTCAGGCATAGGTATAGAAAGAGCATGGACAGAAAGAGAAGGAAAAGAACTAGGAGGCTCACCAGTAAATATAGGGCTGCCAATGTGTGCGATAGGGCAACAACGAGCATTAAGCGGTAAGTCTGAGAGGCGGAAAGAATTTATTGGATGACAGTGCGAGAAAAGAAGCCGACTCTCAGTAACAAGCGAAAGGGCAAGAGCGAAATAAGGCGGGAGAGGTATTTGATGATTCAAGGGGAAGCGCTTCACTCTTCGAAGAGATATCGGGTTGCCTTAGAATGCGTAGTCATAAAGCGAGATTCGATAAAGAAGAAGAACAATGTACATGCTGTGGGGGAGAAAAAAAAAACGGTGGAACATGTTCTGATTGAATGCGGCAATATCCACCCAAGCATAAGTGTCGGTACAAGCCTACATGAGGCTTCGGGTTCTATAGGGAAAGCTGAACACGTCCGCGATAGAAACACGTAAGAGACGGTTTGATTATTGATGGCAGAAAAGTAGAGATAAAGAACATAAATATATAGTGGGAACATGAGGTCATTCAGTCTTAAGAGGCCGAGAGATGGAACATAAATTTATATTTTATTTGTCGGCGTCACTTACCGTATATATATAAACGCATCTATATATATGAAAATGCAAGAAAGGAAAATAAAACAGAAAGAGACTCCGGCACACGCAATCCAACTTCGGTCTGCTAAATCGTTAGTGCGAGGCATTAATCTCTGAGCCACCGAGGAGCACGTCCTTCAACGTTCTAACGGCGCGAGCTATATATCTTCCACTTACCGCTACTGACGGGCATCTAGGGGGGAGGGGGAATTATTGTGTTTTCATCATTACCAGCAAGATGGCAACATGAGCGCGCGGCGCCACATCGCACGCTAATTGCGCCATCTTGGTGGTAAAAGAAAACACAATGATTCTCCCTTCCACCCCGAAATGCCCATCAGCAGTGGTAATAATCAGAGCGTGGCGGCGCGCGCTATGATATCCCACGCGTACTTTGCCTCGCTTGAAGGAGGGGAGCGACGCTCCCTCACGTTCCCTTATCTCGCGGTGGGGAGGAGGGGAGAATCGTAAGTCTTGGCTGGCCTCGGGCTTTAACATCGATTCAGTTGTAGTCACCGTTACTAGATTCTACTTCAGTTTGGAAACTTCGCTGGGACAAGACGGCGAAACGCGGGCCCTTTCGTTTTCCGCTCCCTAGGTGGCGCTTTCGATGCCATTTGAGTCGGTTCGGACTGTCACAGTGGATGGACGTGTCTTTTGAGCGCTCCCGATCGACTGCGCAGATAAGTGGTTTTGCATGTTTTGAGCATGTCTTTATAATTATAAGGCAGCAGTTAAAATCTTTGTAGCACTTATTTTATTGTACGGCTTTTTGGGGGTCAGTCACCAGGTATTTATTAGTTTGTGCGTGTGTGTGTTTGATTTTGTTGTTGTTTTTTCTTTTGCCACCCCGTGGGGCAGGTGCACGTACATTGAACACGCAAATTTTTGTAGTAGAGCTGAGACTTTCTCTTTTTCGTAGGCCAAGGCTCGAGTTTTGTAATTATTGAGTGAGACAAGTCTTAGGGACAATTGGTGTCAGAAAGATATGGTTAAAAAGACTGTAAAGTGTTAGGGATGCGTGGTGGGTTTGAAAGTGGACACAAGTGTAGAAGCGGATGGAGAAGAGGCTCACGCGAAGTGTAGGCAATGTGAGGTCGACAAAAAAATGGAGAAAATCATGGTGGCCCAGGTGAACTGCTGATGAGAATCACCGAGCTCGAGACTGCGTTGGCGACAGAGCAAAAGAAAACGAGGGCAATGGGAGAAAGGCTGAAGTGCGCCGAGGAAGCACTAGCGAAGGTGAACAGAGGAGCGGCCTACGGAGAGAACAGTAGGGAACCGGCAACCAGAACGGCGGAGAAGAAAGAGCAAGCAAGTTTGGTAAAAAGAGGTTCAGCCGGTTCAATTGTCGCAAGACCCAGCTTCAGCGAAGTAGTGGTGGGGCTGGGAGGGGACAAAGCAGCCGGCGTCACAGGTGCAAGTAACCTTCATGTGCAGGAAGCTCCAGCTGAAAAGTCACAGCATGTAATAATAGCCGGGGACTCGAATTTAAATCGATGCACAGAAGCCATCAAAGAGAGGGTAAGAGGTGACAAGAGAGTTGCAGTAGGGGCGTTCCCAGGACGCAAGCTGGAGGCAGTCATGAGACAAGCGAGCGCAAAACTCAAAACTACAGCTGATAGACGAAACCTCGTGATGATTTCAGGCGGTTTAAACGACGTCTTAAATGAAGATACAGCTGGACTAGCAATCACACTGGTGAAAGGCGTCGATAACATGCGCGCCACTTCTCCTCAGGTACAAATAGTGATATTCACGATACCATAGGTACCGGTGCGTGATAGCAACCTGCAAAGAGCGGTTGTCAAAGAAAACCAAGAGATATGACGGATGAGTCACGAGCAAGGCTTTAAGGTGGTGGAAATAAACAGAGAGGTGCATAGGTGGGGTGTTTTCAACGAGACAGAATTCACTTCGATGGGCGGCTAGGTCACAAAATGGGTTGGCGACTTGCAGGACGCGCAGTAGCTTTTTTGGGGGGCAAAAAAGCTACTGGGCCCTTCGGGGTGCAGGATAGCTAGTAACAAGGAAAACAACCAGGGAGAGTCTTTGACAGGTGGTATAGACAGATGAGATTCCAAAGTGGCACCATTATCTAAGATGGGTAGTGTCCGGGGCAGAGATAGACGTAGCCACGAGCGCTGAGCCAATTCAGACATAGGGTATATTAACATGCAGGGTGGTAGGAACAGGCTGAAGTGGGAAGAAATAGAAAAACAGCTAAGGGAGGAGAGGCCGATGGTATACGGTTTTGTAGAAACACATCTCAGGGACATGGAACAACCTCCAACAATCCGGACTACGCATGGGAATATTGTAATAAAACGGAAGGCAGCAGAAAGAGGGGTGGTATTGGGGCATTCATTCATAAAAGTACAGACTGGCAAAGGGTCAAGCAGGAGTGCGAGGAACATTTACGGCTAAAAGGAAAAGTGGCAGGGCAAATGCCACTCCTTGGTTTCGTGTACTTGTGGACGGGAGCAAAGGCCAGAGAGGGAAACCAAACAATGGTAGAGAATATGTCAAATGACATTCAGGAGTTAGGACGAGAGTGCGAGATAAAATGAATGCGCACATAGAAGATATAGATGGGTATACCGACCCGGCGGGCAAAATGATCATGGATAAGTGTGAAAGGCTTGATTTGATAATTTGCAACAGTACCGAGAAGTGTGAAGGGCAAATAACATCGGAGGTAGGAAGGCTGCAGTCGACGATAGATTACGCACTGATGTCACATAGGATGTATAGGACATAGGAGCTCAGGGGAATGCACATAGATGAAGGTGGCTTCAGAAGTCTGGCTAGTGATCAGAAACGTATCAAGCTAAGTTTTGAGAAAGCAGTGAAAGTAGGAAGGAGACAAGATGAGCAACTACAGAAAACTTTTTATTTATAAAGGCAAATCGAAATAGCCACTAAACAAATTGAGAAAAGGATAATAAAACAGTGTGGACATACACGAATCTAATTAGACTGTTTGAGCTAGAGCTTGCTAAGGCACGTGACAAGTCACCCCGGAAAAGAAGACACAAACCCAAAAGTTGGTGGGATGAGGAAGTTAAGAGAGTCATAGCAAAACGTCAGGAAGCCTCTAGGGAACACAGACATGCTAAGCAGCTGGGTGAACCGACAGATGATGTTGAAAGAAAATGGGAAACCTTTCTAAGCTGTAGAAGGGATGCATCCCTTCTGATAAATGAAAAGATTAGAAGGAAGGGAGCTCAGTGGCTGGCAGATGTTATGACCGGCGTCAGCAGGCGCCATGCTGTCGCTGAGAAGCGTAGCCGGGCCGCGTTCCCACGCCTGGAACTCCAGTTTTCTCGGAACCAGCGTCCAGAGATGACGGGGGAGCGGCGCTCTTTTAATCCCCAAACAAGTAGCCGACTCGCCGAATGTCTATGCTCGCCGGCTATTGTCCCTGCTAGCCGGCGGATGAGACGTCCTGTCGCCACGAAGCTGTAAGCCGTTCCGGAGGGGACAACAAAGAGCGTATTCCTTTGAAGAAACGGCGACCGCCGCCACAAAGTGCCCGGCTAATTGAGCGGACCGTTTGGCGGACCGTTTGATGTCTGCTGTCCGAAGCTTGGAACCCCTCGACCAGCGACATACACGACGAGCAAGAGACTCTCTGGCGCCACCTTTAAGTGCAGTGATCTTGACTCGAAATTGGCTGTTCACGTGCGCCGTGCATGCTCGTACCCCTCACCTGTTGTGTGTGTGTGTGATTGGTGTTCCACTGAAGAAGGAGGAGCCCGACAGGGCTTATAACGGCGCCGCAGAGTGCAGGACGTCGCTCTGAACCAAGAAAAGGTTTAACCACCACGCTCGTGGTTTGTGAACTCTTAACCTCATGCTGTAAATATTTGTAAATAGTGCCATAAACCTTGTTTGTTTTTCGTATCCCCATCTTGTAAGCGCTCGTTTCCTCAATCCGAAGCTACACCGCGCTACCACAGCACCCCGGGATCACAACAACTGGTTGGCAGCGGTGGGATACACCTTCCACCCCGAGCCGCAACAACTGGTGGCAGCGGTGGGATACGAACCCACGCCCCCGAAGAGCATAGGACTAGTCCCACACCGCCCCGCGAAAGACGAAAGGGTAGGCCACTAATCCGTTTAAGGAAACGTCAATGGGGCTGTTCATGGAGGCACAAGCGGCGAGTCAGGTGTGGAGGGAGAAAGGGAGGTACGTCACCCAAACGTAGCGCGCGGTTCAGTTCGACGACTTCGGAAAAGCGGCCATGCCGGAAGGGTCAAAGTCGAAAGGGCAGAGTGGCTAAATACCGCGCAGGGTTGAATACAAAGAGAAAATGGCACAGGCTCCCCCCCAGCTTCTGGCGTCACGTTCAAATTCCTATGGGGAATAGGACGAAGTGGAGAATGAGGCGTGACGGCAGGACACAGCCTAACGTTCGTTTGTTTAGTAGCCTCAGACGTGCAGGAAAACCGCCGGGACCGCGACCCCATCGTGTACGAATAAAGGAACCATGAGAAAAGGGGGGAACGGTCAGTTCGAGTAACTTTTGCACAGGCGTGTCAAATATTGTTACTCAGTGTTGCATTGGAAATGCAGATTTGAGCCTTTTAATTTTGTAAGTAATGTAATGCGGTGTAAATTTTTGAAAAGGAAAACCACCGAACTAAAGGCTGAAAATTGAAGTCCATTAATCATTTGTACGAATATACCGAGAAGGTAAAAACTAAAAAAATTGTTGTTTTTTTTAGTGTTTCAAAGGTTTAGTTTAATATCGTATGCCTTTACTGTCATGTGGATGTGGCGTGAATTGGCATTTAGGGAAGAAGATATTAACATAGACCAGATGATTTCGTAAAATGGTTAAGTTTGGCGCAACACAGTGCAGTTGTCGTTGCGCGTTATGAGATTTGAGAGCCATTGGTGCACAGTTTTAGCGAAACCCTATGCAATTGTTGTGAGGTGCTTTTGATGAGTATCGCACCCAGGATTATTTTTGTGTTGTACACGGTGTGTTACAACGTAACGTAAGAAAGACAAATTGTTAAGGATTAAGCTTTTGGTTAGTAGTGCCATGAATTTCGCAGCGCCGTAAGAATGAGAATAATTGAAAGCGCTCAAAAGAACTCAGTGTTTTGTTTTTTATTCAAAGGTGTTGGCAAAGGCAGGTAACTAACCGAACTAACCTGCTAGAGGGCAGTGTTTGTTGCTTTTTGTTGTTGTCTTCTTTGAAGAATGATTGATCATATGAGCGGATCATTTAAGCTTTTCCTAAACCGTTGAGGTAGCCCGTTAGGTCAAGGCTTAGGTTATGCTTTCGGGAGGCTGGTGAGCTTTATGTCTCAGTGGTAGACAATTACGGGCGGCCGTAAACAAAGACGGACGTTCGGACAAAATTAGCGCTCACTGAATCCGAGTTCCTGACTGGTGCTCTCAGCAGGACAGGGCCGTGTAAGTAGTCAGCGATGAAAAGGAGCCTGCTGTTTTATATCAGGACGACAATGGTATCAAGCAAAGCTGCGCTTTACTTGAGCCAGAAATTGGGCTACAGGAGATAACGTACTGCGCTTCAGGAAAGGAGTGCGCTTGCCTTGTGTAGGGCATTCATCAGTGGCAGTGTTATCTCAAAGGGGCTAAATTTAAAGTAGGAACAGACCATTTTCCCCCTTACTTGGCTGCAAACCGTGACATCGAGGAACAGTCGCCTTGTGAGGCGGAGCTTGATTCTTCGAAAATATCATTTTGGCATTAGGAAAAGGGCAAATTGAATGGAAACGCTGGCGTGCTCCGTCGCTCTTTCTAAACCATTCTGGAGTGCTCTTGGTGTATCAAAATTGATATTTTAGTTTTTTTTTTCGTGCATCTTGTGTAAATTTGTAAGGTAGCACGTTTGGTTTCTCAGCTCAAGTGAGTCCTGAGAGTTCTGAGAGTGAGCTTTTTGTTAAAGCTAGTAAAGAAAATTGGTTTGCCATCCCTCTTTTGGCTTGGTTGTTCGAAGGGGGCCGAGTACTTGCTTGTGCATGTGGTCGAGTTTCAGAAACAGTGTCGAAGATTCGGCAATTACCCGGACCATGCCACAAGCGAAGGCCAGTTTCCGGCATTCAACTACGGACCCTTTCGTCGTCCCTGCGAGCAGCAGTGTTGACCGCTGCCCTCCGTGACTCATCTGGCGAGGGGGAAGCTGTTATGACCGGCGTCAGCAGGCGCCATGCTGTCGCTGAGAAGCGTAGCCGGGCCGCGTTCCCACGCCTGGAACTCCAGTTTTCTCGGAACCAGCGTCCAGAGATGACGGGGGAGCGGCGCTCTTTTAATCCCCAAACAAGTAGCCGACTCGCCGAATGTCTATGCTCGCCGGCTATTGTCCCTGCTAGCCGGCGGATGAGACGTCCTGTCGCCACGAAGCTGTAAGCCGTTCCGGAGGGGACAACAAAGAGCGTATTCCTTTGAAGAAACGGCGACCGCCGCCACAAAGTGCCCGGCTAATTGAGCGGACCGTTTGGCGGACCGTTTGATGTCTGCTGTCCGAAGCTTGGAACCCCTCGACCAGCGACATACACGACGAGCAAGAGACTCTCTGGCGCCACCTTTAAGTGCAGTGATCTTGACTCGAAATTGGCTGTTCACGTGCGCCGTGCATGCTCGTACCCCTCACCTGTTGTGTGTGTGTGTGATTGGTGTTCCACTGAAGAAGGAGGAGCCCGACAGGGCTTATAACGGCGCCGCAGAGTGCAGGACGTCGCTCTGAACCAAGAAAAGGTTTAACCACCACGCTCGTGGTTTGTGAACTCTTAACCTCATGCTGTAAATATTTGTAAATAGTGCCATAAACCTTGTTTGTTTTTCGTATCCCCATCTTGTAAGCGCTCGTTTCCTCAATCCGAAGCTACACCGCGCTACCACAGCACCCCGGGATCACAACACAGAATACATAAAAAAGATAGAAAGGCAGCTGCGAAATTTCGGAACCATCTAAAGAAATGAGACGAGCATAGAGCAGAGGTTTATAACTACAGCTCAAGGTGCTAGTCTAGAAGGGGACGAAGCTATTGAATAGATAAGAAGAAGGGTGACAGAAAAATTTCAACAAAAAAGTGCTTTACGCACCACAATTTACAAGAATGAATCAAGTGGCACAATGGCTCCATTTTCACAACGAGAGTGGGAAAGGGCTGAGAAGACGGTTCCAAGTAGTACATCAACAGGCTCAGATGCCATTCTAATTATGCTGACAAAGACATTGGGACCGAAGTCTAAACAGACTTTGAGAGAGGCAGTGAGCAGAAGAATAATCGATGGTGAAGTCCCCGATGGATGAAAACTTAGCAGGATGAGCATAATATATGAAGAAAAGGGGGACAAAGTTGTCATAAACAACTACCGTCCTATTACAGTGAAATCAGTGGTCTACAGGCTGGCAATGCCGATTATAAAAGAAAGACTGCAGGCATGGATAGAGGATGAGGGGTTCTGGGGGAACTGCAGAATGGGTTTCGGAAACACAGGAGGTTGGAAGACAATCTGTTCTCACTGACGCAGTGCATCGAAATAGCAGAAAAGGAACACAGGCCCTTGTGGCTAGCATTTTTGGATATCAAGGGAGCGTACGATAGCGTGGTTCAAGAGGAATTGTGAGGAATACTGGACACACTAGACGTGAAGACGTAGTCACTTATCTTTTAAAGGATATATATAAAGGAAACAAGGTAGTTATAAAGTGGGAAAAACAGGTATCCAAGCCTGCAGAGGTAAAACGGGGGCTTAAACAGGGGTGTCCCCTGTCACCTTTATTATTCATGATGTACCTACAAGAATTGGAAGCCAAATTAGAGGGAAGTGGACTGGGCTTCAACCTCTCTTTCGTCAAACAAGGAAAACTCATTGAACAGGCACTACCAGCATTGATGTACGCAGATGATATAGTGCTAATGGCCGATAACAAGGAAGATTTGCAGAGATTGGTGGACATCTGCGGTAGTGAGAGAGATAGGTTAGATTTCAGATTCAGTAACGAAAAATTACCAGTCATGATTTTTAATGACAATGAAGGTAGCGAGCTTAGAATACGGGAGGTCACGCTAGAGATAACAGATAAATACAAATATCTGGGCGTATGCATAAGCAATGGGGCCGAGTACCTAAGGGAACACGAAATATACGTGACGACTAAAGGTAACAGGAATGCAGCAGTAATGAAAAACAGGGCACTGTGGAATTGCAATAGGTATGATGTTGTGAGAGGAATATGAAAAGGGGTCATGGTTCCTGGTCTGACGTTCGGCAATGCGGTCTTGTGCATGCGATCAGAAGTTCAAGCAAGATTAGAAATTAAGCAACGTGGAATAGGTAGGCTTGCCTTAGGAGCTCACGGGAATTCACCAAATCAGGGAGTACAAGGTGATACGGGATGGACATCATTTGAGGGCAGGGAAGCTAACAGCAAGATAAAATTTGAGAAGCGATTGAGAGAAATGGGGAAGGAGCGTTTGGCTAGGAAGGTATTCAGCTACGTGTACATGAAGAATGTCGATACAAAATGGAGGAAGCAAAACAGGGAATTGACTGGTAAATACTTAGGAAACAGCAGCTGGCCAAACCAAAAAGAATTATCGGGTAAGGAGGCGAAGGAAGCTGAGATTGATATGTGGAGAATCGGCATGATTAAGAAGTCCGCACTAGAGATACATCAAACTTTTAAGCAGGAAATTGCCAAGGAAAGTATCTATGATAATACTCGGGGTAGTTCTCTACTGTTTGAGGCCAGGACGGGAGTACTGCGAACCAAGACATATCGGGCCAAATACGAAGGGGTAGACACAGTATGCAGTGCGTGTGGAGAGGAAGAAGGAACTGCCGAACACTTGGTAATGTTCTGTAAAGGGCGTCACCCTATAGTTCAGGATGATGGCGCAGAATTTTTCAAAGCACTGGGGTTTAGGGACAGGTAGGGCAAAATAGACTTTAAGCTGGTAGAATTAACTAGAAGGAGGTTATCTGATTGTTGACTAAAGTCAAGGGACGAGGGAAATATAATCCCTTCACTGCAAAATAAGAATCCTCAACCACACTCTTTAAAGAGAAAAAAATCTAGTTTTCGGTTCATTAAGAATTACGGCTTGGTAGCGCTAGTCACTGCCCAATCTAAAGGGTACAGCCATATCCATTCATCCATCCATCCATCTGACCTGTCGCCGCGACGTAATAGATCCTATGCACAGTGTTAAACGGAGTTCGTGCCGTTCATTTGGCGTTGCGGGAGTTATTTTCAGAGATAGTGCACTAAGGTTATTACGAGTGGGAAATTAAAGCACCAGTTGTGCGGCTATGCGGTGCTACATGGCGGAGATGTGAGTGCGATGCGTGAATTTTGCGGGCACTGTGGTAATTTAGCCGTATTGCTTTCTTGTTCTTTAAAATTAACTGTATATATTAAAAAACCGTTGCAGTGGGCTTAAGGGTAAATGCAGGAGGACTATGCACTTGAATTCAGGTGCATGTTAGAGAAACCACAGGTGGCTAAATTTTTCAAAGCACTTCAACACAACGTGCCTCGTAATCGTATAACATTAGTTATTGTTATATGTTGAGGCACACACCACATTCATCCGATGCCGCCGGAGATATTGCAAGTGTAAGGCCTGGAACAACTTGTTCGTTCCAGACAACTAAAAGTTGCGATCCAAACGTTTTTTTTTTCTTCAAGGGAAGATAGCACAATAATTCAATAAATGTGTGTCCCTTATAAGGCTATAATATGCAAAAAACAATGAGTTCAGCAAAGTCTTATAGAACACAATTTATTGAACGCTAAAACAAACAAACTGGAAATCACTTTTGTTCACGTGGTATCAGAACTACTTCACCACGCGGTATCAAAACTACTTCATCGTGAACGTTTTGCATGTAGTCCTTCAAGATATCGTCCTCATGGAAGTGGAGGACGCACACAGAGCAAGATCTTGATAGTTTCTTATCCAATCTTGGTATTGCTGGTTGCTACCGTTGAAGACCTCTACGGGTGGCTTGAAAAAAAAAATGCCTTTGTTCGGTCGCAGATTTTGTTGAGTCGTAGCCGCTTCGGCAACTAGTGACAAAGCAGCGAGGCATGTTTTATAACATCGAAAAACCGTCACACGACGCACGAGAGCTATGCAGCTATCAACAGGCACGATAACACAACATAGCTGACAGCAAGTGAGACACAACGTCAATTGTCACCATATCTCAGTAAGCAGCAGTGGGAGCACAAACTGCGCGAGTGTCGTCGATCTCGCTGAGACACACAATGATAGCGCTTCGCACGGAACACACTTGCACTATACTTGCACGCGGCAAGGTTTTGCTTGGCGTTGCATAAGTCAGTTGCCAGACTTCGGGGTGGTTGTTGCCAAACTGCCACCAAATTTAGTAGATAAAATTGCCCCTGTTGTTGTGGCTTCTCCGTGAAGGTTTGGTGTCGTCCGCGGTGCATTTTGCGAGTGCATGAGCGATGCTGGCCGTTTTAATTAACGGAATGAACCGCGCCTTGCAGACGTTGGGGCGCGTTCTCTTGCTGTGTGTGCTGCTGTGCAATTAAGAGATCATGTCTCAGAGTAAGGTATTCAACAACGTGTCGTCCGCCGTGCATTTCGCGAGTGCGATGAACATTTTCGCGAGTGTGTGTGCGACGTAATTAACGCAATGAACCATGCGTTAAAGAAGTCGGGGCCCGTTCGCTTGCTATGTGCGCAGCTGTGCAATTAATAGATCGTGGCTCAGTATTAGGGACGCCCCCACCTCTTTTTCCTTTTTTTTTCACAGCTGATCGTTCCGCGTCGACCGCGTGCCACGACGGGGCGCTACGCTTCCCCTAGCTGTGTCAGCACAAGACATATCGTTCGGACTCGTGTAATGTGACGAATAAACGTCCCAAGGCTGGTTAATTGGGGTACGTCGAATATGCTACAGCTGATATATGCCTGGAAGGCTGCTTTATCGACGCAGTTGGAGCGAATTAAGCGTGACTCGCACGTACCTGTAAATGGGACCCTGCACAAGCATTCAGTATTTGGAATTTTGGTCGTTTGTGCTTATTGCGGGTGGGGCCCTGCAAGTGACAGTGGCTGATCGGCGCGGTCCTATTTACAGGTACGCGCGAGTCGCGCTTAATTCGCTCCAACTCCGTCGATAAAGCAGCCTTCCAGGCGTATATAAGCTGTAGCATATCCGACGTACCCCAATTAACCAGCCTTGGGACGTTTATTCGTCACTTGTACACGAGTCTGAACGATATGTCTTGTGCTGACACAGCTAGGGGAAGCGTAGCGCCCCGTCGTGGCACGCGGTCGACGCGGCACGATCAGCTGTGAAAAAAAAAAAGAAAAAAGGGGTGGGGGCGTCCCTAATACTGAGCCACGATCTATTAATTGCACAGCTGCGCACATAGCAAGCGAACGGGCCCCGACTTCTGTAACGCATGGTTCATTGCGTTAATTACGTCGCACACACACTCGCGAAAATGTTCATCGCACTCGCGAAATGCACGGCGGACGACACGTTGTTGAATACCTTACTCTGAGACATGATCTCTTAATTGCACAGCAGCACACACAGCAAGAGAACGCGCCCCAACGTCTGCAAGGCGCGGTTCATTCCGTTAATTAAAACGGCCAGCACCGCTCATGCACTCGCAAAATGCACCGCGGACGACACCAAACCTGCACGGAGAAGCCACAACAACAGGGGCAATTTTATCTACTAAATTTGGTGGCAGTTTGGCAACAACCACCCCAAAGTCTGGCAACTGACTTATGCAACGCAAAACAGAACCTTGAGAAGTGATTCTTAAAAAGAGAAAGGAAGAGAAAAGTGAGCCCCGTTATTATCTGCTTCAGTGAGCGACACCGCCACAGTAGCTCACGAGGGATGGGGGTGAGGAGGGATAAAAAGGGTAGGAGTAAAGATGTAGCAAAGCGGAAGAAGGAGAAGAGAGGAAGAGACGTGAGGTGGTGAGCCAGAGCGAGCGACGACAAACTAAGGGGATAAAGAGATAGGGAAGATGGGAGCACGGTCACTGGAGTCCGAGGACGGGGCACACCTGCGAGAGCTCCTTTCGGCGTCGGTAGATGGCGTAAAGCAAGTCCATTAAGTCAGAGCTACACTGTCGTCGAAGGTGGAAGGTCGTCGGCGGCAAGAGGTGACGTAGGGCGAGCCCAGTCGGCCAGAGCCACGCTGACGCCGGAGATCGCATAGAAGTGTGGCAGCTTGGGCTAGTTAGTATGTCATGACGATAGTTATAGCGCGAGAACAAAACGACGACACAGAGACAAGAAGGACACGAAAGACGCGAGCGCTCGTGTCTTTCTTGTCTCTGTGTCGTCGTTTTGTTCTCGTGCTATAACTATCGTCGGAGATCGCAAGCGCGCGAGCGCACAACCGGTCGGCCCGGAATCCAGCAAGCGAGTCAACAGAACCTTGCCCTTGCACGCTACGAAGAAGCACCTGCTGTTTTGCTCCGTTCAGTGGAGTTAATGCCTGGTGGAGTTTACGAACGCGCTGGCGCCACCTTTCGCCACGCCGTGAAAACCGCGGGTCGGCCTGGCGCGCAGCGGCGGCGACAGCGCCGCGTCCATCGCCTTCAGTCAGCGAAAACAGTGCCCGCGGCCTCGGGTTAGTGCCCCAATTTCTTGGTACCATGGCAACTGATGGTGGTACCGGTACTGCCGGTACTTCGAGTAGAACGAAAGCCAACAAGCGCCGCTACTGCTGCGTCAAAGACTGCCACAGCCGCGAAGGACAGCCTGGAATTCGATTGTACCGTTTTCCCGGCCAGCCTTGGGAGAAAGAACGACGGAGAAAATGGATTGTTGCCGTTCGGCGAGTGAAGTAAGTACCTGTAGCATCTGCATCTGTGTAATTGGTACCAAATTATGTTTCGGTTACCTCTGCTGCCGTTTGTTATGAACACGAGAGCGCACTGGACACTACGAACAAGCGTCCTCGTAAGCGTGCGGACTGGTTCCAGAAGTGTATATAGAGATTGCTAAAAACAAGGGAATTGCGGTATTCGCTTGTTGCCTTGATATAACGTTTTCTCTACTGACAGACATCCTATGATTATTAGACGTTAATGACGACAACATTCAATTAAATCGAATTAGTAAATATTTTAATGAATCGATATTGGCAATAGAGTCAAATAGGAAAACTGGGCAATTTTCTGCGAAAGTATCGTTGACACTTTGACATATCTGAATAGTGACAGCTCTGAATTTTTCCCAAGTCATAAAATCTGAGCAGTTGCGGCGGCGAAACGAACTTTGAGGCAGTGCAGCCGTCATGCTTCCAGATACGAGCAACATGAGCGAGCATCGTTGTATAACGTATTTACTTCACTTCGTAAGTGTGCGTGCTGCAGATGTGCTTTTTTTACGCATAGCGTAAGGCTAGCCAATATTGAAGTCGTTCTATAGTTGCTGCCAGTTCTGCTGCTTGCAACAGTCGGTTTGCCGGCAAAGTTGCAGGAATTTCACCACTCCGTAGTAATTACAAGAAACTGCATTCTGGGAAAAATATAGGTATGGTTTTTGAAGCAAGCCCGTATGTTTGCAAATTATCTAGCAAATACCCTCCTAATAAAGCTATGCAAATACTTTTTTGTTTATCTGATTGTTGCTCTTTCTCTCTGTAAAAGCGCACACAACCTTGATTGTACGCCGACTAGCCTTTTTCTTTTTTTTTTTTGCTTAATGTTAAAAATTTTCTGTTTCTGGGCTGCATGTTGTCTTTTTTTTCTCACAAGTACCTTCTTTCTTAACGCCCGTTTTCAGTGAGGGTGATGGTTCTGCTTGGATCCCAAGTGATGCAGCAAGGGTATGCTCAAAGCATTTCGTCAATGGTGAAAAGAGCAACATTGCCACGCATCCAGGCTACTACCCTACCATTTTTCCAGATGCCTGCAAGTCTCGTCCCGTCGATGCAGGAAGAGCTTTGTCAAGATATGAACGGTCAGTTCTGACAAAGTGGTGTTGGTGTGCAATTTTATTTAATGACATGCATGGTATGAGAGACAGGAAGGCCTGCCAAAGGCTTTGTAATATTTGCACAGCATACGTGTGTTTAAATTCACTGTTATTGCAATTCATTTTTAGATGGAACAGAAGGGCATCTGCTGCAAGGTCGGCAAAGCCTGAAAACCCAAGGACTAACATTGATTTCGGTGACAGCGAGGACACAGCCCTCAATACGACCTGCTGTACCTCCAGCGCTACGTCCAGTGCTTGTGTCAATGGCTTGGACCTGCTCTGCGCTGCAGCTGCATTGGCGCAAGAGCAAACTGCAGACCAGGTATAGCCATATGAAGTTGCTCTTTATATTTACACTAAGTGACAGCTGTGCACTGTGTTTGCTAATTGCACTCGCTATACTTGTTAATGGTGATGTTGAAATATACTGCAGCAGGGGGCAACATGACATTACTTCATTATGGTAGTAGCCTTCATTGTGCTTAAGGCTGTAGTTGTATCAGATGCTGAAAGTGACATTTATGGTTGTTGAAGGTATGGATGAATGCTGAAAATAATATTCATTGTTGTTGAAACGTATTGATGAATGCCAAAAATGATATTCATTGTTTTTGAAATGTATGTATGATAGGAACTACTTAAAATTTTACCTTTGATTGCATGCAAAATTAGGTGTGTCCAATAAAGCAGGTCTTTCTACCCAAAAACAAGATTTTCTTGTGCAGTGGTAGCAGCAGTACTGCCTGTCACATGTGCACTAATGAAGGCGTAAATAAACACCCACATTACGACATCTCAGAAAAACTGAATTCATCCACAATACCATGGTAGATTGCATCTTTGCATCAGGTCTAAAAGTGCTATGAGGCTTAAATAATATGTTAACAATATAATGATTTTTTGCATTGTGCAATAGCAGTTTTTCTTTAACTGCTGTTCCATCTCACATCACTGAGAATAACAGAATAAAAAAATGCTCTTCAGCTGAAGGCATAACACTGCATCTGCCATAAATGATACTTTCAAGAATCACAATCACGTAACAGCACGTGCAAGATGCTGAAGCTTCTGATAAAAAAGGAATTGCACTTGAACCTACAAGTCTTCCTGTTGACCATCTTGCAGTTGATAATTCATTTTATGGCACACACACATTTTCATTCATTAAAAGTGAAAAAAAGTTGCACTAAAACACTGCAGACATTCGAGAAAGCCACCAGTAAGGTGATAGGCATGTACTCAAAATATTGCTACCTTTAAAATTCACGATGATCAGTTCTCTGAAATTTTATGCTTACACGAGTAGCAGCTGGATTTCAAGACGTTATTTTGAGGCTGCAAGTTGTTCTTTCATAGTTAACAATCATCACTAGCTGAAACATTTATACTCAAAATGCAATATGTGGTGTGTTTACCATTTAATTGTAAATAAGCTTCCAGTGCGGGAAGTACATTTTCACTGTTTGACTAGGTCAGGGAAAGTAAATAAGAAAAAGGACTAGAGTTTGGGATTTTCTGTATACACCGAACAATCCTGCTTTCTATAGTTTTTCTAAATGGATAAATATCGCTCATTGCATGATATGTTTTTTTCTTGTTTGTATGCAGGCCTGCCAGACTGATGATGCTGACACCTGTGGACGTCTGGTTGGCTTTCTGTGCTGCATGAACGGGCATGATGAAAGCACACAGGTCTGGCACACAACTATTTGCGATGCAGGAGTTCAGTGCAGCCCTTCAATAACCTCACGCCACAGCGGGCCAAGCCAGCGAACTTCGTCATTCAATGGCTACGAAAGTGTTAAGTCATGTTCTAGTGCCATGAGAGATCTCTGCAATGTTACATTAGAAATGTATGCCGTTTTATTATAGATACGCTCAAAGTCACCAAAGTTCGCTAAGAAATAGAAATAGTTCGCTAAGTTCGCATTTCATACCAAGTGGACCGGGGAGCAGGTGCAGTTTACCGTCAGGTGTACTGTCAAGTTTAATATCCGTTTTAAATGCGAAGCATTTCTTAGTGAACTTCGGCAACTTTGAGCGTATCTATCTATCTGTCTATCTATCTAGCCGCCTACGACTTTTAGCTCTCCTGGCCGTTTGGATAGTGGTATCTATACCAAACTTGGTGTGGCATAACATGACTGTATGACGAGCATGTTTGACTAGTCTTAACATGAAAATTATGACATGTATGCCATGAATGTCATGATTTACATTTCATGGTCCTGCTTCTCTTGCGGTGATTTTGTTCACATGACATGTTTCAGAACTAGTATGGTATGACATGATAGCATGGCAAACCCAAGTGACAGACCCTAATATGAAAATCATGACATGCGTGTCAGGTAACATGACTACATGCCACGCTCATGATGAGCTCGCGGCCGTTTCGCTAGCTTCACATGTACCAACCTCGGTATTACGCGATTCGAATGGTGACATAGGTAAATGACACATCCAAACATGACAATCTAAACATTCGTGTCATGTACAACGACTACATGCCACAATCATGATGCGCTCGCGGCCGTTTTACTAGCTTTACATATGCCAAATTTGATAATACGTGACATCAATGGATGAAGAAGGTATGTGACTGGTGAAAATATGATAATCGTGAGATGCGTGTCATGCGAAAACATGAGTACATGCCACAGTCAGGGCGTCAATACATTTTGATGCGACGCGGTCGGCGTGCTCGCCGGTGTTCATTTCGTTGCGTCAGGCCGGCGTTGCCACGCCAGGCGCTGGTCCTGCCGTATACTCGCAGGTGCGCGCAGTGCTGCGTTGCTTTGTCGCATGTGCGTTTCAGTGCGTCCGGCGTCCCTCTGTCCCGAAAAAAGGGAGATGCAGTGCTGTCTGGGCAACACATTGGCACGAAATGCAGCATGTCGCATTTTGCGCCAGTTGCCGCTGGGCCATGCTGATAGACGCTGGTCGCTCCTGGCGTCGGACTGCAGAGTGCTCGCGTTTTGCTAACATAGTGGCGCTGTGCCTAGTGTGCGCACGCGTCAACGCTAAATTGGAGTATATTGGGCCTTTCATGATGCGCTCGCGGCCGTTTTGCTAGCTCCAGATATTCCAAATTTGGTGTTACGTGACGTCGATGGATGACAAAATATATGACTGGTGCAAACATGATAATCCTAACACGCGTGTCATGTAAGAACATGACAACATGCCACGCTCATAGCGTCATCATGTCATGTTCTTACATGACGCGTGTCATGTAAGAACATGACAACATGCCACGCTCATAGCGTGCTTGCAGTCGTTTCGCTAGCTCCACATATACTAAATTTGGTATCATGTGACGTGAATAGATGGCGAAGGTAAACGACACATCCAAACATGATAATCATGACACGGAAGTCATGTACGGCATCACTCACCTCCACCTCGTAACGTTGTGCTGATTTTAAAGTGACATATCAACCTTTCTTATTCGTGCTTCGCATATCATCGATTCGCACTGTACGTGGGATCTGCCAATTTTTCGATCGTTCCAAAGGGTGACATCTGCTCAAGCTTTATGACGCCTCTAGGCTCATTTGATAGATACACCCACAAAGTGATTGAGTAATGCGGTGCTTTCCGCGCAACGTAGAGTGCAGTAGTGCCAGCGAACTACTGTAGCTCTATCGTTAGCAACAACTACATAACAGTTTGGCCAAAACGAATTGAGTGCGGCAAAAACATTTTGCTATCATATTGGTTCTGTAAGCATACGAATTGCCTAGTCTGTGTTCTTGCACAAGAGCCAGAAAAGTGCATGCGAGTGCGACCGGCGGCTGTCGGTGAAGGGAGACGTATGCTCATTGGAAGGGCTTGAATCGCGTCGCATCAATGTTTGCCGCTTCTTACGCGGACACCGGTACAAAATACAAAATGATTCATTTAGGTTAATTGATGCCACGGCCGTGTTGTATTGTCATTCTTACTCGTCGAAATTACCGCATATTTGTACGTATAAACCTCCCCTGCATATAATCCGCACCCCCACTTTCAGCTCACCGAGAAAGAAAAAAAAAATCCTCGCGTATTGCCCGCACATTTGATATACAGGAAAGGCTGTACAAAAACTACTGATCAAGCAACATAGCACATATGTAGACAGAAAAAGCTTTATTTAGCCAGCAGAATACGCTGTCTGCAAGGCCAGTCACAATTCCCTCACTGTCGCTGCCTTGCTAGAGCTATCACTTGAGCCGCAGTCCTCACTATTATGCACAAAATCATTTTCGGTTCCATCCATGTTGTTTGTGATGCAGCATTTCTTGAAACATTTTTGCACCATCTCACCTGGAATGGCCTTCCATGCCTCGACAATCCACTTGCAGAATAGGGCAATATCAGGCCTTCGGACTCGTCCTGTCGGCGTCAAGTCGTAGCAGCCTTCGACCATCCACTCGGCGTAATAGCGCTCGACATGCGCTTTGAAAAGCCTGTTAAGCGGCACATCTAGAGGCTGCAACATTGACGTCATTCCACTAAGTATAACAACTAAGTCGGTGCCGTAGCGTGAAAGGCGGTCCTTCACTTCCTCAGTTGTGTGGCCACATAACGAGTCAATAACGAGCATGGACCTCTTTGCGAGCATCCCACCGGGCCTCTTCTCCCATACCGTCTTGATCCAGTCTACGAACAAGTCACTGTTCTCCACGCATTCTCGTGTGCGCGCACCACCACACCGGCAGGCAAATGAACATTTGGTAGAGTTTTCCTTTTCAAGATGACGTACGGTCGCAGTTGTGTGCCTTCGGCGAGGGCACAAAGCAAGACTGTGATGCGCAGTTTCGTGTTCCCGCCGGTCAGCACGCTCACCGAACTGCTGCCCGTCTTCTCAATCGTTGTGTCCAACCGCATTTCAAAATAAACAGGAGTTTCATCCGCATTGCCGATTTGCGAGAAAATGTAATTGTGCTGCTTTCGCAGGCCAATTAGGTACATATCTCTGGTACTTGAGCAGCTTCTCCTCTTAAGAAGCCAGCAAGCGTTGATATATTGTAGTACGCCGTCTGATTGAGAGCCCTTGCCGCTTCATAAAGCGGTGCAGCCATCCGCAGCTCGCACGGAACTCGTGAGATAGGCCTAGCTCCCTCGAAAGCCGCCGCGCTTCCACTTGGGCCATCTCGGTCGATACGACGTGGCCCCTGCTTCTCACATCTCCGATGAACTTTACTAGCTCTGCCTCCAGCTCAGGGTACGCACCCCTCTTGGGGCCACGAAATGACCTACGGTCGCGGCGCGCGGCTTGTAAGCTCTCTTTCTTCTTTCTCCACAGTCGCACGCAGGACTCCTCCACATCGCGCCGTCTTCCCACTCGCGATTTCCGAATTCCTCGGCGACGGCAATGATCTTAAGCTTTTGCTGTGCCATGAAGGCCTGCCGCTGTACGTTGCTCATGGTGACAGAACAGATCGACTTAGGCTTGGCGAACGGGTCGAGATGTGGAGAACTAGCGGCATCAGCGAGGTAAAGAGCGCTCACACTCGGCGACAACTTGACAGCACTACCCCTTCTAGTACACTGTAACAGCACCCTGGAAACAACAGAACCGAAATGCATGCCTGCTACCACGTCAAAAAGTAGTACAATAATTTACTGATAATATCTCTATAGGCACTATAATATCTCGTTTGCCTTGCTGAAATAAATACTGCTTCATTTATTATGGAACTTACTTTATTTATTATGGAACTTTCTTACACAGCACCACCTTTTCGGCAAGCCCTTTCCAAAAGTAAACATTGCGTTCGTGACGTAGGGACATGTGGAGGGTCACTGAGCGGCCGCGAACGTCCAAAAAATATACTTGTGGTGTGACAGTGAGATTTTACACTGAACAATCGAATTGTTTCTCCTCAAATGTTTTTCTAAACGCTTCAACGATGCAAGCAAGCGAAACCAAAATCGGCCGCAAGCTGCCGGGCTACTTGCGGAGCAACACGAATTTGCGGAAACTGCCTCCGCAGCCTTCGCCACACTGTTAAGGGGCTTCACAGCGCTACAAGCATTGCTGTGAAGCTGCACTATAGAACCCGCGTATTATTTGCACCTCTACTTTGCCACTGAAACTTTTGGGTTTTTTGGTGCGGGTTATACGCGCGAAAATACGGAATATATTCTTAAACCCAGAAGCCCGGATAACACAATTGTACGCGCTCGGTCGGTAGGCCTAGCCTTTGGTGGAAATCATGGTGGTAGCAACATGAACAGATTCCAGCATGGTACACTATATATTGCCCATTATTATAAGCCCACCCATCATCCGCTTAGTGCTTCCCACCATTATAGCAATGGTGGGCAGAGCCTCCCATGATTGCCCACTATCTAGCCGCTACTTCCCACCTTTGATTCCACTTTACCCATCTTCTGTACATCATGCTACCCAGTATGTCCCGCCATATTCACCATAATTTTCACTATACCCACTATTATTTCCACTACGCCCACCGTGGTTTCCAGTATCCATCATTTTCTGATAGGGAATGCTTATTTTGTTAGGCACGCGTACGCACAGACTGCCTACAGTTTCCATAATCTGGCCAGGTTTTTCAAAAATTCTCTGACTTTTCCAGTAGGGTTCAAATTCCATGACTTCTTCAGGTTTTGCAGGTTGGTAGGCACCCTGGTCAGGTTTATTACGCTTGAATCTACGAGTTGGCGGCGTAGCGAGCGACGGTCGCGGTGCGAGCGGCGGTATATTTGCAGGCGTTGCGGGCAAACGGACGAGGTGGCAGCTGCGGGCGCCGCGGCGAGCGCGCAGTAGGTGAAGGAGGGAATGACATCAGCGTGCACTGCAAGGGAAGCGTATTGTGAATGCGTAGCTGCGGCGTGACCTACTTGGCACCACTCCAATACCTGCGGCGAGGGGAGCGCGTTGTGGCACGTTCGTACGGATGCACGAATGGATAGTGGTATGCAGGCTAGTCAAAGAGCTGCAACGCATCCAATAACAGCCTGGAATGCCACGCCCTGTCTACCCCACTGGTGCGCACAAGCGAGGCCGTAATACACCGGTGCATTGTGCACATAAAACCTGAGATATCTCATTGAAAGCAGGCACGTGACAAAAGTTACTCAAGGACTCCTACAGCCCAAACAATGTTTACAAACGAAGCTGCTGCACAGAAAACTCTGCGGCACTGCCACGCATTACTAAACATGTGCGGGTCAGCAATGCAAGCCATTATCGGAAGCAATTATATAACACATCAGACACAAATGGCACAGTTTACACGGAAATTAGCAAGCAAAGTGACAAGAAAAAATGCGTATAAACATCGATGTTGAAAGCCTAAGCCTCGAGCTTAGCGCTGGCCGGCAGCACGAATCTCTCTCTCAAAACATACTGTCGCACGTACTGTCACATAGAAAACTTGATTGAATACATAAATTTTATGCTTGCTGATAGCTTGAGGCGGCCGAAAAGAATAATGCACTGTTAACCTCATGAAAGCCTACCCGTTTTATTAGATCTATCCCCGTCGCGCGCACACACTTGCATAAAACGTGCGCGTAGCTGACGGCGACACCATTCGTAGCCTGCAAGTTGAAACAGAAGTAGCCACAAGTCACCACTTGCGGCGCTGGCGGCGCATTGGTACAGTGGACTGTTGTAGGTGCTGCACGTTTTCCATATGTGTACATCTTTCTTTTCTTTGATCCTCCAGTATTGTGTGTACATCTATCTGGCCCTCTGAACATGTTTTGCTGTATCAATAGAGTGAAAGGAAATAAAGAATAAAAAACAGGTTAACAAAAAAAGAAGTATGAAAAGGCTAGTTAAATTAAAAGATAGCACAGGAATGCACACCACCATTGGGAGGCCGGGGAAAAGGTCTGATGCTGGGATTTTCCGAAATAGTCACTGTTGTACCTCTGAATAATGCCATGACTGGCTTGGTTGCTACAGCTGGTAACAATCGAATTCATAAAAACATTTATCAGTCTCAGTTGACTTTTTTTGCAGAGTGCCTCAAAAAACACACCGGTAATTTTTATGACACTAGAGAGAAAAAAGAAAAAAACACAAACATACTACACCTCATTACTAGCATGCTATAGCTTTATTCTTCAAGAATTCAAGCAGAGCACAGCACATAGGCACATGTGCGCACTTTGGCAGCAATGACTTCCATTACTTAAGCTGCCAAAAATATTGACTCACTGCATTTACACACTCAGCGAGGTGTGAGCAGTCACTGTACAGTGTTTTACAGCACAACCAAAACACACACTCACCTCCATATATGAGGCATAGCAGAGAAGAAAAAGTAGTGGACTGCGTACTTTGAGATAGCGCTTCTACTAGAGAGCACGCAAGAAGTGTCTAGCATCCGTCTTTCAGCTAATAGAAAGCAAACTCGGATGATAATACAACAAACTAGTTCACTCCTCGGTGAATGTGCACAGAAGAGCAGCGACACACCACCACGTGTAGTCTCAGAAATTTTAACAGGTGGACATGACAGGCAAGCTAGGCATGCACATGCAAAACAAAAAAGTTTCAAGGGCCTAAAGGTGAAATGTAGTACTAAAAATATACCTAAGAAGCCCTCAAAACGTTAACCCTTTATTTAAAGCATCATAATCATGCAGTGGTGGGTACAGCTGTATCGGTCTCCTTATATTGGCCAGCTTCCATTTCATTTCTAGTGCATACAACACATTCCATGAGTATTAAACCGAAAGTTTGCAAGGAGTCTTTTTTTGTAATCTATAAGCAGAAAAAGAGAATACGACTTAACTGATACTAAGTGCACACAGATGAAGACAAAAAAGGAAAGACAACAGGTCAGGCAATTGTCCTGCTGCCCTTCCTTTTTTTCTGTCTGTGTGTGCTTAGTATCAGCTAAATCATGCATTTCAACTTAATAGCCCAGTTATCAAATTTTTTGAGTGAATGCCTCTGGTTGTTCCAGCGTGGCCTCCTTTTACTAAACTCCTGACAATGCATGAGTCTTTCACAGATGCCATGCAAAACTTCAGGATAGCATCCCAAACACCTAGTATTATACATTAACCGTATGAAAATATAACCTGCAAGCAGGTTTAAAATATGCAGAATAGTCGTGCATTTTTCGAAAATACTGGGAGAATTTCACAATAGCAGCCCGAAAAATACATATTGACATCAAAATGCTTTATAAGAATATAATGCTGCCACTGCTTGCATGTTCTGTGTGAGACCACATGGCTGGTGATGCTACCAAACAACTCACAATCATGCAAAGCCCGTCAATGAGAGATCAGGGCACACAATTTAGCATATGGCTCCTATTTAAAGAGTCCCAATGAGAGGTGAAATATGGTTCAGTACAGTAGAAAAGAATGCACTTTGAATTTTTTACACTACTTACATTTAAAGCTTACATAGATCGCCACCACAAAAGCTCAAATTTTGTAAATAATAGGAGCTGACATTTTCTTAAGTTGGCAGATATACGGTGTCGGCAAAAACAGTCCAACTAAAGACAAAACGAGGAAGCAACATTGCTCTTTACAAAGCTTGCCCTTTTTACACGAGTCAAGATAGTTGCATGATTCATTGCTCAATGAGTGCGCAAACAGGCTATAGTATGTACTAGCATTTGTTTACAGGTTTTGTTACCGAAAACCAGGCATGAAACAGCGTAGAACGATGAAACAACAAAGAATCTCACTATCAACTGAAAGTAGTGTAATCAAAGAAAGGTGCAAAGCTTGTGTGTAAAAGCTCAAGGAAAAGAGGTAGCACCAACCCAAATCCAGAAGACATGTAGGCTCTTAAGATCCTAACTGCCTAAGCATAAGGATTAATTACTGTTTGTGAAATATAATCACACCATTTAATACTTAAATCTTACACACACCTATTTGCACATAAAAGGAAATATAATAACACCGCCCACAGTTGACTTAAATACGAAACCGAAACCAGCATGGTAAGAATCTTGCATTAAAGAGGTCAAATGCAGTGTCATTACCATCACAAAGAGGTGACTGAAAACACGTAGCAAGCTGGTGGCTTAGCTGCAAGTTTCTGTCAACTTCTTTTGTGTGTGATCGCAACCTGTGGATGTTAGAGCCCCCCCCCCCCTCATGAGATTCACATGGTGACGCGTGATCTTCATTACGAAAGTTCACGTGAACAATAGTTATTCTGCACACCGATGACATCTCCATCATGTCGTCTTCGTGTGTATAAAGCCCGAGACCGTGAGTAGTGCAAACAAAACGACATCTTCAGCTGCCTGTCAGTGCCCAAAAGTTTTTCCATACTGAAAACGGGAGAATAAGCTGACCTCGAAAACCAGTTTGGAGGCCATCGTAAAGTGTCCTGCAACACTTATCCAAGTGATCATCGAGCAACCTTCAGGTGATGCCATACAGGTATGGCATAAACCCTGTAAAAGTTGAAAGAGCCATAAAACAATTCCCCACCAAATTGCAATTTTGGGGAGAATATAGAATTAGAAGGTCTATTGTGCCAGTGCATATAGCATGAAAAATGAACTGTATAAGACTATTTCATTGCAAAACAAGCCCTATAGGTCGCCTGCTATAAACCCTGCCCACTGCCAGCGACTGCCATTTTGCCATGGTGTTTGTCACATCATGTACTTCATGGAGTGGAGACATCGTCTTCAACCAGTTTCAGCAACTGAAAATCATTCGATTTTCAATGTTGAACAGTAGAAAGCTTTAATAGCTCGATTGCATGTGCAGTTGGCTGTGAAAAAAAAAATATTGGCCAGAATATTGATTCGCAAAGAAAGGATCTTGTTACGTTACAGCTCGCGAGTTCGCCAGCGTACGACACTCTGGGCGCTTGCGTGTTTCTAAATGTATTCATTATAAATTAAGTTCTTGGAAAAACGCGCCGAAATTCTGCCAGCTTGTCCGCAAACACCCATGAATTAACGCACGAAACACAGATTACCAGCGAAAATCTTACACAGCACCACCTTATTTTTGTGGCAGCTTTGTTGTAGTTCATTGATCCAGAAATCAACAGTTGCAAAAAGTTTTTGTAATCTCGCAAGTACGAGCAGTCACGTAGATTTGTCGCACACTTCAGCAGTTTTCTTTTCTCACTGTACCGGTGAGCACGCTGCAAGCTGCCCTGGGGAGGAACGACAAAAGGGAAAAAGTTGGGTGCATTGATGAGCGTGTGCCATGACCTGGAACACTTTCATTTCTCTTTTGTTCTTTGAACGCACACCTTACTTTAAAGCGTGTAGCGCAGGTATGTCCTGCTGTACCGTGGTGGCTGTGGTAACTATGCACGAACCAGCCAATAGCACTGGGCTTTGGGTATATGGCATCATAGGTTGAGAGAAGAGCGAGCGACTTCTAGTTGACATTAAATATCAAAGGCCTCATGCAGCGCTGCAATGTCTGGCTCACGTGCTCTCAGGAACCTCAACTAGTGATCAGTAACCTTTCTGACCGTGCTCAAAAAGCGTTGCAGGGATGCTTGTAAGGAATATTAAAGGCAAACATTAAGTCGACGTGCAGCCTCACTATGCTACTTTCGGGTCGTGGAAACACTTAATTTGAAATAAAATCACATTTTAGCGTTCCGCACAGCGTTAACACCCCTCAAATCAGCCACCTGAAAATGGCCTTCCTGACTTAGAAGTTACCTGGCCAAACGTTGCTCGCCTTTTACTGCACAACTGGTGACACCATACTAGCAGCAGAGTGAAAGAGCGGTAGCCACAGCAACAACACTGACGACTGAAGTTTGCCGCAGTGCATGTGATGGCACTCAGCCTCTTCGAACGTAGGGGTTCGTTTTGCAGCACCCAGTGGAAAGTCACGCCAGCTCGTCTGCAGCAGCTCAAGCAACATACACCATCATGAAACAAGCGCTAAAAATTCACACATTCAGAGAGGACACATACAAGTCCTCTCCGAGTGTGCTTTTAGCGCTTGTTTCATCATGAACGCCCAACTGGCAGTCATCCTAGACATACACCATTTGAATAACTGGCAACATCACATGTATGCGACATTAGTGACTTTAAGCTTGTACATATGCTTTTGAATGTTACAGTATTACCAGAATAAAGGTTTGTGTTTGCAGTCTTATGGCAACATGTGTTTAGCAAATCTTTACAACCCCATACGTAAACATTTATTTTTGTTTGTGCAAACCACTAAATGGTGATGATAACTGCACTTGAAGCTGAACTGTACATAGTTTAGATAAGATTGAATCACAACTCCAGCAAAATCATGAGCTGCTGCTGGCCTGAATGGTATACTGGCGTACGCAAAGGTTGTAGGAATGCAGAATTACCGGATGACAGTGCAAACATTTGTGATGCTTTGTGCAACCACAGTCTCTGACACCTTTGTATTTGCTTAATGTTTCAAATTTCAAGAATTACTAAAAAGTTAACTCCTCCGTAATTACACCACTGCAAGGCATTCTCACGAGAAGTGGAGTGCACGATGCTTCTGCAATAAAATTTCTTTGTTAGCCAGGTTCAACCAGGCCCCACTAGATGGCACCACCTAACCAGGCAAAAACATACTTTTTGAACCACTCAAACAAAAACTGACAAGCAGAATTTCATTACATGCTGTAATGCATGGAAATTTCTTTTTTTATTGTAACTGGCTTGATTACCAGTGATCAACTGTACTAGGGCCTTCTGATGTCATTGAGATCATTTCAAATATTCTCACTTGGGGTGCATATGGTCATACATTTAGGTACCTTTAATTTTCAATTTATAGAGCAATGCTGTTGATAATATTTAGAATATAGACATTCTCAAACATTGATCTTTCACTTTGATATAAATTCATATTTGCCTTTAGTGTCCCTTTAGGCAACTCCGTGTAGACCTGTCTGATCAAGGTAGTTGCTTTCTTTTGGCACGGGATCACAGTGGGTCCATAAGTGATCCTAAAGCCAGCAAAACTGGTTGACACACACATAAACAGAAAAAAAAAACCCGAAAATAAATTTGGCGTGCTGTGTAGGGAAATTATGTTTGTCTTTCTTCCGACTATAAGTAATGCATCACGTCATTTGTTATTATTATTCTTTTTTGTTATTCTGGTGATAATACAGTTGGGGAAATGTTCATTGAAAACCCACAGAATTCGGGTACACATGAAATTGAATAATGCATTAGATTCCAGTAAATCAGGTATGCTGCGTCACAAACTTCATCTTTGTGTCCAAACGAAACTATGTGGCTCTCCAGTTACAGAGAATGGACACACAGTTGCAAATGCGGCAGTGTAATGAACTGAAAGACAATGTTACAACTGCAGGCAAGTGTTTACGTTCAGTCAACGTTCAAATGCTGGTAGTTCCGCGCCTGCAATCGCACAGTTGCCCTTAAGTAACATGAGCTTCTACGAACTTGTTCAGCAGCTCAACACAGGCTGGGGAGCTTGAGAGATCCAACAAAAATGAGGGCTATTTGAAGTTGCACCTAGACAGTAAACTGGCCACAGCTTCACACGAGCCTGTGCTCTAGCATGTTCGACTAAAAGAGCCTACACTTATAGCCCACAAAATTGAACAGTCAAAACTGCATGTAAGTTAGTCACTATAACGACTAAGTGCTCATTAAATGAGTAATCTAGTCTACACAAACAGTTGTAGAGCAAGCAACCGATATTACTGCAAGAGTGTTTATGAAAGCGTGAAATTAACTTTCTCATAATAGGTACTGATCATTAAGCTCTCGAATCATTATGTCAGATAGTATTTGTAAATTAGCCTGCAGCTACAAAAACCGAAAGTCGAGCCTCTAAGAACTACTTACATGTTCAACAGATGACAGGCACACACATCGAGGTTAATTGCAACCTATAGTACTCCAAGCTGGCAGTAAACAAGAGAAGCATTTAGAAAAATTTCTTTGAAAATTGTTAAAAGAAAAAAAAATTCCAATGTTCTGCTCGCTATGTTCAGAATTACCTTTTTTTATGTGTTGCAGTTATCTTCAAATGACTAAAAACATTGATTAGAGCAGTAATGATAGACATTATTAAGTTAAATTAGTAAATTACTTCAGACAGGCAGTCGCATAAAATGATGAAGTTCTAATCCTTTCAGCGAAGAGCCTATTGCCCCATTAAAGGGATACTGACACCATTTTTCAGAGGTATGTTTACGCTGCCATACTAGTCTCCTCCATACAGAGATAGCTCCAAAGAAGTGTGAGGCATACGAAATGCAGGAAGAATATTTTCATTTTAATATCAAAGTCAATTTTTACCTGGCATGCCTACTGACATATACTATACTCGACAACAACTTTTCTTGGCATTGAAGCGAAAGCTGCAGAGCCAAATAGCATGCATAGTACACCGCCAGTGAATCTAGTTCCACAATAGGCCCCGCATTTTCAACGTGAAATATAAAAGTTCCTCTTTTATTTTCTACGTGGAGCTTGTTAAGAATGCCAAAGGGTTCGTCCTGCCTTGCCGCCGTGCAGAGGCCATCGAAGATGTTCATCTTCCCTGCCCAATTTCACGGGTCGAGAGGAGCGCCGCCAAGACAAAGCCGACGGGAGCGAAGGGGGTTTCGCCCGCACCATTCCCACGGTAGCCTTCGTGGGACCGGCTCCGATCTTTCCTTCTTCCCATTTTACCTCTCTTTTTCCTTTCCCACTTTGTAGTCATTTTCAATAAACCAGTCTTGAAACTGTCACAACGAGTAGAGTCGCTCCTTTTCAAGGCTCTTGCACGCGCAAGACATGCCGCCTTGCTATAGTTACCGTGCAGCGAAGAATTCGCTTTCCAATTAGAGGCAGCCAATGAAGATTAGAGCGCAAGTAATCATCTACAGAGATATTTGAAACAGGATGCAGTACACACAGGCAAGACAGTTCTATTTATTTAAATTTACATCGTTTACAAATGCTTGAGAAAATCCAGCTCTTTATACGAGTGCCTCAAATGCTACGCAGTGTCTGAATCTACATGAAATGCCTCCGCCACTTTCCACAGCGTTACAAGACGTGCGCCAAATAGGACTTGGTCGTGTAGGGCTACACGTGCAGAAGCTCTGCCCCGGTGGCTTTCTCTTCAATGCCAAGAAAAGTTGAGGACGAAAACAGCTTGACATCAGGGTAGAGTATAAATTCCGGTGCCTTCACGTGGCAGTCTGGCTAGCTGTGATGACGTCAGGTGCCAAAACTTCCAAAATGGTGGTTTGTACAACACTAAAATAAACAAAATGGCCACTTGTGAGCCACCAACGGAGTCATTGTACGGAGTGGCCATGGGCACATCCCGACACCTCACACGAGCACACGACAAAAAGCTCATACCATGTTGCAAGGTCGGGGTACATAAGGAGCGAAAAACAGATTTCAGAAACACACAATAATTACTTTTTAAGTGTGAACTTGCAGTTAGCAGCAATTTTTGAGGCTTTTAAGCGCTTGGTTTTTCGTTTGACGCTAAAAAACACGACAACTGAACATTTTTGTGTCAGCACCCCTTCAAGATTTCCAAAACAACAGCCATTGCCACTTTAGTGGATCACGAAATCTAACTAATTTTGACAGAAACAGCGAAAATAGGCGAACAGTACAACTGTCACAGCTACACAGCAAGCATAGTTTCCCTAGCTTAGCATGATGTGTTTTGTCTTGGCACTCTTACACTCGCATGAACAAGCTTTAGCGAACGCTTTTGATCAGGCTCTCATGTGTGGGCCATTCAGTGTTTTAGGTGAGAAAAAAGGGGTCCGTATTTTCAATGAATGCGCAGCATATCAGCCTGTTGGTTGCATCTAGCTGCACGTCGCTCATTATTTGACTCTTGCTTCTATGCTATTAGTTGCGAAATCCCTTGAAAGGTGTCTCCATTCCTCCACCTTGAGAAGACATTAATGTACCTGCTAGTTGACTCTTTTTGGCAACTAAAACCAAAACTAAAAATTCACCTTTTTTTACCGGGACACCGTTTGATGCAACCACATTGATAATGTGTGTGCCGCCTTAAGTTGTTTTATTGGTTAGCTCAAAGTATCGATTTGTCCAATTTTGTCAGTAGCACTAAGAAGAAATTTCATTTTTGATTGTGAACAGGTATCGTCATATTTACAATTCACAATTATGCTGCCTTAATAGTGACCTCTGCTTTTTATAATTAATTTTGTAATACAGTAGACTCGCAACAATTCAAACTCTGATAATTCATACTTTTGGTTATTTCAAACAAAATTAAATTTTTTGGTTGGCCCTTTATTATTTCAATGTATTTAAAAGTCTCTTTATTCAAACCCCATTGGGTTAATTCATACTTTTTGTGGTTCCAAAGCAGAAAACATCTGCTGCTTCGCCACTACTATTTGCTGCTTTGCCACTACTATTTAAAAATTTGTGTGCTTGTATAATCATAACACTATAATAATGAAAAATAAGCATCTCAGGCCTTAAAAAAAAAAAGGTTCTATTAGCGAACAGATGTTTGAAACGAAGCACACGCATGGTAAACTGTGATGCTTCTCAACAGAGAGAGTTTTGTGCTGAGGGCGCATACCTACCGCAAAGAAGCAGTCGGCAATTCACGATTTCTTTGAGAGGTCTGATCAGTATTAAATGGTTGACAAGCTTGTGGACCTTACACATCTGCTTTCTGTTCATTGCATTCAGTTAGGGTTTAAAAACGCTTTAAAAAATTATAAATGTGATAAAGTCAATGCCTAATTGTAATGTGTGATGTCACTTCGCCCACAGTCATACATCTGAGAACTTCTGATAATTTGAACTTTTTGATAATTCAAACAAAACTCAGAGGTCCCTTCGAGTTTGAATTATTGAGTCGACTGTACCACGATTATGTTGCATGTCTCAACTTCCAAACGCACGTTTCATCACTGCTTAATTATTCATGTTTTCTCAAGATTGCTTCATTTATAGGCTGTTCACATGGCGTAATACTGTTAGCTGAAGCCCCCATGCCCACTTCTTAGACCTGTAAACAATTTTCAATAAACAAACTGTGTGCTGATTGTTCCTCAAGTTCAGAAGATACAGTGCATGATGTTATCTTTGGTATCTTTGGTCACACTTATGGCATAGTGCCTTGAGCACAATTTTCTTTCATTTCACTAAACACAACAAACACGCCATCATTGAGATTTGCCAGGCCTACCTTCAAGTGATGCTAACAAAGTACACGAGCATGGTGGTTACAACTAATGTTATACAGTCAAACCTCGATATAAAGAAACTGAATATAACAAAATATTGGTTATAACGAAGTAAATGAATAATAGTTTTGCCATACACATAGTTAGCAATATACCTTTAAAACAACTTTTTGAATATAACAAACTTATTTTCATGTCAGATACAACTTTGTTACAATAAGGTCTGAGCGCACAGGAATTTATTCTCAGTTTGCTAAACTCAGTCTTGAGCTTCGGCATAACTTCCTTTAAACTTGGCCAATGGCGTAATTGCAAAACACCGTTAAACACCTCTTGCCAACGATTAATGTCTATCATATCGAGGTTGCAATGAAGCTTTAATTCAATAACATTAGGTTCAGTTGCATCCTTAGCCCAGAAGACAATCAACAAGGCTCAGGAATTGTGACATGCTCAGCGAGTCCATTATCTCCCAACTTCAAATGCCCGTGCAAAAAATGAAGAGAAAGAAGAGAAAAACAACAACTACACAGGATGCACGTCCTAGCAGTGTGTCCTGTTTTTTTACTGATTGACAGCTCCACGAAAAAATACACTCAAATCTTGATATAATGTTTTCGGATAAAACGCATTATTCATAGCAAAGTAAGTGAAGAATATCTTTGCAATAGATACAGTATTATGCATAGTCAACAAATTTCTGGATATAATGAAGTATTTTTGTGGCAGATATGACTGTTATAATGAGCTTTGAGTGTATGCATCAAGGCAAGGTGTCTTTGCGAAATCTACAGCTATGTAACCTGGGTCTACTGACCAATCAAGAAGCTCAGATTTGAGAGAAATCTCTGGACACTGACCACCCATGTAGGGCACTATGTACGCAACTGGGTGAATGGCGTAATGCGATTGGATGAGAGGAAAGTGACAATGCAAGAGAGACGTGCGAACTACTTACACTTCACCCTTGCTCTTGCTTGCTCGTCTATCATGGAAATAAAAGAAAAGCGATCTAACAAAGTCTCGAACATTCCATTTTAACTGACCCATAGTGGCTAGGTCTGGATAATCCCAGCAAACACGTTTAGTCGTGTGCACAGGCAAAAGCTGCCTCACTGACCTACAGGAGAGCATGCGGTCCTCGATGAGTCTGTCCAAGTACAGGTCTCAACGTAGCTATCATGACTAAGTAACTAATAGAGCTTTAAAGCTGCAATCGTTCAGCTGTCACGAAGATGAATGGTTCATAAATTGACGAAATCTTCACACTTGATGACCTCATGGTGTCGTTTAGTAAGCTTCTACGAATACCAACAAAGAAATATATTTCAAAATGAACAAACATGAAGCATGTGCACAACTACTGTAAATCATTGTGCTTATTACGAGATATTGCGCTGAAGCTTTTCAGAGCCGTAAGCTTAGCAGCAGCACTGTTGGAAACAGAGGCAAGAGTTGGAACTCCCACCATGGTAGACCCATTTCAGTGGAGTACAAATATGAAAAAAAGAACACCCCCGCAAACGATAAAGAACCTCCTGTGGTAAAAATTCAACACAATCCCATTACATTTGAAAAAAAAAAAAAAAACGAATTGGTGCAAGTTTTAAACAATTGTGCACTTTTGAAGTCACAAGGTTTCTTGAAACCAAAAGAAAGAAGCTTAGGCAAACCTATAGGTCTCCTTGAACAGTCACAATTGCAGCTCCTACAGACATCCTGGTTACAATCTAAGAAAAAAATGTGAGCCATGCCACCAGCGTCTCCACGCACTTGCGAAGCACCTGTGAAACCAGGTCGTGCAGGCAGGTTGCCACTCGAGCCCAAGTAATTCTTCATGAATAATATAAATGTTATGCACATTATTAAATAAAGGTTTGCTGTTGCTACCTAAAGCATTACATTTGGCAGAGCAGATCTATCAAAACACCTGAAAAAATTGACAGGAAGTTAAATAAGTGAGACAACACAAATGTGAGTTTGTACGAAAGGGAGTCAACTACAGTCAAATCTCGTTACAGCGTAACTCAATATAATGATTTTTTTCAGATTAACCGACTTTTCCGAAAATCCTCCTCTAAATGTCCATTGGTTTAACATAAAAACAGTTTAGTGCTACGAATTTCAGAATACAGAATGTTTCAGAATCACGTATCGAATATTTGCCCCACTTATATCTTCACAACACTTCAAAATAGCGGATAGTGATTTTAAAAAGCTACTGAAGGCTGTGAAAATGATTCCCAGCTCCGTTCTTGCCACTATCACTATTATGACAGCGCCCGCGTATTTCTCTATCTGCCCGTCCTATTCAAATGTGCGGTAGCCTGATCCCTATCGCCATCATGATTGCTTGGTACTTGCGTTGCGCACCATTGCCTTTGTTATCGTCTGGCAGCTTTACGTGCGCGCTTGTGACCCAGGCTGTTTTTTAGCCTTTTGGTTGGCGATTGAGCGTTCCAGATCAGCTCCCAAAGCAGCACGAGAGGACTGCTACGACAGCGGAAATTGTGAAGCAAGTGACTTATGGGATGAAGTTGTCGATTACTACCAATGCATGCTTCACTAATGCTCGAACACTACCCACGGTGTGAACTACCGATGAGGATCACACCATTTGTTGTGATAAGGAAACTGCAACGGGAGCGAAGATAACATTGAAAAAGTACGTGCAAGCCAACGTGATGAATCGGTATTTGACATTGATGCTTCACAGTGCGTAAGAAGGATGCGCACGCTTAAGAGTTCATCTTTCAGCAGTCGAGCTGCCCCCATCAGGATATATTTCGCTCTTTTTCAAACACACGTGAACTGGTTTCGTAATACTTCGCCTTTGTCTTTTTGCGCTTATTCGAGCATAATGCAGTTGCGAATGTATACACAGCACAGGTAGGTGACTCATGTGTCTGCATTTACGACTACTGCACGAATTCTTTAATACTTTTACTACATTGACTTTTCAAAATAACAAATGATTTTCAGTGGTCCCTTGAGATTCCTTGTATCGAGATTTCACGGTATATGAAATTTTCAAGAAATGCTTCATGTTATGAATATGAGGAGGTGCTGGAGAACTTACGGAAATTATCCCAGGGCGAAACCTCGATGGCTCTAGGCATAGCCAACACTTTTTCTCAGGTTGTAACCGACTGAGGTAATATTTCCAGAAAGCTTTTGTAACGTCCCAAACTCTCGGGGCTTCCGGAATGCTGCTCGGACAGCCGACAAAAAAGGCAAAAGCAATCGACCTCGAAGCATAACTGGGATGGTATAGCCTCGGCGTCCAATCACGTATACAATCAAAGATGGACAGGCGTCCCGAGCAAACCTGGGGCACTTGTCACGCCAAATACACGCGCTTGCGGGAAGCCATCATTGGGGCGCTCATTCGGCACAGGCGCCCTTATGTGCACAGCCAATCACTGGCTTCAGATTGTCCACCGCACAGACAAGCCACAAAAAGCTGCCTCAAAGCGACTGCTACGCGCGCATTACGATGCTGGGCACTTTGCCACCGAGATGATGGGATTCCGAGGAGAACTGTCTGGCCTCACTCCTTGGCTGGTGGCTGCATGGCCAGCGGCACTCCGTCCAAGAGTGCGCTGTTCATCTCGCGCAGCTCTCGGTTCTCGGCCGTGACCTCGTTCAGTTCCTGCGTGCGAAGTGCTGCCTGTGAACCACTCTTGATTTTACAACCAGGGTATTTACAAAGCTATGAAGTTTTAAGTTAATTTTGCTTTAATTACAGAAACAGAAGGGTCCTGCAACACTATGCATTAAAACCTTGTTTATATAATCCAGAATTGTGTGCGCTTAGCACAATGTGGTACACTTTTAAAAGTGCCAGCACAATGGCAGGAATGTGAGATGCATTGCTTGCTTCTGGAAGCTCCTGTGTACTTGCCATATATATGTCATTTGTTGATGTTCTCCTTTGGTGTCGGCAGCTTTCTTACAATTACGATTTTCTTCTTGGCATTGTACAACTTTTACATACTTTCGTCCACACCACTACAGCCAGCGCAGTGCCATAGTGGTCTGCAAAGTCTGTGTGTGCTCTTCCTGTTTCTTGACGTAAAGACTTCACGAAACAGGCATGTGTTTGAATGTTATTCCGTTTTATGTATGCGGCCATAAATCTACTCAAAAACAGTGCCAACATTACCAGGAAAAGTACACCAATGAAGAACAGCTGGTTTGAAGCTTTCACTCAAAAAATAACTAGGATCAGGAAAGCACCAGCAATGAATCACTCATGGAACATTGCTTAAAAATCATACTAAATTCCCGGGACACTCATTTTCTATTTTATTTCCAAACGTGTACATGCACTGCATAACTCTGAATACCAGTACGATCACTGAAGCCTAAAAATTTTGCTGGTACCTTGTGAAGCCATTTGTAAAGTTGCTGTGGCCCTAAGATACAAAAAATTGAAATGTACGCTAGGGTTTCTTGTCTACATACAATTCATACTCCTTTCCCATAACTTCCTGTGGCACGAATTGCAGCTTATACAGATGTTTTCCATGACCCTGCAAGACTTGTATCACCAAGACGCTACTGCACAGAGGCCATGAAACATTACTGCAGGAGGCACTAAAGCATGCAATGTACCTCAGCAACGCAAACACGCACCTTGGCCAAGCCGAGCACCCTTCGCTCGAGTGAGTGGATGCGCAGCTCCTTCTCCTTGAGCAGCTGCACCAGCCGACGGACTTCCTCCTGCACACGCTCCGCCTCCTGCATAGACAGCCTTTGCTTGGGAACCATATCCGTGCTACCCAGGTGGGCAGCCCACCTACCATATAAATTAGTGCGTCTGTTAATTATAACTTAAAATGGCATCATGAGAGCAGCAGCCTAAAAAAAAAGACAGCTTCTTGGCCATGTGTTTTGTTCAAAAAACACTTCTACAAAACAAAAAAATCAAACGCAATGAAGTGAACCTTGTAGATACAATTCTATTTGGTATGATTGCCCAGCACCAACATCCACAATGTAATAACCAAGCGAAACAGAGAGGCAGTACGTCGAATTGGGATTTTACATTTTTTTAGATAGTATTCTACCCCGCATATTTCTCAAAGATGCATAAACGAGGTTGTGCTGTGTTTAGAGCCAGGCAGCATCCATGGATTAAAAGCAATGCAATAAAGTCAATGCCCAATTTTTCAGGCTACATAAGGAATGCAAAAAGGCTGAAAAATTAGGTACTTAAAAAAGAATTATGGCATGTGAAAAATGTGCCAACTTTCTGATATCTTTTGAATAAAGAAATCAATGATGACACATCAAACTTCTAAAGCTTCGCCAATGTGTCAATGAGGATAGTCCAGAAAGAGCCATGAAAAAAACTTGAGCTCACTGATGACGGTGGAACTAACGTTTGCATCAACTTAGAGTGTGTAAGCTATGCATGCATTGGATCTCCGTTTTTAACATTGGGGTTGTCCAAATTTACTACCACTGGATGAACTTAATCTGTGCACAAAGGGTCAGATTGTTATCACCATATTGTCAGAGGGTCGTGACGTTGACGAAGGCAGCAGACGGTGTGCCCCAAGATGGGACTTTTTATTTGGCTGAACTCGTGGCAGGGAAATGAACTGAAACTACAGTGAGCCATGCACACTGTACTATCATATCAATGCAGTGCCCAGGCCATCGATAAAACTGACAAACGTTAAAGTGTGTCAGCTTTTATAGATGCGCTATCGAAGAATCCAGAACTACTGCAGGTGGCCACACCAGCTCTGGAATAAGCTTTACTGTTCGGCTCTTGCACACCATCTCAACAAAACAATCTACTATAATCGTGAAGCTTCTCGAACGCTTGAGTCGTGGTATGATGACGTCAGAGGTACTGCCTACAATTAATCGCTAAAAATTAAACTAGCTGCACTAAATAAAGAACTTTCTGTGCATCAAGAAACGCAATAAAAGGCTGCTTCTTCGTTTCTGTTTGATTCATGAAAAAAATAACTGCCGGACGTAACTATAGGGAATGGTGAGAGTGGTTCAAAAGTTTGATTTTTGCCTGGTGAAAGTGGACAAGTCCCGACATCTAGCGGGGCCCAGTTGAACCAAACTTGTCTGCCATCTCAGAGGCCACGACAGGAAATTGTTCAATGGCCGTTGTTGCTGTGGCTCCCCCTACTTTCGTTCTGCTGCTACTAGGGTCAGTAGTTGCGCAGTAAGTCCGGGCGACGTTGTGCACAGCAACAGTGATGTGAGATGTTCTGTTCAAGAACGGGCAATTTGAAGTGCACTAACTCAATGCAGACCAGTAAAATGTGATTTTATTTCACCATAAGGACTTCCTTGGCACAGAACGACACTACGAGGTTTCTCGACCGCTATTTGAACAATCAACGCCGACTGAATAGTTTCCTTTTGTGTCCCTCTAACAATATGTGTCCCCTTCAAGTGCGATCACCACAAAGAGTTTCGTTGATTCTGTACCAAATCACAACTTAGACAGCACGCGACCTCTGCCGAAATGCAACCAATGCTGATTAGGCCTAGCCTGTCATTCGGGTTGTTGTCGTGGGAAGTTTGCCCTATGCATGAAGTTAGGGTGTCGAAAAAATCGCACTGTTGTTGAAAGTTAGCGCTGTGTTGTCTTAAATGTGCCTTCTCTTGTCCATGCCCTTTGTCTATACTTTGATATACATTGACTCCTTTTAAACAAAACTTGAAGGGACCAGGAAAATGGGTTTCATTTAAGGAAGACACGGGTCTTGGTGACGAAAAAACGCAAAAAAAAAAAAGATTTTTCAGTTTGGTGATTTTCGTTCTCTTCACATGCCAGCAAACAATGAACTAGAAGTGACGCGTAGTTGAGCCAAAAAATGTCTTGTTTATTCATCGCAGCACTTGGTTTCGCTTACGAAAACGGCCAAAACAGGCCCCTTTTGCATAGCTCGGTTCGCGCTAACCACTTATCAGATCGTGGCCATCTTAGTCTCGTTTGAAAGAGCTTCTGTTGAGCTCGCTTTCCCGTTCGAAACGAATTTCCAATGCTGCAGCCAGTCTGCGCTACCAGGCAAAAACAAGCGACAAAACCATACTCTATCATTGGTCCACAGCAGTCACGTGAGTGAACGGCGGCTCGTGATTGGAGTGCGGGGACTGACAACACAGGTGATCATGGGCGCCCGGCCGCTAACACGCACGTTGTCACCGTCATTTCAAAAGTTTTGTAGTTTTGCAATCGCAATCAAGATGCCGAACCGTGCTCAAAAGTTCCGCACACTGCACAAATTCGGCAAGCGACAGAACCAATGTGCTGTGCAGCCAGAGCTGAGCGGGACAGGAGACCGCAAGACGCGGCTATGCAGCAGCCCGACACAAAGGCAGCCTTCGATCGCTATAACTTCTACCAGTGGTGACAAGCGCCTAGAGTGCCATAAATCATCGCAACTGTCGAAGAAGATATTTGCACATCTCAGCGGAAGAGTGCAACAAATTCCGCGATGAAGCGGCGTTGCAACACAAGCAATCGTGATGGCGACCACGATGCCTCGAAATCTGCTGATTGTGGTGATACTTCAACGAGGCACCAGGAAACAACGCCGTCGCTTGTGATTACAACAGCAGAGAATGCTGCTGCAGCAGATCTTGCAGCCGGAGAAAGCGTGCCGGAGACTGCGACCGCTGCCTGTAGTACTTCAAGTATGTGCGATTGAGCTGCGAGGATAGACACGACATTTTTGGCATCGGCTGACCGGGAACTGATCTAGCGTCGTGAACAGCAAAAAGTGGGAGAACTTTCCTTGGTCTCGGCAACTGATCGTAAAATGAGTGTTCTCGCGAGTCAGCACGGCACCGAAAGTTCGTCGGCCGCGACGTATACTATGGTTGACCTCAACATGGTGAACAGTTTACTAAACGAACGTTCTTCTTGCCAAGTGTGCAGTGGTCAGTTGACCATCGAATGCGAAGCGGGTGAGTACGGCGTAGCTGTTGACTGAAGCTTCACTGCAGCAACTGCAGAGAAGTTGGTTCGAAATGGAGCTCGCTACGGGTTGGTGGCAGTGTTAACTGCAACCTGTTCGAAATCAACGTTCCCACAGGTCATGCGGTCCAGAGCACTGGGAATGGTCAGACAGCTGTGAATGACATCTTTGCCGCTATCGGTGTTTCACATCGAGGCCTTCATACGAAAACGTACCAAAAGTACTTGAAAATGAAGCTTCAGCCAGGAGCAACGAGAGCTTGTGCCGAACATTTGACTTAGTGTGCCACAGCAACCCCGGAAATATTGCCGCCTCTTTTGACGGAAGCTGGCACGCAAGAGGACACGCCTTGAAATTAGAGTAGCCTCTGTGATAGAAGTTTTTTCAGGTTATGTGCCAAATATTCTGAATGGAAAGTCAGACATTCATGCCAGAAAAATACCTCATGCAAGGCTGGCCAAATGGAAGTAGAGGCAGCAATGATTTTATTTCAACGCTCCCTTTTGCTTCATGGCCTCAGGTGCACCACCATGCTTTGTGATGGTGACAGCCAGTCGTACAGTGCTGTCAAAGAAGCTAAGGTGGACGGCCTCATAAATGTTGAAAAAGAAAACTGCTCAAGTCATGTGCAGAAGTGCATGGGAACTGCGCTTTGGAACCACGTGGAGAAGCACAAAGGGAACAGCAGCGAGCGCATCAATGACAAGGGCCGCCTAACGGGTGACCTCATCACAAAACTGACGAGTTATTATGGCTGGGCTCTGAAATCCCATTCTGGGAATGTTGATGAGATGCACAAGGCTGTGTGGGCTACATATTACCATGCGACTCCACTGACCATTCTGTCCACACGGCCCCCCGAGGCTTGGTGCAAGCATAATGCAGCCATGGCAAGGAATGAGCCCATCCCAAAAAGCAAGTACAACTTGCCAGAGGCTGAGAGCAATGCACTGCGTCCTGTTTGTGAACGCTTGTCCGACAAGAAGCTCCTGCAGAGATGCACCAAAGGGAAGACGCAGAATGCGAATGAGGCTTTGCCTTCGGTCATTTGCAGTCTCTCACAGAAGGACAAGAACACGTCACTGTTTGCTGTTGAGACTGTGGTGGCAGATGCTGTTATGCATTTCAAAACGGGGAACAAGGAATTTAGTTAGCTTATTTTGTGTGAACTGCAGCTAGATCAAACATGCACAGGTAACCAGCGAACGGTTGAGGAAGACTATTGTCGTGACGTCGGCTCGGGAAGGAAACGTGCATTTTCAGCGGCGTTCCAGGCAGCGCAAAGAAGCACAAGGACAAGCCTGCTTTTTACTACTCTGCAGGGGCTTTCTGAGTGATTGTAAATACAAGGGCTGTGGCTTTCATGCATGAAATTTTTATTTCAACTTTTTCAGTTTTTTGCATTTTTTTTCAAATACAGATTTTTTGCATGTTTTGAACTTTGCGATGAGCACTGTGTCGCTAATACTGATTGGACTTTCTTGATTTCTTTTGTTTGAATGCTATGAAATCAGAGTGTGCAAGAAAACCTTGATAAAATGTTTAAAGACATTGTAAAATTTTTTTTCTCCACAAATTACTAGTGAAAATTCAGAGCTAAGAGATTGCGACATAAAAATTTCATAACTTTGAATAAAGTTTAGATACTAGCATTAAATTGCATATTTGCACTATTTGAATATTCAGCAACATACAGGTTCAACTTTAGCTGTCTTGATGCATTACTTTTTATGCAAGTCACATTCCAAATTCGTGAAATAAGAAACACAACTTTTTTGAATTGATCTAAAGAAAATCTAATTACATGTCTTTAATCAGTGCACAAAGCTGAATATTCCCTGTAAAAATCACGTCTCGAAGCCTAATACTAATATATTTCACTATTGAGTCTCATGTTCTCCTTTAAGGGGAGTTTTCTTTACTGAGAGATAAACAAGGGTACAATATCTAAGTAAGAAACCAATGATATTAGAAGCAGTTGTTGCATTTAAGCAATAATTTCGTTTAGGGGGACGCGATAATGGAAAAATCGCGAGAAAGTCGATTTTTGGGAAATCACATATATGAGCAGTATGTATCATAAACTACCTTTTCTGTAAATATGAACTTCTAACTCATCGCAAAACTGTTTGAAATAACGTTTACAGCAAGCTGCCACAACCCTCAAGCGGCACAGGAGCGCTCCGAATAGTTCAGCTTGGCGTATCGCAGTTTCTCGACCGCTTGACGAAACTCCGCCATTTTGATGTCATTTTGTTAGTGAATTTTTGCACTTTTTTTCTCCTGCCAACCACGGTGACGGCGTAAGCGCAGGAGAGGAGCAAGCTGCTCATGATTGGAGGGCTCGCGAGAGCTTTGAAGTTTCCCACGGCAGAGACGCGCCGCCAAAATTGGGCGATACGCGCGCTCCTCAAGGACAAGAGGGACCCTGCAACTGCGATTGGCTGCTGCGCGCGATGACGTAGTACTCTTGCACGTAATGCGGCTCTCTCGTCGTCTGCTGCCGCTCCATCCCCGGCGTTTTGTGTTCCGCTCGCTGTCGCCTATCATTGCATCCGTTCGCATACTCTCCGCGTTTAAACCGTTTTTACGAAATGATTTTCCATTGTCTTTACGAGACCGTTGTTGCATTCGCTCATGATGCGTCCAACGAAAAGGAAGACAACAAGTGTCCACTTGCACATGCGCCGACGGTGATCGCATTGACACTACATGTGGAGCAGCTTCTTCATCTACGCAAGAGTTGGTCGAATTGATGCGCCTAAACACGGGACTCCTGCTTCACCGGTGCAAAAATTAGACGCTGCAAGTGCGCCTGGTGTCTCGTGCTCATTGACAGGAGCTTCCACATCCTCTTTTTATCAGCTTCAGAGTGTGCGATCCCGTCGTCAACTGTGCACTTGCCAACACGTTTTCTGACGTGCGAAGAGAAAGAGGTGGCGGATCAACAACGCCCTGCTGTTCAAAGAGAATGCTATGCCAGCGACGAAGCGGAAGTTTCAGGCAATGCAGCGCGACCTGGCCACTTAACGGGCAGCCAAGAAAGATTAACTACGCTTGAAAAAGGCTAAGAAGAGATCCTTGGAGAAGACGAAAGGCGGCGAAGAAAGAGAGTGCCAAAGGACACCTGCAGTTACGCTGCAGGGTTGTTTTAGATTTGCATATGTGCCCAAAATATTCAAATGTAATTTTCTCAAAAATGACTTTTTTGGCCAGTGAGAATGCTTGTTCCAGCCAAATCTGGGGAACCACTCATCCTATTATTAAAGCCCTTGTTTTTTTATGTGTGTGAATGAATTTTTCAGGAGGAGACAATCCCATTTTTTCAATATATTGTGTCTGTTATTTATGATACCTAATCAAAACTTTATTATTAATATCCCAATCACCCACACTAAATTTGATGGTCCGCTTTTTCGGTAAGAAAAATAAAAAAAAGGTAGCAATCTGAGAATCATCATTGTTAATTTCACAGTCCCAGCATCTTTTGAAAGTTCTCCAGACCTGGAACAAGAGAACCATGTGCACTATTCTGACATACTGCTGTAACTGGAGAGGCAGTGAACATAACTTCATGAAATTTTGTGATGATGATGATATATGTTGTTTAATGGCGCAAGGGCCATTGATGGCCAAAGAGCGCCAGGAAATGATATCGGATGGGAGCAATGGTTATGGTAAATGGCTGTAAAAGGGCCTAAAATTCTGCGCTCTAAAGATGCGTAAGACATATATTTATTAAAATCATGAAAGTGAAGTGAAGCATGCCTGGTGAGAATGAGTCTTTAGTTATCATGACATCATAAAATAGGAGCGTTATATTAGCACCGATTTCTCGCCAACGCCCTTGGTCCCAAGGGCCGGGAGACAGGTGCTCTTTTGGATGTAGCATCCGCAGCAGCAGCCTCTTTTCAGAGGCCGTGCTACCGATCACTTGAGTAGATAACATGGAAAGTATTTACTTCCTTTAAGAATGCATTCAATGCATTATAATTAAAGAGAGGTTCGCGACCAATAAACATAGCTGGGTGAAGGGGTATGTGTTCCTTGTATGCTAGTGGAAAATGTTTTTTCCTGTAAGCCTCTAGCTCAGAGCATTCAAGGAGTATGTGAAGTACGGTAAGTGGACGGCCACATCTGTGACAGCTGGGTGGGTCACCACCGGACAAAAGGTGTGTGTGCGTGCTGTGTGTGTGTCCTATTCTAAGCAGACAGAGACGGACCTCTGTACGGCGTGTTTTCGACGTGGGTGGCCAGTTACCGAGGTATGGTTTAATCAAGTGTAACTTGTTATGAGTTTGTTGATCCCATAACTTCTGCCAGTAAGCCCTGAGCTTTTTCTGTATGTTTGGTTTTAGATCCATTATAGGGACAGCAACTGAGGAGTTGGCAGAGCTTCCGTTAATTGACCTGGCGAGCTGGTCGGCCAACACATTTCCTTCGATCTCGCGATGTCCTGGCACCCAGCGCACGACGATATGTTGCTTGGAAGTATAGGCTGCGCAGAGTATTGAATAGAGGGATATAATTATAGGGTTTCTGTGTTTTTTAAGATTTTTCAATGCTTTTACGACACTCAGGGAGTCTGTGTATATAACTACCCTTGGCGTATTCAATTCTTTGATGTGTTTAACGGCTACGAATAACGCGTAAGCCTCGACTGTAAAAATGCTTGTGCTGGTGGACAGAACGCCGGCATCCGAAAAGGATGGGCCAACCGCCGCATAGGACACGCCAGTATGGGACTTGGATGCATCAGTATAATATTCTGGACAGTCATATTTATGATGCAGCTCTAAGAAATACATCCGAATGTGTATGGGGGAGGCATGCTTTGTGACAGCTACGAAAGATGTGTCACAGTCTATAACCTGCCATGGCGGGAGCCGCAGAGCAGGGGGGCTGAGGTGGTATTCAAGCAGTGGGACATCTGTTTCTTCAGCTAGGTGTCTAACACGCAGGGAGAAAGGGCGTGCCATTGCGGGTCGATTGTAAAAAAGTTGAGAGCTGGACAGGTCGTTGATGGTGGAATATGCAGGTTGCTCACTGTTCGCATTTACTTTAAGGAAATATATGAAGGAAGAATATGTTCTCTGCAGATGGAGTGACCACTCCTCCGATTCTACATAAAGGCTTTCAACTGGGCTTGTTCTAAAGGCGCCTGTGGACAGGCGGATGCCTTGATGATGAACAGGGTCCAACATTTTCAGAGCGCTTGGCGTGGCAGAGTGATAGACTATTGCCCCATACTCAAGACGTGTGCGTATAACGCTTCTATACAGATTCATGAGGCACTTTCTGTCGCTGCCCCACGTTGTTCGTGACAGCACCTTCAGGATATTCATTGTTTTCAAGCATTTATTTTCAAGATGTTTTATGTGCGGTACAAAGGTTAACTTCGCATCTAAAATTATACCTAGGAACTTATGTTCTGTGTTTACGGGTAGACGCTCACCCTTAACGACCAGTTCAGGATCAGGGTGCAAGCCTCTTTTTCGTGAAAAAAGGACACAGGTGCTTTTCTGTGGGTTCAGTTTGAACCCGTTTTCATCAGCCCATTTGGATACCTTGTTAAGGGCGAGCTGAACCTGTCGCTCACAGATCCCAAGAGAACACGATTGAAAACCTATCTGCACATCGTCGACATATGTTGAATAAAAGATATTACGTGGAATGTACAGACGGAGAGAATTCATTTTTATAATAAAGAGTGTACAGCTGAGCACCCCACCCTGTGGCACTTTGGTTTCCTGTACAAATGTTCGGGACAGAGCATTGCTCACTCTAACGCGGAAGGTACGATCAGACAGATAGCTCTCAATGACACTGAACATATTATCGTGTATACCTATGTGTGAGAGGTCTCTCAAGATTCCAAACTTCCACGTAGTATCGTAGGCCTTCTCCATGTCGAGGAACACAGATAAGAAAAACTGATTATGAACAAAAGCCTCACGTATGTGTGCCTCGATACGTATAAGATGGTCGGTGGTAGATCGGCCCTCTCTAAACCCGCACTGGTATGGGTCGAGCAATTTGTTTGTTTCTAAGTAGTGGAGTAAGCGGCAATTAATCATTTTTTCAAATAGTTTGCAGAGGCAGCTTGTTAACGCTATAGGTCTGTAACTTGATACAGTAGAGGGATCCTTTCTTTGCTTCAAAATTGGAATTATAACAGCCTCCTTCTAGGAGGAGGGGATCACACCTGAAAACCATATGTGATTATAAAGAGAGAGGAGGGTTTCTTTAGTTTCGGAGGGTAGTTCCTTCAGTATCGCGTACATTACGTTGTCAGAACCTGGGGTAGATGTATTACAGCAACTAAGTGCTGTTCGCAGTTCTGCTAAGCAGAATGGTGCATTATATGCCTCATTTCTTGCGGATTTTCTTTCTAACTTTTGTTTTTCTATTCGTGCCTTGTAATTCTGGAAGGATTCGGAGTAGTGTGAGGAGCTCGATATGTGTTCGAAATGTGTGCCAAGAAAGTTGGCTTGATCCTCCAAGCTTTCCCCGAGGCTATTTACTAGTGGAACGGAATACGTTTGTTGGCCCTGAATTTTCTTTACCTTATTCCACACTTTTCCCTCATCTGTGTACGAGTTGATACTCGATATAAACTTTGTCCAGCTTTCTCGTCTAGCTTGTCTACGCCTTCTCCTTGCCTGCGATTTGACCCGCTTGAAATTTTCCAGGTTTTCTGCTGTAGGGGAATCGCGAAGCAACGCCCATGCTTTGTTCTGAGTGGTCCGTGCTTTCCTGCATGCGTCATTCCACCACGGGACTCGCCGTTTAGAAGACATGCCGCTCGTTTTGGCAATACATTTAGATGCGGCATCAAGTATAAAAGCTGTAAAATACGTGACAGCGTCATCTACGGTCAGGGCAGACAGCTCAGCCCATGTCATGTGTGTAAGAGTTCTATACCCTTCCCAGTCAGCTTACCAGCACCGAGCGTCTGCTTGAGCTTGGAATTCACAACACGCTCGAAGAAATAGCAGAAGCCCAAGAGAGAGCACAGTTTGCAAGGTTATCTACAACAAGGTCGGGGAGAATGATCCTGCAGGAGCTGGGCCAACACCCAATGGCAATCAGGCACAATTACAATGATATCCCCGACAACATCAGGGAGAATATCACGGTGTCTCCTATACCAAGAAACATGCATCCAGAACACAACGTCGGAAGAAGAGTAGCGAGGGCCAGGACTATACTTCGTCAAGTCTCAAACGAGGAACGAGGGGTCGTATTTGTTGACGCGGCTTCCTACGCCGATGGGAAAGAGTTTGTGGCAGTGGTGGTCGATGGGGCTGGCCATGTCGTCAACTCAGCGATGGTCAGGACGGAAGACCCAATCATTGCGGAACAGGTGGCCATTGCCTTAGCACTCAAGATGGATAACATTGAAGTCGTCTACAGTGATTCCATGGCAGCACTACGGGCGTTCGCCAAGGGGATGGTCTCTGAACAAACGCTGAGAATACTGCAAGGCAAGAACATAACGCATCATCTTCTGAGTTGGTTCCCAGCTCACCTTGGGCAAATCAACGATTCCCCTCCCAATCTCAATGAAGCAGCACACGAGGCGGCGCGAGAACTCTCCAACCGCGCCTTCCCGGGGATGCGTTCTACCGATGAACCGGGAAATTCTTACAACATATAACGAGCTCACTAAACATTTCTACCTGTCTAGAAGGATTTTCCCTCCACCTCACAAAAATCTAACCCGGCCCCAAGCACTTACATTAAGGCTTTTGCAAACGCGGATGTACCGTACTTTGAAAATGTTACACATCATGTACCCTGACCTATACCCAAGTAATCTTTGTCCTCATTGTGGGGAAATAGCTTCATTAGAACACATGCTCTGGCAGTGCACCAAATTCCCTCATATATCGAACATCACATCTGCCAGATGGGAGGCGGCAATCCGCAGCTCATCCTTGGCAGATCAGCTCTGGGTTGTCCACCAAGCCCGCGAGGCGGCTGAGGAGCTTGGCATCTCAGTCCCCACGTGGGAGCTGCTCGCAACACAGTGATCTGTGTTTTGGAGGACCAAATAAAAGTTTATCCAATCCAATCCAATCCAGCTGAGTCAATCTTCCATCGAGGAACCTGCGGGGGTAGTTGATCTTTGTTCGGCGCACTCAGGATGATTGGGAAGTGGTCACTCCCATAAGGGTTTTTAAGAACGTTCCACTGAAAAACAGGTAAAAGGAATGGTGATGAAATGCTAAGATCTATGGAGGAGTACGTGTTGTTTGCAAGGCTAAAATACGTAGGCTCTTTTATATTTAAAAGACATAAACTAGAAGAGAAAAGGAGCTGCTCAATGAGACGTCCTCGCACATCACAGTGAGCATTGCCCCACAGGACATTGTGTGCATTAAAATCACCTAAAACCAGAAACGGCTCTGGGAGTTCATCTATTAATGATTCTAGATCATGTCTGTGTAGCTGTTGATGCAGTGGTATGTTCACAGAACATATGGTAATGAGTTTGTTAAAAAGTACAGCTCGAATGGCCACTGCCTCAAGGGCCGTTTGGAGCTTTAAATGTTGGCATGCTATACTACGATCAGCTATAATGGCTACACCGCCAGATGGTACGACAGCATCCTCCCGGTCTTTTCAAAAAATAATATATTGTCGTAGGAAGTCCTTGTGCTTAGGAGTTAAGTGCGTTTCTTGCACACATAGCACTTTCGCGTTGAACTTACTCAAAAGTTCTTGGACGTCATCTAAATTTCTAAGTATTCCCCTTACGTTCCACTGTATGATGTTGTCCACAGTGAAAAAGAAAAAAAAAAGGAAAAAGTGTTGTGTGCAGAGAAGACGGAGATTAGCTCATTTTACAGGGCCTTTGTCAGGCCCTGTAATCGGCGTTCTGTCCTTTTTGGGGCGGTCGAGAGAAGCTTGCCGCTCCTTCGGCGCTTCCTGCGCTGTTTGGCTTGGACTGGTGTCCATAGCCTCTTGCGAGGCACTAGACGCCCGCTCTACAGAGCGATCTGTGCGTCGCTTACACTTCGCCTCGATCGACGAAGTCTTTGTCCCCACCGAGCTGGGGGTCGATAAAGCCCCCTTGGCCTCGTGATTGCCCTGGCTGCCGCCAGAGCTTGTAGAGGTCACTGGTGTGGACAGGCTGAATGTGGGCAGGGCAGCGCTGGCTGTTCCCGCCGTAGGGGCTTGTGGCATTGACCTCGGCACGCTAGGCGAGGTCCGGGCAAATGCCAAGGGCCTTTGTGGTGCCGCCCCTCGTTGCACCACTTCGGCGAAAGGTGTTTTTAGTGCCAATGTTAACGACATCCGTTGTCTTGCTTCCCTGAATGTGATATTTTCCTTTACTTTTATAGTTATTATTTCTTTTTCTTTTTTCCAGGCTGGGCACGCTCTGGAGTATGCGGGGTGACTACCTTTGCAGTTAGCACAGAGGACCTCATCATGACTACATTCATCAGCACTGTGGCCGGTTGTGCCAAGCACAGATCAGCTGCCCTCGGCAGCTCTGGGATGCATGACCGAATCGCTGGCATTTGAAACAACGCCTCGGGTTTGGAATGAAGGGTCGGACATGGAGTTTTATATAGCCAGTTTCGAGAGTCTCAGGTAAAGTGGTTGAGTTGAAAGTGAGTATTAAGTGCTTTGTTGCTATTTCCTTGTTGTTGCGTCTGATTTCAATGCGCTGAACATGTATTACACCTTGGTCCTTCCATCCATCAAGAAACTCTTCTTCACTCAGTGTCATCAAATCTTCGTCCGATACCACGCCCTTCACTGTATTCATGGTACAATGTGCACTCACAGAGACGGGGATGTTACCAAAGGCTACAAGGTGCGACAGTTTATTGTACTGTTCCTTGTCTTTTAATTCGAGAAGCAGATCTCCACTTGCCATCTTCGTGGCCTTATAACCGGTTCCAATGGTCTCTCTCAAGCACTTGGCCACAAGGAAGGGTGAGATTGCTCTAGCTTTTGTAGATGATTGTTCGCAGTGGAGGACATGGTATTTTGAGAAAGTTTCTCTGTTTTTGGGCCAAAGTAGTGAAGTTGCGTCGGTGCGTACCCTTTTCGAAGCACGATCAGTTAGAGAGGGGGTCGAGGATCCCATGGGAAAATGTGTGTTTTTTCGGTAACGGCACCTACCACCCACCACGGAGTCCAACAAGGGGATGTGGCAGAGCATGTGGGCATGTCTGCGCAACGCCAGCAGTACGCAGTTACTATAACCCAATATGGTTTACCCTAGTTTGGATAGCCACACAAGGTTAACCCTTGCCGCCAGGAAAAACAGAAGTAAATTGAAGAGAGGAGAGAACAGGAAAGATTGAAAGTAAGAGGGAAAGACGAAGATGAAGAGAGGGAGAGACAGGAAAGGCGACTGCCGGTTTCCCCTGAGTGGGTCAGCCCAGGGGTGCCGTCTACGTGAAGCCGGGGCCAAAGGGGTGTGTTGCCCCTGCCGGGGGGCCTTAAAGGTCCAATCACCCAGCATCGGCTCAACCTCCAGGATTCCCTTTTCCCCGGACACAGCAAGGCCACGCACAGCTAGGCCACGCACAGCTAGGCCACGCACGGCTAGACGTGGGAGGGAGTCAAAACTCCCCCGTTAGCTCGGGTCCGTGGTGTCGCTACACACCAAACGCCTACTTGCGCAGGCGCCCCTGCGGGGATGAAATTTTGTATTAGTTCTAATACTTTCTCTATTAGCCTATCGTGAAAATTTCATTGAGATATTTCAATAAACAAAAAAGCAGTTGATATCTCATGGTAGCCCCCCTCCCCCCCCAAGAGAGTTTCATTTAATAGGAGTCTACTGTATTGTCACGCTGAGCCTTTTGTGCACCTAAGGATTGGAATAGATGGTAAAAGTATTTCGCCAGAAGGTAACTGTGGACGATTCCTTGTTAGATGGCCATCAGCACAGGTTGACGTCGTATGCTCACACTTTGCGGGCTCCCGTTGAGTGACGAACCGCTAATGTTGCACTTGTAAGGCCCGCAAGCTTTGCGAACAGTATCCTAAAACTTGCTTACAGCTTTTGAGTCTCAGATAAATCTTGCCTTGTGTTGAAACTGTGCTTTTATTGTTTAGGTAAGTCTTGAATAGTACTTCTCAAAGCTTGTAGTCAGTTTTTTTTTATTTCGTGTAATTCTCCCACCCCCCTCAATTTTTGTGGGCTTTCTGTGAAAAAAAAAAAAAGTTAAGATTATGCGAGTAAACACAGTAAAACAACATCTGAAATTATGGATGCTAAAATCTTCGGTGTCCGATTTTGCCTTCCTGCAAAAGTTTCAGATCTATAACAGCATTAATTAATTAACAGCACCTATGCCATGTCTATCATCTGCCTGTTAGAACCAGCGCCTTGAGTCTATATTTCTTCTGTAGCAGAGCCTGAAAAGCAGCTTTTCCACAATACGAGATTGTGATAAGGTAAAATAGTAAAAAAAAAACTGAAAGAGAGCTTTTTCATCCCACAATGACAATATTTGTCTTTAGCAACTTTGAAAAATTGCCATGCAGATCAAATCGAATAGCAAACACAATTGAAAAATATTCGGAATTTGAAATACTCGCATATTCCTACCTTTTTTTTTTTTGCTTTCTCTTCCGGTTTGAAGTCGGTGTGATGGTTAGGTTACAAGCGGGGCAAGCAGGGGCGATCAAATACAATATCATGATAATCCATGGAGCATGCCGAGTGCACAGCGCCGCGAATGAGCGTGCCAAAGCTTTACTAGAGAGGCCAACCAGAATTACCATTGAAAGTGCTAAAGCTCTGCCCTACCGTAGCCATAAGCGAACGACAGGAAAGCTGTAACGCTTTGTGCCATTTTACGGCTTTGTTGTCTTTGATCTATAGCAGTGTTAGATGTGCAACTAAAGAGCGAATTCGCTCTCGATGAGCGCGACGATAGTGACCATGGTTTCCTGTGCAGTGGCTGCGGCGAATGGTACACTCAAACCTCATCATAACAAACATAGATATAAAGAAATATTGGTTATAATGAACTAAATCAAAAATAGTTTTTGAAATTAATACAGTGTTAGGAATAACCTTCATAACTAATTTTTGGATATATGAAGCTTAATTTTTTGTAAGATGCAACTTTGTTATAAAGAGGTTTGAGAGTAGTTCCATTTTCAATCTTCGCTTGCTGCGCTTTAGATTTGAGTGGCAGTTATCTTTGTGCGCATTGACGCAGTGTTGTTTGCAACACTGCATGTAAGCAATATTGCGTTGAGTGGGTGCGCATGAATGGGCGCATATTTTCGTGGTCACCCATCATCGTGTTGACACGACCACACTTGTTATTGGAGCAGTTTAGAGAGCGGTCACATCGGTAGGATAAGAAAGAAATATTTATTCACTTCAAATACTTCGAACTATCTGAATTTGTGTCAAAGTGAATTTGAGTGTTGTGATATTCGATCAAATATTTGAAGCGCCCAAATATTGGCTCACCGAAACCATTAAGCAGGGCTATGCCGTGAATTTATCTGAGCTATAGAGTAAAACTAAAGCTCTGCAGCTTATCAACAGCAACATGCAAGAGAAAGAAAGATGGTGCCCACCCCAAGTGCCCTGTGAAGGGCCTCCCTGTTCACTCCAGTGTTGTCTTCCCATTCACTTCGCATTATGGAGGATGACGGCAGCAGGGAAGGCTGATGAGCACTCCCGTGCGAGCTCAGGTTTCCCCCGTCCGACTGATTCACGGCACTGTCGTAGTCCTGGTTGTCCTCGTCATCGGCATCCAAGTCGGACGGGCTGCAAGGTGTGTGCGACGTCAAAACCAAGAACCTCCAGCAGAATGCTCCACCCTTAACAACACTCACTATCCCCCCCCCCCCCCCCCCCCCCACCATAGAGTTCCCAACAATATGTACCAGGGGGAACTCTGGCGCTGAAATCGTTCAGCTACAATGAAACCCTGTTTATACCTACCTGCCGGGGTCGGGGACATAACTACACACTAAAGGTACAGTGAAACTCCGCCTATACGACCCACAGTATCGCTACGAGCCGCATTTTATGATGAACAGGTTTCTTCCCGACAAAATACAAATAATGTATTGAAAACCTTAGTTATACGATGAGTTTCACACCAGCCCCGCATCTTACGACGTCTATCAAATTTCATTAAAGAAAAATAAAAGCCACCTTTACTCATATCAAACGTAGACCGAATATTCACGAGTGCGAATTATAAACTTACATTCTCATAGATTGACTATAAGAAAAGTCAAGAGTGGGACAGGATGTCTTATTAGAATGGAACAATTACTCTCCTGGAAGTTCATTCACTTCTACACACGCCTTGATCGCCTGCATACGTATCCGGGGTCAATACAAGTCAACCTCTATTCACACAGAGTAGCTTCAGACAGCCGAAAAGCTGACATTTTCACTTTTTCGGTTTGTGGAAACATTTCCTGGTTGTGATAGAACTGATCTCCAGCCTTTGTCGCACTCGCAGTCACGAGCTTGCACACGCATAAGGACGCGACCAAGCTGTTTTCACCATGCAAAACTACTTTCACTTGACGTCAATGTTCATAATAAGAGCGGGACACCACTAGGTGCACTTCACAAGGCAACAAATTACGACAAGCACAGCTCAGTCTCACACGAAGGCATTCCACGCGAACTACAAGTCAGTACCATTATGCGATGACAATGCCGCAGTGTACGACTCTTCCGATGGGAGGCTGTTGGCAATGCCGTTTTGGTTTTCTTCTCACGCGCAGTCAATTTTCGGACTCTGTTTATCGGTAGAAAGATATGCGTTGGATTACATTTGTTAAAGTTGAGAGGAAAGATTTGCTTGCACCTCCTGTAAGTAATGCTGCCATTAGCTACCACCTGGCAAGGATAATTTAATCTACCTTCTTAATAGAGACACAAGGTCGTGCCTTCGGCTTATTCAGGTGGTCTGTACCCATTTTATGGGCATGACGAAGTGTCACTGCCTATAATCTTAGTTTTCGAATAAGCAAAGCCCGGTTTATAGGACGGTTTTAACATAATTGGGTCCAGGCAAAATTCGATTCGCCTGACATGCACCATTGCCGCCAACAAAAGAATAAATTCATTGCCACAGCAAATGCTGCTTAAAGTGCCCACAGCAAAGCCACTTTTTCTTTTTGCCAAAGTGCAGAAATGATTGCGTAGCTCTCGCACAACCATCCAATAGCATGAGGTGGCAAAGTCAAGGAGCATTTCGAAACTATAAAGGGGTCCGAGATACGCAGCATGGTACAGGAACAGAACAGACATAATCGACTCTCCGTGGTACAGTTGTTTTGCAGTCTGCCGCAAAGTTAAAACTGACGCAGTTTATTTAAACACTGTACGGTAGCCAAGAGCCAATTCGTTTACTGCATGGCTATTAGTGTGCATCGCTTTGCCTACTCTGCACACACCGTGACTGCCGATCTAATTGCTGAAGACTATGCCCATTCCGCTTCAGGGGATGCACAGATGCGGTGAGCAGCCTGTTGGGCTAAGGCGGTGACGCAAGCTTTGCACAAGTGATGCACTCTTTGCGATTCTCTAGAAGTCTTGGCAGTGGACGGAGCCGGGTTCCGGCTGTCACGGAATAAGAATGTACAGTATGACTAAAACAGCGTTACACTTGCTATACGGCGTGCGTGTTGGCATAATACAGTAATATTTCTTGGTGCCCGCACCTCGTTCCACTAAACTCTGCGACAGCGAGCTGCTTGCGTTTTTGTAAAGCGGTGCGTGCTTAAACACGGTCCCACACAACTAAGCGGCAACAATCGGTGGCTCAGCACGTTCAGGTAATCGCCTACTAAAAACATGCGGCATGGTTAGAGTGGCGCTACGCCACGAGCATGCTTGAACTGATAGGTCATACCGGCGTGTTTGTCCTGGTTGCCACCTCGCCTCCATTTTTTCCCTATCATTACCCGCAAGGTCATCGCCGCAATCGCTTGGAAGTCTGAACAATTGATTAGTTGATCTCCGCACTTAGCAACATGACAGAAAACCGTTCGCAACACATTGTGATGTCTGCAAGTTCCGCTGCGCAGTAAAATTTTCTGGCACAAAATGTTATCACCTCACGCAGTTAGTATGCACTAACCTGTAGGCGTAAGCCCAACACTATGGCTTAAGTGGTCCACAAAAGCGTTAGTCTCTATCAAAGTCAAGGATTCGTTGGAACTGCATTTTATCTGTTAGTATGCCTAAATCAGGTATGCACCAACGAGGTTTGAATGTAATATGAAAATGATGGGTAGTACACGAATTTGCTTATACTCGTCGACAACTTTTGTTGGAAATGAAGGGAAGGCTACGAAGCCAAAGGGGGTGTGAGCCACCACTGAAGAATATAGTCTCATCATTGCGTCCTTGTTTTCCGTGTGAAACATCATATAAAACGACATTTGTTTGTTTTCTACGTGATGTTCTTTATAAAGAAATCCAGCATGCACCAAAGATATACAGTAATACTTCGTTAACTGAAATTTGCATATTTAGAAAAATCAGCTAAGCCCAAAGTTTCCGCGGCACTGAACATTTCCCTATACGTTCCATGTATATCTTTTCCTTTATCTTGAACAATTTTGGGGTCAGATTGCGGATAACTTGAAATCTTGACTGAGAGTGGATCCGAAATTCCACCGTCAGACCTTTTCACGAAATTCGCTGCTGCCACACCTGAAGTTTGTCAATTTCTTTTCGTATTTAGCCGTGCCTGCTACTATGTCAATGCTTTCCACGAACGCAAAGTGCGCGAAGTCTCAGCCTAGCGACATATCAACTTTGTCAAGCAATCCTGTGGCACGTCATGCGACACGTGCGCTGAGCAGGGAGGCCTTCTGCCCACGCTTAACGTAGTTTGTCGCATTCACTTTGTGCAGTGCACATAATTTTCCCTGGGGTGTGACTTTTATTCATCTGCACGAACTGAGCAGTACGATTTTTCGCTCACTCTGAGGAGCAGCAAATTAGTGCGAGGGCGGCAAGCATGGCGCCAAAGCAGTGCAAGTCACTAATGCTACAAAAAAAGGTTGCCCTAATTAATTAAGGAAGTGTAGAAAGGAGGCCGAGCAAAATCGAGCATCACGCAGGAATTCGGCATCCCTTTGTCTACACTTTCTATGGTGCTGATAAGCAGAAAATGCTGCATGGATTTCAGCAGAGCTTCTCCAGCCAGCGGAAGCGCGTCCAAGGGTCGAAGTTCCCAGATGTTGAAGGGGCGTTGATTGTATGGCTGCAAAAAGCCGCGGCAGCAGCAAGTTCGCAGAGCGGCTATCGCCAACTGCTTTGCGCACACTGAGTTTCCACATGCCGCCAGTTTGCTAGAAACAGAGACAGCAGAGACAGATGACTTCGCAGACTGTGAGGAACATTGTCAAGAGGTCATCCAGCTTACAGGTAACGATGTCGCTGAAAATGACGAGACTTTTCTGGAGTACGCGCAGTGTGAGCAAGATGCGGCGGTAACTGGAATAATGACGGATTCTGAAATCGCTCAAATGGCCACTAACGTAGAGGCCGGCGGCTACGACGAACCACCTCGAAAGGTGCCGACATCTTCCGAGATGAGAAATTTGCCGTGCTTGCTTCGAAATAAGGTCAAGTGCAGCAGCGGGAAAGATCGACTGATGCGATACATCAAGCAGCTGGAGGACACCTTCCTAGGCCCGAGTACAACCACAAAGCAGACGAGCATTAGGCAGTTTTTCTCTGCTAAATAAAATGGCAGGACGGCGAAACCCAGCCAGTTAGTCTTTCGTATTTTATGTCTTTCTCACTTAAGCCTGCACGAGAAGAAATATTAGAAACTGCCGCTAAAGAGCCGGTAAGTACCGCGTAAACTGGAATTTAAGTCGAGACGTTTTCAATAAAACAACAAGCTAAAGTCGCCCCTCGTCTTATATAGCGGTGCCTAGCCGACAGTGCACCGCTGGACACAGCTATATTCGCATTCAAATCCAATAGCAGTTTTTTTTTCCCTCTTGTCTGTTTTTTTTTGTGTTCGTGATTTGCCTCCGATCTGTTCTAAGTTCGCGTTCCGCTTGACATTGTGTTTCATCTATAGCAGCCTTTTTTTTTTGTAGTATGAGTAGTATTTTATGAGTATTATTTGTAGTATTTGTAGTATGAGTTTCTAATATGAGTAGCAGTACGAGAAAGCAGTACTCAGCTGCGTTTAAACTAGAGGTTGTTTAGTTCGCAGAAGCGAACGGGAATATGGCTGCTCAGCGCCCCTTTAGTGTATCAGAAAAAAGCGTGTGCTATGGGAGGGTGCAGAAAGGGAAGCCGCAGATGTGCAATCCTCGGAAAATGTGATTTCGTGGGAGAAGCGCAGTTTATTCGCAGCTGGAGAATACGCTAGAGAACTTTGTGTGGGAAGTTCATGCATGCTCGCTGTCAGTGACCGTGGACATCATTCGCAAGAAAGCTGTGGAACTCGCTCGAGAAGCTGGGCTCACGAGAGAAGAGTTTTGCGCATCAAACTCTTGGGTGCGTCGATTCATGAGACGCAAAAGATTTTCTTTCTGGTGGTGCACACCCATCTGTCAGAAGTTTCCAGATGAGTTCGTAGACAAGCTTATAACTTTTCAGGGCTTCGTGAACCTGCTTCGGGAGCAGAACAACTACATGATGGGGCAGATTAGACAATGCCAATGAGAACCTTGTGTGGTTTGACATGCCTTCATCGACCATGATCATGCAGCATGGCGCCAAGAATATGAAGCTGTTGTCCACTGGCAAAGAGCACTCGTGCTTCTCCGTCATGCTGGCATGCATGGTAGATGGTAGAAAGCTTCCGCCCTTCATCATTTTCAAACGTAAGACAATGCCGAAGGAAGTGTTCCCGCCCGGTGTTGTCGTTCGCGTCAACAAAAAGGGATACATCGACGAGGCCATGATGCTCAAATGGATATGAGTAGTCTGGAACCCTCAGCCAGATGCACTGCTGAGTCTTTGCAGCATCTTGGTATTAGATGCGTTTTGTGGTTACTTAACCGACGCTGTGAAGCGCGCACTGGGCGATGAAAAAACGGACCTCGCCGTGATACCAGGTGGTATGACATCCACCCGCCAACCAATCGACGTTGTGCTAACCAAGCCGTTCAAGGACCGAGTGCGGCTGGAGTACCAAAACTGGATGTCCAGTGACAACCCAAAGACATCGACGGGCAGCCTACAGAGGCCTTCGCTTGCGACTGTTTGTGGCTGGGTGCTTTCCACCTGGCGTTCCCTGCCAGATTCCATGATGGAAAATGCTTTTAAGAAATGTTCCACCAGCAACTCGCTGGTGGAACATTCCTGTGATCTGCTGGATCTGCTGGTGAAGCAGATCCAGCAGATCGTAATCTGTGTTATTATTCCAATATGGCCATCATTCGAAGCGCGAGTGGAACCGACTACTTCGTGTAATAGTAAACGTGCAGTAGCTCTGTTGCTATAGCTTTCCCTTCATTGCCAAAAAAAAAAGTTTTCCGCAAGTATAGTCTTCTGTGCTTGCAGGCTTTGAATGCACTTGTGGCTTTGTTTACAGTTATGTTTAGGTTTTGTTTCAAATGAAAGAACGAATTGTTGTGAACTTCATGAGCCGATTAGAATTGGTGAGCCTATGAAAGGTCAAGGAGGTGAAGTGTAACTGCTGAACCTTTGCTGAATTTCATTTTGCGGCAAAGCGGATTGAGGCCAAACACAGCCGACAGAACCAAGACAAATCTGTGCAGTACTCATCATTCCGATGCTGGCGAAGCGCCGTGCTGGCAGCTCCTTTCAAACACTGGCACCAGGGTTCACTATTGTGTATTCATGGGACACTTTATGGTCCACCCCAAACGGCCATTTTTATTGTGACAGCATTTATATGCACACTCTCCGTAGGTCTTCGCCATCACTGTGATCTTCTGTATGAACACCAAATCGATAACATCACCCTGTGCATTATATATTCTACACGCAAGTGAAAGCAAGTGAGCACTCGGGACAAATGTGGCTGAAGCGAGATGAAATGAGCCAGCCATCTTCATCACATAGAGGGCGCTGCGATAACATCGCCTCACATGCTACATTAATTTTTTTAATGCTTAATTTACAAGATCATTTTGCATACAACCTACACAGTAATGAGAGGACAGTGGCTTCAAGGAAATACATCTTGATCTTTTTTCTCTTTCTTATTTGCTCGTGGTTTGTATTTCAGGGTTCAGGTTAATAAGAGGGGCAGGATAATATGCAAGAAAATACCATACATAACAATTGGTAGAAGGATCTACAACAAACAGTCCTACATGACTAAACACCTTTCTCCTTAAACAGAGCTCCTAATATGGAAAATAGATTTGCGGTCCATTGAGGTTTGGTCTAATAACATTAAAATGCAGTGTTGTGTGAGCGAATTTTTTCTGTAGACCAGTTTCTAGAAAAGCTGAAGTCATCTGGCCAGGGATGAAATTAGGATACTGAAACTACCATGTGCAATTATTGCCTTTCATGGATATCAGAGCCCTAAATCGACCTGGTATCAACAACAAACGAAAACGCATTTCTAAAACTTGATGCAACAAAGCTTTGCAGTCGTTTATAAGAAATGGTGGGCTGGAGCCATGATACTGCAACTGAATCATTGTTAAGTACTTTCATCACCCAAAATATGTTTGGTCATCGGAAATGTTTCATCGAAAAAAAAAAAAACAGCAGTTCCAGCCTCCAAAAACACAAGTTCGCCCGTCAAAAAGTTGGCTCGAGCGCACCAACCCCTGCTTACGGATTTCTTCATTACTTTGATCATGCTATGCAGGCTGCCAGCTCACCAAAGAAAAAGCTTATGCAAGCCAGCAAAGTGAAAAGTGAGATGCAGCGATGCGGTATTTATTACTTAGCATTTTGCACGGTTGTTCCCCCCCTGGTTTAGGTCTTCAAGAAGAAGTGCAGAAGTCACGAGGAAATGTTGCATATGTACCCTCTGTAACATCTGCCAAGGTCATAGTACTCGAAATACACTCAAACCTCGTAATAACAAAGTTGCATCTCACAGGAAACTAATTTAGTTATATCTAAGAATACGTTATGAAGGTTTATTTTAATTACTATATCAATTGCCAGACTATTTTTCACTTTGTTATGACTGATACTTCATTATATCCGGTTTCATTATACAGTACTATTGAGGTTTGAGTGTATTGCACTTACTCAATTCTATCTGAAAAATTTGCTAATTGAAACTCGAAAATGCACTGATTTAGTTTGGCAGTAAATTACAATAAACAACAGTGAAACAACAAAATTTTAGACACAATGACAACCCTCCCTTAATGCTGGCAATTAAGTAAATTTTCAGCATTGGGGTACTCGCACTAAATTTTTTTTTTTCATCATACGAAATGCCAAGCCTACAAAATGTACTGCTAAGCCTGAATGCACCCCATAAAAGCAATGACAGTATGTTTTCATAAACAGTCTCAATTGCTGACCACATCCTGACATCACAACATGGCACGAGCTTCTTGTCGTGCCCTCACAAAATATCGCGATGTTTGTATAGTTGCTCCACACAGTGGCTACACTGGTGATGCACAAGCGGCCATTTTGGAAGTTGTGGTACATGCCTTCATCACAACTACACTCAGTTTCATTCATCAGATGCAACGCTGTGGAAGCTATGCAAGAAAGTTGGCCAGCAACTCAGTGTGTCTCATGGCCACTCGCGTGACATCTGATTAGTGCCAGTGCACCCTAGCACTTCTTTGTGCTTCCCTTTGGCACGGCTGGCGAACAGAAGAAAGTGGGAAGGGCACCAAAGAACACAGGTGCCAAACGACCCTATGGTGTGCTCCCCCTGCACTGACACTGAAAGTACACGTGGTTACCATCATGATGAGCCCAGAGCAGAGAGCGTACGTGATGTCATGAGGAAACTAAGCTATACAGCGGCATAATAACAGACTGTCAAGGGCGTTTTTGTTTGTAAGCACAAAATATCTTTAAATACTTCTCACCGTAATAATGAAAAAAAATTTCAGTAATTGGTGATAACAAAACAACTACATTTTTTTTTTTCGAACGCAATGACTGCAAGAGGTCTCACTAGCTTCCACAGCGTTTCACGTGATGTATGAAACAAGGTATAGCCTGACTGCTGCGTGCTGTCAGCAGAATTCCTAGTGCAGCCTTAGTCAAGGTAGTGTCGATGTTGGTATGTGCACTACGATAAAATTAATTTTAATACCAAAATATTTTACCACCATTTACTGGGGCTTCCCACTTGCTCAGAGCCGTCTCTACATAGGGGAGTTTTTGTATGGCAGTGGGAACTCACCTTTGAAAAATGGTGCCAGTACCCCTTCAATAAAAACCTGCTGGAAATACATGGGACGATTACGCACCAACTGCCAAATTATTTTACAAGGGACATTTCTCTCTTTTTACCGAAATGCGAAAAAATAAATGCTGGGGTCATAAATGCTGCCTGTGCTTTATGTCGGGCACTGACCTTTTGTTGTTCCGGCATTTGCAGGGCCTGCCAAATGGCCTCGACTGAAAAAAGAGAGAAAAGATGCAAAGCAAAGGACAATTATATCAAAATTTCTAGGTAAGTGGCATTAGTAAACTTCAGGATCACAGAGAGTGGTACATTGGTCAAACAACTTAAAAAATAGAATAGTTCAAGCAGTATTTCAAGCAGTAGTTCAAGCAGTAGTTCAACCTCGAAACAGTTTTGATAATATTGTACAAACACATCGAGACAGAAGACCAAATTTTAAGGATTATTTGGAGACCGATTTGACCTCTCTGCGTGAACTCTGTAATTCATTAAAATGTTATAAAGCTGCGAGATGCATTAAAGCAAAACCTGTTTTCAACCACCCATTCAAACAACGACATGCTCTTGTAAAGCGTCATCACCGAGGCTGCTGCTCTGATTGGCAGTAGAATGCTTGAAAGTAAGAGCGGCTGGTAGGGTGTCGCCACCTGTTGGAGCAGATATAAACCACTTTGCGATTTTTGTCGCTGTTGCCAGATGGCATGCATTTGCGATGCATTACCAGGTGCATTTTGTGATGGCCTCCGAGACTGCGCGCAACCTGTCGATGTGCGATCTCGGAGGTCTAGACTAGGTGAAGCTAAAATCGTCGAGTGAGCTCATGAGAGCTCTGCTATCACAAGCGATGCCAGCCTGTCTCATGAGATGAGAAGGCAAGGCAGAGATGGGAAGGAGGGTATCATTTAATTGCCCATAGCAGCTTTAGTACATGACGTGTCAATAAATTTGTTGTGCGAAGGGTTTGATGATGCCCTAGCCTAAACGCTGACAAAACTTCAAAACTCATTTAAGGGTCCCTTTAAAGCTCATATATCAACACATGCGAATTCACAACATCGAATAATCTGGACGCACTCTCTGGTTCCTGCTGGCATATCCACTGTTAAATAACACCAAACTCTCGCTGATTCGGTCACACTTGGCCACAATTCAGCTAATTTAGACAGTCCTCGAAATTCAGTGAGTGGGAAGCACCACAAATGTGTGACGCAAATAAGCAAGAATGGTGTTCGTAGACATCCAAAATAAAGCTGTGCAGTTTCCATTCCCATCAGTACAATACATATGATAATGTTGGCAATGAGATTTCAGGTTAGTTAAGACAGGGAGGTTTTCAGCCATCGTCCCAATGTGAAGTCTAGTGTCGAAGTCTAGTGTGGAAAATTGTGTCTTTTACTGTGCTCTTAAGCAAAGTAACTACAGGATTTACATATTCATGAACACAATGAAACTGCATTGACATATTAGACATTTGTTTGATGTATTTTTTCAATTTTTTATAGTATGGAAGTTGATCTATTTGGGCATTTGTTCCAGCTCCACGAAATCTAAATTAACAAACTCAAGTACATAACATACTACAGTCAAAAATTAAATTTATGCGATGACCCAGACAGCTTGCACAATATTTTTAAGAAGTGGAACTAGGCATGTGTGATCGCCACTTTCCTGACTCAAAGTGTAGTGGAATAGCAGCAAGATTTGAATTTCAATAACAGTAGGGTGCGAGAACCAAATTCTAAGAATAAATAAATGGGGTGCAAGTGATATGTATTATCCCAGTGCAATGAATGCAAACATAATATACCTACTCTAATTTTTAGGGCTGGCATGCATGATAGCATCAGACTATGTGACTACATACAGCAAAGTGATCGACTCCATATTACATAATCCAGTTTCAAGGCTCTTCTGCTAGGCCGTGTGACATAATTTTTGTTACTTTTAAACAGAACTTAGTAAAATATAAATCCTAGTCACCGTGCAAAGAGAATGCTGGAATCTGTCACTATATTTTAAGGTATTTTCATTTCAACTAGGATCTAATCACACGTTCCGGCATGTCGTCGGCCCTTGTAAGTGACAGAAACCATGTCATCCCCAAGTGGGTGTACACCTGAACCTTATTACAATTAGGTTGCACATTATACAAAAACAACTTTGTTAAAACCAAAAATTTTCTGTAAAGATATAGTGATAACACTACAGCTATTGCTAACCCATTCTTCATTTAGTTAATTTTGACCAATATTTCATGATAGCCGAGTTCATTAAATTAAGGTCTGAGTGTAGTACTTCCTGGAAGGCTCCCGTCCCTGCCATGGTGGTCACTGCTCCCCCAGGTGGCACTGAAGTCGAGGAGGAGATGGAAGGGCCGTCCTGTTGCTGGTGCAGCACCTCATTCAGGGTGGTGTTGCGGCGTGTCTCTGCCGACATGTTGAGCAGCTCCTCCTCTTCGCCCGTGCTGCCACCCGTACTCTGAAACAGTCCATGGCAGGTGTCGGCATCCATAGCTTCCAAATTCACTGGGAGAACATGTGGCACTACCGTCCAAGAGCACTGCAACACATGGCAATGATGGGTAGTACACGGATTTGTCTGAGCTTTGTGCTTTCGGTTCCCTTTGGCTCGGTGTAGCCTGGCACGCTTTGTTGCAACACAAAGCTCGGAAAATGCGCAGCAATTCACTAAATTAAACTTTAAAGTCTCACCAATTCGTATTGGCCCACGAAATTACAGTGATTCATTCTTTTACCTGAAATAAATGCCAAGACATATTAATAAACAAAGTCACAAGCGCGTCTTAAGCTGCAAGCCCCAAGATTGGGCAAATCCAAGTACAATCATTTCCATGGTGCCTCAACAATCGCAGCAGAAGAGTTCTCTCTAGGAACTATTGTAAGAAATTTTGTTGGCAAAAAGTGCATTGTCAGTATGTCAAAGAGCATATTAGGATATCAAAACAAATAAAGCATGCGCTATTTTAAAGGCACAATATAATAACACCTGGTGTTGTACATGCCAAAACCATGATGTCGTTATGAGGGAATCGGTAGTGGATGATGAAACAACTTTTTATTGCGAGATCTTGCTAGTTGCTGTTTCGGGCCAGACCGCTCGGACAGAGGATAGAAGACATTGTCTCCCAATAGCTTCCCTGGCCTGCTAGCAAAAGTTTGTTCGTGTAGACCGGAGCTGAGCAGCTTTGTACACCGTTGCTCCCGGAGAGGTTTTGTTGCTTCGGACACAACCATAGTATGCGACTTAAGAAGCCACTTCTATTTTACAGGCTTTACATAAGGAGTCAGAATAAACCTCTGGAAACATCCTGTGTAACTGAGCAGGGCAGGGATACGAATTGGTTTGTAATATCCACTAATCTGCCGCCTGTTTTCAGTCTAATTATGGGTGAGCCGGAGGGAGAATTAGCTGCAAGTCAAAATGACGTTTGATATATTTTGTATCGCTGGCTATTCCGTTTTTTATAGAAGGTTCGGTTTCGGCAGCAACATCTCTTGACAAGGGTACCCCTTGAGCTGCATGGAGGCCTCCAAAAACTTCAACCATCCAGTGTTCTTTATCGTCACTGACATCACGCAGTACGTAGGCCTTTTATTATTTCCCCTCTACCAAAATGCAACCAGAACGGCTGGGATCGAGCCCACACCCGAGCACCATCAGCAGCCGAGCACTGTAAGCACTGATCTGCCAAGGCCGGCAATTTCAAAGTTCTACACGAATACTACACGGAGTAATGATAATACTAATTACACAGACCATTTAAAAGGGTCAGAGTGCTATTGCTATAGGAATATGAACCAATACAACAATAAGAACATAAGAAAGGCCAACGCTGTCGCCAATGATATATGGCGCTATGTGCATATGTCCTCAAACACTGGTCATGTCCACAAAGTACGAGTAGAGTTGCAGGGGTTTGCACACTTTTCAAGTGCTTTCTCTCTCCAATCATTCCAGCAAGGACCCTAAAATCAGGTGGGATGACCAAAGGGCAAAAAGCTTCATTCAGCAGTGTGCATCACGACCATCAGCACTTTTTTCTTTGCTGAACCCCTCTGCTGTGATCAACGACATGCTGGCGTAATTATATAGTATGCAACTCTAGCACTGTTGGCCACGAGATCAAATAGAGTAGGCACCTAACGGCAAACGAAGAAAACCTTAAAGTGTGGATGCCAGTGGCTTGTCGCCGCTCCAGCAGCAGTGTGTGTTATTAGCTGTTCGAATTCACGGTGAAAGTTGATGAAGGGGGTTCAGTCAACGTTGATTAACCTCACTGCTTCCTTTTGTAATGGAGGTCCCTAGAGTCAATAGCCTCCTTTTTTTCCAAACAGCGGCCGCAACACATTCACTTGTCGTTTTTCAACATTCTGTGTTGAAAAGCGATTTCCTTGATTTATTCCATCCCAAAGTTTCAGCATAGGCCAAGCCTAAACTCAAACTTGGCCTGCAACTCTCATTCTGACAAGCTTGAGAAAAACATGCCATGCATTGCTATTTCTTCACTTCATCCATTGGGTTCTTGTGCTAATTTCCTTTCTTTTTTTTTTTTGTTGCAGTGCTACGTTGCAGTTATAGAGTCTAATAAGTGCTTTAAAAACAATTGGTCGCAACTCTTTCCAACACATTCAAGCTATGAACACTGTTTTTAAATGTTCATGGCAGCTGCCTTATCAAAGGTCTTAAAGGAGTACTGTCATAATTTTGAGGCACCCAAAAAAAAGGGCATCTTTCATTTCCATGGTGTGCACCATCAACGTCCACCCCACACCAAAGCCAGACAATACGCAGAAACCATTTCACTTTGAATTTAAAGTTCATCGCCCAGCATCTTCAAGCCAGCCCCACCAAAATGGACAATTTCAGTTCACTGGGTTTTAGAAATTTTCGTCCTGTGTGTAGCATGATTAGCAAAAATTGCTGTCTGAGCATCTAAACTGCAATTTACTCATAATTGTTTGCATGAACCACAGCAACTAACAGCAAACTGGCTTTTGTAGCTAGTATGTCAAGAGTTGCAGTTTTCACGTGACGGCAGACACTCCTGACACGTAACTGTGGAGCCACCCTTTTGATACCAAAACCGATATTGTTGTTTTAAAGCAGCAGTACTAAAGATACTTATCAAGCACCACAGCACTCTTTTTAGGGTTCTCGACACCTATGTTTTTTATTTATTGCGACAACCTAAAAATATTTCAAATTTGTGTCCGTACTGTTTTAATCCAAATTTCCTAACAATTATCAACAGCGATTACTTATTCATTTTGAAAGCCTACATATGAAAGCACAACCTTCTTAATGACAATTCCATTCGAGTGTGGAGGAGTTACAAAAACATTAAACCACTTTCAAAGACACAACAATGGGAGTCAGAAGCTTAACAATAAGGTTCACTGCTGTAAGTGTGCTTCAATGTACAGAAATAAAATGACTCAATTTACTGGAATTCATGTCAATGCATTCTTCACCCCTGCCATGTATTATACTTGAAGTACAGGAGGAGCACCTAGATAAATAGGTAAATAAATACTATGCACTGGAAATTCCCAGCCCACGAGGGGCAACCTTTACCCTGCTCTTTTTCATTTTTAAGGTGTAACACTCAAATGAGCAGCTAACCAGAATGCATAACTACAGAACCAGGAACAGTTGTTCTTTCAGCTGTTGAAGTACATGCCCCTACATATTTTACTTAGCCCGAAGAAATCATTAGGAGTCATCAATAACTAAGAATCTCTATTGTTGTGTAGTAATAGATGCTCTCCATAATAGCATGAGGCCCTTGCTCTTTCTCCTGAATAGAGAAATGCACAACAGCAGCTGTTGCAGTCAGTAAGGTCGTAGGCACGTCCGCATTATTTGTGACTCATGAGACGCAGCTGCAGCGCAGAATTCTGTCAGCTGTCTGTAACACGTGGAGCAGTACTGCAGTCACACCATGGGGCACACAGTTCTTTTTCTTAATTACTTGACAGTTTTAAATGCAGCCTGCGTAAAACGAGCAAAACAATCCTTCAACGAAAACTTGCCTTAGATTGAAAAAGTGTTTTCTGAAAACTATAATGTTACAATTATAAGTTCATATTAGAGGAGAAAAGGTCACGGCTCCACATTTAGATTTTGCACCAAAATCTGCATGCGCGACGTCACGAATTTCGAAGTGTATTTGTCGTGTTTTGCCGACATTGGCTAGACGAAATTTCTCATAACCTTGTATGTTATGTCTTTGGCTCCTTTAGAAGACTATGACCATCATTTTTATCTATTGGGAGCTACTTAGGTCTCGGTAAATGCCCTCAAACTTTATGATTTCATGACATCGGTGCCGAAACTTCGAAGTGGCGTCCCCACCCGCATTTTTTTCTTCACGTTTTATCACGTATCAAGCGTCTTCTTGAGGGGAGTGCAGCAATTTTGGAAATGTGAAAGGGTAATTTACTAAAAACAATTATTCATTTCCCCCTTAAGTGCCCGTTTAACTACTTGACCGTTTTAAATGCAGCCTGCATACAATGTAAAAACAATTTTCAAGGACAATGTCACAATGAAATACTAGTCATGTTATCATTGTTGAACCTTTCAATTTAACAAACTTATGCAAATATATCCAGGTTAGTAGTGAAAGCATGCTTTAACTACGTGATAGCAGAACTCCAGGGGCTGCAATAGAAATAAAAACAAAAGATGCTAGGTTTGATTTCTTCAATCATAACCGTGCCATACGTGGTACAGTCTCAACACACTCAACTGGATGCAATAAATGCACATATGCTGAACCACACAGCCTACAAAGAACAAAAGAAATGCTGTGACAAATTTCCAGTTTTTTGCATAAACTATAGATGAATTATCATTCTAAAAAGTCTGCTCCCCTTACGAATTTCCACACTTGGTAAAAATTGCAGCTGGTCTCTGGTTTTATTATTATTAGGCATGTAGGCACGGGAAAAGGGAGCCATAGAATTTTGATCACGGTAGTGTTTTACAAAAAAATAAACAATGAAAATACAGTAAAAGCTTGTTAATTCAGGTTTCAAATGTCCAAGAAAACTATGCGAATTATCCGAATGACAAATAATCGAAAGTAGCCAGAAAGCAATAAATAAATGTAATTCTCAAATCTGTGCACTTTCTCCTTTTCTTGAGAAATACAAGCCGTCCAGCAATTATTTTGCACAAGAGCGGTGCAAAAGTGACAGCTTTCATCATTTGCGACTTCTTTTGCAATGGGAAGACAGCTCAAGACCACCGTGTCTCAATCCAAAATGTGCTCTGAAGTCACACCCTGTTATGTACTAACAATGTTATTCTGGATGGAAATCAACACTTCTTATAGGTCCACAGCCATTTGAGATTTTCGCAAACGCCATTTCTGTGTCTCTGCATCGCTCATTTGTGGTGCTCTGCACTCAGCGTTCTACAGAATGGATGATTTGACCGGGTTGCCGCCAAATATGACAATTAGCGAAAGTTTGGTGCCATTAAACAATGCATATGCTGGCCGACACGAGAGCCCCCACCCCCCCCCACCAAGTCTGAATTACCCTATTTCCGGACTGACGGGGATTGAATTAACGAGATTTCACTGAATTTTTTTTTTTTAATGGTGAAGGCCTTCAGCAAGTAGACCCCCCCCCCCCGAAAAAAATGTTGCTGGCCATGGGTCCAATTATTAGACATTCCTGCTCTCAACCATTTTATAAAGTTCCGTTTTATTTTGCACATTTCCGTACGACTATCAGCGTTTTTTTTTCCTTTCTGGAAAACATAGATCACAATGTGTTTAAACCAACACTGTGATGATGAACGAACGTTCGTAAGACAGGATTCCTGACGACAATTATCGAAATCGCCTGTGCGTTTTGTCATTGACTCCCACACTTTCTCCCATCCAGGAGTTTGTAAAGAACACCTCTGGTTAGTCTTATGCCACAGAATCGCTTTCAATTTCAGTTTTGAAGGAGTGCCTTTCTATCGAAGTGTCATTGCAGTGTGACATCACGGGGAGACAAAAACTCATGACGTACTATACTCGGCAACAAGTTTTCTCAACAGCACGGTGAGACCTACAGAACCCTTGCACATGCCTGCTACCTCGGCAGAAATATAACACTTAAGTTTACTGGCAATTTCTTCATTAACCTTGCTCAAATAAATGCTGCTTTATCTATCGTGACTTTATCTATCGTGACAGCTGTAGGAAGTCGTAAGTAAAATGCTGTTGTTATTCACTTTAGAAGAGTTCCTGTATTTTTTCCTTTCCATTTCCCAGACATCAACATTTTTGCGCCAGAGCTTTCTTTAAGCTTGTGAATATTTCTTTCGATTAATATGTTGGGCAAATAAAATAAATCTTCGAGCTGCTTCAAATATTGTTACTTCCCCACTTTAGGGCCGATTTAAAAACAGTTATCTTAACCCTTTACTGCGGATGTCGCGAATTCGCAACATACCATCGAGCAAGCAAGTCATGCAATGTGTGCTGCCTTTAATGTCGGCTGTGACGTACTCGTTGGGAATGTAGCTTCCAGCATAAAAAAATATTACGCTGTCTCGTCTAAGGTATTTGATGCTAGAACCAATCGTTGTGTAGCTGATGACAGAGAGCGCAAAGCGTGTGCAACAGCTCTCACTTCTCCATTTTTTTTTTCGCCTGGTAATGAAAGTTTTATCTTCAAATATTCTCTTTTTATTTGTTATGTACACAACATGTGGCCCACGACATTTTACATAGTTCTGAAGTACATTTTTTGATGCAAGGTCCTTGCTTCTGTGTCATATGGAAAATGCGCGACGTACATAAAAGTATGCATCAAAGTTGCGTTTTAGATAATTTCAGAATGCAATCATTTAAAGGTTGCTATTTAAAGCTGGAAAATGAAAACAAATTTTTGCTCAGCAGTTCCATAATTCAGGCATTAAAGAGTTATTGTTCAAAAACTACTCAAACATTATTTCACTTTGATTTGAATCAGTGTCATCACAATTAAAATTATACTAGATTCAGTTAAAAAATTCATTATTTGCACAATCTTAGTTAACTAGCAGCTACCACTGGATGTAACATTCATATTTTAGTATGAAGAGATATGTATTTTTATTATTATTTTTGTATGATCTTCCAAATTATGATAGACTACATGTAGGAATCAGGCTGGTGCGATTATTTGAATGCTTCAAGTATTCGTTCGAATAATTGAATGCTTCAAATAATCGAACAAATGGTACAGTATTCGAATTTCGCTTTGATTCGAATTTAAAATATTGAAAACTTCGAAGTATGCACAATGAACGAATAGGTCTGTATTAGTCTGCATGTAACTGCCTGTAAATGTAGTTTCACTACAGTGTAGGGATGCTAAGCCGTGAATGTACCTTCGCAGAAAAAATTCGTGAAGTCCCAACACAAATTTATAGGTGTCCTGCAACACTTACTCAACATGGTCAGAAAACGCTGCTAATCGGTAGTCGAGGCTATCGAGAACATGTGAACCAAATACTATAGCGCAGCACTCGGCCTGGAATTGATAGTAAGTTCTCAAAGTCAGCTAAAAATTTCTTTCTCTTCTCTCAACAAATGATGGATGAAGATAAAAAAAATTACTCGTCACAGCCATTGTATCAGCCACTGGCTGACTTGAACATGGCACGCTCGGTCGTTACTGGGGCTGCCGCGGGAGGCCGCGACTTGTCCACACGTACGTGCGCGATTTCACTGAAAAGTTTCGTATTCGAAGGAAAAAAAATACAGAAGAGAGAGAGAAAAAGTGCTCAAGGTCACGAGGCACGCGTGACTTTTTTTTTTTTTTCCGCTATGCTTAGTTTTCAGCACTTTTGTTGGGACAAGACTAGAGAAGACGCAATTGAAGCGTGCGACAAATCTTTGTAACTCTGCTCATATTGGACGTATTCTAAAGAGTTCCGCGGTGAATTCGTGAGACAATAAGCTTCTTTCGTGAATCCATTCCATGGCTACTCGAAAGAAATATGTCTGATCACTCAAGACACATCATGACAGCTACAATCCTACCATCAAATAGAAGTGTGACACACTCATACGCAAATAAGCACCTTTTGCGAAAACAAGGAATAAACAATTTGCTGCACGGCAGTGGAATATTCATGCAAACATAAACAGCCAATTACAGCCCGGCGCTGCAGTCTGTGCTCGTCGGTGGTGCACCACCAGGTAGCATGGACAGGCAGTTTAACATGCGTTTGTGCGATTCATAAAACTTTGTGGTTCACTGTATCTCCAGCTTGCAGTTTTTAATGCCTGAATAATGCTGAAGGTGAATAAAGCTCTTCTAGCTCATGCCAGCAAGGGCCTCAACCTATATGAAGGGGCGGTGTCAGTAGTGGGCACGGGTGCCCCCGAAGTTTTCTCATGCCCCCCCCCCCCCCCAATAACACAATTTTTGTCGTTGGTGCATCCCCCCCCCCCCCCCCCAAGAAAAAATCCCCGCACCACCCCCGCGTGTCACGCCAGAGTGGGAGCTGGGAAATAAACTGCACGTGAACACATTGCACACAACTGATATCTAAACATCACTCATTTGTTGGCCAATGGCTGATGCTGCACTATTTGCCACCACCAAGTCACGGATATGACCTGATCCCTGCCTTCATTTTCTTTCTTGTTTCTTTCTCTCTCAACAGTCACCAACATTCTGGGCGACACTTTTGCATCAATGAGGAGCAGCAAGGTCGGGCGATCTTTACATAAAAATAATATATAAGTTGAAGTGAATATAACGCCACTATCTCGCTATGTTTGTGACTTAATTACAATGACTAAACTTGGTTAGATAGAAGGGAAGGCCAAAAAAACACGGTCCTTAGGATGCGGAACCTAGCATCACCAGCCACACACTGGGGTGAAGCAAAGTCGCTCGCCATAACAATCACCCAGAAATAGTTCAACGTAGAAAGCGACTGGCTGACACAGAGTGGCGCGAGGAATAAAACGACAGACGCAAGAAAAAAGAAGCAAATGGAGCTAAGTGTAAACTTGACGCAGCAGCTTTTAGCCCCTTGATACGAGTTTCGCACATTACTCCAAACCAAAAATCGCACTCTAGGTGGCAAGGCAAAGGAATTTTCACGTGCTTACAAGCGTTACGTGCATGTCCCTGCATACAATTATTTATGAATGTGGCACTGCCGCGTGACCAAAGCGCAAACATTTTCAAGTAGCAGGCGTGCGACGTGTTTCATCGCAACGTACTGCAAGTGAACTATGTCTCAGCCAATCGTTTTGGCTAATAGCAGCATTGATTTTTCTTTGTTTCACGCACTCGGCCGATGCACGTGTCGCCAGAGAAAGCACGCACCTCGGTCGACTGCAAGTGTACCACTCCGGTGCTGCGTCGTTTCTCGCGAAGCTTTCGGCGCTCGCGCTGGGCCTTGCACTTGTTGGCATGGTTCGGTCGCGGACACCGCTTGTCCTTGGCCCGAGGCTTGGGCGACGCGTCGTGGTCGCACTCGAGCGCCAGCGAGCCCAGCTCGCAGTCGGGCGCCGACAGGTCCCGAACCGCGAGCGGCGCGGCCGTGCGCGTCACCGCGCGCGCCGTCCGTATTCGCGAACGGCGCGAGCACTGCACTTCCAGGTCGTGGTCGACGTCCTCCTGGCTCAGCGAACTCGATGCCATCGCTAGAAGGCGCGCCGTCGTCGTCCGCGGCGGTACCGAGCTTGGACTAGCCGTGCTGCTGCTAGGCCTAGCTGCTGTCAAAAGACGCGAAGCTTTCGTGCACGCCCGAAGTCGACGCCGCCGATTCCTCGCGTCGTCAGTGCCGCTCGCGGCGACGGCCGATCGTTGTCATGGTTGCGTCGTCACGGTCACAACAAGCGCTGAACGACAAAGCCCGCCGACAGCACGCCGAGCCAAGGCCGACGCGTCGCATACAATAAGCGGCCGAGATGAAGAGATGATCTCATCAGCTGTGTCCGCTATGATCAAAATATATGTGCCAGTAAGTTTGCCCTTAGGGCTAGTAGAGGCCGCTACGAGTCAAGGTCTGAAAGCAGAGCTAACAAATGTAGACAGCAAAACAAGCAGTCCTCTTTTCCTAACATGTGTTACGTGTATCAGCTTCACAAAACGTTTTACAAGTTGTTGCGGCATCTAGTGACGAATAAAAAACTACAGCGTGCATACAAAATTGTCAGACAGGTGGTCTAAATGTTTTTTTTTTCTGTCTTTAACAAAATTGCTTGATGACGCGTGCTTCGCAAATTTTCGCTTCACAAATTCGGTACTGTAACGTGTCGCGGACTCGAGGTTGGTGCCGTGCACGGATGAAGGTAGCTTTCCTTTCTCCGTGGTGCCGTGTATAGAAGTTCATACAATAATGAAACTCTATAATGTCATGGTTCAAACTTTGATTCAAACAAACACGAAACAACATGCTGCTATAAATATGACATACTTTTGGTTTATTGCATGGAGAGATTCGCAAGGAAGCTAGTTCAAGTCATACTCATGAAAACATGACACAGCGGTGTTTCGGGCTGGTTTCGGTTTCGATTATCCGCAGCGCTAGTCACACGTGAAAATGCGGCTGCTTGTTCAAAGATAATCGCATCGCTTCTCTATATACAAACACGTATGTTTAACGGTTTGGCTCTCATTATTGGTGGGATGCACACCGCGATTACTACATAACGGTCTCATTGGCGGCAAACGTGCTGCGGTGGTTTCGAAACCGAACGATCAGAGAGTCGCGGGCCCGCCCCGAAACGGGTCGATGATGCGAGCCGTCGGCATACGCGGAGCGAGCTCGCACGAAGCTCTCTATATAGCTGTGCTTATTTTGCCCCTGCATTCTGCTACAGGACGTTTCGTCGGTCGGGGCGGAAGCTCTTTTGCTTGCAAAACAGTGCCCGTACGCGAATATCCGAATGCTGCTACAACGCAGGAAGTCGACGTAACGCGACGCCTCCGGCGGTAAGTTGGGCTTCACCTCAGTGCGTCACTTAGATGTTTCTTTGATATTATCCCACTTTGCGTGCCCGCTTGTGCTTCATGCGTGAACCACAGGGTTATTTCGAAACAGCGTTAAATATAAGGAGCCTTCCCTCGTGGTTTGTCACCGGGGCTCTCACTTAATGCGTGTGATACGCCCAAACGGGGCTCAAGTTTTCCGCGCAGTGTTCGCGGAACCATATCTGTTTTGGTGTTTATGTTGAACCATCAAGAACGCCTAATGAAGGAATAAAAATCATCGTTCGGACTAATTTCTGCTATTAACTTTATGTTCGTTAGGGTATGTTGATTGTTTAGGCAGGTTTATTGACATGTCTTGCATTGTACGTAATACACGTAGTAATATTAGCAAGTGAGTGTGCAACTTTGACCACCTCCTTGCAAATAAAAAACAAAAAAAAACTGGTGAACAAATGGCGATGCTTGTTTGGAGTAGAGCACATGTCTTGCGGAAGGTGAAATGCACACACATCCCATTTTACAGGGTTCGAAACTCTCGTGTCGTCATTGAATAAGAGAAACTAATTGCCAAGTTGAATAAGCCGAATACATCGGCAAAATAAAAAAAAAGCTGCACTCCTTAGGAAATGAGTTTTCGAGTGCTGAAGGTTAGTCTAAGGTTCTCGAAAGCACTGTGTCCATTTCTTCCAACGGCATTCCTGGCAACGCGATCGCCGACCTCGATCGTGGCTCGAGATTTGCGCCACCAAGTCGAAGCTGAGGAAGCAGAGTCCACGCGCGTGAATACTTTAAGGTCTCATTCCACGACACCAGTCAGCATTGCATTGCTCACCAGCAGGCACGGCTGCCGGGTTGAAAAGGCAAAAAAAAAAAATAGCCAAGGAATTACACAAAGTAGCCAATTTGAGACAAGAGCAAGAAGCCGAAGGTAGCCAAGTGTGTGAAAACAACTATGTCGTCCGTATTTCTATGACTAAATGGACTAGTCTTTGGTGGAAATGTAGTTTAGAGAAGCAGCGCTTCCAATTCATAATTGCTCAGATTAAGTCATAGATTGTTGACTTCGGCAATCATTTCGTGCACGATGACGTATCAGTCTCTAGCGCTGTTCCAGAAATGGCTTTTGCTTCACACGTCTTGCGTTACTTAAAAAAGAACTAGATCTACCAGCTGTACGCGTTATGTAATGATTGCAAAAATTAGTAATTTATTATAATGGTTAAATTAACAGTTGCTGGGATCGAAGGATCAGTACGGCGATGTCGTTCATCACGCGATAACGGAGTCTGCAGCAGCCAATATACCATGAATTATTTATTTACACAGGACTTGTCCGGTGGTGTCGTGCATTTATCAACACTGCAGTGAAATAGATGTCATTGAGTGTTAATTTTTCGTCACGTCGTCGATACTCCTGACCACGGCAAAGAGTCTTCGTTATGCCGTTTTCCAGGACGCGTGCTTGAACCTCAGTGAACGTACACTATTTTGGCGCTTCGGCTATAGGAGATTGGCATATGAATGTCTTTAATGAGGTGTGTAATTTAATTCAAGCTATATATGAATTGAATATTCTCGACTTTTGAAAATATATCTGTAAATAATAAATAGGATGAATTAAAATCTACCGCAACTATTGAAAATTGGTTTGGTCAGTTTATTGCAGCTCTCTGCAGGTTTGCTTCACACCAGCTGTCTATGTGAAGCAAACGAGACAATATTTGTTGTATATGTTTTATATATTCTATTTTACTTTCAGTTGTAAACGGGCCCAATTCAAATTGGGAAGCTTGAAGCAGGCCTTCACCTCCATATTTGGCAGCGTATACACTCGATCACTTGCGGCTGCTACGTCACGAGATAATGATAATTTGGTTCAAATAGAGGTAACACGAAAGTAACCAGAAACTTGCCAAGTAGCTAATACCTTTTTGTACCGCCGCCAGCACCAAAGTAGCCAAATGTGCAAAAAGTGGCCAAACCCTGCAACCCTATCTACGACCTCCGGAGAGTTCACTCGGCGCTCTTCTGGTCAACACTTTCTCACACCCAGAGATTTCTACTTTTCCCTCTCTCTACAACGAGTCATGGTAGAATATTAGGAAGCAGTTCACAGACGCAAATTTCACTACCATGGAGTGAGTGAAACGTTTTTTATTTGGTCCACAATAGACGCGAGTAACTCAACGTCCCCAGTCTAAGCCCACTCGGTGACAGTTGCGTTAAACATGACCGGCCCCGCGCGAGCCCTCTGGACGGCCAGGATTTGAAAGGTCATGTCCTGGGCGTTAATGAGCGTCTTCATTTCCTCCTGGTGGAAATGGAGACGTGCACATGTAGGCGCCGCCCCTTCCGCCCCCCAGGACATCCTGTAGGTCCGCATAACCACAACACAGGGGACCATCCTGGCTTGGGAACCGTTCGGGGCATGTGTGTGCAGTGCCACTGGGCTCGGGTAGGTGCTTGTCCGGAGCAGTATGAGAGTGACAGCTTGGGCCCTGCGCAGCAAGAATTGTGGCAGGGATGACACTCGTCTTGAGAGGTAATGGTGCTTGCATGTCTTGCTATACGCGGAGAAAAGGAAGGATGGAAAGAGTGAAAGAAATATAGCCAGCTCCGCTCGGCGGACATTGATGATATGCTGAAGTCGTTGATGTGCAGTAAGGTTGTATGAAGTGGATTGACGCGGGAATGAAGCGTGTGAATGCGGTGAGAAGAGTGGCGGGAGCAGTGCACACTGCGCAGTGGGAGTGGTGGAAGGAGTGACGCATATTCGTATACAGTGGGTTTTATCCACTTTCTGTGTGTCTCTCCTGACATATGTGCTATACGAAATGCTTGCTGCATAAAGAAATGTTTCCTGGTCCACTGTGTGCCAGATCGATTATAATCGGCTAGGTCGAGGAAGTTTTCAATACCGCTTTAGTGACGTTTGCGTAAACAACTTCCAGAATGACCTCACGTGGGGCATTCAGGTGTTCCACTTGCAAATCTGGCTGGGTGCTCTACAAGTGCTCGCTTCAGGATTTCGGCGGCCACTCCGGATCTACCAGTGGAATTCGCCGTGTGAAACAAATCGCCCCTGTCGCAACGCCCCTCCCGACCCGATATTGTGGCTGCCAGTGGCGGTCAGGTCCTGGGCCGTAATGAGTGTCTTCATTTCCTCTTGGTGGAAATGTGGCGGTGTACAACCTCGATACAACCTTGTGTTCAAACTTGATATAGTCGACCTGCCGTATAGCCATCCGGACTCGCTCGCTGGATTTCGTGCCGACCGATTGTGCCCCCGCGATCTCCGACGACAGCGCAGCTCTCGCCGACTAGTTCGCCCTACGCCATCTCCTGACGCCGACAAGAGCTCTCGCCGAGTGGTGCCCCGTCCTCAGCCTCCTGCGATTGTGTCCATCTTTCTTATATTCTCCTTACGTCCGTATGTGGCTGTCCCTGCGCCTCGCTCTCTCCTTTCGCTTCCTCTATCTCTATACCTTTGAAATCCTATCCTTTTGATCCCTCCTTCCCTCGCCCCTCTCTCGTGAGCTACTGTTCAGGTGTCCTCCCCCTGCGAAATAGTTACGGGGCTCACTCTTCTCTTCTTTTCATTTAAAATTACCCCCCCCCCCTCCCCGTGTAGCCATTCCCAAATGAAATGATGTTTTCGGAATGTTTTCGGAGCACTTTTGAGGTAAGCTGTGTATTTAGTCCGCGTCGTCAAGGAAGAGAAGCGCTGTCCCTTTCGCAATATAGCTCGAATTTAGCAGTATACGTTATATTTGCCCGTTGGTGCATCGTTACTTGAAAGAGGTGGCGAAAGTTTAGAAGCGAGAAGAAACAAGAAGAGACGGAGGCAGATGTATTTTACTCATTTAGAGACCACACCGAATAGTCGAGCTGCTCCTGACGACACATCAGAAACACTGGCAGGCAACATCATGGAAAGGGCAATGACGCGGCAACACTACGTTGAAATTGAATGATCCGACTCACGGTCGCCTCATCGCGCAACTGTATCCTTCGAATGCCTATAGCCATTTACCGAGCCGTTTATATATTCTATTCTATTCGTTCCTGTATAGCAGAGCTCTAGTACCGGCATAGTCTGTGCCTTTTGGTCGCACGCTGTGGTTTGTTTGCTTGCTGTGAACTCGCAGAAATTCACGTGCTGCGTGAACCCAGCTGGCAAAAGAAAAAAGAAAGAAAGAAAGAAAGAAAGGAAGAAAGAAAGAAAGGAAAAGATAGAAAGAAATGAAAATACACCGTAATTCGCCACCATGGCTACAAGTACCGCTGTCTGGAACATCCAGAATTACTCGCACAGAAGTACCTACTAAGGTACCTACCACCACCGTATATCTCAATCAGTGGAGCCTCAGAATAGCAATCCGAAAGCATTACGCTCGGTACCTATAGACGGCGAGTTGTTTCAGATTCGAGGCGGACTTCAATTCGGTGGCGTGCGGCGTGACCACCCGTACTGCGCATGCGCAACAGCTGGCCCAAGCACTGCCAGAATACGCTCACACGCTAGCGCCTACCGGCCCGCCTAAGTGGCTATGTAAGAGGCTGTGGCCTCTCCCCCTTACACTCTCTCACTAATCACGTGATGGCGTTCGGGAATGAGATTCTGGAGATGCGCGATAAACCCTCGTGCTCCCGCGTCGCTTGCTCGAACAAGAGTTCGGGACAGCAACAGAAAGTGCAGTGACTTCATGGTGTGCTCCACTTTAAAAGACGCGTTAACATCGGACATGGTGCTCGTGAAGAACATAACTTCAAGTAGACCCACGCGGTGCTTTGCATGCTACTTGCGATTCTATTTAGGGGGTGATGGTGAAGTATTTTTGTTCTGTCATTTGAACGCCTTTAGATTTACCTCATAATTTATACCAAAACAGATGCTTGGAAAAGTTGGGGCATGGCTGGGAAGAATGAAGTGCACACTGCATATGCTAACGTGCAAAAATAATGCCCCGGTGTATCCCCTTCCTTCAGATCAATGTCCATTGGACTCATTAAATAGCGTGTAGACTGTTTAAACATAGAAGTCTGTAGTGTCGCAAATAAGCTACCAAACGAAGAAATCCGCTGCTAGTTTGCATGAGGCAGCAAGCTTTGTCTTGCAATACACCGCTTAGAATTGGCTCTATAGGCAGTATTCAATAGTCTAACCTAACTGAGTAGTTGAAATTATGCGGCGCTCTCAACTGCGGCATGCCTCATTTTTAAATGATTCTCTAGTGATTTTCCAACTTCGGCATTTTAAAATTTAAAAATTTTTAAATTATTATCTAATGATTTTTTACCTTCGACATTTTTCGGTGAATGACTTACGCTTCAGTACATTTTTGAAGTAGAATCAAAGAACATTACATCAAGCGCAAGCTCAAATACCAAATGCATTATCAACGTCATTTTGTTATCCTCAGTTCAAGTTGTCTACACCAGTAAATTTCTGAAAAAGAGGTATTTTGGGCTTTTAACGTGTTTGTTAACTATTTCTTCTCTACGTCAGTTACGCATAGAAGTGGAATAAAATAGCTGTGCGGTTGAGCTTCAGTTGTTATTTTTTCCAAAAAAGTCGTTCTGAAGAAGTTTACTATTTTTTTTTGCTAAAATACATGGGAGGTTCAAAAAATTTGAAATTGACGGAGGTGAGCCAATGTTTTCATTCTTTAGGAGTAAACATTGTTTCCTTGAACTAACTTTGCAATCGTTGTCCTGGCGTCTGAAAACTCTGCGCGATATAAATGTCATCATTATAGCGATCTGTGAAGAGTAGGAAATGAGAATGAAATAGGGAATGGTTCTGTTTATTTTTATCTGAATATAACCTTCTAAAAGTTCCTTCTAAAGGAGCGTTGTTTTAAGTCAAGGAAAACGCGGAACACCTTTAGCATTTTGCGCTTATTGATTTGAGCACGAGTTTCAATTTGTAAATATGGAGAGAGCTTTAACTCGGTGACATCAATTTTAATTTGTAGATTTAGCGAATAATAGCGCAATAGTTCAGTGAACAAGCGTACGTTAGAGCCCACGAGTAGTTAACGTAAATACGGAAACGGGGGGTCCGGACCCGAACTTTTGAGTAGTCGAGAGTCTGTATCTCTGAAAGTAAAAGTCTATTACGTAGGAGAAACCAACAAACTGCATGCATGCTATCTGTCAGAATACATTGGTGCTCGTAACACATTGGCCAATAAAAAAAGGATCAGAGAAGCTCTTCCCACTATATTTCACAATAGAGATAGAGAGATTGTGTCGTCTGCATTGGATGATACTTCAACCTTGTACCATTAATCAAAGATTGCAGATCATTGCAGGTCATGGCGTAAGCTCCTTCATTTGGCGTCAAAATAATCGGAACCAGCGTCAAAAAACTCTTGCATGGTTCTATAATGCCCGACGTCCTATTTTGTCGAAGTAGCCCGTAAGAACTCGGTGCCAATTGCACTTATTTCGGCTATACTGCCAACTTTTTTCTTGGAGAGTGTCCGAGGGGTTCAAAGATACGACGAACTGCTTTACTCACATCTTGCGTAGTGTCAAATAGAGAAATAAAGACTGATAATCAAATAGTAGGGATAAAAGAAAGAGAGATACTTACATAGGTCGGCAAAACATGTGCAGCTCACTTCGACTCACTCATGAAAAATATTTTGGACTCACTCAGACTCACCAAAATTTTCCTGAGCCGATCTCACTCAAACTCACGTAATTTTTCTTCAACCAGACTCGCTCGGACTCAAACTCACGAATATATCAATCAAACGCACTTACTGAGACTGGCTACTCAATCATGAGTGAGTCCGAGTGAGTCGACTCAGAAGTGAGGTCGCCGACCTATGGATACACATAATGAAAAAAAAAAGAAAATTATAAAAGGACAAAGATGACGTAAGACTGTAGCGTATGTTTAATACATTCACAAGTCAGTATGTGTCACTTTTTAAAAGTTTCAGAGATCGCGAACAGTAACCAACTGGTCCGGTTCATCGCTGTTCTAATCAAAATCGTGGACAGCTGCAAAAAGAATCAAATATGAATGCGGAGTTACAAAAATATGAGAATTAGTAACAGCAATGAAAAATACGCAAGCTATGAAACAGTATCCAGCGTTTATGAAAAGTGGTTAACAATTTAGAGTACTAGGTACTCTACTATGGGAGAGCATAAAGCCATCGCGGGGGTCTTGATGAGGCTGAATCGACAGTGTTTAGACAAATTAGTAAACAATTTATGATTGGTGCTCTACCATGGGAGAGCATAAGCTGTACCAAGTTCAAGCAAATAATAACTGTTGGTGTGTCTAGAAAAAGAAGTTGACGATTCAAAGTACTTGGTACTCTACTGTGGGAGAGCAGAAAACTGTCCCTAATATGTGAGTAAAAAAATTGACGGCAGATCCATGAGGTGAATGATGATGAGATTGGGCGAAGCTTCTGGAAGTAATACCTTGAAATTTTATTCCGTTCATTCGCCCGATAAAAAAACACCCGGCGTCTTTTGTTAAGCAGCTGGCGTCTTCTTTTTGTTTTGCTTTAGAAACATCTGGCGTCTTCTTGTTTTGCTTTTAGAAAACATCTGGCGTCTTTCGTTGGTTTATTCATCAATCAACGGCGTTTTGAACAAAATTTTTTTATTGTTTAATCACGCACAGGAGAAATCTCACCAGGCACTACTTTGGAGGTGAACAATGGCTGCTACTGGGAATGAGAGACAGCAGAAGTCGGCTTTTAACACTTCTACTTCTACTAACGCTTCTTACTGGAACATGCCAAGGGCTGCTAATGGGGAATGACAGGATCATTCGGCTTTTAGTTGACGCACACGCCATGAACTTTTTATTGTTCAACAAAGCACAGGAGAAATCTCCCACCGGCACCACCTAGCAGGTCAAAATGAAACACTTGTTACACACTACGACTACGACTACGAGGGACGAGCGGGTGCCGCGTTAAGGAGCTTCGCACCGAAAAGAACAAAATCTCAGATCAGAGGTATTCTACTCTTGATACGCTTAAAAAAAGTTGTTCACGATTCAGAGTACTGGGTGCTCTACTGTAAGGAGGAGCATATAAGGCTGTTTCGTAGGCCTCACTTAAACAGCGATTACAACGATCATGTGTGTAGAAACAGAGTTGAACGATTTACAGTATTTGGCACTCTACTATAAGAGAACAGAAAGCCGTCCCTTGGGATTAGAGCCCACTGTAGGGGTGGGAGAGCTTTACAAATCTCTGCCACGGACAGTCACAAAGTGAACGCTGATGGCGAGTCGAAACATTGTGCACTGCATTATGAATCATGGCCTTCTATTTTGTTCTGGTTAACAATCTTTTATTTTCTTCTTGTGAACATGTTGTTCTGTCATACGCTTTGATTGAGTGGTGGTTAAATTTCGGTGTTTTACGATGTTGTGGCCTTTTATATTGATTTGTTCTGGTCAACATCTTTTTGATATCCTTTTTGCTCACAATTATGTCAGTTTGTTGAGATGCAGCTGCGCCAAATCTGCTGTAGACAGTGAATGGTGGTTTATGGACAAGGAAGTTTAAAAAAAATGGCTCCGTATCTGCATGGTTATCGGCAAATGTCGTCGAAAGACGATAGTCTTGCGTGTGTAGAGAGTGAACAAAACATTTATTTGATTTTTTGTGGAAGAAAATTGGTGAATGGTATTATGCAGGCGCTGCGTTAGAGTGCCTCGAGCGTGCAGCGGAGGCGAATAAGCGCATCAGGTCAGGTTACACGTTAGACATGAGCGCCATCTGGCAGTTTTCTTAGAAAACGAAGCGCGTGGCTCTGAGACGGGTGTGCGTGCCCGTCTGAGAGGTGATAAGGTGTAGAACGCAAGGCGACGGGTAGGTGCCACCACCGTCTCATCTTAGGAAGCGTCGGAAACACTCGCCTTTTCGTGCAAGCGTTGCATGGTCAGCGTGGCGTGATAAGCGCTACGGTTCTTAAAATTACCTATGTATCCCTTTTTAGTAAAAGACACACATGCAGAATATATACGTGTACTTATGGTGCCCCAGACATCAGCAATAATTGCTTTTTAATTGAAAGTGTCGCAAGTATGAACGCTGAATCTTGAGCAACAATAGTGGGTCGGCCGTTTCAAATAACCGATGCCGTTAAGAGTGGACAAACAGACAAATGTACACAGAGACAGACAAACCAGAAGTTTAGCGTCGAAAGTCCCCAAGAAAGACTATCGTCTTTAAAAAATGCTGCAGTGGAAATTTTTCCCCACGAGTGAAGCCGTGCCAACCATAAGATGGCGGCTGTGGCAGCCATCTTACTAGGGGCACGATGAGCTGTTTATATTCGGCGATTGAGAAGAAGCGTTTTCCTCGCACGCCAAACGAGTTTAACGTGGAAACCTTTTCGCGTGAAATAGTGCTCAAAGTGCGTACATCTGTTACTAGTTTTCTTTAGGAAGCCTCGAATCCAAGTCAAATTTTATTGGAGATTGTGTCACCGATACTATATTATCTGCGGATCGTTTCTTTGGAAACAACTTGTAGGCCCGTGTGCTCAGATTTGGGTGCACGCTAAATAAACCCAGATGGTCAAAATTTTGGAGCCCTCCACTACGGCGTCTCTCATAACCATATGGTGGTTTTAGGACGTTAAACCCCATATCAATAAATCAAACTATCTGTGTTATATAGTTATCTATATAACACAGATCTGTCTATAGAATAACTATCTGTGTTATATGTTATATAGTTAAATATATTTAACGTAGCCTTTAGGCTAACAAATCAAAGCCACTAAATGTCTATGTGGGCCCCACCAGGAAATATCATGTTTCTGAGATCTTTGGAGGGCAAAACCTGGCTTCACTACTGCTGGCAAATCATTGCGGGAGCTTACACTCCAGAAATTTTATTTAAACCTTCTTGTTTACGGACGGAGAGACATTGTGAGCTATTAATGGAAGACTAAACAGTGACAACGGCTTGGTTTAATCAGATTGACAAACTGCTCTCTGAGAACTTTAATGCCACACGTTTCATTATGAATACGCCACCAACTACGAAGCCTTTGTCGATTGCCCCTTTTATTCTATCGGTGAGGGTCAGAAGCCTCAAGCTCAGTGGAATAGCCAGGCCGAAAGCCGTACTGTTTGGATGTCTACAGATTAAACCTTGTCAGGTAGGATATTAATCTTGCATGCATAAGACGCTCGATTATTTTGCTGAAAAATGGTTGAATACAAATGGGTCTACAATTACTCAGAAGTTCGCGATGACCTTTTTTTTGTGAACATGTGTTATTCTACCAACTTTTAGGGAATCGGGAAATATGCCTGCTTTAAACATCTTGTTAACAATATCTGCAATGACAGGAGATAGCTCACTAGAGACTAACTTGATGTGATTTATAGGCTGTGTAATGCGTATGCACCGTGCACCTCAATGAAATATAGAGAATGGGTAACAATTGCAACTGGACACAACAAAACACTCCTTACAAAACATACTGTGGGATGGTGAACTTTTACCATCACATGCCCACTGTGCCATTACGCATCATAGTCATCGCCGTAGTCATCGTCACCATAATAAAATTCCATGTCTCCACGTTTCTTTCTTTCAATGACTGCTGTTGGTTAAAGGCCCGAAGCTTGCTTTTGAGCGCTTCGTAAATGCATGACGAGCTTGCATTGACTCACAGGAGCTTTTCGTTAGCTCTCAATATACGGACATGTCGATGCTGGTAGTCCTGGCCTAGCCACAATTATTTCCTTCACGGACAGAAAGCACCACTGAAGTCAACTGCTTTTATAAACACGATAGCGCTAGAGAAATTCCGCCGTCGGCCTCGGCTCCGTTGGTTGTGAGCGAAAAATTGTCCGTGAGTGAAAAATCGAGGAAGAAGCAAATAAAATAAAATTTTTGGTTCCATTGAGAATCGAACCCAGGCCGATAGCGTAGCAAGCAGGTGTCCTACCACAAAGCGACAATGTTTTCCTTCTAGATTACTAGATTTGCACGTGGTGCAAATATCAATATAGGTCGCTAAGAACAATATTATACACAATAGAAGCGATGACAAGACAGTCGCGGAAATATTGGTGGTTACAATGCTAAGAATATTGCCACGTGAAAAATTGGACAGCCGTCTCAGCGACACCGATGTATGCTCGTTTCTAAGGCCCGTAACCGCTGTGCATTTATTTCCTGTGGCGCGCCCAACGCCCCCCTGTTTCTAGTTTGTTGCAGTGCGCCTACATGGGCTGGTTGGTACCTGATTAAGAAGTGAACAAACAGCGCTGGACGCGGGAAGGTGAGAGGACGACTTTCGTCTGTCGTCCTCTGAACGTCCCGTGTCCAGCGCTGTTTGGTCACTTCCTAATATATTTTATAATCTATTTTATTTCGCTTCTTTTTTAAAGACGATAGTCTTTCTTGGGGACCTTCGACGCAAAAATTTTGGTCTGTCTGTCTGTCTGTCTGTCTGTCTGTCTCTGTCTGTCTGTCTGTCTGTCTGTCTGTCTGTCTGTCTCTGTCTGTCTGTCTGTCTGTCTGTCTGTCTGTCTGTCTGTCCGTCCGTACATTTGTCTGTTTGTCCGCTCCTAATGGCATCGGGTACGTGAAACGGCCGACCCCATCTGCAGCGCCCACTAATGTTGCTCAAGGTTCAGCAATCATACTTGCGCAATGGTCAATTGAAAAGCAATTGTTGCGCAAGTCTGGGGCACCATAACAACACGTGTATATCTTTCATGTGCATCTTTTACTAGAAAAGGCATATACAGGTAATTTTAAGGACCGTAACGCTTATCATGCTGCGCTGACCATGGAACGCTTGCCTGAAAAGGCGACTGTTTCCAACGCTTTGCTAAGACGAGACGCTAGTGGCACCTACCCGTCGTCTTGCGTTATACCCTTTATCACCTCTGAGATGGGCGCGCACGCCCAACTCAGAGCCGCGCGCTTCGTTTTCAAAAAAAAAAATGCCAGATGGCGCTCATGTCTCACTTGTGACGTGACTTGATGCGTTCGTTCGCCTCCACTGCACGCTCGAGGCACTCTAACGTAGCGCCTCCAGAATACCATTCACCGATTTTCTTGTGCAGAACATGAAATAAATGTTTTGTTCACTCTTCCACACGCAAGACTATCGTCTTTTGACGACATTTGCAGATTACATGCAGATATGCAGCCAATTTTTTTGTGTGTGTTTTCCTCTCTCCACGCAACAGTTTGCTTTTCTCGTGGCGCGTCCCTCGCTCATCTTGCCTCAGTGTGTTTTTTTTTATTCCTCCTCAGACGGGGAAAGAAGGAGAGGGCTCGGCGGGTGACTCCGTGGTACAGTATCCGTGCTGACACGGCACGCATAAGGAAAACGCGTTCTAAACTGTACCTGTTCCTCTCGGAGCCCGTTTGCTCGGCAGTGGGAGGAGAAGTTTGAAAATGAGGAGGAGGGTTCAAAGTCATGCGGTGCATGGTGGACGTTTTGGGTACTAGTCTCCCGTGAGCCGGAATCCTGGCCTCGAATAAAGCTTCTCTAAAATAAAACGTGTATAAGCGGATCTCATTCACGCGTATTATATTTTAAAACAAAAGTCCAGTCACCTTCACGGCCCAACCAAACGACGAAGGAAAGAAACAGACGACATAAAAGATGACATAGAAACGAGTAAATGAAGGAACTAATCGTGGATTCCACGGGGATCATGCATTATTACACTTTATCAAGAGTACGGTGAGAGGGAAATTGTAGATATAAAAGGCGCGTTTTTAAAGTCTCAATAAATGTGATTGGGCACAGTGCCCGGCGCAGCTGCCGTCACAAACCGAGAAGTCGTGGGTTTGACTCCCATTGACCTCACTTTGATTTCAAAGCATTTCTCAGCGAACTTAGGCGATTTTGTGCTGATCTATCTATCTATCTAGCCGCCTTCGACTTTTTGCTCGCCTGGCCGTTTCAATGATGGTATCGATAACGAAATCGGTATGACAGAACATGACTGTATGGCGAGCATAAATGGTTAGTCATAACATGAAAATCATGGCATGTATGCCATTAATGTCATGCTTTACATTTAATGGTCTTGCTGCTTTTGAGGTGGTTTAGTTCACATGATATAGTGGAAAACTGGTATGATATGACATGACTGCATGGCGAACCCAAGTGACAGACCCTAACGAGGAAATCGTGTAAGTCATGACTACATGCCACGCTCGTGGTGCGCTCGCGGTCATTTCGCTTGCTTCACATATACCAAATGGGGTAATACGGGACGCGAATGGTTGGCAAAGGTAAATAACACGCCGAAACATGATAATCATGGCATCTGTCATGTAAAACATGACTAAATGCTATGCTCGTTGCGCGCTCGCGGTCGTTTCGCTAGCTCCTTTATATACCAAATTTGGCATCACGTCACGTGAACAGACGACAAAGGTAAATGGTGCGTCCAAACATGATAATCATGACAAGGAAGTCATGTATGGCAAAATTTACGTCTTCTTCGTAACTTTGCGCCACTTTTAAAGTGACGTATCAACCTTCCTCATTCGTGCATTGCATATAGCCGATTCCCACTGTACGTGGGATCTGCCAATTTTTTCCTCAGTCTTATGACCGCGCTATTCTTAAGCTTCATTGCCAAGACGAAGTCAGCATCAACTTCGGGCTGTCGCGATAGCTTGTGATGCTACGATTGGGCTAGGTGTATTTGTCTCCACATTGGAGCGGCCCGTGGTGTGGCCCTATGGGGTGGAACTTCTCCCAATCTTCAAATAAAGCTTTCATACCGTATCTCCGTATCGGGAGCACGCGTAACAGAAGGTTTGGTCGGCCCCGGCTAAAACACTTTTACGTTAAAAAATCTTATGGTATATCTACGAAGTGCATATGATGAGCAGGCGAAACAGTCGTATTGTTCAGCGTTTGAGCCCGAAGTGAGCAAAGACGAGGTCTGTACACGTTCCACTGGTTGTTTCCAGTCACACAATATGCATCGTAGAGCATATCAAGACGCCATTTGCTGCACAAGCCAGTCATGTTCCGGGATCATCATCGTCATAGCGTCATGGCTTATAGTTGGTACCTTGCATGTGCTGTGCCGTGATGACAGAAAGAGAATGTGTGGTCTGAAACGCGCTTCTTCTTAATCGATATCGTCGTTATTGTCATCACGGCTACGGTGCACGTTAATTGACAAGCTTAGCTCGACCTTAAAGCCCAACTCCGGCGATTTTTCGACCATCTCATGATGATGGTGCTTGTATGTTCTTTAGACACTATTCTCACGTGCCCGATTACTGAAATGCTAAAAAAATTGAAAATAATTTTAATTATCGAAAAACCGCAATACTGCAACCAAAACCCAACTGAGTGTGCTTCTACGTGTGACGTAAAGATTTGCCTGACGCTGCCTATACCTGCATGGTTGCGCATAATGCCCGTCAGATGGCACTACCTGTACACGCTGTCCGCGGCGATCGGCTAAAACGCTTATGCTGTTATGGTGAATATATGGCAAATAGTGTGTGGCTCAGAACGCAACACCACTTGGCACCTTTCGCGCGCCCACCAACACGGGAAAGAAAATTGCATGCTCAACTAACGAAGCGCCGGCCAAACCCACACAATCCATAGCAGACAAGCATACGCTGTAGCGGCACATCAATCCGTCACTTCCGCCATACAAAACACAACATCACACACACAATGTTGCGATTAATTCTGGCAAGCGAGATGAGCGTTTCGGGGCTATCTATACAACTTATTTGAAGAGAATCTGCGAAACTATCAAGCTTGCAATTCGGCATGACTGGCGCAAACTAGGAAATGAACGTACCCAGTGAATTTCATTGAGATCCACTGACCTCGAAAAATCGCCGGAGTTGGCATTTAAGAAGCTTCGCCTCCAAAAAAGCGATGATGAATCAAAGAGCGGGACAAAATTGATGCAGTTGCCGTCAACGTGAATGCTGTCGGAAGTGCGGACCTGTAACTGACCTGTCCTTCGGCGATGCGGCTGTTCCAAACGTTGAGCCTGCTCGGCGATCATGGCGGGAAATGAGACCATCACTTGTTATTGACGCAATAAAACCCTCTCTCTTCCTTTTTTCTCTCTTCATCAGCCTCACTTTCCTTTTCCGCGTCTTCTTGTTACACATGGCCATGCTGGGCGATACATGTCGCTCAAGAGGAAAGTGTATGACAGCTGGATCTCAGCCTTCCTTACCTACGGAGCTAGCAGAAACATAATAACACTCCTTGTTCATCAATAAATTAGAAGAAATGAGCATAGACATGAAACGAAGATGACTGGAAAGCAACTAGACTACTGTCTGTTTAATCACGAAACCACGGCTCAAATGTGTATGCTGATGTGGTCACATGGTCATGCCCCTATCGCCAAACAAAAGAAAAGCAGAAATACAATAAACTGACGTGTACTCCTTGCGTATCATCTCCGAAATACTATGCAATCCTCAATACTGCGAAAAAACGAAATAATAGAGAATATTGCAGGAAATCTCGTTCCTTCCTGTGCCACGCCACATAGCTATCACTGCAACAAGCTTTGCTATTACTTTCAAATGTAAGTATTTAACGTGCCACATTGCCATGACTTCTGCCCGAAGTTATCATTTCGTTACAATTCGCACTGTGTACAGCGAAGTTCCAAATTCGAGCCTGTTTCCTTTGTAACTTCTAAAATGTTATAAGACCCTAATGCAAAGTCAATGACCCGTTCGACCAATGTAAACCATCTCGCAAGAGAGTGTTTTTTTCGTTCACGACGCCAACACCACATTTCACGGAGGTCTGGCACTGGTTCGTCTCACACTGCTGTTTTTTTTTTCGACGGATGCGTGCGCACAAACAACTGAGCTTCCTTGGTGGGGAGCTACAGGGACACCGTACCTCACAGCAACTTTTACAGCGAAAGCTGTTATGAGATCACAACTCGGGTCACGCACAGTTGTCCGCCGCTGGCGCCGCAGCCGCCAATGTCCATGACCACATCGCGTGAAATTAGAAGAAAAACCTAGCACCAAAGACACAGCACCGCTCGAACCCGGCTCCGCTGGGTGCCAGCCAAGCATTCTACCCCTGAGATACGCTGGTGCTTGCAACTTTTTGACAAACTTGTCTTAGGCAGGACTGATGTCGGGAAAGTGATATGCGTTCATACGACCTATGAAGCGTTTTAAATTAGTGAAAAAACAACCAGCTGTCGCACAATGCGAATAGCGTAACAAGTGGACCGTTCAATGGCCCAACCCATTACGAAAGCTAGTTCTTGTTCTTCCGGTTAACTGTGGCGCATACCCACTTCAGCCATAATTCTTCATTTTAGTCAGCCACTGTATAAACAATTGGCACGAAATTCTTTGCAAATGTTTAGCGGATGCCGTGCTTGGCAGAAGAATGAATGGATATAGCATAGAAAATGCCAGCGTACTACCCAAAAGTTTGTTATTAATGCCCTAGTGGGTATCAAGCAAGTGTTCTTGCTGTGAATACCCAAAGAGTGTTTTGAAAAGGCTATGAAAGGCCGCTCTTCTAGCTTTCGCTGTCACTGTGCTGCGCCTTCCGCGCAGGCCTTGCGTTTTTTCCAGCCATGTGCAAGAAGGTGCACATAGGAAACGCTTGCGGCTTCCTTTGCTCAGGCTGAGCCTGCGAGTTTCATTTTTCCTGTGATATTTTGGTGCAAAGCTTTTGCGACAGCAAACACAACAAATCTTGGAAATCCGGCGTTTTGCGGTCTGTCGGTGTGGACCCCAAAGCTCGTCTGAGTCAGATATAATGTCACGAAGTGAGAGTAGACAGAAGATAGAAATACTGTAAGCACAATATTGACAACGTTTGACCTTCATCTTCTTCATCTGTATATAATCATGATCACGAAAAACGTCGTCTTCGTTCGAAGGGTTGATCAGGCGATTCGGCCTAATAAGCGCCGTCGAGACTCCAACGCTGCTACTGTCTTACAGAGTGGTGAAGGCTGCTTCGATCCCCAAGTCCTCTCCGACGTCACATTCCCCTGGAGCTTCATTCGGGTCGCCGCTTGCTTCCCCCGTCCGCTGTCATGGCTCAAGAACCGCTGCCCGGAATATCCAGCGTCCCTGTCCAACAAACTATTCCTGCGTGGATCGTCAACGCCCGGCAGCGCGACCCACCCATCTTCTCTGGTCTTCCACGTGACGACGTCGAGGTATGGCATAAATAATACGACATGACCAGTGTTTATAACCAATGGGATGAGCCTTAAAAACTTCGTCACGTCGCCTTCTATCTGTCCGATGTCGCGAAAACGTGGTTTTTCAACCACGAGAACAGCTTCCCGGATTGGCCTACTTTTGCTCAACAAGTCCGTTGGATTTTTGGGAAACCGAACATCCATTCCGAAGTGTCCAAACGAAAGCTCGGTGGGCGTTCCCAAGATCCCGGGGAGACGTACACTTCGTACATTGAAGACGTCTTTGCCCTTTGCCACCGCGTGAACTCGGTGGTGACAGAAGCTGATCGTGTTCGCCCCATCATCAAAAGGATAGGCCATGTCACGTTTAATGCTCTGGCTGTTAAAAACCCCACCACCGTTGAGGACGTTATCACGACATGTCAGCATCTTGATGAACTTTAAGCCATTCGATTGCACCCAGACTAGCCAGACGCCAGTCACAGCCAGCCTTCCTCGAATGCGGATTTGCGCGTGCTGGTTCGCACTCTGATTCGCGAGGAACTTCAAGCGCAAGGGTTGTCATGTGCACCCGCCCCTCGGCGTCACTCTCAATCTGCTGGACTGCGCGACATCATCAAAGAGGAGCTCTCATCCATGGCTGGCGCTCTCCCATCGAACACTACGGCGCCACCAACACCACCCATGACGTATGCGCAAGTTACTGCCATGCCACCTGCCTTGGTTCAGCACGCGCATCCTGTTCCTGCACAGTCCAACGTAGCAGCGTTTGCACCACACTCGCCTGTCCCAGCGCCAGTACCAGCGCCTATGACAGCTCCAGCACACTACGCCCTCTGGCGCTCGCCTCGCCCAATATGTTACTATTGTGGCATTCGGGGCCATATTTCACGATTTTGCTGCAAGCGCCAACGGAACGAACGCCGTGGCTACGATGTTTACGAAAGGGATTCGGAGCCATCCCCGAACCAGTACCAGCGACGCCCTACGACACGTTCCTTCTCTCTGACTTCTCCACTCGCCGCACCTCGCCCCTGCTATCCCGGACGCCGCCGGTCCCCTTCACCTCTACGACGCTCAACATCTCCTCTGAGACCGGCTCTACCTACTTCCGACTACCACTCGGAAAACTAGCTGGTGCAGTTTTTGGAGGGAAAGCTGCATCGCTCGAACAAACACCAAGACCTTCAGAGGGCCCAACCAACTTGTTATTAGTGTATGCGGAAGGGGTACCAGTTCAGGCATTGGTGGACACGGGGGCTGCTATTTCTGTTATTCATGCGGATTTGTGTACTCGTCTACGTAAGGTTACCACACCTTATACTGGCACTCTCTTACGTAGCGCAAATGACTCGCAGATACGGCCATGAGCACAGTGCACCGTTAGAGTTTTCGTTGATGGGATCCGGCATCATATTCAGTTTTCCGTGCTGGCTTCTTGTGCTTTTATGCTTCTTTTAGGATGGGACATTCTTTCTGATGCTGCTGCTTCCATATCTTGTCGACAACGACTCATGCATATGCGAGAGACGGATGATATTTCCCCGAAATCATCACGTGACCGGCTACGAACAGCCAATGACTTTCTTGTGCCACCTAACCACGAGCACGTTATCACGGTTATCTCTGGCTCCATTATCCATGGTGACGTCCTAGTCAGTCCATCAGTACGTTGTCTATCCAGAGGGATTGCACTTTCATCGAGTCTTGTCCACTTCTCCAATGGCACCGCATTTCTTGCAGTACTGAATATCACCAATGAGCCGATTCTGCTGACCAAGGGCACTGTTTTAGTTTCCAGCGTGGACACACAACCTATCTCTGTAGTGGCTTCGGATAACAGTCTGGTGGAATCACGTTCAATACCAACAGATGCTCCACCTACTACGGCTCTCGTCAATGCCGTCAGCACGGATCTCACTCCCCCGCAAGCAGACGAACTACTGGCGTTGTTGTCTAAGCATAAATTTTCTTTCGACGTACATTCCACTGTTTTATAGGCCAGACTTCTGCGATGGCTCATCGCATACACACCGACGGTACTTCTATTGTCCGTCGTCGACCATACCGCGTTTCTTCCAGCGAACGCGAGATCATCGACAAGCACGTTGCTGATATGCTCTAGCAAAACATCATCCGCCCCTCCTCAAGCCCTTGGTCGTCACCTGTCGTTCTCGTACAAAAAAGGACGGTTCGGCGCGATTCTGCGTTGACTACCGCGCTTTAAACAAAGTAACCAGAAAAGACGTATATCTTTTGTCTCGCATTATATGCCTTAGATTCCTTACAAGGAGCGGAATATTTTTCGAGCCTTGACCTGCGCTCCGGTTATTGGCAAATTCCAATGCACGAGGATGACAAGGAAATAACTGCCTTTGCCACACCCGACGAACTTTACGAATTTAACGTCATGCCTTTCGGCCTCTCCGATGCGCCAGCAACGCTTGAACGACTGATAGACGCTGTATTGCGGGGCCTTAAGCGGAAAACATGCTTATGTTACCTTGACGACATCGTCATATTTTCTTCAACATTCGAACAGCAAGTGCAGCGCCTAGATGAAGTTCTGACGTGTCTCGCAGCTGCTGGCCTTCAGCTCAACACCAAGAAGTGCCACTTTGCTAGCAAAAGTATTAAAGTACTCGGACATCTCGTCAGCAAAGATGGAATTCGGCCTGATCATGACAAGATTACCGCCGTTCTTCACTTCCCGGTGCCTCAACGCGTCAAAGAGCTCCGAAGCTTTCTTGGCCTTGCGTCGTACTTCCGGCGCTTCATACGAGACTTCGCCACCATTGCTGCGCCACTTGACCAACTCCTTTCTTCGGTAGCGTCATAGGTATGGTCGGACGAATGCCAAATGGCTTTCGACACCTTGAAACGTGCCCTCACGTCTGAGCCAGTGCTTTGTCATTTTGATAACGCCGCACCCACTCTCCTCCATACTGGTGCCAGCGGACGCGGACTAGGCGCTGTACTTTTGCAACGAACAGAGCGTTATGGCGAACGTGTGATCGCATACGCTAGTCACACCCTCACAGCAGCAGAGAAAAACTACACCATCACCGAGCAGGAGTGTTTCGCCGTTGTCTGGGCCATCCAGAAGTTTCGACCATATCTTCACGGCCGCCACTTTACCGTCGTCACTGACCACCACGCTTTTTGCTGGTTGTCGACGTTGGAGAATTGGTCTGGACGTCTCGGTCGCTGGATACTTCGTCTCCAAGAATACGAGTTTGACGTTATCTACAAATCCGACAAGAAACACAACGATGCCGATGCCCTTAGCCGCTGTCCTTTGCAATCCTCATCAGGCACTCCTGGCCTGTCGCCAACTGTGAGTGAACCCACCAAAGTGTCTCCGTCAGTTCATTCACTCGCCGCTGTCTATTTTCTTTCTATCTTCGGCAACGAGACGTTTGCATCCCACCGACGCAGCGACACTTACTGTCGCTCTATAATGCAGCACCTTCAAGGCTCCTCTCGTCCTCCCAACGCCCGCGCCCATCGACAGCTGCGGAACTTCAAGACTGAAAACTCAGTCCTTTACCGCTTTGTCTTCCACACCGAAGGACAGCACTGGGTTCCTGTTGCTCCTCGTTCCCTAAGGGCGCAGATTTTGGAGGTGTTTCACGATGACCCCAAGGCTGGTCATCTCGGTTTTCAAAAACCTATGAACGCATCCGCAGTCGTTTTGCCTGGCCTGGCCTTTCCAACTGCGTAGCGCGATATGTTGCGTAATGCTCGCTATGCCAACGCCGCAAGCGACCCACTTCCTCCCCGGCCGGTCTTCTACAACCTCTTCCGTGTCCTGACGCTTCCTTCGATGTGATTGGCATTGACCTCTACGTACCGCTACCAATATCAGCTAGCGGCAAGCGCTGGATTGTCACAGCAGTTGACCACTTAACAAGGTACGCCGAAACAGCTGCACTTCCTTCAGGATCAGCAGAGGACATTGCCACATTTTTTCTGGAGGCAATCTTTCTAAGACATGATGCACCACGCATCTTATAGAGCGATCGCGGCAAAGCGTTTCTCTCGAAACTACTCGAACAAATCCTCCACGCATGTAATACGATTCATAAGACGACATCCAGCTACCATCCCCAGACTAACGGCCTCACAGAGCGCTTCCATCGAACTTTGACCGGCATGATATTTATGTATATCAACGCCGAACACGCCAACTGGGATACCATCCTGCGATTTGTCACTTTTGCGTATAATACCGCTACGCAGCGCACCACGGGCTATTCCCCATTCTTTCTCGTCTATGGCCGTCAACCAACATCTCTACTCGACATCTCCTTTTTTGACGTCCCTTTGAACTCGTCATCGTCATCGAGGCAGCACTTAATCTCTCGCCTGGCCGATTGTCGCCACGCGCACACCTCAATACAGAGGCAAGCCAACAAGAGCGGAAGACTCGCTACGATGGCGTCCACCGCGTAGTTCACTTCAATACTGGAGACGAAGTACTGTTGTGGACTCCAACGCGGGTTCCTGGCCTGTGTGATAAGTTTCACTCATGTTTCATCGGCCCCTACGCTATAGTCGAGCAGACGTTTCCTGTTAACTAGCGAGTAACCCCTGTTGTCATACCTTCCGATGGCCGTTTTCGTGGTACGGAGGTTGTTCATGTGTCGCGCTTAAAACCATTTGTGTGCCGTACACCACCGTCATAAACAGCGGCCTAATTGGCTGCTTCCGCGCGAGGGGGAAATTAGTGTAAGCACAATATTTACAACGTTTGACCTTCATCTTCTTCATCTGTATATAATCATCATCACGAAAAACGTCGTCTTCCTTCGAAGGGTTGATCAGGCGATTCGGCCTAATAAACGCCGTCGAGACTCCAACGCTGCTACTGTCTTACATTATATTTGCAAATTGGGCATGGAGTACACAGTGTCCTTCAGCCAGGATGGCAGAGCGGCAAGAACAACACGAGTTTTTGTTCAATCGTCATCTTCGTCGCCTTTTTGGTCCATCCCTTGATCTTCATCATGGCTTGTATCAGCACTACCCACTCATTCCCACTCAGAGACGTTTGAAATCGTTCAGTGAGATCGAGGCCGACGCGGCAGAATCGGTTTATTGAAATGTCGATAAGCTGAAGTGGGTCAGGTGGCGCCTAGGAAGGATGCTTGCGGCGCTGGCACGACTCACAAGATGCAACGTATTAACGCACAGAGCGGTAAACTCCGGGCCAGAACAATCGACGCCGCATGTGGGCTGCTCCGAGAAGTCCAGCGGTTGGGGCATCATGAAGTTGTTCGAGCACAGTGGAATGAAGCGTTGCAGGAACTACCAGAAGAAGCTTTGGGCCTTCGGTGCTTGTGTTGCGCTGATAGAGAATTTCGTCACGGAGCGTGAACAAGCGCCGGTAAGGACCAAGCTGTGAGAATCTAGACGGCATATGACGGACCGCAACATGGCATCACTGATTTGTTCACTACGTATGTCCGTTAAATCAGAAATGGTGAAAACACCGGCATCAGAATCGTGCGCTGACAGGTAAGGGAGATCGACGGGATGGCGAGATAGACAGTCGGCATCTCGGTGCGTTCCGGCCAGACCTGTAGGCCACGTCAAAGCTATATTCCTGTAGCTTTAAATCTCAACTACCCAGGCATCCAGAAAGATCTTTGAGGAAGGACAATCAGCACAGGGTGTGGTGATCTGTGATGACCGAAAAGTGGCGGCCGAACAAGTGTGGTCGGAATTTTCCAACTGTCCATACAAGAGTGAGGTACTCGTGCTGAGTGATGGAAAACTTGCACTCGGACGGGAGAGAAGACGACTTGCGTAGGTGATTACACGATTTTAACCTTGTTGCCACTGGACGAGAACGGCGCCAATCCGCTGGCATCGGGGCGAACTTCAGTGGGTGCTGAAGGATCAAAATGACCCAAGGTAGGCGGGAAAGTGAGCAGGGCTGTAAGTTGGGGAAACGAATTGGCTTGCTGGAGACCCAAAGAAAACGGCCTGTTCTTCTTCAGTATCTGTGTCAAAGAATGGGCAATGTCGACGAAGTTGTGGACGAAACGCCGGAAATGGGAACAGAAGCCTACAAAGCTACGTACATCTTGCGTGGAACGTGTAGTGGGAAAATCTTTGACGACGCAAATTTTGTGCTTTTTAAACCTCTTTAAACCTTAAACCTTTTTTAAAACTTTAAAACTTATAACTTTTTTAAGGCAGCGGCGAAGCTCCGAGTTCATCAACGAAATGTGGGCCCCAGTGTTTCTAAGGGCAACAACAAGTGCGTCGTCTACATTAACGTCTATGAGGTTGCGTCGTGTTGGCATGGTCAGATGATTTGGCTGGCTGATTGTCAATGCAACAATATGTTCATTGAGATCGCAGGAATAGACTCGAATCGGAAATGTTTATTACAGAGCAAAAAAGAAGAGCTAGAACCTGGAGGGTGGGGCTCCTAATCCAGGGTTCCACAGGCCTCAGCAGCCCGCCTCTAGGAGTGCCACTTGGGCGTCCTTTTTCTCGCTGGCAAGCAATGTCTCACACTGCTCCATCATCACTTTTTGTGCCGAAAACTGAAACGTGTTAATTTAGGGTGGCTTTAATTCACATTCCCAAGTTATGTGAGAAAGAGTTGGCTGCTCTCCATATAACGGGGAAGTACCGACGTATGTGGCTGGGTGGGTCCCATGCTTTAAACGCGGCTTCAATTATTATATGTCTGGAGGCGGTGCCACTCGTACGCTTCTTTTGGAAATCTAGCCGCTTTCATCTCATCTCTGTTCCCTGTGTGCGTTCATTTCATTGCTGGGTACAATTTTTTAGTGGAATCCTGGATGCCTACAGAGAGAGTTCAACTGAAATCGATGACTACGAAGCCAGCAATGGAAACGAAAACGAGAGGTGTAAGCTGAAGAGCCCAGAACGGTGGTGAGTGGGTCAGGGAGGAATTTGGCGTTTAGGACCTCTTGGTCGTAATCAAGAAGAATGCGCATGGGCAGGGCGTAGTAGTGTGTATTCAAAACAATTGCTGGTAACTTCAAGTAATAAATTGAATATAAAAGAAAGAAAAGGTACGAGGATGACACAGAAACTCAAGTGAGTAGATGAGATTTAAGAGCGTGCAGATATTACTTGGTCGCAGCAAGAACAGGACTGAGTTGTATGGTAGAGACATTTGCCCTTTAGTTGACGTAGCCAGGTTGATTAAAATGTTAATGATGATGATAGTGCAACTAGTAGCGCACAAAAAAAAACACTGACGAAGTGCATAGTTTTGTCGTAAGTTTTTTTGTCCATAACCTTTTGTGCACTACTATTATCTCCCAGTATGCTATGCTGTACCCTTCCTCCCCTCTTTCTTTACTTCTCCTCACGACAACGTCCCATCTCCTCTCGATTGTTGCGCTATGATATACACAGCTCTGCCCTCCCTCATGGTGCATTCAGACGATGGACCGAATCCGGATTTGTCATGAACGCGGACGGCTAATCCGCGGATGATCCGCCTGCAGGCGCATCCACACGACGGACAGTGTCCTAGGAGAAAACAGCCAGATTGTCCTCGACCGCAGATTCGGCGCTCACCTGCACCCGCTGGCAGCAGACTGGTTTGAGAGAATTCAACATGGATGCCCGCAAGAAGCGACGCTTGGCTGCGATGTCTGTAGCGTTGTGACAAATGAACGAGGAGTGTTATTCTTTCAAGAGAAAAGAGAGTTGCTGGCAGAATGTTCTTTCAACTACATTGTTCCCCACTTGTAGAACTTCTAAATGCGTCTCCCGTCATTTTTTAGAAGTGGCACGTCACCGGTTGCAGAAGTTAGAATATTTCACCACCATGACGGCTAAGAGTTCCGCATGTCAAACGATGGCGGCGACATTTCCCAAACCACGAAAAGTGATTTCTGCGTATTTATTCACCTGAGAACAAAGCCACCGGAAATAAGTAAACCATGCTCAAGCGTAGATGATGCCCACCAGTCATGCAGCTGTCCGCGAGCCATGGAGAAAATGCCGCGAGCAGAGGAAAGGTGTACTGGTTGCCGGAAACCCCGAGCTAATCCGCTGAAGTATCGGCTTTCTCCCGACAGAATCCCGATGTGAGAAACAGGTTGGGGTCATCCGTCCACGAGCGGCATGGACGAGTCGCGGACGAGGGGAATCGCTGATGTGAGGTCACGTGACGCGCCGTCTGTCCCGCCACATCCAGATTCGATCCGTCGTCTGAATGCGCCATCACCGTTGCCCTCCTCCATCTCACCCTCACATCTCTTTGCCATACCCTTGCCTTGTTTTTTTTTAAATTGCAAACCAATTTCGTGAAATCGTACAATGTGGTGGAAGAGTTAATAAAAATTTATCGCGTACTTCACAGACACTGCCCGCCAATGTCCGCCATGTATTGTCCTTTCTAGTCGGGAAGTAAAGCACTATCCAGTCCGACGCCATAAGTAACGGTGAGTTTAGAAAAAACAATCACAGCATTTATACAGAGTGAATGATTATGAGTGGGGCGAAGCGTCCATCCGTCCATCCGTGCTTCTGTTTATCCGTTCATGTGGTCATCTGTCCGCCCGTGCTTCCGTCCGTTCATTCGTTCCTGCTTCTCTCCGTCCGTGCGTCCGTGCCTCTGTCCGTGTGTCCACCTGTCAGTGCGTCGGTATGGACGAACGCACAGAGGCACGGATGCACGGAAACAGGGATGGACTGACGAGCGCATGGACGGATGCACGGACGGACGTATGAACGGACGTATGGACAGACGGATGCACGGTAGCATGGATGGACATATAGACGCACCTACTGACGGATGGACGGAAGCAAGAATGAACAGACAGACACAAGCACGGATGGACGAAAGCATGAATAAACAAAACCATGGATGAACAGACAGACAGAGGAACGCATGGACGGATAATCAGAAGCACGTACGGAAGCACGGACGAAAAGAAGTACGTACACACAGACGGATGGGCGGAAACTGGCATAAACAGACAGATGGACGGACGTGCGAACAGACGGATGCACGTGTTGAAAACACGGATGGACGGATGGACGCTTCGCCCTTCTCATCGTAATTCACTCCGTCAATATCCTGTGAGAACTACTAACGCCTTATGTTTATATTATTCTCAAGAACATATACGCACAACGCCAGCTCTTAAGAAAGTCTTAAACTATGGGTTGTTACATACTGAATACGGAGGAGGGAACAACCCACGACCTGAGGGGCTTTGTCCGTCAAAGTGAGGAACGATGTAGAGTACTTGGTACTCTAAATTTAGAGTACTTGGTACTATGGGAGAGCACTAGGCTGTCCCGTATCGATGTCATGTGTTCGCAATGCCTTGGTGGCACGCCGTGCAATCCGAGATGGTTGCGGAAGGATGATCAACCCGTGAACTGGCATAAGAAAAGATAGAACGCACGAACGTACTCCCCGTGTCGCTTTCACCGCATGAACTCTTGGTCGTCAAATGAATGTATATCGAACCAAAGTACTATCGCAACTGGTAGAAATTGCTGAATGTTGGCTACCACATTTCTTTCCGTAGTGCAAAGGGTGGCAGTGTCAGCTGATCGACCGTGTATCAACGATGTTTTGCGTAATTCCGTGTGTGGTACAGAAAAGTGCGCGAACTAGAATTCACGTATGAATGAATGAAATGAATGTATAAACTTCATTTAAAGTCCGGCAGTTTTCACCGGGCGAGGGGGGGGGGGAAGTGGGGATTAACCACTGTCCTTTCCCACTCTTCGTCGATTATGATGGTGATGCCTCAGGTGACCGCTCGAAGTCCCTGGACCTGGGCAGCATATTCAGTTTGCAGGACGGCCCAAAGCTCGTCGGCCAGCTCGTCGCTGGTGAGTGCCGCCTCCTGCGCTGCCGCCGCCGATCAGCAACAGTGACCGCAGCCGCGGTGAAGGCCAGCCCCTGCCCTCGCGCGGTGGTGGCAGCAGCCATTGGCCTCGGAGTTGGCCCTTGCCTAACATGCGTCGCGATGGGAGCGGCGGCACTGAGGTCAACTTTTCCAGTACACCCCCAAAGCATGTGCCGCAATGTTGCCCTTTTCCCACAGGCTTTACACGCGTAAAGCCTGCGTTGGTCGGGTGTATGTTGTTATGCCTGCGAGTCCACAGCGAACGTCCATGCCTCTGAAAAAGGCAATCTGTGTCAAGGCCAGCCCGTGAGCCCGCCTGACGCGAACAACTCAATGGCGTCAACACGCGGCAGTGCCTCTCTGCCGCGCACGCACAATGAGTCACCTCAGCCAGCGAGCCCGTCGAGGAAGCAACCGGCGCCTTCCTATCTGGTGAGTCTGACGCAATGCGTGGCGACGTCACTCGTCCTTGGGTGCAGCCACCTGCAGCGCAGCGGCTCCAGATTCGATGAGAATGACGCGGCCCAGCGGCGACCCCATTGGTGGATTCTGACCTCACGACCAGCGGCGCTTCTGGTTGGACATTTGGTTACTCAAAGAATCCACCCGGTGCATATAAAACAAGCCCTGCGGCGCGTCGTGAGCAGTTGAGCTATGTGTTAGCAGTAGACACGTGTGTTAGAGAAGAGAGCTATGTGTTAGAGAGGAGAGCTCGGCTCTCCGAGTCTCTGTCGGCCCCAGTGCCAAATTTGTAACGCCTCTGTAAATATGCGGTACATAAACCTTGTTTAATTCACCGTCGTCTCGTCCGCCCGTCTATCAGCTCTGCGCAGAAGCAGTCGCGAGCTGAGAAACCTACGCTACCAAACGGCTGGTGACCTTCCCGGTGGAGTTCGAAGCAGTGACGCTTTCGGGACCGTGTTGGCGTCGCCGTCTTTCGTAACAGTGGAGTCAGTGGCGAGATTCGTGGCACCCTTAGTAACGTCGTCGGAGGCGTGCTTCGCAACAATTGTTGGCAGCTGCGGGATCGGCCGGCGTCAGCGACATCGATGCGGTGAGTGCCTGATGTTTTCCCCTCAGTTCACCAGACTATACTCTAGCTCAGGTTGTAGTAGTTTAGAGAAGGGCTGTGTGAAGCATTGAAGTGAGCTTTGATCGTTTCAAGCAAAGTCGAAGTACTTAGAAACCAAAGTTAATGCGGAAGGGGTAAACACGGGAGTGTTAAAAATTGCTTGCGCGTCTTGCTGGTAGGTTTATAGTGGGTACGGCAAGTAGATTCTTAACAGGGGCAAACAGCAAGAGGTTAGTGTGAACGATGGAGAACCTTAAAGTGAAAGAACTCATCGAAATTTGTGAGGAACTCGGCATTCCTTTGGGCCGTGCGAAACGAAAGCAAGCGATCCTTGAGATCATGGAGAATGAAGGAGTGTCGGCTGAGGAAGTCGATGAGGCCTGGGTGGATATCAAAACACGCCGTGATGAGGCTGAAAGGCGAGAAGTTCGCGAACGTGAAGAAGCTGAAAGGCGAGAAGTTCGTGAACGTGAAGAAGCTGAAAGGCGCGAACGTCACGAGCGCGAGGAGGCCGAGAGACAGGAGCGCCTCAAGTTGAAACGA